>NC_141689.1:228761297-229378362 GCF_964263255.1 Lissotriton vulgaris | reverse complement strand
AATTCGCGATCAGCGAATTTGCGGATTTGCGAATTCGCGATCCGCAAAATTCGCAAATTTGTGCGAATTTGCGGATTTTTGGTTTTTTGCGTGTTTGCTGGGTTTTTTGCATCTTCGCAGGGCTTTTTGCCTCTTCACGAGCCGCTTGCATAGCGAAGTTACCCATGCAGTCGTTTATGGGAGAGGGAGAGAGAGAAATAGATAGATAGATAAATAGATAGATAGATAGATAGATAGATAGATAGATAGATAGATAGATAGATAGATAGATAGATAGATAGATAGATAGATAGATAGATAGATAGATAGATAGATAGATAGATAGAGAGATAGATAGAAAGAGAGAGAAAGAGAGGGCAAGAGAGAGGGAGAGAGAGAACAAGAGAAAGAAAGAGAGGCCGTATCTCTGAAGGGCCAGATTCCTGAGTTGCCCCTACAGAACATACAGCTTTTTATTTTTAGCAAAATGCATATGAAAATTGTGCTGTAAAGGTCTCTTTTAGTTTAACCCCTCCTGACAACTCAAAAAGGGTGTATTTGCCATTCTCTCCCTTCTTCCTGTGTTTTATATCTGTAAGTGCTTCCTGATGAGGTTTAATTCCTTGGACAGGTGCCTCGTTGCCTACTTGTAACTATTCTCTGACCCTGCTTCAAGGGTCAGAGCAGGGTCAGAGAATAGTTGCAAGTAGGCAACGAGGCGCCAGGAAGCAATTAGCAGCAGGTGTCCAAGTTGAAGTTAATTTGTTTGTAACCCTTTTGTAAAAGGTTACAAAGAAATTAGGTTCAACTTTTGCACCTGCTGCTGTAACCCTTGCTTGGCTGAAAATTCGTCCCCGCTGATTCGCGGATTTTACCGCGATTTCGCGAGATTCGCGGATCGCGAAATCGCGGAAAATCCGCAAATTCGCCCGCGAAACGGATTTTACGCCCACCCTTAGTTTGTGGGCTCATACCACACAACACAGAGAGAGGGATGCCGTATTTAGTCCTTCCATTTACGTATGAAGGTTCTGCCTGGGCTTATCTGGCTATGTTTTCTAATGCATACCAGAACCTACTCCAATATCCTCCTGGTGGGTCCTATAATGGTGGAGTGGATTTTAGTCATAGCTCTTTGATAAAGGGAATAGTGACCATGGCAAAAATCGCTGATAATATTAAGATTCCCAAAGATGAAAAGAGAACATATGATGGATGGAACGTGACTCGGTATGTCACTAGTCTCACTGATAAGATTAAACAGAAGAAATTTGCACCAATTTGGGTTTTACCCCAGAGAGGTAATCTGTGTTTAAAAATAAATGGCCAGAAAACTAACCCTGGGCGGAGTTCGCGGAGTGGGGCTTCGCGGAGCTACGCAAAGTGGGCGAGAAACTACGCCCACCTCCGCACTCCACGTAGCCCCACTCCGCAAAACCACTGGCCGGCAGCCCCGCAACCCGCCTCCCTCCCGCCCTCCCTAAATACTTTAAAATAAAGGAACGCAATAATTTTAAAAGCACTTACCTTGCCGCCGCTGGCCGCCGCGTTCCCCGGGGCTCGTTCTCTTCTGTCTTCCGTATTTTGCAGTAATGCGCATGCGCGGGCGGCCGCGCATGCGCATTTTCTCGTGAAAATGCGTTCCTTTAATTTAATTTAAAGTTCCTTTAATTTAAAGTATTTAGGGAGTATTTAGGGAGGGCGGGAGGGAGGCGGGTGGCGGCCAGCTACGCTCCGTCTGTGGAGCGTGCGTAGTGCCGCCTGGCTCCGCCAGCTCCGCAAAATGCGGAGTAGGCGGAACTACGCACACTCCGCAGACGGAGCGTAGCTGGCCGCCCACGGTTACAGAAAACCAAAATTAAGCAAGAAAGGAGTAATTGTTCTCACATATATGTCTATACACCTTTGACTCCTTCACCGTTAGTTCCATCTCAAGGTACATACTTTATCTGTCATGATAAAGCTTATACATGGCTTCCCACACATTTCTCGGGACATGTTATGTAGCTTTTCTTCTTCCTCCGGCATATACTGCTCCTGCAGATCACAATAGAAAGAGATTTGGTAGAGGGGTTATTGATGTGGAAGACACAGCCGGACAAGAGTGAGGAGATTTCCTAAAAGGATTTCTTCTCTTTTGGGGTCCAATGGTAAATAGTAGAAACATCAGACGCCTAGTTCGTGTGGTCGATGCTACCATAAATATAACTTCTGGAGCATTGAATAATCTGACAGCTGAACTTCAGGCGGATCGCCTTATGACTTTGCAGAACCAAATGGTTCTAGACATTGTCCTGGCTGATAGAGGCGGAGTCTGTAAATTGATTGGGTCCAGTTGCTGCGTTATTGTTCCAGATAATGCCCCTACAGTATACCAAGCCATCTCTAAGCTACATGTCATCTCCGAGTCCATTCATCAGGACACTGGAGACTGGTCTGTGATGGGATGGTTTTGGGGACTACTGTCCACATCGGAATGGAAAGTGTTAACTTTCCTTGGAGCGATTCTAGCAATCATCATTTCTTGTTGTCTTTGTTAACAGTGCGGTCCAGCTATTTGCGGACTTTGTGCCACTGTGTGTGTTTCTAAGCCAGTAACACGGGAAACAGAGAACATCAGAATGATGTTGCAGCAACACCTCAATGACCTCATGACCATCGATATTGATTCAGAATAACATGAGTCTTTTGTGCTTTGCCTGAGTATGGCAAAAGGAGGGTCTGAGGTTACGTGGTTTTCGACTTCACTTCGTATCTAGCCTCCATTTTGTATTTAACCGCCATTTTGTGTTGCCTCACTCAGGCAGCACGGCGGACGTGGTGAACGTGATGTTTTTGCTTTTTTAGCTGCTACGTGTCCTTCCCGTTAAAGAGTAACTTCTGCCTATGTTTATGAAACCGATGTCAGGGTCTCCCGAGTTTCGTAAATCCATGTCTAGACTGATTAATCCATGTCTTACTCCACTGTTTGGGTCCCACCATTCTTCTTGACTTTATCTTGTTTAACTGGCCTTCGCTATTCTCTTCGTGTGTTCTCCTGTTACATAGACTATCCTTTGAAGCATTCAACATGTTCTACCACCTGCAAATTGAATTACGGGCACTAGTGTTGATTAACCTGAAGGGAGGAGAGCACACAGGGTCTGAAAGGAGGGTGTGTTTTAGACATTTGATATCTTGTTGTCAAACTATTCCTGTTTGTCAGTTTTGTATGTTTTGGGAGTTGGCATTGTAAACTTGTGTACTATAATAGTCTGTGCGCCACGGAATGAAGTGGCAGTCTCCTGATAATATACCCGCTGGTGTACTTACAGGACCACTGTGCTTAGCTGCAGCTAATAAATTTGCTTTTCTACACCTAACAGAGTGTCACTTGTCTCTGTCTGCCAAAGCAGGTGAACCCGGAGATCTTAGGCGTGCCCTGCGCCGCCTGGCCCGTAAGGTCAGGTTCTCCACCACTCTGCAAGCTCACCTCCTGGCATACTGCTGGTTGGAGGATAAAGTCTACTTGACTGCTGAGGGTTGTTGGGGGCCAAGAACCCCTCTTGTTACCACCAGTAAATCCCACATCGTGGGATTGCTGAAAGCTCGTCAGGTGCCCATTCCCTTTCACCATCACTCTTCAAACTTGCTTCCTTGCACACTTCTGGTTGAGGGATTGAGTACCCTTGGCTGCTGAGGGTCGTTGGGGGTCTTTAACCCCTCCTGTTACCGCCAGTAAGTCTTATATGTTGGGATTTATGGGAGCTTGTCGGGTCTCCACCACTCTGCACTCCTGGTGTACCACTGGTTGGGGGATGAAGTCCCATTGGATGCTAAGTGTCTTTTAGGGCCAAGAATCCCTTTTGTTACCAACAGCAAGTCCCACACATAGGGATTGCTGAGAGCTGGTCGGGCCCGCTCCGTTTCTACACACACACCTCCTGGAGTGCTACCAGTTGGGGGAAGAAGTCCCCTTAGCTGCTGAAGTTCATTGAGGGACAAGAACCCCTACTGTTACCATCAGTAAGTACCACACAGTGGGATTGCTGATAGCTTGTTCACGGTCCCACCCCCTTTCTCCACCACTCTGCAAGTGCACCTCCAGGCATACTACAGGTTGGGGGATGAGATCTCCTTGACTGCTGAGGGTCGTTGGGGCCAAGAACCCCTCCTATTACCACCAGTAAGTCTCACACAGTGGGATTCCTGAAGCACGTCGGAGGCCCTGCCCTCTTTCTCCACCAATCTGTACATGCACCTCCTGGTGCTCTACTGTTTAGAGGATAAAGTCCTCTTGCATGCTGAAGGTCGTTGAGGGCTTTGAATTTCTCCTGTTACCACCAGTAAGTCACAAACAACGAGATTCCTGAGAGCTCATTGTAGGCCCTGTCCCCTTTATCCACCACTCTAGAAACGTGTCTCCTGGTGCACTACTGGTTGGGTGCTGAGGGTAGTGGAGGTCAAGAGCCCCCCTGTTATTACCAGTAAGTATCACACACCGGTATTATTGAGAGCTTGCTGGAATCCCTGTCCCCTTTCTCCACCACTGTACAGACCCATACAGCCACTCACATACCCACTCACTGACCTTTACAGCAAATTACATACCCACTCTGAAAGGTTACAGGTTACAGTTAGGAAGTAAAATGCAACCAACCCTTCAGAATTCACAAAAATAGGCTACAGAAACATAGCTTGGAAATAAAATGTAAAAACACTTACAAATTCACTGGGGAAAAAAGGTTACAGGGACATCATTGATAGGAAATAGAATATAAAAAACCTTAGAAATTCACTTAGAAAAACAAAGGTTACAGGAATGTTATAGTTAGGCTCAGATTTCACTCTTAAAAAAACATAGAAATTTAGTAGTTATAGTTACCTGAGCTAACAATAACTTAAGCCCCTGCAATGCACTGCCGATGACCTCATATATTACATCACTCATGACATGGTCAGTAACATCACTGATGACATCTCAAATGACATCACTGATGACAACATCCAAAGAACCACTCACACACCCACACAACCATTTACCAAACCAGTAACACACATACCACCACTCATAAACCCACTCACATAAGCACTCACACACCACCTCACAGATCCATACAACCACTCATATACCCAGTTACACACCCAAATAACCTGTCACCCCTACAGCCACTCACACATCTATGCACTCACCTACACGATCATTTACAAACCCATACACACATCCATATAAGCACTCATACACTAATTCACTCATCTATACAGCCACTCACACAAACATTTATTGTGCAATACAGCAATGCAATACAGCCACTTACATACTCACACACTTACCCATACACCCACTCAAACATCCACTTAATCACCAATGACAGTCTCACAGTCAATCAAATGACATATATTACAATACTATCACCCTCTTAAGCTTACTGGATAATGTCATCAGTGATGTCATTTTAGATGTCATCAGTGATGTCACTGACCATGTCGCTAGGGCTGTAATATGTGAGGTCATAAGCAGTGCGTTACGGGGGCATAAGGTATAGTTAGCTCTTGTAATTTAGGTATATATACACTAAAAAAACAATGGTAACAGGGTCATTACATTATACTTAGGCTCAGATTTACTCATACAAAACCATTGATATTCAGCACTTACATGTCACCTTTGTTTTGTTTCAGTTTATATATATATATATATATATATGAAGCGCTCAAAACCTTCGAACCAATTATCGAAGAAGACGACACAGCGTAGTGGAAAAACCTTCTCTTTATTTCAGAAGTCGCTTACGACGCGTTTCGCCTGACCCAGCAGGCTTGGTCACGATAAAGTTTATTTCAAACATACAAACATTTAAAGTGCTCAGTACTCACGTGATGCATCACGTGATTAACAAAATCATAGAACTAAAAGAGTTATTTACATGGGTTCTCTTCGAGCTCAACATTAAATTAATGGGTAGTTTCTCGATTTCATTTTGGTAAAAAAGCAAATCAAGATGCAATATACATAAATAAAGCCATTATTCAAAGCGGCGAAAAACAGTGAAAGAATGGATAAGAAACAATAAATGTATCCTTTTTTATGTACCCAATCTTCTATCCCCAATAGGGACATAAACACCGTTTCTTGGAAAACGAATTCAGCCCAAGTGGGCTTTTGATTAACCAACACCACTTCCTTTGGCAATTTAGTCAATAATCAACATCCAAAAATAATGTAGTCTAAATAGTGCTCCCTTGTGCTCAGAAGAATCACTGCATATTCATTGAAGAATAAAGCCCAAGTGGGCAAACCCAATTAGTCCTATTCGGTAACTGTACGAACACTCCTCTAAAAACAATCCTGTGTATATCTACAACTTATCTTCTGGAGAAAATGAACTTTGTTATGCAGGAAGTCAGGTAAACCACACAAAATATGCTTTTTAAAGTCATAAAACAATTCATAGGTGAGTGTACAGATCTTCTTCAATGTTCAGTCCATACGGGCTTTTTGTATTTAATTCAACTATGTACCATGACTCCAGTTTGCGTAGTTTCTTCACCCTATCCCCCCCTCTTTCATTCAAGGGTACGGAATCAATTACATAGTATGAAAGACTGCTCACATTTTTATCATGGAATTTTTCGAAGTGTCGGGCGACTGGATATGACCTGTCATCGTTTTTTATTGCCCTCAAATGCTGTAGTATCCGTTGGTGAACGGGTTTGATTGTACTACCAACATATTGGAGATTACATCCACAGCACAAAACATATATCGAAAACTCCATTTTGCAGTCAAATTGTCCTTTTATTCTTTTCATCCTGTTTGAGAGGCCCGGTTTGTATGTGCTGGTATTTTTCCCATGCTCACAAGCCTTACATTTTCTACACTTTAGGAACCCATCTTTTCTGGCCAACCAATCACTCATTTTGCTTTTTGGTTTTTTCTTATTTACTTTAGTCAGCATAGTTTTGACTAACATCTGTTTGAAAGATCTCGCCTTTCTAAAGGTAATCAGAGGTCTGGTGGTTAGAGCAGGACCAATAATTGGGTCATTTTTAATGACATGCCAATGCCTGCTTAATATCTTTCTCACAGAACCATGCAATTTGTTGTAGTTTGTGATCAACCTGCACTCATTCACCTCCTTTTTGGTCATCTTTTTGTCTTTAAAGAGAACTTCTTCTCTGGTCTTCTGTCTGACTTTGCTGAAAGATGTCTCCAGACAGTTATCACTGTACCCTCTCTGCTTAAAGCGTTGCTGCAAATCACTCAAGGCATTTTCTCTGTCTTGTGGATCACTACAATTTCTCAAGACTCTAAGACCCTCCCCATAGGGGATGCTGTTAACCAGACAAGTCGGGTGGAAGCTACTGGCATGTAGCACAGTGTTTCCAGAGGTCTCTTTCCTATATATCTTGGTTTGTAATCTACAATCCTTCACATAGACAGTAAGGTCTAAGAAGTTGACAGATTCAGTGCTAGTGGTACTCGTGAATTTGAGATTTAGGCTATTATGCTGTATTTTAGCCAGGAAGAGGTTGAGATCTGACATAGAGCCTTTCCAGACAACAAATAAGTCATCAATAAAACGACTCCAATGGAGGATGTTATTCTCCCATTCTACTTGATACTGCTTCCGGATCACCTGCTCCTCCCACCAGCCCATATGCAAATTCGCATAGCTGGGGGCGAAGCAGGTGCCCATCGCAGTACCACAGGTCTGGTGAAACAGTTCATTATTAAAAATAAAGAAATTATTCTTCAAACAGGTTGAAATCATTGACAACAACATTTGCGTATGGGCCCACAATTTAATTGTCTAGTTCCTAAAAAGTGTCTGATGGCATTCAGTCCATCGCTATGTTTAATGCTTGTGTACAATGTGGTGACATCAATTGTTACCAAAATCAAATCATCCTCCCAGGGAATGTCATAGATGGATTTCAGAAAATCCCCTGTATCCAAAATATATGAAGGCAGTATATATATATATATATATATATATATATATATATATATATATATATATATATATATATATATTCACTGAAAAAACCATAGGTTTCACACCAGTTATAGTTAGGAATTAGCATTTAAAAAAACCTAATAAATTCACTGGAAAAACCATAGGTTTGACACCAGTTATAGTTAGCTGGAAATTTTACTGACATAAAACCATTGAAATTCCCACATTATAGTTAGTTGGACTCACTATAACTTGCGCGCCTGCAATGCACTGCTGATGACTTCGCATATTACATCACTCATGACATGGTCAGTGACATCACTCATGACATCACTGATGACACCATCCAGTGAATGTGTGTCTTTCTGAAAAATAAATATGTTTTACATATGTATATGTAAAGGTTGATGGAAGAATAAATGTTTAAATAAGTGTCTAAAAGGATGTTTTAAAAAAAAAAAATGATTGGTTAACTGGCTTATTAAGTGTATCTTAGTGAATACATATATTAGAGAGTAATGTTTAAATATTTAAATATATGTATCAGTGTTTCACTTTGTGTATAAGTGGCTGCATGGGTTGTTGAGTAGCTCCATGTGTGTGTATATGGGTTATTAGATGTTTTTTTAGTATCAGTATGAGTGTCTGTATGCTTTGGTGGGGGTATTACTTAGCACATAGATGCATCAATGACTGACTCACTGTATGTATGTGTTTTGAAGACAGCATATGTGCAGGACTGTATGGGTGGATGAGTGTGTATATGTGTGTGATAGTGAGTGGATGACTGTCTCACTAGTGTCTTTATCAGTAACGACATATGTTTTAATCTAGTATATGTGAGTATTGATGTATATAAGTGAGTATATGTGAGAGTGAGAGATTGTAAGAGTTCCTGTTTAAATAAGTATGTATTTCTATAAGTGATTGTTTAAGAGAGTAAGTATGTGTAAGTTTCCTTAGAAGTAAGGTGGTAGTGTGTGTATAGTTGTATATGCAAATAAATGGATGTTCAATAGTTTATTTGCATGTGTGAGTATGTGTGTGAGTAACATTTGGATGACTGTCGGTGTGTAACAGGATGTATAGGTGTATCACTACATATGATGAGTGAGTATATGTATGAGTGACTATATAGAACTGTTGGTGAATGAGTGGATGTGTATATAGATGGTGGAATTACTGAATTGGTTGTTGTAACTGGTATGGGTATCTCCATTTTTTGAAAATGATAGTTTCTATTTTTGAATATGTGTTTCAAGGGTTACATTACACTGAAAGGAGGTCTGCCACTCTGTCACAAGGATGGTGTCATCAGTGATGCCATGAGTGATACTACTCTCTCTCTACTACTCTCTACTACTCACTCTCTACTACTCACTCTCTACTACTCTCTCTCTACTAGTCTCTACTACTCACTCTACTACTCACTCTCTACTACTCACTCTCTACTACTCACTCCTTACTACTCTCTACTACTCACGCTCTACTGCTCTCTACTACTCACTCTACTATTCACTCTACTACTCTCTACTACTCACTCTCTGCTACTCTCTCTACTGCTCTCTACTACTCACTCTCTACTCTCTATTACTCACTCTCTACTCTCTACCTCTCTACCTCTCTCTACTTCTCTCTCTACTAGTCTCTACCTCTCTACCGCTACCTCTCTACCTCTACCTCTCTACCTCTCTACCTCTCTCTACACGCACACATATACACATATATATGCATATATATGCATATGCATTTATATATATGTATGTGTATGTATATATATATATATATACATACATATATAAACATATAATCTGTGTATCTATACAAATACAAATATAAATGCATGCATACATATACATATATGCATACAGATGCATGTTATTTACATGAAAGTTTAAAAAACACTGATAAAAGCAAAGCTAAAAAGCCACCTCATTACAAACAGAATGGCTTTAACTTAAACGAGGGCGAGATCTATTGCATTTTCAATGCTTGTTTCTTTGGTTCCATCAAGAAGGCATTCAGATGTGTCACACATTTGCCATAAATTCAGAATTTTAGCACTCTAGTTGCTCATTAGATCACTGTAGCAAAGCTACTGCTCACCAGGGAAGTCTGCTGTTGGTATTCAAAGTGCATGTTTCAGTCTGCATGTCAGAATTTTTTTAATGAAATAGAAGAGGATTTGAGAAGTCACTCAAAATGATCCCTAATTTTTCTTTCTGAAGCACTAATCATACTTTCTATGGCAAAATGAACCCCCTCATTTTGTTCCTTTTTAAATTAAATGTTTTCAGACTTACCACTTCATTCCAATCAAGATGGCTTCTGGTGTGCCATACTTTTGTCATAAGTAAGACTGTTAGCGCTCTAGTTGTTCTTTAGAACACTCTGGGACATTCTGTCATTGGGCTACATCTGGGTGATATTTGGGCTACATTTAGGCTCTTTTGTCTCTGGTGGCCATCTTGGGAGACTGCATGTCAGAATTTTTTAATGAAATTGAAGAGGATTTGAGAAGTCAATCAAAATGTGCCCTAATTTTTCTTTCTGCAGCACTAATCATACTTTCTATGGCAAAATATACCCCCTCATTTTGTTCCTTTTTAAATTAAATGTTTTAAGAGTTACCACTTTATTCCAATCAAGATGGCTTCAGATGTGCCATACCTTTGTAATAAGTAGGACTGTTAGCGCTCTAGTTGTTCTTTAGAACACTCTAGGAGGTTGCAGTAGAGCACAAAGGAATCAACTGACAGTCTCTGTCCTTGTTGGATGTACATGTTTTACTGAGAATGTCAGACTTCATTCTCACATGACTGAGAAAGATAATGTGAATTTACAGAAAATATGATTTTAGTTTAGCTTACAGATCTCCTTTCAAACCACTGTGGGAAAATCATGAGATATTAGTTTTCTTTCAAACATGATTCATGATATTACAGCAGAAGGCTTTTTCACATGGTAAAATCACCTTAGAACACACCACAATTCTTAAAATGAGTATGGTACCATCAACAAATAATTTATAATTTAACTAAAGTCCTAAAACCCTCTATTAACTACAATGCTTTTTAATGAGGTGCTATCATGTATATTGGTCCCAAGATGGCTGCCAACACTTCTTGGATGAAGTGCTGACAGCCAATCAGATCAGATGTGTGGTTAGGCTCCGCCCAGATATATATATTTTTTTTAACCTAAATTACTCAAAATCCACAGGAGCACATATCTTGAGACATAGCAAAGGCACATCGGGCTACAATTTTGCCAAGATTTGTGGGAATCCATTCAGCCGTTCGGGCTAAAAGTGAGTCCAACCGCCCTATGGAAATTAACATGGGGAAAACACGTTTTGGGACCCCCCTTTTATCTCGGCCCCCGCTTGACGAATCCCCCCCAAACTCTCAGGGAAGGAGCGGAGCGCAGCGAGGCAAATTTAAGGAAAATTACAGGCAGATTCCTCAACCGGCACTAAAGTTATTCCTAATAGAATGTTGCGGATTTCCTATAGAAAACAATCCTAACTATAACTACCTACCGCCAGTAGGTAATATATATATATACATACATATATATATTAATATATATATATATATATATATATATATATATATATATATATATATATATATATATATATATATATATATATATATATATATATATGTTTGCTCCGAAAGTTGCACCAGTATCCCAGCACTCACGAACGGGTGCCCTTGAGCGGGTGGTGCCCCCGCATCTATGACTGCTCCCAGTTTTCGTAGTTTGCACCACAAAAGACCAGCACTCACGGTGGCGAGCTTTAAGATTTTATTAAGCTCACGGTATATATATAACAACCAAGTCCTTGAAAAGCACGAAGTAGGGCAAAACCAGGAACGGACCGCAACAAAAGGTAAATTCTTAAAGTGCAATTTTATTTTCCTCCAACAAATATATATATACTGCAATGTTACCTCAAAATACCACAGCTCACTATATAAGTAAGTATTTTAAATTCAAAATGTTAACACCACTTAATCTATTTACAGCTACTACAACAAATTTGCATTTAGACCCTATAATTTATATTGATGCCACATTACATCTACCTCTATTCAACCACTTCCATACTACATGTGTTTAAAATACCTCACTCCACACTATATGACACTTCACTCTGTCTCTCCACTTTATACTAACCCACTGTATGCAATTCCACTCTATGCCACTCTACTCTACATTACTCCACTATACACGGTTCCAATGTACGCCACTCTAATCTACCCCACTTCATTCAATGCCACACCACACCACACTACTGCACTATATGCTATTACACTATGCCACTCAAGTTTGGGACCCTCCAGTCAACTCCCCTCAACTGTACTCCCCTCCACTCTAGGCAACTCATCTCTATGCTATGCCACTGTACTCAACTACACTCTGTGCCACTACACTTTACAACACTCTAGACTGTGTCACTCTACTTATTGCCCCTCCAATCTATGCCACTCCCCTCCATGCCATAACACTGCCCACTACACTCTTTGCTATTGTACTCTATGCCACTCCACTCTATGCAGCTCCAGTCTACACCACTTTACTGTAAACTACTTCACTTTACACCACTTCACTCTATGGCACTCCACTCTATGCTGTTCCACTGTATACCACTACACTTTACCTGACTCAACTGTACGCCACTCCACTCCATGCCATTCAAGTATACACTACTCCAGTCTACCCATTTCACTGTTCGCCACCCTCTTGGATGCTATTATACTGTATGCCACTCCTCTGTACATACCCAACTCTACTGTATGCTAGTCCACTGTACACCACTCTACTCTACCACACTACACTCTACTCCATCCCACTCTCCAACAATCTACTGTATGCTATTCCGCGCACCACATCTCCGGTATACCGCCTGCTCCACCGGGAAACTTCAGCCCCTAGATTGCTTTGCTGCCTACATCACCTTGTGCGCCTGGAGGCGCATGAATTCTCTCGCTTCTCACGCTTTGCGGGACCCGCGCACCGCATCTCCAGTATCCAGCCTGCTCCGCCGGGGGACTTTAGCCCCCAGATTGCTTTGCTGCCTGCATCACCTTGCGTGCCGGAAGTCGCATAAATTCTCTTGTGGCTCCCGCTTCGTGGGACGTGCGTGGGCGAGCCCGGGACAAGGGCGGGCCCGTCTGTGCCCGACAGTGGCAGACAGAGGCAGGGCAGGGCCACATCCCTCTTGTCCGCAGCTTTTGCCGGAGAGTGGAGCAGGAGAATCTATTGTGATTTGACAACCTCTCAAAGGTTCTGTTGATACTCCCCTGGAAGTGTCTATTTGTAAAAGACACTGGTGATTCAATTCGATCATAAGAAATGCCCTATATTCGCTGTGGTTGGTCTCCCTTCTGGTGTTGCTATAAATGAGACAGTTCACGTAAGAGAGAAGTAGAGTGAGGGGAAAGTTGAGAGTATTGGGCCCCGTTTGATAAAATAAAAAGATCAGTCTGGCCCCCTTCAATATAAATGGTTAAAAGGAAGTTACAAAGTGGGGGTGAAGATGGTGGGGAGGGTGGAGGTACTAGTTCAAACCGGGTGGAAAAGGCAAAAAGGCAAGCAAGATCCAGCCACATCCATCTAGTAATTGCGTCTTAGACAGGATTGATGTCCTGATAGAGGAGTGTGAGGGCATCCTAGAACTAGAACCTATGACACAAGCTACCTGTGATCAACCGCCCACCAGGTCATCCCCAGAAAAGAGAATGTCCACTACCATCATCCCGGCAATGTTTCACAAAACACTTCAAAAAGAAAGTTTTGAGTAATGTTGATGTAGGAGAAACAGCCAAAGACTGTCCTGATACTATAGAACACACTGTCACCATGGTAGAGGGTACCAATAGATTCCTCCCATAGCTGGATATCTCTGATAATGAACCAAGTAATGAAGAGGGCCCGCAAGAAACCCAGAAGACCCCAGTTAGTGTTGAACAGGGTAGGGATAGGGGGATTGAATCGTCAAAGGAAAACCTAGACTTGCTTCGGCAAATTACTTTGCTAAAACAAGAAAGGGCCTAATGAGAGGCCAGATAGAGGACTTAACATCGCTGTAAAAACATTGACACCTAACCAGCTACAACCAGGAGTTGCAAGGGAAAGTAGAGACTTTATATAAAATTCGGGCTGTTGAGGCCTTACCGAGACAGGGAAGGTCCAAGGTAGAGAACTTGATGTCGCTTCCAATAAAGCCTAGATCAATTCCAAATTCCATCATTAGCCAAAATGAAAAAATCTCCCCAGTGGCTCGGGTGGGGGCCCCAGTATGGTCTAATATCAACAACGTTTTTCAACCTATCCAGCCAGCGAATGATCAGCGAGTTGGGCACCCAGTTTATCATCCCGTGGAAAAGTCCAATTCTTTAAAAATCGTTATGGCCAATGTACCGGAGCTAGATGTAAATAAAAGACAAGAAAGTGAGGATTCCCTAATAAACAAATCCATTCGTTCATTGGACACGGCACATGGGAGGATGCCGTTTGGTAATAAGGGAACACATAGTAAAGGCCCACAGGCTGGTAGCTACTGAGAACTCCTTGGATAGTATCGAGTTGACGATGGCTAGGGCAGATCTAGCTGACAATTGTTTTGCCCTAGAATTCCGTACAACTGCACCAGGTCGGTCAACTATCCAGTTTAGACGCCCTCCAAGGAAAAGTGTGATTACTAACCCATACGAGAATACTCTAAGGCTTCGGGGAGTATCTACTCTGGAAAACATAGATTGACATGAGATGGAACTGGAGAGGAAGCAGCCGGTTCTTCCTTTAACTAAGATGGCCCATAGGGTCAGTCCATTTGGGTGCGATTGTATAACATTAGAGTTGAATTCAGATGTAAGTGAGGATTTCCCGCCTACTGTACTATACGAAGGGCCAGGGCAGGAGGGCAGCGTAAGTCCTCGTGCTATAAGCAGACTACCATCGGCAAATACACCATTTATAATGAACACATTGTTGTCTTGGAACATTGCAGGATTAGGCTCAAAGCTGGGATCCCCAGAGTGGCAGGCTTTTATTGAGAGGTATGAAATTTGCCTATTTCAAGAGACTTGGGCAGAAGTCCCCCATTTTTGTGTTGGGTATTTGAATTTCCATATCCCGGCTGACAAATTCCCAATATTCAGGCCATTAGAGTGTCTAGGGGAACTAACGAGCTAGTGGTAATTTATAATGTCTGTGTGAGACGCTAGCGGGGGAAAAAGTCAGGAGTTTTAGCGGCTCTTAATGATCTTATTGAGGGCAGACACGCAGATACACATATTATCTTTGTGGAGGGAGCCACTTATGAGTGAGGAGGAACATTTGTTCACTGAGGAAGATCTAAAGTGGGGTAATCCAAAGCTGGAGCTAGACCCAATAAAAAGATGGACTGATGCTGTGATCCAGGTTAATTCAATTTGCATGGAAAAAGGATTACGGGCACTTAATGGAGGTACATGTCAGATATAACAGGGGCTAATACATTTGATAATGGTCACTAATCCAGCAGGATAGACTATGTGTTGGTTAGCCTAGCACTCTGGCATAGAGTGAAGGATATGAGGATCTCAGAGAGAATGGAAAGCAATCACAAACCTTTGTGTGTGGACTTGGTCCTTTTGTGTCTAAAACAAAGTGTTAGACAGTTGTATTACCAATGACATTGTTCCATTGAATGATCTAAGGCATCTAAAATGTACTAGGCTAAAATACCTACTAGGTATACTTGCTAGCATTGAAAAAGAGCTAGACCAGGCCATCAGTGAACTGCAGGATATAGTAATGATTCCGATTAATTTAAAGGGTTCTATTGGCATACATAATGAATTTTTTGGGTTATTGCGTATGCATGTAAGTATAAGGATCAAATCAAAGAAGCTGATTACACCTAAACCTCAGGACTGGTATAGTCCGGAATGTAAAATATCCTGTGTAGACTTAGGGGAAGCTATCATACAAGGGGACCCCGTAGTGGTACGAGCAGCAAGCGCCACATACCAGGCAGCACAAAAAAAGGCAAAGAAGGATTGGGATAGCAAAAGGTGGGATGAGTTGAAGGAGGCTTGCATTAATATGAATTCTAAACAGATGGGAATTTCCATGAATTGAATAGAGGAGGGCTGGCTTCCCAGCCCCAAAATCTTGTCTCACAATCAGAATGGGTAAACTATTTTAAGACACAATATGTTGCAAGTGGGTATGAAACAGAGGACAGCATTGATAAGCAATTTTTAAGGGGGAAGTTTTTAGTAAGGTAGATGTGAAGGTGGCCCTGAAATCCATCTTTGCAGAAAAAGCACCAGGTCTAGATGGAATACCGGAGGATATATTCCTCTATGATAAAGTGAGATGGGGCAAATATATTTTTTTACTGACAAATGCTATAGCTCAGGGTGCGCCGGTTCCAGATTCCTGGAAAGGTGCAGAGATCATTCCTGTTTTTAAGAAAGGGGACAAATCATGCCCAGGGAACTATAGCCTGATCAGCCTTATTGATTCTCTTCAAATGATAAGGGGCAGACTGGTGCTCAATAGAGTGCTGGATTGGATCGATGAATTCAATATTTTATCGCCCCTTCAAGCAGGGTTTTGTACTTCTACTAGCACAATCAACCAAGTGTTTAGGTTATTTTACTATTCTGGAAAACGGTAACCTTGGGTAAGGTTAGTTTGTATGCCGTTTTTGTTGATCTTAGGTCAGCATTTGATCTTGTACAACACAAAAAGCGTTGGCAGACGCTACAAGAAATGGGGCTACCACCTGATTTCTTGACACTTATCATCAGGTTGCATGAGGATAACAAGGCTAGGATCCGGTGGGGTAAGCAGGGTGAGGTCACAGACTTTTTCCCAGTAGAGAAGGGTGTTTGACAGGGATTTTATTGGCCCCAACCTTATTCTCTTTATACATTATTGGGATAGTGAACTGTATTAGATTAACCCCCACAGACGCACCGACTTTAGTAGGTACAAAAGTCCCCATACTAATGTTTGCGGACGACACATTGATCCTTTCTAAAACACCGTGTGGGCTCCAGAGAGCCCTAACAATCTTCAAAGAGTTTTGTGCTCAAAAGGGATTGGAGGTCAATGTGTCTAAAACAAAATTGATGGCCTTTAATCCACATAGGGCCTTTAAGGAGGGCATTATGCTGAACAATGCCGTGCTAGATCAGGTCAAAGAGTTCACATATCTAGGTATCAATATCCAGGAGGGGCTAAACTGGACACATCAGGTCGATATAGCATCCCTAAAACATAGACAATTGGCAGGAGTACTGAAAAAAGAGTACAACACTTCCTTCACCAAGATAGTTAGCCCTGCCATGGAGATTTATGACATGAAAGTAGTCCGTTCTGCATTATATGGCACAGAACTCTGGGGTGATGAAAACTTGTCCAAACTTACTATCTCAGAAAATACGTTTATGAGAAATATTGCCAGCTTGCCCCAGAGAACCCCAAAACGGCCGCTATTGATTGACTTGGGGAGAAAGCCAATTGCGGATTTTACAAAATTACGTCCTCTATTGTACTGGCGTAGGCTTTGGTCTACTCCAGAACTTGCAGAGTATGCCGCTTGCTTTCAAGATGTAAAAAGGTTGGACACATTGAACCGAATGAAATGGTTAAGACAGCTTAGAGTTACTCTGGTGAATATGGGTATGTGTCCATTATGGGAGGACCCCAAAAACACAGTTTTTCCATCTAAACAGATTCTGAAGGCTAGTTATTGGGAAATGGTGCAGACCAAAACAGTGAGAAATTGTAAGTCTTCATCCCTTACAGGGCATTTCCTCTATTGTAAACCCATACCTGAGTTTGAGCAATATTGGGACTTTATTACAAAGCCCTTTGAGCGGAAACTATATTTCCAGTTCTGGGTCGGCACACACCCATTGAAATATTTTACTAGCAAATGGTCTACAACTAGAAATTACCTGTGTTCAGTGTGCCGAAGTGGTAAAGATTCAATGACCCATGTTTTATTTGAATGTTGTGGGTACAAAGCTCCTGGCTGACCCCAATTTGTAAACTTCTGGGAACTAGAAGAGAGCATGAGGCAGAAAGAATCCTTAGATGCAATACAACTGCAGCTATTGTTGTCGCCATGGCAAAATACCGCGGGTGGGTGTGGGCAATTAGAAGTGAGGTCCCACAATGAGTTAGTGGATTCTAAGAATGTACGCTTGACCTTATTGTATAACTGTGAAATGATTTGCTTTTTTTAACTGATTGCTAACAAAGGTATTTTGCATTGTGGTATAATTTAAAAAAAAAAGTTTTTAGCAAATTAATATGTAAAAACGTTAAGATTTGTCTACCGAGTTTTTTTGATAGTTAGATTCTTCCTTCCTAAGGGGCATATACTGAATTGTAAAGGGCCTCCATGAATTGCTTATCAATGTTTTTTCGTATTGTTTTAATGTAAGTTTATGTTTTATGACCTAATGCGTCGAATAAAGCTTTTTTGGAATGGAATGGCTATTCCATTCTACGTCACTCTACTCTACACCATTCCAGTCAACACCACCTCACTCTACGCCACTCTACTCTATTCTGTTTCCTGTACGTAACTCCACTCTGTACCACTCCAAGGTACGCTATTCCAGTGTATGCCATTCCACTCTACACCACTCCATTGTAAGCTATTCCACTATACGCCACTCCAATCTTCCCAACTCCACTTCATGCCATTCTACTGTACTTTACTATACTGGACGCACTCAATGACAGTATTTGCCCCTCCATTCTGCCACACCATAGTCCACTTTATAGCAATCCACTGTACAGCAATCTACTCCAGTCAATGCGAGTCTACACCATTCTCTCTACTTTACTCTTTGCCTCTGTACAATACCTTACTCCAGTCTATTACACTCTACACAACTCCCTCCACGCATCTCCACACCACTTTACTATACTGTACCCTATGAGAGACTACTCCACTTTACTCCACTGTACTTCCCGCTATAGTGGAGTGGAGCAAAGTGAAGTGGCATAGCATATAATGGAGTAAAGTCCTGCAGAGCGGCAGATAATATAGTGGAGTGCACTGGTGTGTTGTAGTGTGGCGAGGCTCATATGTATTCTCCATTTTAGATGCAACTCTTTAAGTCAACATCTCTTTCTCGTGGTGCCATCTGCCACACTTTCTCTGCTAACAAGCTAATGTACTGGATCTGCATCTTTGATAGGCATTGATGCCCTGTAAGCTGTACAGTTAGTTTCAGGATCACACATTTAGCACATAATGTCATTATTATCTTTCTTTTTGTGCTCGATTGAAGACACTTTACTGTAGCTAGACAAAACCAAATGAGCTGCTCTGTACCTTGGCCACAGTTGCTAAGGACAGCGTTTTAATATATAAATAGCTTCCCAACTAAAGCTCTTTAAGAGGAGCATTTTCATGCTGGGAACTATCACAGAACTGCTGCTGACTGTGACAGAGGTACAGCCCTGCTGACTCTAGCCTCTATACTGGTAAAGAAAATAATCTGTGCACTGCACCCAGCTTCCTGACACCTAAGACCAAGAAAAGGGGGTAAAACTATCCCAATTAATCTGAATAATTCTATCACTATGCTTTCTTTGTATAGTGTAGGTATATATAGGAGTAGGCACTTGTTAACCTGAATTGTTCATCCTGTTTACCATTCTAACAATGCTGATTACACTAACATGTCTGATCTTTCTAATAATTACATATCCTGATTTTTATGCAAGAATATGATCATTTCATTAAATGTTTTAAAAAAGCATTGTCACAGCTTTCTTGTGTTAACCTTGGGTGTACTACAATGACAAATAATAGGGTTAGTTCTGTTACAGTGGATTCCTTGGGAATCAGAGTGTCATGTTTGAGGTTATTAATAACACCTGTTACCCTGTTTGATTTCGGGGTTAGATGTAGTGCTGTGAGCTAGTTGGAAGCCTACCAACACTCATTGATGATATTTGTGGATTAAATCTCCATACTATGAAGTTTGTGTTGGTCTAATACACAGTCCTGCTATATTTGACATAGTAATTCAGAATAAGATATAGATGAAAAAATATAATTTATTACAATGTATTTATATAGTGTAGTTCTCTCGTTAGTCCTAACAGCTAATGATCAGTTCTTATTTCATTATGTAATTGTATTTCACTTTATTTGTTCTTTCATATAATGAGGGGAACATATCAAATGTATTATCTCATGAAGTCATTAATTGCGGACGCCCTGGTATCCCTCTTGGGAAGCATTGACAAAGCAAAATTGTCTGTCTCACATTTTCAGATATAACCCAGAACTTTTGGCTTTGACAATGATTCTTAGATGAAGTGAGAACTTTTAGCTTTGCCAATTCTTGAAAATAAAAGTGAATCTGCAGAAAATACATTTAAAAATAATATATTGACAATCAATCCCCTAGTATAGTTTATTTGTTTATCCCTGCATCTCAGTGAGTCACTCTGCCCTATGTAAACATATCAAAACAAATCACAAATGTAACCTGCAATTTAATGGAAGCTGCCCTCAAAGAAAGTACTGAGTCATCATCGATTCCGAGAACAATCTAAATAATGTAGCGCTTGTAAATAATGTAGCACTTGTAAAAAGTTTGCAGAGACAGGCAGGAGGCATAAGCCATCATTTTTCATTTATAGCACTCTTAAATATTTATGAACAACAAAATAAGCACAGACAAATGTAAATGTCAAATGAAGAAGTTTTAATGTTTCCAGCAAAGAAATTAGATTGGCTGCATTGGACATGAGGGGCCGCTGCATATATTAAAAGGTTAGACTGTGCACTGCAACATTTCAAAATTTGTGTTGGCAAAGCCAATATATATTAGTTCTAAAGGTATGAGCTTTGGGCCTTGTCAATGCTTTTTTATTGGCTTTGTGTAAACTTATGCACATTTTCACATGAACAAATGGTCTACAATTCTGCAGTGAGTTTTCACTCAAAATTCATTCCAATATTTCTGGTCATGCTTTGCGGTGGGTAAGTGCATTTTGATGCTTCGCAGCCATTTTTTATTTACCCCAAAATGTTTTTAAAAGTGCTCGCAAGCAAAAATAAAGTGAAACTAGGAGGTGGCCTGATAGTGCTGCTAGTACTCTGCAAGTTGTAAGATCATGGTAAAAAAAAATACATACAAATAATATGAAGAAATGAAGACAAAATGGGCAGTTGGGTGAGTATATAAATAGAGTAGTCGGAGCCAAAAATCTAAGTGGGAAAGTGAGCAAGGAAACAAAGGCTTTCCCATAGCCTGAGATAGACAACAATGATATGTGATCAAAGGGATGAACGTAAGCCCACTCTAAGTATATATTGTGTATTGAAAATAATAGTTCTTGTCAACAGAAGGCAAAGTCTGTCTGAAGCCAAGATCTACAAATAATCAATCTGATGCTTTCATTCACATAAATTCTTATGTTGTATGATAGTTTTGTGACATTTATTAAAGAAAACAGTAATAAACTTAAACTTGGCAAAAGTGATAACACATATTGATGCTACTAAATGTACATATGGCAAAAGTGTTTCAGATATACAGTTAGGGGCAAAAATCCCAAATTCAGAGTGGAATAATCAGTGCCTGGGTCTTTTTCAGATCTTAAACCGCTCTTACTGATTCAGAAAAGCAATTTTAGAGAGTTTGTGTGCATATGTCAATGCGTACGTGTATGCATGAGTGTTTGTGTGTGTGGGTGTGTCCATGTTTTTTGAGGAGGAGGCCAGAATTTCCGCTAAGAAAGTGGTGAATAGCCCCAGGGGACTATTATAACAATTAGACTAGGTCTTCCAATACTTTATTTTTGAGTTGCAGAAATGCCATGGTATTCCTGCTCCTCATGAGGTACTAGATATTACTATAGAGAACAGTGTTTCCATACCATATTCCTACTGTGATTACAAGGCCAGGGTGGAGTTCCCGTTGCTGTGCTGCAGGGAACTCTGCAAAGTGGCAAAAAAGCTCCACCGCACTACATGGAGTTCTGCACATAGGTGGAGTTCCCTTGTCCCACACGTTCGCATGACATTTCTGCTGGACAGCAATGCAAATTGAGTTTTCAGGCAGTAATATCATGCAAACTAAACCACGTGGTTGCGCAGGTGCACAGCCAACTTGTTTCTCACTCAGTCTGTGGTGCTGGGGCTTACTGCTTCATCCTTGCTCAATCTCTGTAATCCTTGTCTTCTGTAACTTTTCCCCATCTTCTTTATATATTATCTTACCCTTTGTCTTTCTTAGTGTGCACTTTATGTTTTTATTCTATTTTTTGTGTGTGTTTTTTGTGAGTTTTGTATATTATTTTTTCTCTCTTCCTTCCTATTTTTTTTTACCTTTCTTCCATCTTATTTCGGTTTCTGCATTTCTCTCTCCCCTCCAGTACCATGGCAGATAAGGGTGCCCCAAAAAGCCCACAACAAGCAGCTGCCTTCCTTGTGGAAGGCAGCGCCATGAAAGGATACAACCCTGTGCCTAGTTTTTCGAGGTGGAGGAGGCATCGCTTGGTTTTTACGTCCAGTACCACTTACCCTTGACCCTGGCAGCAGGCAGCAGGCCTTGGTCCAGACTCCGGGAGCACCACTGGGCATGGGTGCACCAGGCAGTGTATTACTGCTCTTGGGTCAGGCACACCCATAATCAGGTGACACACAAGTGGTCTGACATCATGGACCTTGAGCAGACTCTCCTTGACGTCCTAGGGGATGAGGTCGTGGGGCTCGGTGAGTAAATAATTATTAAAATTATTATTACTTATATTCTCTAAGCTATAGCCAATATTTTTTTCCAAATAGCAAGCATGCTGCTCACATGCAAGTACGTTAAGTTAACAAATCTTATATTATATGATTGTTATTCCAGACAGGTGCTCGGCGCTACCTAATCGTACACGTTGGCACTCGCTTGGGCTGATTATGTAAAAAGTTATGCAGAGACCTTTGTCCTGTCACTAAGATAGTGATAGTTAGTATTAGTAATATAGCAGTGCACGTCCTCTCACTCCTTTTTTGTAGCTTGTACACTGACAAGCAACCTATTGAGTATATGCATGCATCCATCTATGCATTTAAAGAAAAAATACAGGCTTAGTGAATTAGCCAGTCTAAGGGGTTGGGATTGCGAATGAGATGAGAAGAAGCAAACATCATTCATTGCAATTTAGTAGTAATTCCAAAATCTAGTTTAGGAAATTTGGAATAGTATGGTACTGTCAGCGATACTAGTGTAGTACTGCAAATGCTTTTTCCTGTCAAAAAAGATTTTTGTCCGTAGCTTCCTTTCTTCTGCTTTGTCAGTCAGCTTTCCCTCTCCCCTATATTATGTTTTGTTGATTGCCTAGTGGTGATACTGTAAGATTGCATGTCCAAGCAAGGTATTCTATGCATGTTTGTTGAGATGAGAAGGCTTTATTTTACTTTCTCATGCTTAATCAGTAAAGTGAGAGAGTGGCTATGATCACGTTTGACATCCCAAAGTGTGTCGCTTAGCTAGGCCTAGTATTATTAGCAGCAGTTGGTGACTGACGACCGTGCACCAAGGCTAGAAGGAAGTATGAGGAGGACGGCCTCATTGCATTTGCAAATCTTGACCCTATGTCCAGTTGTCCACTCTTTTGTTTCTGTTCAAAAACTCAGATTCATCAATAGCTCTAGCCACTTCTTTACAGTTTGTCTTGAGACTTTTAAAAACTTGCCACCAATAAAATGCCCAAGCTGATATTATTGATAGAAGATACTGTGAGCCTCATTTATTAAAACTGTTTAATCGCTGCAACAAAACAGTGATGCAATACAGTATTCACTGCGCCCTCCTTGCGGCATGATGGATCGTGACTGTGGTATATTGCAGAATGCAGATCTATTGTTCACGAAGTGAACATTAGCCAGTGTAAATCAAATAATGTGGGGGAGTATGGCTAGGGAAATAAACTAGGAAAAGATAGTCACGGCCCAGGGTTGGAGGCAGACATACATTTGTTTGTATTCTCTCCATTCAATACCCTCAAGGGAAATACTTGTGGGGGGACTTCTTCACTATTACAACTCCAATCCAGCAATAAAATCTGTCTAAGGGTAGGACAGTGTTAATGAATTAGTCAAACAGACACAAACAAATAAAATTAGATAATGTTCCCCTAGATATATATTCTTTTTGTGTCAAAGAAAGCAGATCAGGAATATCGACTGTGCTAGAAAGTTTTATGGTAGTTGGCCCAGGCCTAGTAGTCAGGTAAGTAGAGATCGTCCTCAAACTCTGGTGGTTCACCAAGAAGTAGGTCACCTATCACACTAATTACATGACCTGAGCCTCCCTCATCTTCTTTCTGTTGTACGTTATGTGTGGAGCACTCCAGTGGTATAAAGTGGTATAAAGTGTTGATTCATTTTTCTCAAACTTAATCTCTCTATGTTTTGGGGTGAGAGACTTGTCCTTTCTCACTGTGACAACAGCACCAGCAGCACTGAAAACACACTCAGTGTAGCCACTGGCTACCGGTCAAGCAAAATAGTTTATTGCCAGCCAGGTCAGCAGTGGCCATTGACACCTCTTCCCATACAAATACACCAATGGCATTTGATCAAGGTAGACCTCTTTTCAATGGTCATTGGCACTCCACCTTACTAACTCTCTTTTACCTTCGCCTCTGGACTGAACTTAAGCCCTGCCAGTAGAAACCACTCAGTCGCAGATTTTGTGGGCTGATGCTCCTGTCCTTAGTGGTGTACTTATTGTTGGTTTTGGCTGCTGAGAGCCAACAGCACTGCCTTCAGTCTCTGAACTTGAAGGGTGCCCCATAGGACTTGCGCCCTGGAACAATGGGCCTCTAATTCCCTGCTGGTTTTTTTCTAGCTCACTGACTTGCTCAGCTATCCATGTTTTGTATTTTCCAACACCCCCACCTGTTAAAAGAATGAGAGTGGACAGTAATGGTTTATACTGTAGATCAACAACTGTGGCACAGACGTAGGTTTTGGATGACACAATGTCTCTTTGAACTCTTGTATTAACAGATAAGCAAAGGATTAAGCTCTCCACCAAGTCATACACATCTTTTTTTCCCTCCACACCTAAGTACATTGTACACACCTCTTTTATCAGTTCTGTAGCATGTGTAACAACAGAATAGTTTGGACCATGGTACTGTCCTCCTTGCTGAATTCACGTGTGAATGCCTAACAAAAAAGAAGTAGCATCTATGTCTGGCATTTGACTAGACCTCATTGGTCCATCTCAACGATCATGGCATTTATTGTGGCATTCCCTCTTTGCATGGTTTAATAATTGATCGGTCTGTACTGCTCAAACAGACATTTAGGTGGCGGTTCCAATGTCTTGGGCCTTCCTGTATGAGTGCCTTAACTGGCATTCTGTTCTCACGCTGAATGACCCTCAGCTCTTTCAAGGCTTTAAAGGAATGGCTGAAATGAGTGGAGATACTTCTACTGGTGGACAGTAAGTTGCTTACTTGGCCTTTTTTGAGAAAGTACTGTACAATCATGTTGATGCAGTGAGCTAAACACAGGATTCTGAAATAGCTTCCATCTGCCATGGCCTTAACTATATTACTGCCATTGTCCATGGCAACAAATCCAATGTTAAGCCTTCTTGGTTGCAGCCTTTCAAAGACCTTGTTGTTAAAGTCTTCCAAATTATTTGCAGCTGTCTGGGATGTCTCCATGGCTAATATGGCTACTGTTGCATGCTTCTGAGCAGCATTAAAAATCTCAGCAGTGTCAACACCTGCAGATATCTTTTCTCTAGCCCCAACAAAAGAGATCCAGTTTGCAGTGATGCACATGTAATCAGTCGCTTGGCAACTGGTCCAAATGTCTGTTGTCAGGTTGATACTATGAAGAACACTCAGCTGTAAAGCTTGTTAAAGCAATTCCAGCACATCTTAATGGAGCCTTGCAACCAAACTATGGTGAAATAGGACCAGCTGGGAACCAATTTCTGACAGATGGCTGCCACAAATTCAAGAAAACCCAGCCCTTCCACAAAATAAAAAGGAGGTCCAGTGCTAAAATTTTAGCCAGCTTCGCGTTGTACAAACGTGCAATTAGGTGGTTGCATTCATACTACTCCTCGGCCTAAACACACCAGGAATGCTAGCTTTGATTTTTTTCAAGCCACTGATGTAGGTGACTTCTTGAGGTGAGGCGCTTTTAGGCTCAATGTGCGTTTTAGTGGGGCAGTCACTGTCATCTCTTGCCTGGTGTCTCAATCTGAATCTTGCGCCATTTCGATGTTGCTGATGTGGCGATTCTACTGTACTGCTGGGGAGAGGGCTGCTTTGTGTAATGAAAATGTCTTCCTCTTCTTCACCTTCCCACTGTGATCAGATTGGATTCCCTGCTCAGCAAGCTTTCACTGCCTTCACCAATAACACTTGCTCTTTTTTGCCCACTAAGGTGCTCCACCCAACGAATCATATGGTGTTCCCTCAAATGGGTTGCTTGATCGCCAGCACCATAGTTTATACAAAGCTTACCCTGACTAATACTTGCTCCACAAAGGGAGCATATGGCAATATTCACCTTCTTCTTGAAAAGAGGTCCCAAACTGGGGAGCTCAACTTTCTGAGGCTGGTGCTGCTTCCAATGTCGGATGAACTGGCGTTAGGTGAGCATTTTGACGTTTGGCTCCCTGCAGTACCTACTTCTACTGAGGTGGTTGTGGATGTAGGTCGCTGCCGGGACTTTGCAAATATGGTAGCTGGCGGTGGTGGTGCTTGTAACTGTGGTGGCTCTGCCACATCCCTCCCAGAAAGTTGTGATGGGGTAACGTTGGTCTCCACTGGTACTAGGCTAACATCCATGATGACTGGCTTATCATCCTTCTCCTCTTCTACATGCCTCCATAACTCTAAGGCTTTCTGGAACCTTCCTTTTCCCTAGCCTCATCTCATGGCATGTCTCACTCTCAGAATAAGGGGGGATCAAAGTGGTGTCTAGATCATCAACAACAAACATCTGTTATTCAGCGCCAAGATACCCGTAGTGGTGAACGTGCGCTTTACAAATACACATGTTATGTTATGTTATCAGAAGGGAGTCCTGAAGAAGAAGATGACGCACCACTAACCCTCCAAGCTATCTGGTAGACAATGGATCTTCTGAAAGAGCAGCTTCTCCTACTTGCCTAGTATGAAGCTCAATCTCTTGAACTGCTTCTACTTTGTAAGGAACTACTATTTTTGGTTGCAGCTGTTGTCCACTTCTCTAAGTTTCCTGCAACGATTTGGCACTACTTTGCAATAGAGATAAGTCAGTTTCAACATCACTGCTTGTCGGCGTTGCCATGATTAGACTGGCTGCCTCTGTGACAGACATGGGCTTCGGCCTAGATTGGGGTAGGTCCACTGATGCAGGGTGCTTCTCCCAGCTTGCTTTCCAGTGGCTGGTGTGCCAGGTACAGTTTTTTTCCAAATAAGATCTGGATAGGCATACTAGTGGTGGTAAGCTCCTTCTTATTCTAAATGGCCACTTTCTTGGTAGCACCTTTCTTTGGAGCCATCTTGAAGCTGTCAGTTAGCAGTGGCACTTAGCTTCACACAAGTTAAAGAGATGTCTGTGATGAGTGGGTCATGCGCCACGTCATGCATAGACCCTCTGTCTGGCAGTAGTGTGGGTGATGTTGTCTCTTGTGCACCTTAAAGAAAAAGAGCAGGAAGAACATCAGTGAAACGTGGCATTGTTGCAGTTCAATTAGTAGTACAAACAAACACCATATCATTTAGTGTGATCACTGGGTACTTTTATTATAAATCGTTATTAATACAATGTATCCATTCGTAAAACGGAAAACCACATCAACATAAACTTTCATGGTGACTGACTGTGCACTCAGGAAGGATTGGAAAGAGCAACAGCAACATATAGGTATAACTGTTTGCTTTATGTGTATCGTGCCACGTGGATTGTGACACTCAGGGAGCTACAGCTGACAAATGAAAACGGAACAATCCTCAGACAATGAATGCTGTTGTGCACCTATAGCAGACATGAGATTGATTTGCTGATGCCAGATATAGTGAAAATAGTTTTAAAAAACACAAAAAAACATTAAGGTAAAAAACTAAAACTAAAAATACATTTACATTTACCAATTCATTAATCAAAATAGAAAATTAAAAACATTGAACAAATTATAAATAAGTGAATTTATCTTCAAAGATAAAATAGTGTATTAAACTGCTAACTTTTTGTTCAACCATCCATGCAAGCCTCTGGAAAAGGGCCAGGGTGGCTGGACACACAAAATGGCTGCCCGCCAGTGCAACAGCAACAACACTTAGCAGGAAGGCATTGGGAACAAAGAGAAGATATGCAGGCCTTTGGGGAAAGAACACAGGCTGGCTATACAAAATGGCTGCTAGTGACATGGTCACAACAACCAGCAAGAAGGCAAGACCACAACAAAGAAGACAGGCAGGCCTATGGCAAAAACACACTGACTGGCTACACAAAATTGCTTCCAGCCACATGGTCACAACAAGAGGCAACAGGCCTGGAAAACAAGCATATGGATCCTGACTATACAACATGGCCCCTGGCCACATGGCTTGTGGAACTAAGGCAAATGGTGGCCTATGGTAAATATTTACACAAACATGCCAGACAAAGGAGGCATGGTAAAACAGAGCATTAATTCAGCAATTCCAAAAATGAAAATGAACAGGGCTAAAAATGTTTACAACACACACACCATCCTAACGCAATACCCCACCTATACACTGGTGCAGGGAACAAAATGTGAAATACCACAGTCAAACCAAATCCATTCATAGGCTAAATGATGTTTCAAATTCAACAGACACCCCAGAAACAATAGTTTCATGCACCCATGAGTAGCACTGGGCCTCCTGGCTGGAAGGCCAATTGGTAGACGAGTCCATATAGTGAATTAAATCAATATTTCAAATTATTAAAAAAGCTTAGAGAAAATATAGTGAACGGTGACACATTTTTCCTTTATAGAAGAAGAAAAAATACTTACAAAGAAATAACTGGGTCCAAACTGAAATTACAGGCCACACATCACCAAAAAATAAAAAAAAATGATTACAAGTACAAATAAATCCAAGTGCATAGCCTGCTCAAACAAACAAAAACAGTTTTTCAACATACTTGTGAAATCTGAACTACAAAGTCCTTAAGCCGAATGGTATGTGCAACAGACTCAAAGAGTGATCCTTCCAGCTCCAACTCCAATTGAAAAGTGACCAGGAAAAAGCACTGGTGGGAGCCTGCTGGAGGGGAGCAGGAAGTTAGAGACTCTAGGTTACTACCTTCCAGGTGGAAAAAAAGTTTTTTAAAAACCGCTCATCGCCCAGAAACCCAACAACAAATGTCCATTTGTGGAGGTTTTTGACTGCAAATTATCATTTAGGGAATATGTTGATGCTTCTCGATCAGGGAATCTTCCCCATATTGCAGCCATGGTAGAAACTGAACTTTTGGGATTGTGTATGCCAGAAAACAGTACAAAAGGGGGTGGTGATGGACGGAGCATCTGAATCAATTAAACACTCATACCCAGTCAAAAGATCTGGGTTTAATCCATCACCGTTCTTTAGCCCACTCTGTCACCCCAGTTCAGACATGGCTATATGCAAATCAGTCTGACCCTGTGCCTCATGGGAACAGTCCAGCCCGAACTGCCAAGCCATGTCTTCCCTGGACCGGAAACAAGCTTCCGAGGACCGGTTTCTGGCATTCCAGCCGTCTTCAGCCTGGCTTACTTGAATCCAGTGGCAAAGTGAGCAAGGGACTCACGTCTGAGCATACCCTGCCACACTTATGGCGGCCAAAAGCAGTAGAAAAGGGGGTGGTGATGGACGGAGCATCTGAATCAATCAAACACTCACACCCAGTCAAAATATCTGGGTTTAATCCATCACCGTTCTTTAGCCCACTCTGCCACCCCAGTTCAGACATGGTTATATGCAAATCCGTCTGACCCTGTGCCTCATGGGAACAGTCCAGCCCGAACTGCCAAGCCATGTCTTCCCCGGACCGGAAACAAGCTTCCGAGGACCGTTTTCTGGCATTCCAGCCGTCTTCAGCCTGGCTTACTTGAATACAGTGGCAAAGTGAGCAAGGGACTCACGTCTGAGCATACCCTGCCACACTTATGGCGGCCAAAAGCAGTACAAAAGGGGGTGGTGATGGACGTCCATCAGCACCCCCTTTGTATGCCAGAAAACACCCACCGGAAGTCAGTGGGGACCCCAAATGACATTTTAGCGACTACAACATTTTGCGAGAACATTTGGCCGGCTATCAAAACTCTTGGCGAACGACTCTGTTATTCTCATGGCCGAATGAGAGCGCCTGTCAAGTCACTCCTGCATCTGCGAAAAGACAGTTCAAGTGCCATAACAAAAAAACACGGCTCTGTTGCAGGGTACGAAGTTTATTGGCAACTTTGCGTTCTCCTCGAAACGCAGAGTTGATGAATTGTGTATGTGGTCTGTGGGGGTGGGAGGGCTTCCAAGGGCGGGGGCCACCAGGTGTTATTTCAGGCATCAGGGTGTGGGTGTGTAGAGATGTCTCTGTTAGAATGTTATTTGTAACTAGGTAACATAGAATGTTATGATTGGAAGACTGAGGCAGTACAGAGAGAAGCTGGTGGATAGAGGAGCTGGAGTTTCCTGTGCTTTATCTTCAAATAAAGTCATACATCTACAACCCATCAAATCTACAATTTTCCTTTATTTTCATCTTTACAATGGTGACTAGGATGGGATGGTTGTAGATATTTCTGCGCAAGGGACAGATTTTGGATTCTCCACCCTTGGATTATCATTATTTATTAGATAAAAAAAAAGCCTCATCTACCTTGTAAGTACAATTTTTACTACACTGGACTTGATTGGGATTAGTCTTTTTATCTGATTTAATTAGAGTTGGAAAAGGCATGATACTGCTTCAGACTTTGATTTAATTCGTGTTGGAAAAGCCATGATACTGCTTTAGACTTTGATTTAATTCGTTATATCGATTTTTCATCAGAGAAGTTTGGATTGCCTGTATTCCCTGCCTGATGTAAACAACTGTTAAAAGGAAGGCAAACATTTGGATTGATTCATAGACTAAGTGGGGATAACTGGTATGGATTAATCTCCGTTTGCCGTTTGCCTTCTGGATGCAGAGTTAACTTTGACAAGTTAATTACTCGTGGTAGCTTAACGTTTCTTACTTCAAAAGACGCGCTGCATCCTTCGAACTTTTCCGATCTTCATCTGAAGAGCGAGCTTTCCATTTCACACTGTGTTACTCTGTCATCGTAAGCACGCATCGTGCGTCATCTTGGGTGTCATCTATTTCCTCTCAAAACAGACGTAAACTAACTTGCGTGGCGGCCATCTTTCAACGTTGGGAAAGCCTCGACCTCCTAACATTAAGAATGCAGGGTTTTGACTTTACAAATTACATCAGAAATACAATGTGCTTTTTAATTATAAGTGCGAGAGACATTCTTCTACAAGGACAACTGTGACATTGCTGATTAGTTTAGTACATCGATCCAGGAACTGTGTCATTGCTGATCACTTTATTATATCGAACCTTTTATGGATTTTTAGCAGGTCAATCTTCGAATGTCAAGTTTAGTCAAGCTATATTTGTTTTAGCTTATTATTTTAATTTCTTTCTTTATTAACCAATTTTCTTTCTTACAGGAATTGTGTTAAACTAAGTGTTTGGATTTTGTTAATAATGGGTGATCAAGGTTTGTGTGCTCCACTTCCTCCTCAATCAAGAAGGAAAAATTTCAATTAAGGAGGGATGTAGTATGTTACTTGGGTCATGAGATTTCTGAGCATGGAATCAAACCTAAAAAAAGTACTGTTTTAGCTATCAGAAATGGTCCTACTCCTACTCCTACAAACAAAGAACAATTTAGGAGTTTCTTGGTTTTAGCAGAATACTGTTCAAAATGTGTAAGAGGGTTTACAAACATTGTTGAACCTTTGCGATTACTAATGAAAACAGGAGTAGAATTTGTTTGGAGTGAAGTTTGTTAGACAGCGTTCAAACAAGTTAAAGAAGAGATTTTATCTGCTCCTTCTTTAGGACATTTTGATGTTAGAGCAAAAACGTATGTAACAACTGATGCCAGTGCTGTGGGTATCGGTGCAGTTTTGTCACAGGTAAAAGATGGTGAGGAGAGAGTAATAGGATTTGCATCCAGAAGATTACAAAATGCTGAAACTTCCTATTCTGTAATAGAGAAGGAGGCTTTAGCATGTTGTTGGGGAATTAAACACTTCAAGTATTTTGTTTGGGGTGTTCCCTTTAAACTTCGAACTGATCATAAACCTCTTGTGCACTTATTTAAAGGTGGAAAGGGGTTAGAAGGGAGTGTAACTCCAAGAATTTCAAGACGGATCCTCTCTGTATTGGACTATAATTTTGAAATTGAGTATTTGAAAGGTTTAAAAAACGTTGTGGCGGATTGCTTGTCAAGAATGCCTATCAAAATAAGTGAGGAGGAGGAGGAAGTTGTTGAGGATTTGATATGTTATACTGAAGAGCAATCTTTTGATAAGGAAGAATGGAAAGCAGCGATGTTGGAAGATGTTGTATTGAAAGAGGTCATTCTGGGAGTGTCTACTGGTTGGAAGGGTGATTCGAGTCATAATTTGTCTTTTAAGGCTTATATGAATGTGGAGGAAGAGTTGAGTGTAAGAGAAGGAAAATTGTGGAGAAGAGATAAACTTGTACCTCCTCAAGGTCTTAAAGCCAGGATCATCAGCATCGCTCACAAAGGTCACATGGGAAGGAGTATGACTAAAAGACGCATTCGTCAATCTTTTTGGTGGCCAAAAATAGATAAGGATGTTGAGGATGCCGTTAAGGATTGTTACGCTTGTGCTGCTAGTGATAAAACCAAGGTTGTTTGTCAACCACCACTCTCTTGTGTTAAGTTTCCGGATCGTCAGTAGCAATTGATTTCCTTGGTCCCATTTCTAGGTTGGGGTCAAATTGTAAATTTTTAATGGTTTTAGTGGACTACCACTCTAAATGGTTTGTTGTGGAAACAGCTGACAGTATTGTATCTGAGAAAGTCATAACATTTTTGGAGAAGGTTTTTATGAATGAAGGAATTCCCAAGATCCTTGTGTCAGATAATGGCCCTCAGCTTGTTTCCAGGGTTATGCAAGATTATCTTCATGGAAAAGGTGTTAAAAATGAAAGAGTTGCTATGTTCAGACCTCAAGCTAATGGTTTAGTGGAGAGAATCAATCAATTAATAATGGATAATATTCAACTTTCCTTGTGTAATGGTTTGTCATGGTCAGATGAGTTAAGGAAACTAATTTGGTCTTATAGAGTGACGCCCCATTCTATGACTGGTGTTTCACCTTTCGTTTCACTCAAAGGAAGAGAGCCAGGGGTTAAGGAGATACCCGGGTGGTTGAAAGACAAGGAATGTGTGTGGGTGGATCGAGAGAGTATTGGTAGGAAGGTTAAGTGTCAGCAATTAGCTGCTGCTTCTGGGTACAATCAAATGAGAGGTGTCAAGGTTCCTACCATTGAAGTGGGTGACTGGGTAGTTGTGAAACGGGTGGTGCTGTTGTCAAGGGTGAGAGTAAATTTTCAAAACCTTACCTAGTCAAAGAAGTAAAAAAAAAGCGTGGTGGTTCTAAATGATGGTTCCACTTGGAGTTATGGAAATATTTCTAAGTGTTCATCACCTTCATTATTGCCATACAACTGACTGTGTTATTTGCGTGTATATGTATAAATGTTTTTAGTGCTATTCAGATATTCAAATGTTTTTAGAATATGTATGGGGAAGATGTGTAGAGATGTCTCTGTTAGAATGTTATTTGTAACTAGGTAACATAGAATGTTATGATTGGAAGACTGAGGCAGTACAGAGAGAAGCTGGTGGATAGAGGAGCTGGAGTTTCCTGTGCTTTATCTTCAAATAGAGTCATACATCTACAACCCATCAAATCTACAATTTTCCTTTATTTTCATCTTTACAGGGTCCATGACGAATACTTCTGTTTTGTCAGTGTTGAGTTGTAGACAGCTGCTTTTCATCCATTTGGCGACTGCTTCCATGCCTTCTTGAAAGTTGTGTTTGGCTGCGTTAGGTTAGTTGGATATGGAGAGGATGAGTTGGGCTGAGGGGGAATCATTGGGGTGCACCACAGTTGGTGTAGGGTCCGAGAGGAAGGGAGGGAGGCTGACCCGCTACGTTCTGCCGGTGAGGAATTAGCAGATCTAGTTGAGGGCTTTGTCCCAGATCCCTGTGTCGTGAAGTCTGTGTGTTAGGGTGCAGTAAGAGACTGTGTTGAAGGCCACTGAGAGGTCGAGGAGGATGAGGGTCTACTGTCTATCCTCTGTCCAGGGGGGTGCGGATGTCGTCTGTTGCGGCGAGGAGGGCGGTTTCTGTGCTGTGGTTTTTTCTGAAGCCGGATTGGGAGAAATAGCATAGAATAGAATAGCTTTATTGTACAGTTAATTAAAACTCACAATGTTAAAAATGTCCATTCCATCATTAAGAATCATTTAAAGCTTGTTTTGTACTTATGTTTTTATAGTGAAAAGAAGAAAGGTATTTTAAACCCTGTAAAATCACCAGTCTCAATTATGTTATCTGTATGGTCCTTCTCTAGGTTTGAAAAGTCAATGTGGCTCAGTGTACCGATGGGTGATTTTGACTTGGCCAGACTGTTCCATTATTTGATTGACAAGCTGTTACATGCTGTTTTTCACCCTTTGCCTCTGCCCACCATATACTCCACTCCTGTCACTAGAAGGAACATGGGAAACTCTTTCCCCCCTCAATATACTGGGATCTGTCTGTGTCACTGTGTGCCTCCCCCTCACTCTGTCTGGGGGAACCTGGACACCCTCCTTAGGCTAACTCCCTAATTCCTCCCCGGACACTCTGGTACCAACCCAGATGTGTGCTTCCTTTTCACGCTCCCTGGTGTCAGTGAACTTGCAGTCATGTATGTGTTGGTGTAGCTCTGGAAAACAATGACTGAACATGTGCTCTCTGGTGATCACATTGTACAGCCCCTCATAGGTGTTAACTTCGCTACCTTACACACATAATTTATCAATTCCCCCCAGGACTGTAAAGACAGTTTCTGACTGCCTCTGCACCTCAACTTCTGCTTTTCTGGAGTAAGACCATATTGCTTGACAAGAGACTCCTTCAAGGGCCAATAGGGTGTCACTCCCTTATGTTTGAGGTATGTGCCTCCATGGGCTAGCTCCCCAATCCTCCTCATGGACACTATGCATCTTTAGAGCTACTTCATATGCCTCAAATCACCTGTCTATGTCATTCTCCACAGCAAAGTCAGACATCATATCCCAGGTTATTTGGATATTTCCTTTACCATTGGTCTGTATTTTTCAACCCACAAAAAATAATATCCAGAATGCACATGATACGTTGAAAATAACAATTCACAGTAACAATGAATACTACATCGCAAGACAATTGATCTACAAAAAAACAACTGTATTCCAATCTATCATTGAGACCATTCGGATGGCAAGACTTAAATTTTTTAATCCAGATAAGTTCACGCTGCAATAAACGTTTCCTGTTGTCAAATCCTTCTAGTATGGGCACCAGTTCCAATACCAAGAATCTCAATTGGCTGATGTTATTCTAATGAGTGGGAAAGTGCACTGCTACGAGTGATCTTTCTGACTGAGTTCGGATGTTACTTTTGCGTTCTGTCAAGCGTACTTTTATCTTCCTTTCGGTTTTGTCGACATATGTCAGGCCACAAGGGCATTTGAGCAGATAAATTAAATTTTTAGAATTGCATGTCACAGTTGTTCGCAATTTGATCAAAGTACCCTTGGCGGATTGATTTATGGTTGTTCCCTTTATGATGTTGTTGCAATGTCCGCAGTTCAAGCAAGGGATGGTACCTTTATGTGCTCCTTCAGAACCTTGTTTCTGTTTCAATAGGAGTTCTTTTAGATTTCTTGTGCGTTGATAAGCGAATAGAGGATTGGTATTAAAGATTCCACTGAAGTCTGGTTAATTCATGATCATTGGGCAGTATTTTAACATCATTTTCTGTATTTGTTTACTTCTAGATGAAAATGTTGATACAAAGACAGGACTTTTACTAATCAACATTGCGCATTTAACATTCAGGCTGAAAGTGCAATAATTGATTTTTTAAATTACATTTGGTTTACTCTCTTTGGAAGGGTTGTGTAACCCTCCAGAGTGCAATTTGGGGACGTGAGGTGTGTCACACCTAGCGTTACTTCAAAGATACATTAATTACATTTTCTTTATATGGAAAGGAGAGGAAGAACAACTCACAGAATTTCTCCTTTGGGTCAATCTTGAATTTCTGGACATTTGGATCTTTAATAAAAATAACACTATCCAAGTATTTGTATATACTAAACCGGCGGCGAGGAACACTCTTTTTTTTACAGCTACCGCCCCAGGCGTCAGAAGTAGGGCATTCCGTTTAGCCAGTTTTTGCGTCTCCGCAGAAATGGTTCTAACATCAAGGACTACGACTATCAAGCTGAACAACTTATGCATAAGTTCCTCACAAGTGTATACCCCAAACGGCTTAAAAAACTCATATAAAAGAGCTAAATACTTCAATAAAGATAGCCTACTCCAAGAAAAGTCTAGGAAGGATAACCAAAAGCTGGTTTATGTCACGAAACACTCTAACCTTAACACCATATTCAGAGAAATCATTTGATCAAAATGGCACATCATCAATGCCGGAGAACTATCATCAAAACGTCCAAGACCAGTTTTTGCATTTACATGTAACATGTACTCTGGTTAAAGCAGCTCGTAATGAAGAGAAGAGCTATATTCAGAAATCCATCACATGATTGACACCTATCACTGGGAACCACAAATGCAGCAACTGCAATGCTTGCACTCATGCCCTTACTACCAATATACTCATATGGGGTGAAAGACAATTCACACTCATGGAGGTGACTAACTGTAGGACAGCCAACATTGTATATTTGATCCAATGTAATCTTGGCTATGTAGGAGAAACCAACTGCGAATTTAGAGTTCGATTTAGCGGACATAAATCTACCATCAAGAATAACCGAGTAGAAGCTTCATTGGCTGAACATTGGACAAAGAAAAAGCACACTAATAAAGACCTTAAATGGATTAGCTTAGAAAAAATCTAAATCAGACACCCGAGAGACACTAATGTAGTTTGTTTTGGTTTTCACCTTGCAAACAGTAACTTCTGGCCACAATGAAATTCTTCCATTGGAAAATGCCATTATATAAGGGGGCACCCAGACACCCTTTCCACTGTAATTCCCCAGTCTTTTCCTTCCTAGGATTTTTTCATAACATCTTTGACCTTTATTGCATATGTCCTTGTAACTATCATTCAGAACCTCTTCCTTTCCCTTGAGAAATATACACCCCCCATTTTTATTTTTTATTTTATGTGCTATATTCATTTTATTATTAACATTATTCCCTTATATTTGTCTGGTTAGTACTCTTTGGGCAGTATTTAGTAATTTTATTAACCTGTAATCTACTTTGTTTACAGGCTTGCCTCGTTGGGAAACAGGAACAAACGTTGTTCTTTTCATGGCATTTAGAAATTCCATTGGCTACGTTTCCCAATTCCCCTATTTTTACCTTGATATTTCATTTCTTTTTTTCTTGAACGTTCTTTTCCTTTAATTGCACATAATGTTTTGGAATTAGTGAGCCACATGATGCCACCCTTAACCTCTTAGCCTGCAAATTTGCTTCTGCTTTCCTTTTGATAGGTTTCTCTGAGTCTTCCTAGCTCAGTTTTTCGTTTCATTGGTTTTAGTTTTCATTTTACCCAGATCTCTCTTCTGTCCTTCATGTGGATCCATTCTCCACGTCCAATTTTGGAGAGCCTCTCCGAGCCTGGTGATGTACAGCCGCTCGTGTTTATCTGTTTGTACTTCTCCCATCATGGCGGCCGTATTTCCACTCAGTCCATTTGTAGGAATCTTTCCAACCTTTGCGGTACCTCCCAGGTGTCTCAATCCTGTCAATCTAGATGATGCAGGACACTATAAAACAGGTCCTCTCCCATTTCTTGTTACTGGCTGAATGCCGGTTATCAATAGAAAGCGGCTTTGTATTCTTCCAGGTAAGATCCTTGTGATGCTTTTTTTCGAACCCCCTCATGAACGCAGGCCCTCCTGCTGTATTTTTCCAGATTAATAATTGTCTCCTATCCTTCAAAGCCTTTTTTCCCCTTTCCAATCTTCTGATTTAGCTCCACCTTTGGGCCTCTGCTCTATTTTTGATCACCAATGTTTCATATTGTCTTATATTGGAACATATCACGTAGCCTTTCCCTACTTTTGATTTATTTTGTCTTACTGTTCCTTTTGCCATTCAGACTTTAGAACCTATCTAATTCTTAGGCCTATGCCCTAAGCCATCAGTAGCAGGGCATCCCCCATTGCACCTCGAATAATTCTCTTGGTCTGAGACATCTACTGTACCCGATGCAGTGTCCGGTTGGACACGTTCTAGTGTTTCTGCCTGCTGTACCCCACACTTTATACCCACCCACCACAGGCATCACCGGTCAGGTGACCCTGTAAATAAAAGGGGCTGGGCGCACATGCCCTGGGCCAGTTTTAGTACCCAACTACGCTGTGTCTGTGATCACTCATACAACATGCGTGCATGAGGTCCCAAGACACCACACCCTCTAGCTCCCTTCGCATTGCTTTATGAGGCAAAACTCCCCTGATACGTCCCTCTATGACTCCCTTTGCATCCTTATATATTTTATTTCCTTTTCTCATGTTTCCCTCACATCCTTTGTTTTCATGCAGTTGGGTTCATCAACCCATCTTCTTTGTTGGAAACTTTGTAGTTGAGACTGTGCTCTGAAATAGGTACTAACCAGAAGTTATCATTCATGGAATTGTGATTGCGGCCAATACACCATCTTCCATATTATTTAGAAGTAGGTATTCCACCCTCCTTCTGTATATCTCACTCTATCTTTTTCTCAGCACGATTCATAGCATAAACCATATATACATACTTCTCTCACATTATCATTTCTATGCGCAGCACTTTTCATTTATTTTTAACAAATATCCCTCACCATGTTTTCTTTTTAGGGTACCATGATTATCTACCTATAAGTATTCACTTCTTAGTTGAATGTAGGTTATGAGATCCTATGCAAATATGAGCACCCTTGGGACTTTTGAACTCATCAGCTTGCTATCTTTTGGCTCCCTAGACCTCCACTCTTATATATTATATTAATTAATGCCATTAGTTTCCATATTTCAGACCAGTACTTGAATTCTGTTGTGAGCATGTTATGTTTGAATACATGCTTGAATAAATTTAGACTGGGTGGCAGCAGCCACTGATATCAAAATACAGACAGCACCTTGATGAAGGTTGCACCATTTTCTTCCACTGGCTTGTAACTACCAAAACACACGTTGGCACATCTCTGTCTACTTATATATGTGCTTTACGAATTAGAACTACGGAAATTTCTAGATTGTATTATAACTCTAATCACAACATGTGATGACATTCAATTGGAGTAAGCTACAATTTGTGACCTATCCAGTACTATTCATGAATCAGGTTGGATTACGACCCACTCCAAATGGGAATTTTTTTTAAATGAACTATTAGTACATACTATTGAATGTATGACCAGGATTTTCTAATCAGTGTTTTATGCATCAGGCCCCAATTTTGTAACTCTTACAAATAACTTTGTGACTTGGCGTGTTAATAACTATCACTGTTCAGATTACCAGCCTTCAGCTATATTTAAAATAACCTTTTCTTTATTTTTATAGTACATCAATAGTGCCTGCAAATGTTCTGTTTTTCTTTACCTGATGGTAAGGCTAAAGGACGCACAAGGTAGCCAGACTCAGTATTAGGAAAAATTCAGGCAACGCAGCCCAACAACTAAAGTTGCTACAATTGCTGCTCTGCATTTTGTTAAAAGGAGAGAGCATGACAACACCACATCTGCTAAGATATGGTGCTATTTTTCTCTCTCCGTGCACTGCCACACTTTAGACTGCCATGTGGCAACTCACACATTCTTGCACCATAGTTCAAAGATTTGTGCATTCTGGTAGGAATAGTTTATGTATTGGTAGGGGACCCTTCCAATACAAAAACTATTCATTAATACATTTCCTGCTTTGCCAAGTTCGACACTTGGTCAGCGCAGCAGCTCCCCTCTACTGAGGTTTGCTAATTGATTTTGGACTTTGCCACAATCTGCCAAATTGTTTGGCAGCCTTCTGTTCACTGTTTCACTGCATTTTGCCTGCTGTTTGTTATACTATACTGGTTGTGTTTCGTCAATGCTACCACTCTTTCTCCCACTGCTTCCAACCTCCCAATAGCCCCTCCCACCTCTCAGGACTATTTCTGGAGGCCACAGTGAAGCTCCAGAAAGCAGACTATCGACCACTTGGTCAGCGCTGTAGTTCCATTCAGTTGAGGTTTGCTCATTGTTTCTAGACTTTGTCACAGGCCCCAAGTTGTTTGGTAACCTTCTGTTCATTGTTTCTCTGTGTTTGTGCCACTGCTGTTTGTTTTACTGTTTGTTTTTCAGCACCACTCCCGATGTTTTTCCCGCTCCTTTCCTTCCCACTTCCCAACTTCTGACAGCCCATCTCACCTCCCAGGATTACCTATGGAGGGTGCAGTGTGAACCTGTGCACCGTGTGTACCAAAGTCAAGCCCACCTGCTCCCATCCACTTCTGGAGGACAGCCAGCAAGAGCTACCACCCTAAGATACATTGCCTTGGAGCTCCAAGCCCTGGACCCATGACTCCACATAACTGCTGCTGCACCTGTCCCCAATCCACAGTCTGAACTTTCCTGCTGCCTCTTCTCCTGCAACACCAAAGCTCCAGCAGGCAGGGCACCCACCACTACGCCTACCATGCCCACACCAGTCCATCTCCATTGCCTCCTGATTAATGCACAATACCTCATCAAGCACCCCACTGAGATCTGGGGCACCATCACCTCTTTCACCTCGATGTCAGCTTCCTCACTGAGACCTGTTTCAACCCCGTATCCACACTCAACATTGCCTCAGCCATGACGGAGACTAGATCAACAAGCATGGAGGTGGAATTGCAATTATGCACAAGGAGCAACACCACCATTAAAGGCACCCTCGCTTATAGGCCTCCAGGACTGTGGCCCAGTTTATGTAATGCCATTCCTGATTTCATCGCTCCGCTCACAATCAACTCCAAAAATGTCATCTTCCTCTACAACCTTAATTTTCACCTCGATGACCCTAACAGCACCACCAAACTCTTCGAAATCATGAGCAACGTCTGCCTCACCCAATGAGTCACTAACCCCACGCAGATTGCAGGACATAAACTCAACCCCATATTAACGGCCAGCAGCAGAATGAAGTACAGCCATGTCACCTGGCTCACCTGGACCAATCAGGACATCATCCACTTCACCATTGTGGGACCCTGCTACACAATCCCCAAGCCACCCAGCACGTCACACTTTAGCTGGGACTAGATCTCAGAGAGTCAATAGACCAAAACTCTCAACACCTCACGCCCTCTCACTACAATTAACCTAGAACAGGCATTCAATAATTTCTCTGCCTGGATCTTAGACTGGGCCAACAAAGTCACCCCCAGCAAACCCATCAAACTCAATAAATCTGGCAAATAAGCCAGCTGGTACTCTCTGGAACTAAGAAAACTGAAGGGCACCTACAAACCTCTCAAAAGGAAATCGCGCACCAGCATGAAACCCACAGACCAAACAACATTCAAAACATCTCTCAACCTATAACACCACTCCTGAAATAGATGGAAAGGATGGCTGACTGTTTCGAAGCAAGCTCCAACCACAGCAGGAAACTCTTCAACATCGTGAGAGAGTTCTCTAGCCCTACAGCCACCAAAAATGTCATCATCCCTTCACAGGTACTCTGCAAATCCCCGGCGGACTTCTTTCATGACAAGATCTCCACCATCTACAGAAAGTTTGAACCCCAACCCACAGACATCCTCAACCACCTCGCCCCATAAAAAAGCAACATAACCACCTCCTCATAACCTGTGTAGCTCACCACTCAAGACACCACAGCCATCCTGAACTCAGTCTACTCAGGGGCATCCATGGGCCCTTCCCCTCAACACATACTTAAAAAACGAGCTCACTGCAATCCTTAATGGAACCATCACGATGGCCACCTTCCCAAAGAATGGAAACACCCAGAAGATAAAACCCCTATTCAAGAAACCACTGGCTGACCTCAGTGAACTCAAGAACTACCACCCCAGCTTGCTGCTGCCCTTTCCGCCAAAGTCCTCGAAAAGACCATCAACCGTCAACTCAAAGAACACCTGGAGAACAACCTGCTGGACACCTCCCAATCTAGATTCTGCACCAACCACAGCTTAGAAACCACCCTGATTGCAGCCACAGATGACATCAGATCCCTCCTCGACCAATTGAAAACAGCTGCACTGAACCTTTTCGATGTCTCAGCAGCATTCAACACAGTATCACACCAAACACTGATCAAAAGGCTTCACATCATAGTAATCCAAGGAGACACCCTCAAGTGGATCGCCTCCTTCTTCCCTGGAATAACTCAAAGAATCTGCCTTTCTTCCTTCACCTCATAACCAAAGAGCGCCATCCAGTGTGTCCGTCAAGGTTCATTTCTCTACCCTACCCTGTTCAACACCTACATGACTCTCTTGCCAAATTTCATCAAACCCACAGAGTGCGCATCATATCCTATGCCGACGATACCCAGCTCATCCTCTCAACATCAGAAGACACCACTATCATGCTGACCACGCTGTGACCCCTGGCTTGCCACTTGCAATCCTGCAACTCCTGGCATGGCTCTTTTGACCCCTTGCCTTAGGGATGGCAAAATCAGTGCCAAGAAAATGTGGGGGCCTTATTGTATGTCAGGTGTACATTATACTAATAGTGAATAACATTTTATCATTCACTGTTAGACTAATAAAAAAATGAAGCCCGCTTAGGACCTACGGTGGCAGCTTTGGTAACTAAAAAGGGATTTAAATGTATGTTGTATACGTGATGGAGGGTGAGAGAAAGTTTTAGTGAGAGAGAGTGTGCTAATGTAGGAGAAAATGTTTCTGTATGTGTAAGCATGTGTTTGTGAGTGAAAGAGAATGATCGTTCAATGACAGGTAGTGAGTGACATTGTATGAGATTGTGGCCTAGAGTTGCTATTTATTGATGCAATGCAAAAGGGGGTGGTAATGGACGGAGCATCTGAACCAATCAAACACTCACACCCAGTCAAAAGATCTGGGTTTAATCCATCACCGTTCTTTAGCCCACTCTGCCACCCCAGTTCAGACTTATTGAAGCTAGGCAACACTGCACCAAAGTTGCTGTGCTACCTTACGTCAAAGGGGAGAGAAAAAAATGCCATATATAGCAAGATATGGCTCATTATTTCTCTCCTTTGCGCTGCTGCACTTTGGCTATGTAAGGAAACAAGGGAACCCAAAGGCAATTTACTAGGGACCTTGGTTAGGTAATTGTTGACAGTGGTGCCTAGACAATAAGTAGAAAACAACAATGTAACATATGCTAGATGGACAATATGTTCTTTGTCCAGCTGGACAGAGTTTATTTTAGGAATATGCTCAATCAAACAAAGAGACAAAAATGTCATATATAGCAAGATAGGGCTCATTATTTCTCTCCTTTGCGCTGCTGCACTTTTGCTAGCCATTTGCCAAAACACATGCCTTTGTAACAGAGTACAAAGTGTGTGCATTCTCTGAATCATAGGTTTTGTACCGGCAGGGGCCTCTTCTTGTTACGCCCTGAATCAGGGCCTTGAGCAGCAGCACATTGAACGCTGCGATAATCAAGGAGGACAGCCCCTCCCAAGAGTGTTGATTTTGAAACTTACCTGCATGTTTATAGACGTTTTGCCGAATGGTGGGAATGTCATGCCAGTAACAGGGCTGGGGGAACTGAGTTGGCCTAAAGGAGGAAACTACATCAACCAAAGTAGTTTGGAGCAGGCACTGGGAAATAAGGCCAGTACATAATGACCCGGAAACACTCAAAAAGTACTTTTGCATACCCGAGGTGCAGATTATTCCCAAATTGCTAATTGGAGGGGTTATGGCGAAATACTTCCAGAATGTGGATTTGTTTGTTCGGTATGGTAAGGACTTATCTGCACCAATTGTTCACCTCTCTTTCTTGTTTTAGTCCTCCGTTTTTCTTGAGATGTAAGGACTTGGAGTTCTGACAAAGATTTTGCTACTTCTGTTGGAATTGTGTTAGTTCATGGTAGATCCATCCAGCAGACCTGAATTTGAATCTCATTTATAAAACTTTGGCTCTGCATTTTTTGAGGATTACACGTTTGCATGGTGAGACTCCTGATGGATATGATATGATATTTTTTTATTTTGCTTGATTAATTACAATCTTTGCAAATACAGTACAGAAAGATTCCCATTGAACACAGATAAATACAATTAATAGCACATAATGTAAAAAAGGATATCAACTGCATATACAATTAGCTGTTTCTAAAGAGATTATCATAGACTCTTACGACTAATGAAATGCTATCTGACAATGACTACCACAACTTCTCCGGTCGGATGGCACAGCTCAACCAAGTCTGTTGTCCAGGTTAGAGTCTTGGTGATTAAGGTGCAAGTACAACTAAAACAAGATAGTGAGTTAATGTTACACTTAAAAAACATGTTAGCGGGTTTCGGACAACTACAGGGTTTTAAGTCTCTTAGATACCATCTCAAAAAATGTTGTTAGCCGACAGTTAAGCTGAACATTACTGGAATTGAAACAAAGCTTAACTGCCTGCCTACAGGACTGGATGCCATAATACCTAAAAAAAGGACGTAACAAAGTGCATCTCATATCTTTTAAGTTTGGGCAGTTGCAGATAACGTGAGTGATGTCTTCCTTCCCATTTCTACATTGGCGACAAGTCAGAGTGCCTTCCTTCCTTTCCTATGGTAGAAGGTGGGTTTTGATCACAATTACCCCCAGGCGCAACCTTAGAAAGTTTTCCTACCTACTTATCTTGATTCCGGCACACAAGTAGACTTGGGGTTTTAGCCTTACATAGTCACTGAGCACTATCCAGCCGTGGGCCTTTTTAGTAAGGGTTGCTATCTCATCTAAAACAGATAGCATAGATGTTGTTTTTCTCACAGCTTTTTTGAAAGAAAGATGATCCGTTGGAACGGCCCAGAGTTCAGATAGGCCAGTAGCTTTATAGAGTCAAGCAGATAGTTCCTGGTTGGGCATTTTTCTTGATTGTGCAAGGCTTTTCATAGGTGGAAGTTTAAAGATCCTGCCTCAGCACTTCGGATTTTGTGCCAACTTTTGACGTAGGTGCTTCTTCTTTCCAAGGTTTGTCTTTGGATCCTAAATTCAAACCGGAATTGAACCGGGGAGACATATTTTGGGAGGTGGAAAATTGCGGAGAAGTGTGGCTCACTGGTTAGAGCAGGCAGACCCTGAAGCAGGGGTCAGACCCGGGACCAAGGTTCAATTCCCGACGCGGCAGGGTCTTGAGCTCAAATGTCCATGGACTCGATAATTCTCGCTTCGGTGCCTGACCTAATCATAGGTTCACACTCTGCAACTCTGGGCATTAAGCTTGCTTAATCTCCACAACGGCCCCCCGCGGCGGGATGCCTGGCTTTCACCTTGGGGATGCCCTGTAGGGGCTATCTCACAGGGAAAAGCCAGGACGGGTTCCCAAGGCAAGCGCGGAGATACCCCTTCGGTCCTGACAGTCACTTAAGAAACTTTAAGTGACTGTCAGGTCCGTGAGTATAAACACCTAAAGTGTGAGAGAACAACAGTGTTCCCTCTTAGTGAGGGGTGACTTTATGTGCAAATGCACGGCTTGAAACAGTGTGCCGCGCACCTAGAAACTGGAAAAAAGAGCATGACTGAAGGGAAGAATCATGGAAAGCTAAGAAATACATAGCAATTGAGCAATCAATCTGTATGCTGCACCTGTAGCGATATGACACAAGACCGCAGAAGCAAGACTACATTGACAAAGTAGCGAAGTGAAGTGAAAACCAGTGCTAGGAAAAAAACAACATTAGCCTAACTGAGTCTCATGCCATAACCTAGAAAATACAAAAAAGATGTTTGTTGCATTATATCATGAAGTTAATCAACATAGCCTGCAACCTGGAAGGAAAAAGCAAGGGCAGAATATGCATTTCAAAAATATGCAGTTTGGTATCTATTGTAAATGATATATGTATAGTAAGTTTCAGCATATCAGTACAAATACCTAAAAGGGTAGAAAAAGGCTGCGCCAAATGAGACATAAGGGGGACCCATCGGTAAATAGGGGCTCTAAAGCATCACTTATGTGGTAAGGCGGTTAGGTAAACAAACATGTAATTACAGCTGACAATGCGATTTAAACTGTAGGTTTGTGACTGGCATGAAAATAATCGTCATGCATTAGATCAATCTTGAGTAAGTGCAGAGCATGTATCAGAGAAAAGTCAGAAAAAATAAGGTCAAAGATAAAGACAGAAGGATTAGAAAATTAAAGAGGAGAAAGGGGTACCTGTCAAGGAGTAAAAGATTGTGGTATCTGTGGCAAAGAAAAAATATAAAAAGGGTAAAGTCAGAGCGCGAATAATGCAATAGGTGCATGGTGCTCTGATCAACATTTTGAGTACCGCAGAAAAAAAGGGGGGAGAAGTAACTCACCGGGGGACCGGTGATACTTCCAACCCTGTCCTGGTCGGGTTTGGTTGCAATTAGCGTGTCTGCACCAAGGTATGGAGATGGAAAGTCAAAAGATCAGATTAAATCACGAAGGCGGGTAATGCCTTTTGAGTGATCGTGAGCGGCCCTATGACAAATATAATAAAGGAGAGGTGAGGTAATGTCAATGCGATGCTACGAGCAACATCTGAAGCGGTAAATAAATATCAGGAGTCTGTCAAGATGCTTACCGATGTGCCGGGTAGTCTGGAGGAAAGATGTTTGCCGGATACACTAGGTTCCCCCTTATATATACTTTTGATCTCCAATTAGTTATGTGTTCTTTCGCATTCTTATTGTTATCATTCCCAAACCCCCTCCTTTTGTATTATCTCCAGCCCTGAAGAGTCAATCGGTTAACTGCCCTTACTGACGAAACACGTGTCGGCTGGTTTCTTTTTCTCTTTGGTGTCTCCTGGATAGGAGGCCCAACTTTTCACCAATTAAAAACTAAAGACGGAAAGAACATCGTGTGTGACCTTATCCTTGAACGTCTACTATAATTACCTATAACCTTACAATTGTTGTGTGCGCTTGACTGGCTGTTGTACTTTACATAAGGGTAGCTCTACACCCTTTGTTTGCAGAGTTTTAGGGTTTTCTCTGTACAAGCAGCACCAACGCAAACTACTTTCTTGTGATTACTCAACCACTACATGTTGTGCGCCATTCAATTCTGAATACTAATAACTCCTCGCCGAACTTGGCGCTTAAGGATGTTAGTGCTGCTGACCAAGTGAACATTGGTTGTACAGTTTTGTGACGCTTTTCCCTTGTTATGGGGTTCGGTGCCTGCTCCCTTTTTTGGTTCCCCTCCCTTGTTGTTAAAATGGGGGAGAGGTAATCTACCCAGTAGGCCTCTGTTATGTTGGAACTAATTCCTGGATCATTCGGTCGCTCTAGCTTATGAATTATTTGCCAAAACTTAGCGCTATTGAGTGGCTTGGCATCATGCAATAATTTAACTTACATTTAATCGTTCTGGTGCCTTTTTTTTCTCCACATCCTCTTTCTAAATAATCCTTTGTTTGTCGAAGAGTAGACCACAGCTCCAAATTCCCTGGTGTTTTTCCCAGTTGCCGAAGGGTCCGGTTTGTGGTGGTGAGACTCAAACAATACCGTATGGACCCAAATACAAGACTCAGGGCCAGATGTAGGAAGGCTATTACTGGTCGGTAATGGCCAAAATTAACGAATTTCGTCCGTTACCGACCGGTAATAGGCTTTTCTGATGCAGGGGCTGAAATGAAGGATTCGGTAATTTACCGAATCGGTAATTTACTGAATCAGTAATTTAAGGAATCAGTAAATTACCGATTTCTTAAATACCGATTCGGTAAATTACCGAATTCCTAATGTAGGGAGGCCTTAAATGAAAGCTTACTGGTGGTAAATACCGGGAAAAAAAAGCTATTTTATGCAAATTGCTTCAGTGCCATGGGCATGTATACATGTTGTCTGCAACATAGCACTGAAGCAATTTGCATAAAATTGCTTTTAGGGCATTTATGTCTGCAACATGTGCACCCATACACAATTGAGGGGTGCAACAGGGTGTCAAGGTGACACCCTGCCACCCTTCAATGTTTTCCCCCTTTTACTGAATCGGTATTTACCGATTCGGTATTGACCTCCCATAAGAATGAACGGCAATTACTGAATCGGTAAATACCAATTCGATACATACAGAATCTTAACGATTCGTTTTTTTTTTTACCGAATAATTTGCTACATAGCATTTACCGATTCGAAAATACCGAATCGGGAAAAGTTCTGTATTTTCGAATCAGTAAATGCTATTTACCTACATCTGGCCCTCAGAGATTTAATGGATGATTCTCCCCATGTGATGTTTGGTGATTTCCTTGTTTTTGTGGGTATTCTTTTGTAGTATAGTTTGAATTGAAATTGAATAGAAAGTCTTCTTTAAATCTTGAACAAGCAGTAATGCACTCATCCTATTTATAGTACTACAGTAAATACAGTGAAAGGAGTGATGTTACCATGAAGGAACATATACTACTCCTTTGGTTCCATTTTGATGCAGATTATTATTATTATTTACAGGTAAAAGGATTATCTCATATGTTTATATATAACTAAGATATATTTTCCAAGGTCAGAAAGAGTCTGATGGTCTGTTTTGTTCCCAGGTCTCCTTCCCTCTGGTTCCCTTTTGTGTATGTAATCTCTCACTTGATCAGCTCGAGCTTCTGTACTATTATTATATCAGAACTCAGGCTATCAATGGGTGGACCCAACTGAGCTACAAACAGATCCTGAGAATCAGAAGTTTGAACATGACACTTCTCGTATCAAAGCTATGTTTTAAGCCACTGTGCATGTGTGTTGTAGGATATAGAACACATGAAAAGTGGTGAAAACAAGAAGAAATTAAATACATTTTCCTTGCTATGTCTGCCTCAAGGAATCATAGGTTTTTGAAGCATATTCTTGCCTATCAATGTTTGTAAAAGGGTTTGCGGTCAAACCCATGGGTGGTTACATGGGAACTCCCATGCAGCATCCATGGAATGCCCCCTTGATACAAATATGCACAGCAGTGCACAGTGCAATGTTCCTATATTTTTGTATACTATCCAATGCAAATCCCCAATTGTTGTAATGTTAGGTCATGTGACATGTCTAACTGGAAACAACTCGGGGTCAAGGGTCATATGATGCTGGAGGAAGCTGCCTCTGTATATACTGTACCAAAGTAAGGTATAGTGTGCACAGAGTCCAGTGTATACCCAGAGGTATAGCAGAGTCTAAAGTAGATAATAGTAACAGCTCTGGTTGTGGTAGTGTGATCGAGCAGCTAGGTTTATCAGAGGTCTGTATTAAGCCTTTATTGTATGCACTCAGACAAGAAATGATGACACACACTCAAAGACTGAATCACGACCAATTGTTTTATAAAATGGAAACAGACATTTGAGGTGAACAAATTTAAAGTGTTGCTGGTGTTGAGGGTGCTCTGTACATGAGCTGCCTTACACCTAAACTTGGGAACTACCCAGAGTTCTCTCCTTCTATTTTGCATGATTTAAGCATCACTCTATGCCTGCAAGGGAATTGTTTTGACTTCTACTTGGTGCTCTGGACAAAGCTAAACCTCTCTGAAGAGCTGTAATGACAGCAAAACACTTGTCAGGGGTTGCTTTTATTCATTTCAGATTGGCTTGGATGGTATTTTACCAATCCAAAGCTGTAATATTGTGCCTGGAGTGGTTAATAGCTTTTTCATTTTACAGCTCGGCGTGGATAGCACTGTGCTAATCCTATGCTTAAAGACTTTGCTGTACAAATGGCAATAGACTTTGTCCATTTCTATCTCGGCATGGATAGCACTGTGCTAATCCTATGCTTAAAAACTTTGATAGAAAAGCAGACATTTGAGGTGAGCAAATTTAAAGTGTCGCTGTTGTTGAGGGTGCTCTCTACAGGAGCTGCCTTCCACCTAAACTTTGGAACTACCCAGAGTTCTCTCCTTCCTTTTTGCAAAATGTAAACTTTGTATTTATTTTAAGAACTCACAAGTCACTTGAAGCAAGTAAGTGCAATACTTTCAAAATATCAAGTATGCTTGCTGTAAAAAAGGCAGTTCTATTTAAGAATGTCAATAATGATGTGTACAGGTAAAGTTTTTTTTCTAATCATAAACCAATACAGTTTTAGAATTCAATGTAACATTAACCATCAGACAGTGCAATGCACTAGAGTTCAATGCAATCCTAGAGAGGAAAACAAGGTTAGAGACTTACAGGTAAGTACTCAGTTGTGTGGGTTTGTGTTATGTTTGTAGCCCTTATACAGCCAAGGGTCAGGCAGGTACAGGGAGTGCACCCTCAGCGACACAGGGGCAGCCGGGTGAAGAGGTCAAAGGGAAGATGGAAGTAATGTAGTGTAAAGGAGACAGGGGGTACTCAAAAGAGCACCGGTTGCAGGTAAGTACCTGGTGGTCCTGAGCCAAAGCCCATGGATGAAGGTTGAGAACAAAGGGGGCCAAAAAGGAGCACAGACAATGCACCATTTAGGCCTTCATAAATTTTATTTTTAAAAAATGTATCCAAGCCAAATGTACTTCCTTCTCTTTCAACATTGGTCTTGAATCTCAAAGGTAAGCTTACACTTTTATGTAAGCTTACTTTTTTTTTGCATTCTCAAACTACAAGTTAATAGTAATTGTAGTTTATGATTGCAGAGACTGAACAGTAAGGGCAGAGAACTAAACTTATAAAAAGATAAACCTATCCTAACTTTTTATGTGCGAAGTTCTTTACTCTGACTGTGGACTTTCCACAGGCATAAACGTATTAATTCCTAGTTTGTCAATACCAAAAACAAAAATGTAAACTTACACCAAAGCGTACGCTTACCTTTGTGAATCAGGCCCACGGTTTATGGATTGTTTCGGAGGGAATGAAAAAAAAAACACATTATTGCAAAATCGTGTTTTTTTGTTCGTAAATTGGAAACAAGTGCTGTGTATGACAGTTCATGATTTTTTTTTTCTTTGAAATGGTATTAGCAAAATGTTTACTGGGCTAAGATTACCTTCTTCCCAGCTTTGAGGAACAAACAGATTTGTAAAAGAAAAACATTTTTACAACAGTTTATGCATTTTATAAACTGGTAGTCAATGTTAACTATTTTTTGCAGTTTCAACCTGCTTGCAGTTTATGGAAGAAACAGTTGTAAACTCATGTGTGAGACTAAAAGGCTGTACATTTCTGAAAACTAAACAATATTTTAATTTAGCAGAGAGTCATTAGTGTATATTCTCGTGGTTTTCTAAAATAAACTAATTGTTGAATTAAAAATAATGCTAATAAGTAGAAATAAATAGCAATCGGTGACAACGTTTCCATCTGTATACTTTTTGCCCTGATGGCTGATTTACAAAAGAAACATACCTTTATGCTCATCAGGCCCTTTCAGTCGCAGGGATATATAGTGTCTGTTTGTTGTCCAAAAACAAGCAATGCCCAGAGCCAATACCTAAGCTGCGTCTGAATCAATGTTATCAAGCATGCAAATACACAGGAAGGGTGTCCTGGTGTTGGCAAAAGAAAATGTAGCCTTGCAGTACCAAGAAATGTATTGGGAAGAGTTTTGAAAATCTAATTAGACAGTTGCCAAAGCAAGTTATACAGCTATCAAAAGCCCTGGAGTAACAGTAATTAGAAGAGAAGGAGATGAGTTTTAAAGGACTTAATGAAATTTTAAACAGTTAATCAGCTGCTACTTACTCAACTAACCTCTCTGCAACATACTTTATTCGAAGGGTGAAAGCCACACTTAATAGTGTTACAGCTCAGGAGGGAGGATCGTCCCCCTTTCTGTCTTTGGTTTGTCTAGTGATTCACTGCTCCTTACTAAGGACCAGCCACAGTCCGTGGAGGGAGTTTCGGTAGGGCGGAGAGGCTGGGCGGGGGAGGGGCAGTGTGGGGAGCATGGATAATTGAAGGTAAGTAAACAATTTAATTAATTAAAAGAAACTCGTTGCACACCCTGCATCACAAAATGCGATGCAGGGTGCTCTACAAAATTTGTTTTATTTATTAAATTGTTTACTTACCTTCAATTATCCATACTCCAGTTTTTAGCACCCCCCCACCCTGTTCCTCCCACGCCCCGCCTCTCCGCCCCACCGAAACTCCCTCCACAGGCCGTGGCTGCTAAGGACACAATATATAATGGCGATTTGCCTTCACAAATGGCCTGATTCACAGATTCGGGCCATTTGCAAATGCAAAAAGGCATTTTGGGGTGTGTTAATCCTAAATTGCGATTATGTAACACATTACCAACTCCATCTGGATTGTGACTACATACCGGTTACGTATTTGGAAGTGGCGTGTTTAAGGCGTCCCTTCCAAATACCACGTTTGAATTATATGTATCAATGTTTTACAACCAAATTCCGGGCGCAAAACATCAATACTTTACCGAAGTGTAGCCTTAATTTATTTGCAAATAAGAATGGGTCCCTTTGTGAATGTAAAACCATTAGTTTCTTTTTAACATGGTCTTATTTCTTAGGGGAAACAGTCTGCATTTAAAAAAAAGAAAACTCTGCTGTATTAAAAAGCACTGACAGGACAGACATGGTGGCGGCTGTGATTCCTAGTGGGTTGCAATTGCGACTCACCTCTTTAATACTCATGAGGTAGGTCAATTTACAATCCCAGTAGGAATCACTATTTTTAAAATAAAACTGTCATACATTAGGAATTGCAGTTTCCAATTCGTGATTCGGTAAGTATTTCATTTTGGAAATCGCAATTCCTAAATATTGATACATGCGGCCCTATATCCTTCATCAGTAGTTCCTTTTGGACTTGGTACCCAATGCAGGCATCTTAATCTGTAGGGACAATGACAAAGTTGAAAATAGCCCATGAGATAATTCCATCTGGTGGCAATCTATACCTGTTTTAATATTTGAGTTTTTTGGTGACTTTGACAGACTATTGCAGGGTTAGCTTGTCTCTGCTACATATATATACCTTCAGAGAGTGGTCCTGATGGAGCGAGGTGGCAAAAACTAAATTTTGTGTACCCCTCTTGAAATCAATGTTCCATAACGTTAACTTTTACTAATGGTGTGATGTGGTGAATTAATCAACCATTGTATAGGCTGCACACATGAACACACGTGGCAATACTAATTTTGCCTGCATGAAGCAATATCATTAACTAATATGTGTTGTAATTGTGATGTGAACTAATGCATAGCTTAAATATAAATAAACACGGTTTAAATGTGCTTATTATATATGTTTTGTGCCAGAAAGTCGTCGGATATGTGAGTATAAAGCGCATTTATGTGGCTTACCTGCTAGGTAATAACTAATGGGAAACATTAGTATGGTGGGAGGTAAACAGAAGGGCTTCAGTTCCATATTTAACATGAATTTGTGTTTGTTTCTATGATAGTTCCAAAAGTGACCTTTGAGGCCTAATGAAACATGGCTGCTCGGGTAAACTGCGAGCAAGTGCTGGACAGCGCATGTGTGCCCAAAGCCTGCAAGCGGGAATGAATTGCCTGTGCGCGGATGGGAGGTTCAAGGCTACCTTGCCCTGGAAGCCAGGATGGTTGCCAAAACATGGACAGTCGAGTGTTCTAAACGTGGGAAAGCTGTGCATCGTTGCAAGTCAAGGAAGTGACTAGGCCAAAGACTGTCCTAAACAATGCAGCATTATGATTTTGCTGATTCACTGTGAATATGATGTTGTAATGGTGAGGAGATGCTCACCCACCCCAAATTGTCCAATCAGAACCCGAATTGGTGATGTTAGATAATTTTTAGATAGATTAAGTTAGGAAATTAGTGTATAGAAACTCCTGATTTTTCTTAGAGGGGGTCGCTCTTTCGATTTCCAGGCGAAGTGATGCCGGATTTCAGATCGAATCTTGGACGTAAGGACTCTTTACTTTATTACTTGTTTTCTTTGCAGGACTGAAAGCATAAGATGAGGGATTAGTTAGGGATGTTAGGATAGTATGAGTTGGGAACTATCTGTCTTTTGCTAAACTTTACATTGGTTTCTGAAATAAATGTCTATTTTCCGAACTTTAAATAAAATGATCATTTTGAAATAAAGTTGAAGATTTTACTGAATAAAGAATTAATAAATGCCTTAATGTCAAACATACTAAAAGTTTTGCTTTGAATAAAAATTAGATAAATGGAGAATTAAAGCTGGTCTTGTATTTCCTATGCCTGATTTTCTTTCTAGCAGATCCATTGCCACTATGGTGGTGTGTCTGATTAAAATGGTGTTTAATGAAACCATGGTAAATCGTTTTTAAACTATAGGTGTAAATGATAAATACTTAATTAGGTCTAGACACCCCGCCAATGTTATGGAAGGACTCCTGGTTCTTTCACCAAATCCCTGAAGTCGAGTTAAATGAACAGAGAAAGTGTGCAGTGTAATGGGCCCCATTGTTGAATGAATGTGTGTTCTGAGGATTCAGGGAAATGGCAATTTTGATCTAGAATTTATTTTTGGAGTCCCGCTGTAGCAGCCCAAGCAAACTATAGCAGATTCTTTGTGAGGAAAAGAGTGCAAGCCAGAATGCTAACCTGCAGAAGTATTGACAACAGGTGCCTAGTACCACTCAACCACACCAAGCTCCTTAGTGTTGAAGGTAATAATTATTCTTTGGATAACAGGTTAATTAATGATATTTAATATTACTAAGTCTTGATTTTTTTGTTTTGCAGAAATAAGGTGATTTCATTTACTGCTGAAGAAGGTGCCTGGGGCACTGAAATGCATTGAATAATTGGAATCAATTGAAATTGTGCAAAATATCATTTGTTACGAATATAAAACCATATCCAAACATCTTTCAAAAGAAAATTGCTTTGGAAATATGAAAAAATAAACTGATAATTACGAGCAAACCTTTCAGTAATAATTAAATGCAAGAATGGCTTGGAAATAAATACCTTTAAGTATTGTTTGCGCATGCAGATGTGCCTAGAGAAGTTCTCCAATTAAGAAAGTAGCATGGGCAAAGAAGGGGTTATTATTTCTCCAACACCCAATTGTCCCTAAAAAACTATATTTGAATGACATTAGAATAAACCAAAAAGGTGAACACACTGTAGGCCATTATTTGAAATTATTGGAGGAGAATCCCACATTGTACTACATTTGAAAATACCCTTGAATATTTATCACATGCTTACATCTCTCTTTCTATGTAGCACATATTAACAGAGATTCTGCCACTGAAAGATGAGAAAAATTAAATGTGTCTAGGAAAATCCTCAATTTGAAGAAGAAGTTTGGGCCAGATGAACGAAACGTCTACACATTTGCGAATGCATTCTGACCACAGATTGGCAGTCAGTACATTTTCAATGTTTTGCAACCAGATTTATGATAGCAAAACAATGATCCATACCATAGCAAATCACTATTGAAAAGAAATTCTTTTTTTGCATTTTGATAAGTACCTGATGTGTTTCCCATTCTTCAGTGATATTTTCTTAATGCTCATGATAATCGTGGAAGTTGCACAGAACATTTTTTAAAGTTTTCACATTAATCATTTGTCTTATCAGAGACTTCTGTATACTGTTCCTTAAACTCCTCTGCAGTTATTGGCCATTTGCTATTGATAATTGTTCTTCATCTGCTCATCAGCTGTACTGAGGCATATTGTTTCATCTACTCTTTCTACAGTAAAACACCATTTGCTAAATTGGTGCTAAAATAGTACCCCAATGTGCAGGTACATTTTGAGCACCCAGGTTTCACACAGCTATTTGACCCTGCTATCTGAGGAAGGTTGAAGTTCTATTGCAATGTTCGTCTCCTCAGGGTGTCCCCCTCTGTGGCAATAGAAACATGCTCACCTATGTGATGAGGAAATCTTAAGGACCATACTTTGTGTTGACAAATAAGAAAATTCTCACTTCTCACCCAGAGGTCCCAAGTGAGGATAAATTGAATCTCTCAGTTTCCTTGTAAGCACTTTGAGCAATTAGTAACAGATGTACACACTGGACAGTCATCATGCTCTACTGATTAGTGGTGGCTGGGCTCGACACAGTTATTTTTTCATTTCATTTCAAAAATCTTTATTTCGATCACAGATCATAAAAGATATGTAACAATATATACACAGTTAAAAACTTATTAAACATAATGTGATCCAATAGTTAAGACATTTAAAAAACAAGGGGTACGATGAATGTGCTAAAAACTTTCAAGGGCTCTTTTATACAAGTCTTTTCATCACTCGGCTTCGGGTGAACCACAAGGAGGATAAAAATTTCGAAAGGGCAAAAACTACAGTGGGAGAGAGGTCTGTCTTTAAGACTCTATAAGCAGGTTGGAAAGATCTGAAGCCCAAGTTCCTGAGTAACGGGACTAGCCAGTATTTCCTGCTCCTCTCATAACCCTTGCAGAAGAAAACAGCGTGAACATCATCCTCCTTCGGATGGGCACACATTGGGCAAGTTTCTACGGTGGAGCGAGGTGACCAAGACGCTGTAAATGATGCTAGGGGGAGGCATCCGTATCTCCATTGTAAAAATTGTTTCCTCGTTAATACAGGGAAAATCGCATCTAGAGTCCTTTCGAGGCAGTAAGAGTCTTTCACTTTCAGGAATAGGTGTGTCAGAGATCCTTCTCGAATGCCGTCGATAGCTCTTGTGAGCATCAGTTCATAGTATGCTCTCACGAGTACCTTTTTTGGAGTCTTTACACAAGAGTTAGAAGGATCCGTCCATAATTCCGGGTAGCCCATCTCCTCGAGCCTTCCCTTGACGTGGGTCAACCACGGGATCCTCTTGGCATTCCGTAGCTCCAGGAATTCCTGTAGTTCCTCTCTGTAGTTTAAGAGATCTGGGCTACACCACAAACGCCTCCAAAAGGTTAGGGGTTTGAGTCCTAACTCCTCTGTTATTGGTCTAATTCCCAGATCTAATCTGAGGGGAAGTAGTGGAGTGCTCTGAGGGAGGGCAACGACCTGTCAGGAATTTGTTTTCGGTGGACTGTAACTTTGGAAGTTGAGAGTGACCCCACAGCTCACCCCCGTATGTGACACCCGCCCGGGCTTGAGTTTTGTAAACGTGAATGATTGGGGTTAGTGGACGATATAATGATTTGTTCGCCAGGCGCATAGTGCCACCCGCCAACTGAGCCAGTTTGATGGTCACTTTAGCCTGGTGAGACGTCCACGTTAAATGTTCGTTTAAAGTGATCCCCAAATATTCAATATTGTGCACTCGTTCTAGTTGGACTGTGCCTAGCCTGGGTGGGGCTCGATTCTGGGGGTTGGGGTTCAGAATCATAAATTTAGTTTTTTGGGGGTTGATTTCCAATCCCCGATCAGAGCAGAAGTCTAAAAAGCCATCCAAGATGCGTTGAATCCCCATAGGGGATTTAGACAGCAGCAGGGTGTCATCTGCAAACATAATTGCAGGCACGCTAGTGCCTGTCAACTTTGGGGCATCGGAATTGGCAATCCTGTTTAGGTGGGCAACAACCCCGTTCACAAAGATGCAAAACAGGGTCGGTGCGAGCACGCACCCCTGTCTCACACCTCTGCGAACGGGGAACCTTTCGGTTAATTTGCCACCTTTGCCACACCTTACGCGGGCGTAGTTGTTGTAGTGGAGTCTCATCAGGATTGCCAAGATGTCAGCAGGAACATTCAGCTCTTCCATGACTCTCCACAACCTCGCTCTGGGTACCAAGTCGAAGGCGGCACGTAGGTCTACAAAGATGGTATATAGAGTGCCGCCCTCGATTACAGCTGTTCTCCAGTAGAGGAGATTTAGCCTGAAAATTTGATCTATGGTCGATACACCCTGCCTGAATCTTGCCTGATAGGGGGACAAGATGTCCATTTCTTCAGTCCAGGCCTGCAATCGATTCAGGATCAGTCTACCGAAGAGTTTTTGGGATATGTCGATAAGACTGATGGGACGATAGTTGGAAGGAAGCAGGGGGGATCCCTTTTTGTAAATTGGGACCACCTCGGCTCCCCTCCAAGTATCGGGCACCTCCATTCCCCCCAAAATGGCATTGAATATTAATGTAAGATAAGGTGCCCATATCCCAGGTTCCTGCTTAAACAGGTCCCCTGGCACCCCGTCAAGTCCCGGGGCTTTTCCAGCAGCTAGGCCTTTAATGGCCTCCCTCACCTCTTTTTCAGTGAAAGCAACCCCTGTGGGACTAGATGTATTTATGAGACCTTCGCTGTTCTGATCCCCCCCTCCCTCTGCATACAACGCCTCAAAGTGGCTCTGCCATACCATGGGGGCTATGTTGGGCTCTATTGCGGAGGATAGATCCTCCGTGCCGTTCGCGACTACGCGCCAGAATTTGCGGGAATCTCTAGTTGTTAGTGCTTTAGCGAGATTTTCCCAATAATCGTGGTCCCATTCCGCCCTCGCGTTCTCCAGGAGGATTTTATACGATCTTCTCCTGGCACGGATTTCTTCCTTGTTGAGGCGTCCCTTTATGGCAATTAGCAAGTGGGCCTTGGCTTCTCTACAAGCGGCGTTGTACCAAGATGTCTTCGGCTTAGGGCCATTCCTTTTCCCTGAGGATGAGAACAGATCCTGCTCTAGGGTGCTGATGATGCCTGCATGTATTTGTGCAAGCTCTCCTCTGGTAGCATCATCTTGGACCTTAGTTCCTAACTGAAAGGCATTCTCTAGAAATGGGATTATCCTTTCGTATAGCCGGGGTATTCTATCTAGACTGTTGGCCAATTTCTCCCACTTGACTTTCCTACGATTGTTTTCAAGTAGAAGGCCCGTCTTAACTTTGTCCGATCCGTGGGATATGGCCTCATTCCCAGGCAGGGAATAAGTCAATTCCAAGGAATTATGGTCACTGTCCGTTCTTGGGGTGACTTTGAAATCGACTATTGCTAGCCACATAAACAGTTTGACCATGATGTAATCCAGTCTAGATTCGCTACCGGGTTTATTATAGGTATGGTTACTAGGTATATCTGATTTGCAACGGCCGTTGCACGCCCTTAGACCAAGGTTGAGGGTGAGGGCAGTTATCTGCAGGGCTAAAGGGGTCCAAGCCCTTGGGGGTGGTGCCACCGTCTATGGTATGAACCAACATGAATCTTCCTCATGGGAAGGACCATCACGTAGTCCAGGCAGTGGTTCGTAATGAGAATTGAAATCGCCTCCGACCAGGCAGGCGAGTTCGCATGGAGTGCCTTCTAGGAGCCTAGCTAACTCATCCACGGTGCCAGATTCTTTGTGCATTGGTACCGGCCTTGAGTAGATGTTGATGACTAGCAACTTCGTGGAGTCTGGCCACTCAAGTAAAACAGCCAATAAGTCATCAGAAGCAGTCTCTAAGTAGGTAGCTTGACAGCCTAAGTCCGTAGCTACCCATGTCGTTAGTCCCCCTGATGGCCTACCCCTTCCCCCCTATTTAGCTGCTTTAAAGAAAGAGGCGAAGCCCGGAAATACTATTTCCTCGCGCGCCCAAGTTTCTTGGAAGAGAATTATGTTTTTGGATCTGATGTAAGAACCCCACTCTGTGCAGTCTATTTTGCTAGCAAGGCCTGCCACATTCCAGGAGATCACTGTTATATCTAACGATTGGGTAGTGGCTAGGCACGTAGAAACAGAGTTTTTGGGGGTACACTCGGAGGGCGCCAGTTGGTTTGTGGGGAAGTGGTTCGTGCCCATGGGTCTGTTGACAGGGGGTGGAGTAGAATACGTCATGCTTGGGACCTGGCTAAATTCGACTGTGCTGGATGTCATAGAATGTGTATCAGTAGCTGGGGGTGTATTAATCTCAATTGTGAGAGTTATTTGAGGAACACTCCCCTCTTCAGCCGCCTGTCAGTCTACCATTTCTAGACTACTGTATTGGTTGTGGGTAGATAGATAGGCAGGGTAGTGTGTTCTATGTGGCCCTGGAATTCCCCTCCTATATCCACCACCCCCCCTCCTTCTTGTGACAGTTTCCCAGCCAGCCTCATCCCCGTATGCAGGGAACTGCTCTGTTGGTCTTCCCCTGTATAGCGGGTGGTTATTACTCTCCCTAGGGCAGTTTTCCCAACCCTCCAGCAGCTCTTGGTGATACCCCCACCTATGGTCCTCTAAATTATACAGATTTGAGGGGTAAAAAAATGAAAGGGGATGTGGTTGGATGGTGCTGCCAAAATCCTCATCAGAAGCCCAGGTGCAAATATATGCGGCTGTGTTCGGGTCTCTGAAAGTGACCAGAATACAGTCTCCTCTGATGGATTTCCTGGTGTAGCCCACCCACGTTGCCCTCCTAGCCATGGATATATCGCTAGTTGTTCCTCTCAGGAGTGGTCTATTTACAGAGAGACAGTTAATAACTTTATTCTTGAATGAAGTAGTGGATTCAAATGTGAGAGAGTTTAGTTCCGGAACCCCCGCTAGGACTAAGGTGTAGGGTGCTGCTTCTGGGGGGAGGTTTATAGGCTTTGGTCTGCGATTAGTGTTAGATTTCTCTCCAATAAGTGGAGGATCACTCTTAGCGTTAGTCGAGGGCAGAATATTATCTTTCAGTGGAGGGGTTGTTTTTGGGGTGGCAGTTGCTATTTGCTGTGTACGGATAGGGGCCTTATTTGCATCTGATGGTTGCGGAGCGTTATTTGGTAAGGATTGTGAGGGTTTGGGGTTTGTGGGTGGGGGCATATTATTTGTTGCTGTAGGAGGTCCATTGCCTTTGATGGGTTTTGGTCCTGGTCCCTCTTTTACTATTTTAGTCCCGCTGTTATCAATTTTCCTTGAGTCGGCAAGTTGCACGGTTGTCTTTTCGATGCTGACTAGTCTAGCTTCGATCTTGATCAATCTAGCCTCAAGAGGACTCAGTAGGGACCTAAAAAGTGTACCTATGTCCTCTAGTGTGATGTCATCTGAGGTAATGTCTACTGGCGCATTGATAATGGGTTGTGGTAGTAAGGTTGGGTTGGTCGTTCTAGGGGGGGTTGGCGATCCCGGCCTCTCTACCATGGGGGCAGAGGTAGCTCCTTTCCCCCCTTTGCCTCTAGCTTGTTTGGATTTCGGAGTTTTGGTCCTATAATCTTCTTTGTTTTGTGGCCCCTGCTTCTGTTTTGGAATAGCCCCTTCTCTGGTCCCCCTATTGGTATCTTTGTTGGGTTCTATAACGTTGGCTGTCTCAGTGTTCTCTGGTGATGTAGGTTGAAGGTTTTGGGGTTTGGGTAAGGCCATAAGACTCATGTCCTCAAAGTCACTCGGGACCTCAATGGTGAGCTCTGGATTAGTAGTTATGGTGCCTAGGGGTGGACATGTTGCCTGGTCTGTGCTATGGCTAGTTGGAAAACCAGATCTGTCTTCTGGGGTTCTAGTTTGGGCCATAGGGCCAATTGAAGATCTCCTTACCCAGTCTATTTCTTGGGAAATTCTGCGCTCCAGAACCTCGATTTCCTCAATCAGAAGGGAACCAGCTTTGGCAAAGTAAGTGTCATGGGGGCTTTGACGGCTCCGGCCGCAGCTAGGGAGGATCTTTTACTCCTGGTTTCCCTAGTACACATTTCACTGGTGTTTCAATGTCCTTGGTGTGGCAGGCAAAGAGAGGGGGCCCGGACCGGACTCTCACGTACTCGAACGGACTCAAACGGCCCGCTCTTTGCCCGGTCTTCGCCCCGTGCTCCGTCCCGCGTGCGTCCCGCGTCGTGGTTGAGCTGGGGCCAGTAAAGTTTGAGGAGGCTAGGGGCGTGGCCGCCAGGGGAAGAGGCACCAGCTGTGTGAAGCTGAGGCTGCTGGTCCTCGCAGTCCCCCGGTAGGCTCCACGCGCTGTGCAAATTACAAATGCCTCGACCTGGGAGCACGTTAGCTCTCCACCGACTGTGGAGCCGCTCACACCAGGCAGAGCAGAGGCAGGATGCAAATGAGCGGCACCCGCGAAGCGGGTGCCGCGAAAAGTAGCGGGTTAGACTGGGCAGCAAGCAGCAGGAGTCTATCTCTCTCCGTGTAGCAAGGGTAAATCCCAGGAGGCACCCACTCAGCCAGTGGACCCAGGCGTTGTTATCAGCGGAGGTTGGGGGCGTGGCCGCCGGGGGAAGAGGCACCAGCTGTGTGAAGCTGAGGCTGCTGGTCCTCGCAGTCCCCCGGTAGGCTCTACGCGCTGTGCAAATTACAAATGCCTCGACCTGGGAGCGCGTTAGCTCTCCACCGACTGTGGAGCCGCTCACACCAGGCAGAGCAGAGTCAGGATGCAAATGAGCGGCACCCGCGAAGCGGGTGTCGTGAAAAGTAGCGGGTTAGACTGGGCAGCAAGCAGCAGGAGTCTATCTCTCTCCGTGTAGCAAGGGTAAATCCCAGGAGGCACCCACTCAGCCAGTGGACCCAGGCGTTGTTATCAGCGGAGGCTGGGGGCGTGGCCGCCGGGGGAAGAGGCACCAGCTGTGTGAAGCTGAGGCTGCTGGTCCTCGCAGTCCCCCGGTAGGCTCCACGCGCTGTGCAAATTACAAATGCCTCGACCTGGGAGCGCGTTAGCTCTCCACCGACTGTGGAGCCGCTCACACCAGGCAGAGCAGAGTCAGGATGCAAATGAGCGGCACCCGCGAAGCGGGTGTCACGAAAAGTAGCGGGTTAGACTGGGCAGCAAGCAGCAGGAGTCTATCTCTCTCCGTGTAGCAAGGGTAAATCCCAGGAGGCACCCTTTTAAGCAAAGAGCAAGACTGCCAGGTTCTTCATAGACTAGTTTGTTTCAGTGTCACTTTAAGATCAATCAATCTATCCCTGATTTGTAGAGTACTGTATATCACCCATGAGCGTATCCAGGCATGGCGGCTGCTCAGGTTTTTAGGTCATCTCTGAACTTCTGTGGATGCAGTCTGGAGGTGGAGTTTTGGCTGGCAGGTAGGAGAAGTTGCGGCCACCACTACTGCTTTTGTGGAAGTGGGGCATGTGGGAGAAGGTGAGGGAGGCAGAGCGTAGTTGTCTTCCGGGTTGATGTGGTTGAGGAAGGCTGGTCCTCTGTAGTGCAGGGCCTTGTAGGCATGGGTCAGCAGTTTGAACAAGCACCATTCTTTGATGGTGAGCCATTGGAGCACACTGGGGAGGGGGTGATGTGAGCTCTTCTTGGGAGGTTGGAATGAGTCTAGCTGCAGCCTTTTGGATGGTTTGCAGTCTGCTCAGTAGTCGTGAAATAGAGAAATGTTTCCATACTCTAGGCGGTTGGTGATGAGGACTTGGGTGACGGTGCATCTGGTGTTGATGGGGAGCCATTTGAATATTTTCCAGATGGATGAAGAAATAGGCGGAGGAGACAGCGTTTATCTACTTTTTCATGGTGAGCTGGTTGATAAGTATGCTGCAGAGGTTTCTGGTGTAGTCTGTGGGAGTGAGCAAGAGGCTCAGCTCCGCTGGCCACCAGGAGTCATCCAAGAGGGAGGTGTTACACCTGATGATGAGTACCTTTGTTTTGTCAGTAATCAGTTTGAAACATGAAAGTGGTGGTATGCACACCGCGTTTATTCTATTTAATCATTAGTTAATCCATAAATCTTTACACATCTTAGTCAGTTCCCATGCGGAACTGGGCAGTGCCATGCCCTGAATGCACCATTTTAAAGTATTGAGTTTGAGGCATTTATTTTGCATCCAGCTGGCATCACTGTGGAAATTGGGTTTGTAACAGTGGGGTTTGAGGATAGGGAGAGAATGAGCTGAGTTTCTTTTTTTCTTTTTTTATTTGTTTTTTTTCAGTTCATTGCATAATCAAAACAATTGCAAACACATATAGACATCAGTCCGTTAGCTAACATGCTACAAATATAATAAAACACAATGAAAGCAAGCTATCATGGCACATACAAGCCCAAGAGAAAATGATTGAACAATGAATCTACAAATTAGTCTAGGCTTTCTAAGTGATCAATCATAGGCTGCCAAATTTTGATTTGATACGATATAGATTATATTCCAAATAGAGGACATTACAAAACTTTGCCCGCCACATCTCATATGCAGGCGCATCGGGTTTCAACCACATAGAGGCAATGCATAATCGGGCCACTGACATAGCCATAACAAAAATATTGATTTTGGTAATACAATGGCAGGATATCCATATCTTTACGTAATCCAAAAATCATCATCTCTCTAGATATCAACACATCAAAATTTTTAATATTTGATAGAAATTGTGCAATAGATAGAAAAAAAGGTTACAATACGCTACAGTCAAAAAATATGTCCACATATCTGCCATATCAGTTTGACACCTATAGCATTTCCCATTATGCATATTGCACAACTTCATCATCTTAGCCGGTGTGTGATATAGATTAAATAAAGATTTATAATGTTGAGAGCGTAAATTGGCAGTCAAAGTGATTTTAGCAGCGATATTGATTAATTCTTAAACAAACAGGTCAGGAATGCCAAGTCTAATTCTCCATTTCCCCTCCTGTACATCAATATTGTTGCATTGCGTGTTCAGCAAACTAATTATATAAAATCCCAATCTTAGCGGGTTTGTTCAAGACTTCAAGAAAGTCGTTAATGCCTATAGGTAGAATACTTTGATGTTTAAAAATAAAGTCCCGTAGCTGTAGATATTTAAAAAAATCGTTCTGGGGAATCGCATATTTTTCTTTTAAATCTTCAAATGTAACCATAGTGCCGGAATCGTACATACTGCCTAAGCAAACGATACCTTTATCCTCCCATGTCCGCATCTTATATATATAGAAATTAATACGATTAAGAGAAATGATTTTTCCTTCCCACCGCCACCCTTTAAATGCTGCTAATACAATCTTGAATCTGGTTCTTTTATAGTAGCTTGGCTCGAGAAAACGTAGCAGCACTTGTCGAGATTGGCATCCTAATAACATTGAAAAGATATTGGGACTTTCAAATATTGGTGGTTCACCCCCAGTCACCAACATTTTCATGTTCTGTAGAAGGCAGGCTAAGTTATAAAAAGCAAAGTTCAGAACTCCCCATCCCCCTTTTAAAAACTGTAGTGTCAGGAATTTAGACGCGCGACAGGGAGATTTCCAACCCCATAAAAACCTATGTGCAATAGATTGCAGGGTCGTTAACTGTACACGTGACAACTCCAGCGGTACAGTCCGGAAATAATAAAGTACCCTAGGTAGAATACACATCTTTAAAACATTTCTTCGCCCCACCAGTGTTAAATGAAGACAATCTAGCTTTTCCAACTGGCGCTTAATTGATTGTAATATATCAGTCCAATTTACAATGACTAACTCTTGGAGTGACATCCTAATTTTAATACCAAGATACTTAGCCTCATGAGTGACACGTAGATCGTTGAGGCATAACCCGGCAGTACACACTACCTGGGTTTTGGTAATATTCAATTTATACCCGGACACTCTACCAAACACTTGTGTTATATTTTCGATTTCGAAAGTGCTTGTTCTGGGTCAGATGTGATGACCGCAATGTCATCAGCATAAGCTAAGACACAGACATAGCTATCACCCACAGCCATTGATTGTATACGCTGAGAGGCAGCTAGCATCTGCAACAATGGCTCGATAAAAATAGCAAATAATAACGGCGAGCATGGGCATCCGTGCTGTGTACCCCGAGTAATATAAACAAATGATGACTCCTGCCCCATCACGCAAATCTTGGCCCTTGGTCGTTTATGCATAATTTGCAAGGTAAGTAAACATTGGGGGGCAAACCTCATTTAGCCCATGATGGCCCATAAGAATGCCCACGCCACACAATCAAATGCTTTTTTAGCATCTAAAAACACCAAACCGACATCTTTGGAAAATGCAGATGCATAATCCAAAACAGCAATCACACGATGCAGATGGTTAACAGTACTTCTGCTGGAAGAAAGCCATGCTGATGGTGAGACACCAATATTGGTACAACTTGAATTAAACGACTAGCTAGGGTTTTAGAATACATCTTGGTATCAACATTAATTAATGAAATGGGTTTGTAAGACCTCGGAAGATATGGGAGCTTGTCTTTCTTTTGGAATACCACTATGCTCGCATCATCCCATGAGGGAGGAGGGTTGCCAGCTTGAGCAGCGATAAAAGTGGCGAGCATATCATCTTTAATGATAGGAAATAGCAAATGATAGACCTCTAGAGGCAATTTATCCGGGCCGGCAGCTTTCCCAAGCGCAAGGGCCTTAAGTGTCATCTCAAGTTCCAGCATTGTTATTGGGGCTTCTAACTCCACTCAATACTAGGCTCCACCACAGATGTATCAAAACTAGCCACAAACCGATCAATCTGATCTTGGGGAAGATATTCTTGGGTATATAAATCAGTATAGTACTGTTGAAAAACCTGCAGTATACCATCCATCGTCTCAACAAAACCGCCCTGGTCGTTCTCTAAGGTCGCTATGCGCTGTGATGTCTGTCGCCCACGAAGTCTTTGAGCTAAACATCTCCCAACCGCTTCCCCATACTCATATCTCTCAGCTCGATGAATTTTATACTGACATGCTATATCACGACTCCAGACACCATTGATTTTTGCCTTAAAACGCGCAACCTTCATTTGTGCCAATTCGCTGTCTCGGTGTGCTCTGATATCCAAGATGAGTTCCTGTTCTGCATTTTTTAAATCTGCCAGCAGTTTGTCCATATCAGCTTTTTGTTTCCTCTGTTGAGACCACCCATAGCTACAAGTTTCACCCCGCAATCCGGCCTTAAAACAATCCCATACCATCGCCTGAGAAGCTGTGCCTCTATTGTAATGAAGGAACTGCTGAGCCCATACTTGAATATGGCATACATATTCTTCATCAGATATCAATTTCTTATTGAATGAAAATGACCACTGTACCCGCTGGATCTCAAAAGGAAGCATATCTATAACAACAGGGCCATGATCCGAAGTAATCTGTGGCATTACCTGCATGCGGGCACCATTCATGAGTGAACTGGGCAAAAAAATATAATCTAACCAGACAAACTTTTTATGGGGGGAAGAAAAAAAGTATACCCGGGACGGCTCGGGTTAACCAATGGCCACCCATCAACTAGGCCGTGCTGGAACAATAATTGCTGCAATGCTCTATAAACATGTGGTTTAAGGCCAGTATATCCAGTAAATTGAGGATCCCAAATAGAGGACTCACCATGTATATCAAAATCCCCTAGTAATAGTCAGGGTGTTCCCCACAATACCAGCTCAACATTTAAAAATTCAAGAATCTCAGCTTCGTCCAGATTCGAGCCATATACCGTACATACTGTAACTGTAACCCCCCCCCGATGATACACTCTGCAATTGCCCAGCATCCTAAAATATCAGCTTTAATTTTTCCCGTAGTGGCTATCGTTTGACGACCCAGAATTGCAACCCCCCGATGCATATTAGCCTGCCTTGATGCAACAAATTGTGTATAGCCCAGTTCACTCAATATCTTCCGATTTCCCCATGGCACGTGGGTTTCCTGAAGGCATATAATATCAGGATTGATTAGTCAAACTTCCCGCATCACTCGTCTACTCTTAAGAGCATTGTTCAATCCAAAAACGTTAAATGAACATATACATAGACTATTACTAGCCATTTACCCTTACTTGAACCATAAATTGACATGAGCCATTAATACATAAAACACTGAATAATCTTGCTTCTACAGCCGTACAACATATGCTATAAACTGATATTTTTCCCTTTACACCCTTACCCCAAATCCTACCCCCAGTACACCCCGTGACCCCCCCACCCAAAGACCCCCTCCCTCCCCACACAACCCCCCTCCCCCAAGTGACCCTCCCAAACAACCAAGGCAATAGGTCCTATCGCCCTTTAGATGAGTATGAGAGAATCTCGGATACTTGGACAGTCCAGTATCGAAACTACATATCTCTAGTGAAAAAAAATACAAAAGAGAAAACAATAATTAGTCGTTGATCTACGTGCATGTTCCTATATAGGTACTCATATGTAATCAACTTATAAATAGTCAATGCACGGTTTCATCAACTCATCAGCCCAAAGAATTAAGATATTCCTTAGCTGAGGCCTCAGAAGTAAAAAATCGATTCAGCCCTTTTATGCACCGTTTTTAAAGTAGCTGGCTGCAAAAGAAAAACCTGTAAGCCCTTGGATTGGAATGGTGCTATTAGTTGGCATAAGCGCCAGCAATTCTCTACAGTGGAGTGACAGTAATCGGGGCGTACAAAAAATTCAGTCCCTTTCCCAGATCTTTTTTTCTCAGGTCTAGCCAAGTCATAGAGTGTTTGTCTTGCTAGAAAGTTATTTAGTGAGATCAATATAGCACGTAGATGTTGAACAGCTTGCCCGGTCCTAGCTGGTCACTGGCGAAATGGAAATCGATGCGCCCTTAAAATTTCCTGGGCCCAATTCCAGTCTTTAACCTCCGGAAATGCATCTTCAAAAAGTTCCACTATGACCCCAAGGATACGCAAATTATTACCGCGTAGTCGATTCTCCATATCAGCAAGCTTTACATGTACATCTTCCTTGTGTGCCTTAATATCTGCAATTTCTACCTTGTGATTTGCCACTTGATCTACTAATGTAGAAATACAGCCCTCAGCTTCTACCATTCTGCCTGTGAAATCATTACATGACTTTGCCAGATGTCGAACAGTGTTCTGGAGCTTCCGACAGGCGTGGGTTTTTAAATGCTCAGCCCTGGCTTCTAGCCGATGTTCCGAGATAGCCTTCAAGATCTCCTCGAGCGAGATTTGGCTAGTGGCCCCCAGACTGCCACTAGCCTGCTCAGACAAGTCCAGGCTACCAAAAATAGGATCGGCCACCGACGAAGCCAAGTCAGAGACCTCAGCGGGCCCCTGTTGCCTGATGGTGTCATTTTCGCCACCCAACTCACGCAGGTTATTATCACTCTGTTGACTAGCCTTCAAAATAGGTGTAGTCTCCTCTGTAGTCTCATCGAACATTGACAAATCCGCGTCATCTTCCAGATCCCCATCAGGATCTGTTCCATCTGATTTCTCTGAGAGAGAGTAAAATTTGCTGTCTTTGCTGCTCACAGGGTCAATAAGTTCATCCCCGATTGCACAAGTTGCAATGGCCACACTTTGTTCGCTCCCTACATGCTCATCAGTGGTCTCAGCCAGAGCTTGTGATGGTACCGTTAAGGAGTGCTGTAGCAAAGCTGGAGAAACTGGAGAAACTACGAGCTGTTCAAGTGCTTCCACCAATGTAGTATCCCCGTCGATATCGGCGGAGTCGGAATCGTTAGGTCTTGCTATGGAAGTCATAGCCTTTTTCCCTGAGGGAGTTTGAAACATTTGTGGAATCTTGGGGGTAGCCGATTTATCTACCCCAGAATCCTCACAACTGTCCTCCTTATTGCTACTAGTTTGCGTTAGCTTTGCAGCAAGGGCAGCGCGAGTCCCCACCTGGCTCTCTCCAATAGCTCTAGTTTTCCCTCCGCGGGCTGTTTTTGGACCCATAGCCCAAATAATTAAAGCTATATAAACCGCTTGAAGTGGCTACCAGAAATTCTCTCTATGGCACACAAACCCAAACACTGAGTTGCACAATGTAGAAGCAATGTAGAAACAGTCAAGGCAGTAATTGAATAATAAAGCAATTTTCTTCTTGCTCCAGGCGTTAAAAAGCAAATTTGAAAATGTTCTCGCTCCTCGCTCTTTGCAAAAAAAAAAAGAAAAAAGTACAACTTAATTAATGAAGCAAACTACCAACTAGAGAGTTCGTTCCAAAGCACACAAGTCCCAGGAATCAGTTATTCATAGTGTAGGAGCAGTGTAAAAATAATCAGGACAGTAATTGATTAATAAAGCAGTTAACTGACCTACAGTGCCCCAGAGTCTCGTACTTGCCTCTGATTTTGCTCTTCGGCCAAAGAACAAATAGGTGCATGTGATAATTTCTTCTTGCCCCAGGGCGTTGAAAAACGAGTTTTGTGAAGTTCACGCTCCTCGCTCTGTGCAGAGAGAAACCCCAGCAGAAAGCATCGACGAGTGCAGTCAAACACCGCAGCTCCCCAGCGTGCTCCGCCCACTGCAGCTCCGTGGTGTCTCCTCACACCATTGAGAGCCGTGCTGAAGACCACGCAAATGCCGGATTATTGCTCCTTGTCGATTACAGCCCCCCTGATGGCAATAGGGGGGGGGGGCCAAAATCCAGCACCACGCAGGATCCGCGTATGTCCCAAAACAGCTGCTGTAGATTTAACAGACCTCAGGTAAGTGAAAAACGCCGGGATGTCCAAACGGAGCCTCTCACACATACGTCTGACTAGCAGATGCCATCTTGCCTCATGAGCTAAGTTTCTTTAGTGTATTATATGATGTTCATACCGTAGGTTTTGACCAATAAGGGCAGGGGAGCCATGTATGTATTGAACAAGGTTGGACTCAGTGAAGACCCTTGGAGAATGTTGTGCTACGGGTGTCCGTGCCCTAAAGCGCACGGGCACCCGTAGGTTTCATGACACTAATCATAAAGAATGTCGCAGCATGGTGACTATGCATATGATTCTGCAAACAGCCAGGTCTTCAAAGCTTTCCTAAAGCCGAGGAGATTGTCACAGCTCCTGAGTGTCAGGGGTAGGGAGTTCAAAAATTTAGGGGCAAGGTAGGAGAAACGGCAACCTCTTTGCCATTTCCGTTTAAAGGAAGGGATGGTGAGCAAGTGGAGGTGGGCCGATCGGAGACTTCGTACAGGAGCATGCTTTAAGATCATGCTATTGATGAATCTGGGGCTTTTGCCGTGTAGGGCCTTAAAGGCCAGACAGCCGGTCTTAAAGGCAACCCGCTGGGCTATAGGTAGCCAATGGAGATTAGACAGCAGGGGTCTGGCTGAGAGCCATTTAGGTTATTTATGGATAAGTCTAGCCGCTTGATTTTGAAAAATTTGCAGGCGTCTTATTAGCAAAGCTGGTAGACCTAGGTAGATAGAGTTAAAAAAATCACGCTGTGAGAGAACCAGAGCTTTCACCACCTGTATGAGAGCGGAGAGGGTCAGCAAATGGGCAATTTTCTTCATTTTACGCAGTTGATGGAAGCTAGAGGATATCACCACTCCCACCTGTCCTCTAAGTGAAAGATCTGCATTGATGATGAGCCCAAGACTTTTCACAGAGGAAGAGGAAGTGGGAGGAGGCCCAAGTTCTGTTGGCAAGTAGTGCGGGCCCCAACTGGTCTCGTTTTTCCCAGGTAGCACCAATTACGTCTTGCCTGGATTGAGTTTCAGGTGATTCAAATCCATCCAACGCTGGATGTGAAGCATGGTGGCCTGAAACTAAGCAGCAGAGTCCGGGGAGTCCAGTGGAAATATCAGCTGCAGATCGACGGCATAGTTAAATATGGTGACCTTTCTGTTTTTTAGAGTGTATCAGGGGCCTGAGGTAAAGGTTGAACAAAAGCGGGGACAAAGAGGAGCCTTTAGCGACCCCGCAAGTGGAGGTGAGCTTGGGGGCGGTGAAATTGCCAAGCCTTACTGCTTGATTGCGCTCGGCAAAAAAGGATTTAACCCAACTTAGTGCGGGTCCTCGCAGGCCGGCCTGTTCGCAATGGTTCAGCAAGATGTTGTGGTCGACCATGTCGAACGCGGCCGACAAATCCAGGAGCACCAGAGCCTGATGGATACCCCTGTCTGCGTTTGATCTGATGGTGTCCAGGACTGCCAAAATCACAGCCTCGGTAGAATGTGCAGGTTCGAAAGCCGGCTTGGTTAGGCTCCAAATAATCTGATAATTCAATGAAGTTGGAAAGACACCTAGCCACATAGGCTTCCAGTATTTTTGTCCCAAAGGGGAGGAGAGATATAGGGCGGTAGTTGGAGGGATTTGCGCAATCTGCCCCTGGTTTTTTAATGAGGGGAACAACTGTTGCATATTTGAAGGCGCAAGGGACCTTGCCCTGGGCAAGTGACTCGTTGAGGAGCGGGAGTACACTATGAGGCATGACCGAAAAGATGTCTTTTAAGATATGAGGTGGAAAGCAGTCATTGGGTGATCCAGATTTGACACAGGTCATTATTTCAGCTAGTATACTGGGGCAGATAGGAGGGAAGAGGTCTAATGTGGAGAGGTTGCTGGACATGTCTCTCAGCAGTTCCGTGCTGGCACTATTGGGTATGCTGGCTTTAATAGTAACGATTTTGTCCAGAAAGAAGTCATTCAAGGAGTTGCAGAGCTCTTGGGTGGGTGCCTGAGCAGATGCTCTTCTATCGTCATTACACGGATCATTCACTACCTTCAATATTTCCTTAGATATATTGTGAGCATTTACTATTCTCACAGAGAAGTAAGCCGCTTTAGTATCCAATATGACTTTTTTATACTCCCTGCGAGCTATCGTATATTGCTTCTTGTCTTCAATGGAGTATCCGAGTCTCCATTTCCTCTCTATTTGGCGTAACTCAAGTTTTTGTTTTTTGAGGTCGGTGGAGAACCATTTGTGAGCGTCTGAGTGGCGGGTGCAGGAGAATTTAGTAAGCGGGACATGTACATTGCATGCCGACAATAGACATTCAGAGAGCTTCTCTTCCATACAATTGACGTCATGGCTGAAGGTGGGTAATAAGCTGGTAAAGGTGTTAAGAATGCGGCGGATGATGTTCTATGGGCCTGAGGTGTAAGGAGAGAGGTGAATGGCATTTCCATTAATCCCCATCTGATGGAGTCCCTGTAAGACTGTGTAGTGTGACACTTTTTCGAAGGCTGCAGACAGGTCGAGGAGGATCAGGCTGTGCTCTCCCTCAAATTTAGGAGAGATTGAATGTCATCTGTGGCTGCGATTAGGGCAGTTTCTGTGCTTTGGTTACTGCAGATTCACGATTGGGATGGATTCAGGAGGTCTAGGTGGTTGGAGAGTTGTCTGTTTATTGCATTCTCCAGAACTTTAGATGGGAATGGGAGCAGGGAGATGGACCGGTAGTTCTTGAGTTCTTCTGGGACAGCTGTAGTTTTTTTAGTAGAGGTTTTCCTTCTGCGTGTTTTCATTCTTCTGGGAAGGAGGCAGATGTGATGGATGAGTTGAGAATGGTGGTGAATTACTTACTAATGGAGTTTCTCCCCAGGTTGAACATGTGGTGGTGGCATGGGTCTCTTGGGGCTCCAGAATAGATGGACCTCATGATGGTAGTGGTGGTTTGTGTAGTTAGGTGATTATAGTGTTTTAGGTGGATTTGCTGCTGTTGAGGAGTTTGTCAAAGTTGACGCTGGTTGGTTGTGGGTCGGTTGAATTGCTTCTGTTCGTGTTCAAAGAAATGTGAGTATTCCGGTGAGCCAGTCTTCTGAAAATGGGTGCTCTGTTTAGCAAAGAACAATGTAGTGCATAAGGCATGGCATGTAATTATAGATGTTAGTCAGAATGAAAACAAACAGCTATGAAACCATGCACGCCTCCTACTTCGTCCCGATTGACCACTGCTGTGTCTCATTTGCACGCTCCACTTCTCAAAGACTGAGCCGTGCCACAGCAACAAGCAACCATTGGACAAGAAATAACACACCTTCCCCTTTCAATACAGAACTTAAACAGGTACTATATACTACAAATTAAAAAATCCAAATATGGAAATGAACTAATATAGCAGCAGTAACAATACAATGAGTACAACCATAAATATGGAAAACAATATAACACAACATATTACAATGTTTAAAAAAACATACCCACATATTTAATACAATCAGAATAATTATTCACAATTCTTGCAATGGATTAAAATGATCAAATCTGACAGGACGTTTGGTCTAGCCTCCTAACAATTGGTGGCTTAGGAAAATGCATTTCTAACATTTTTATAGTTTCCTCATATACATCAAACTGTTCATCCTCATCTTCAGCCATAATACAAGGCAAATGTCCTTCCAAGCCTAGAGAATGTTCAAGTAACCATCTCTTCCTGTCAGGTTTGAACTTGAACCCATCTATAGCACCCAGATAGGCATGAAAAGCTCTGAACCATTCTTTTAGTTGAATGGGTGGTTCTCCTGGTGTTTGCAAATAAGGCGGTGGAGGATTAATAGCTTGCATAGTGGAAACACGAGTAAGGATGATAAGGTTAAAAAGTACTATCAAACAATGCAAGTTAGGCAGCAGGAGGCCGATCCAGAATCCTGCAATGCATTGAAGTAGACAAATTAGTAAATCAGGCAGTTCTCTTAGATAAGTTTGAAAAGGGCTTCCAAAAAATGTTCATTTGGCAGCAGGAATCATAACAATATGACCAATCCAGAATCAGGCAATGCAATGCAAAAAAGAAATGGATAAGTTAGGTAGTTCCCTTTGTGACAAGGTGGCTTCCAAAGTGGTGCCCCTGACATGCATGCATTTGATTAAAGCCTGAAAAAAACTGCACGATGAGAGAAACAGACACAATGCTCAATTTTATACTCGAGAGCTGCTCGATACAGTATTCGTTAACTACATCTCTACTTTTGGTGATTGCCCCTCACCTTTCATCAACTCCACCTGACCTCAACTCACCATGAAGGCTAAATGTGGCACAAAGGGATGCTGCATTTCACCTGCATTAGAAGGATCCCCGCTCATCAAATTTAGCTCAGATGCCCAGCTCATCACCAAAATTTTGAAGAACGATGGCAAGCAGTACATAAGATATGTACATGTATTTATTGAAGTTAGAATGAAAAAGGGCAGCTCCAAAATCGTGTCGTCCTCCTACTTTGTCCTGATCGACCGTTGCTGTGTCTGATCCGCACACTCCACTTTTTGAATGCTGAGATGTCACAAAGCAACAGGCAACCAGTGGACATGTCATAATAGGCATACACAGAGCAAGGAGAGAACTTACATATACTATTTCATATTTGTTTCAACACTCAAGAACTCGCTTGCAGAATGCTGAGTTTTTAGCCATGAAGTCCTTTATTAGGAGTTGCTCTTAAATGCTGCAATGAGGCACAAATACTGTGCTCCCAATCCTGTTATTCAGAACTGTGCTGTATTGCAGTGTTCCTGTGAATTTTCCTGAGACATTGCTCCACAGATTGCCTTGAAGAATGTCCTCAGGGAAGAGGTTGGTAATGGATAAAATGTCCATATTTTGAGTGCAGTAAAATCTCATCCACTTATTTTTTCCCATTCTGTCTTCATCAAATTGGTAACACCAAATGATGCAGTAATGAACTTACCCAATGGTTGAGTTTACCAAAGTGTACTTCCGTGAAGCTCCTATTGAAGGCCTAAGTGTAGTGATCAAAGAAATTCCTTTTTAGGACAACAGTAGGTTTTCACAAAGGATGGAAAGAATCCAAACTACAATCAATTCTTAGATATTGATGGCCTTGCTCTTTTTTGTGAAGGAATTACCTTTACTGCAGACTGTTCCACTAGCATCCCCCCAAAGGCAGCTCCTCTTTTGGTCTCATGTGAGCGTGGCATCACAAAAGAATTTCAAACCATGTTGCTGATGACGGGCCACCGCACATGGCGGTTAGACTTTCCTCACATCAGCCAACCCGCGGATTTGATTCCTGGTGCTCTTGCTCTTCACCCTGGAGGTGCCTTGGTGAGAGTTAAACAACCTTCTCGTTTTCAATCAATTAAGGGTTTGTAAAGTGTAATTACTCTCCCATGAGGGTCTCAAGGTGGTGGGCTCATTTGAAGAGCCAGGGTTTGAGGTCCTTCCTGAACTGGGGTAACATGCAAGATAGTCTGAGGTGGAGGGGTAGGGTTTTCCAGGTCTTGGCAGCGAGGAGGGAGAGGGACTTTCCTTCAGTTCTGGTCTTGCAGATTAGTGGGATGGTGGCCAGGGTGAGGTGGGTGAGTAGAAGGAGAAGCGGCTGCTCAGGTATGCTGGTGCAGCATTATGGAGGGTCTTGTAAGCATGGATGAGGAGTTTGAAGGGTATTCTTCTGTCTGCTGGGTGTCACTGGAGATCGGGGATGTGTTGAGTGATGTGGCTGTGCCAGTGGAGCTCAAGGACCAGTCTGGCTGCGGTGTTCAGACATTCTGGAGCTTGCAGGGGTTTTTCGGGGTAAGGCCAGCATAGCGTGCGTACCTGTAACTAAGTCTGCTGCTGATGAGCACGTGAGTTTCAGTCTTTCTGGATTCAGTGGGGATCCATCTGAGGGTTGTTCATAGCAGGCGGAGGGTAATGAAACAGGCTGAGGATACTGAGTTGATTGTGTGGTCCATAGTGAGCAATGCATCTAGAATGATGCCAAGGTTTTGTGCGTGGTCCGTCATGGTGGGAGGAGTTCTTAGCGCAGAGCGCCACCAGGTATCTTTCTAAGCGGAGGGGGTGGATCCCAGGATGAGGACTTCTGTCCTGTCTGAGTTAAGTTTAGGACAGCTGTTCTTCATCCAGGTGGCAACAGCTTTCATCCCTTCTTGGAAGTTGTGCCTGGTGACGTTGGGGTCATTGGTGAAGGAGAGGATCAGCTGTGTGTCAAAGGTGTAGGAGACGATGTTGAGTCCATGGTTCCTGTCGATGTTTACAAGGGGGGCCATGTAGATGTTAAAGAGGGTGGAGCTGAGAGAGGAGCCCTTGGAAACCCCATAGTTTGTCTCTGTTGGTTCCAAGAGGTGGGGCGGAAGTCTGACCCATTGTGTTCTGCCTGTGAGCAAGGATTGTATCCAGTCGCGGGTCTTGTTGTGGATGCCGGCGTCAAGGAGTCTAGTGGTTAGGGTGTTGTGGGAGATGGTGTTGAATGCTGCTATAGGTCCAGGAGGATTAGGGCTGTGGTTTCACCTTGATCGAGGTGGGAGAGGATGCCGTCAGTGGCAGCAAGGAGGGTGGTGTCGCTGCTGTAATTGCTTTGGAAACCAGATTGGGAAATGTCCAGGATGTTGTTTGTTTCAATTAAGTCAGCTGGTTGTTTGTTGACACCTTTTTCTCTGACTTTGGCTTTGAAGGGGAGCAGGGAGATGGGCCTGAAGTTCTTAAGGTCTGTCGGTTCCGCAGAGGGTTTCTTAAAGAATCTGTGGATGTAGGCGTGTTTCCAGCCATCAGGGAAGGAGGTGGTCTTGAGGGGGCCGTTGATGGTTTGGCATGGCTCCGGTGTGATGATGGGGGCAGCTCTGTGGACGATGCATTGCGGGCAGGGTACAGTGGTGCTCCAGAGTGGGTGATTTTCATGTTCTTTAGGGTGTCAACCGTGGTGAGTGGGGTCTAACTGATCAGGATCTGTCGAGGTGTCATGTGACAAGGTTGCTTATGTGATGGGGAGGTCCTGGTTGTCAAAGGTGTCATAGATCGTCTTGATCTTGTTGTGGAAGAAGATGCAGAGTCTGTTGCAGAGGTCTAGGGAGGGTGGGATATCTGTGGTTTCACTGTTGAGGTTGGTTAATTCCTTGATGATGGTGAAGAGTTATTTGCTGTTCTGTGCGTTGGTGTTGATTCTGTCTTGGAGGGCCTTCTTCATTGTATTTTTGATAAGGTGGTGGTGTGCGGTGGTGACTGCTTTGAAAGGGGTGTGGGCTTCTGGGGTTTTGTGGTTCCTCCATGTCTTTCTGCATCATCTGCAGGAGAATCTGGATTCTTGGAGGGCAGGTGTGAACTAGCTTGCTTTCTTGATGTGCTTGCAAGTGGCTTTCTTGAGGGGGGCCAGGGTGTCAGCACAGTTTGCGATCCATTGGAGAAAGTTGCATGCTGCGATATTGGGTTTAGAGGCTGACAGTGGATTATAAGATGCACTGTTCTTCTTGCTGATGCAATTGGAGCTTCCTGATGGGAATAGAGAAAATCCTATTATTTCTGGATAGTGGGGCCAGAGGCTCATATGTGATGAAGCTTGGGCTCAGGAAAATAATATTTCCTGACTTTCTAAGTAGATTCAAGAATGTGTTCAGACTGTGGATAAGACCCCTCTGCTTTCTGGACCAATTAAGTAAATGATGGCTCCTTCAAAGTTGCTGTTTGGAAGACATCATGAGATTGCTTCTTTCGATCTTATTGCTACTCTAAATCATAGTTTGATCTTAGAAGTTCTATGCTTGGTTTATTACAACTGATACATAAACTGGGAACCCAGAACGATTTCCCTGTCTTGTCAGGTTTATACTACATCTTGTTATGTGACTGAAGATCATTGGACTCCTCCAGAAGGTTCCTAAAAACCCTGTGACAATCTAGTACTATCAGAACATTGACTGGACTATTTCTGTAGAACCAGGGCCACTATTTCTTTTGGGAGAATTTACCCACTCTTGGTATCAGAAAGGAAGTTCTGAAACAATATCTGGGGGTGAATTTAATAAATGGTCTCATGACTTCTCCTGCCTCAATGTGTTTTGTCCCAAAGTCCAATGGACCCTGTATTGACTCCTGAGTTTTGAATAAAACTACGTTCAAGGCCAGGTATCGTTTGCCCCAATTTAATGATATACTGGAATCAATCTGGAGCTCCTAGATTTTTACTTAGCTAGAGATTTGTGGGGCATATCAACTTTTGAAAATTAAGCTTTTACAACCCCTGTTGGACAGTTAAAATATTGTGTAATGTCCATTGGGACGAGTAATTACCCGGGGATTTTTTTGACACTTTATTAATCATGTCTTTGATGCCATGCGTAGCCAATTTGTTATCTATCTCAATGACATCTTGGTTTTTACTGGGGACCCATTTCTTAATCACCAACCTGTCAGTCAGGTACCAGATAGACTTCGCCAAAATTGGTTATTTTGTTATTGAAAAAATTTGAGTTTGACTGTTCTGAAGTAGAGTATCTTCTAGGGCCTGTGATAGAACCCTAGTCCTAGACAATGAGATGCTCCGTCATAGCTTTCAGTGGAACACTTGCGCTAAGAAAGCTTTTTTTAAATAAAACAATTCTTTACTCAAGCCCCGATATTGAGACATCCGAATCCCACTAAGAAGTTCATTGTGTCAGCAGCATTATGCCTACTGGAAATGACACCCTTACCTCTGGCAGACCAAGACTGTAAATGCATGGTTTCTTAACCATCCCACTGTCAGAGGTTTCTCAATAGGCATCCAGCTCAAGATCCAGGCATATTGTGAATGCTAACAACAGTTTACCTTTGTATAGAATTAAAGGCATGCCTCTTTGAGTAGTTTTTTCTTGGTCAAATGGCTAAACCTATGGACATAAAAAGACTTGTTTTTTTGCTCCTGTTTTAGGTAGTCTTATTTTGGTCAAATGGCTACACTATGGACATAAAAAGACTTGCTTTTTGGCTTCTGTTGTTTTGAGCATTGATTTTATTGACAGTACATAGTGAGATAGATCTCTTTTTTGTCTATACAAAGTCTGCTCATGGTAAGGCTATTTGAGAGAGTCAGTCTTTCTAGCAGCACCAACCTGGCCCAAGACATTGGATATCTATTAGTCAGCTGATTGACTGATTAAAATGGAACATATTTTCATCACATTTGCTTACGGGCCTAATTAAGAAAAACATTCCACAGTTTGTTATAAAGAGAGTGGCCAGTTCACAATCTGATTTTAATAGTACCTTTAGTAGTACTACAATAGTGCTACAAAATGCTATTTGCTTACGTCGGTGTGAATTTCTACGACTCCGCCTTACTTATGTTTTATGTGCGTAGATCTCTACACAGAGTGCAAAATTGCTAAGGGAGAGTTATCTATAAATTAAGTGGGAGTAAAACAACTTAAGAGTTGTGGCCAAACAAGGGGTTGAGAGAAAGGATTTTGCAGATTGCACTTGAAAGTCACTTCGTAAGTAGCATGAGAAAAAGAGAAATCATGGAGGAAAAGGTAGTAGAATTTTGTTTGACACTTGCAGCAAGCAAACATTTTTTGAAGGTATGTTTAATGATGTTGAACCTAATGAAGACTTAGGGTATACTCGTGGATTGATGCAGCGTTATGTGTAGTACATTGGTGGAGTACTGGTTTCCAAGTGCATTTATTATAGTGATCATTGATTCTTTTTGTAATGGTGTTAACTGGATAGTGTGCAACAGCTGGGAACTGAGATTATTCAGATGTTGGAGCAGTTGTCCTCAAGGAATGGAATGCTGGAGTGTATAGTGGGTAATCATCCATTAGAGTTGGACGCTGAATGTATGGAGATTATCTTAAAAGACATATGGCAGATTATTATGATGTTGCACTGTATATTCCAATGACAAATTGACTAGTAGAAAGAGACAATTGCTTGGGAATGTAATCTATACAATTATCTTAAGGTGAACTGTTAACGTTGGCGACAAGAGTTACAGAAGATGGTATGGGCATTGTAGACAATTGTGCTTGGAGCAAGTGGCATGGGTCATTTACTATGATGCATGGGGGGATATAATCCCTTGGATGTTCCTACATTGCAAATAATTATGGGCGAGTTGATATTTAGAGGAATCAGAAGAAGTACAAGAAAATATATTAATAGGTGATGCAGTATATGCCACAAAGGCAGAAGGCCCAAAGTGTGTGGATAGAGCAATCATAGTGTTACATGTTGTAAAAGATAAGGTTACTGGTTGAAGGGAGGGAGACCCTACTCAAGCAGGAAAAGGCAATCCTTGGCAGGCCCAAGCAAACCCCAAATTAACCTGTGCTCAACCCTCCTGTAGCTTGGCAGGGAGTAGTCAGGCTTAACTTGGAGGCACTGTGTAAAGTGTTAATGTAGCACTTCAAACAGTAATAAAGTGAAAACACAACATTAGAAAAATACCATACCGGGTTAGAAAGATAGAGTAGATTTTAATAAATGTAACAAGACCAAACTGACAAAATTCCAACAAGCAGAAACAGAAATTTGCAATTTTAAATATTTAAATGAAAATAGCACCTAAAAGTGCAAAGCACCAACTGTGGATATCTGGTCGTGCTAGACTGGGACAAAGTCACAAGTTCATGTCACCATGAAGGATAGCAGGCAGACTACAGGCCCCCAGTTAAGCCCACTGAACAAGAGTAGCTTAAATCCTGATTGCGAAGAGTTTCAGAGTCCATGTCAAGGGTGCCTCCCGCAGCAAAGGTGCTGCAAGCTCCTGGGCTGTAGATGTGTCGTGCAGCGTCAGTTCAGATGAGTTGTGAGACTGTGATGCGCAGCCCTGCATCATCGTAGACAAGGCCGTCGCTGAGAGGCTTGTGTTGCGAAGTTCTTCATCAAGGATGCGTCGCGCACTGGCTGGTTCAGAAGAAACTGCAGGGATTGCGATGAAGAGTCCTGCATCATTGTCGAGGCTGTAAACAAGAAGCTTGAGATATGATGGCCTGCATCGGGAATATCACTTGCAGCAGCAGTTCTGATGATGCTGCAGGCTGCCAAGATGATGCAAAGTCCTGTTCAGGTTGCGTCGCACAGCAGAGGTTCTACTGGATCCACAGATGGACTGGCAGAGCACCTTGAGGCACACTCTGGCGGTACCCACGAAAATATTTGCCATGACTGATTTGCTCAATTTAAGGCCAATGGCACTGCAGTAGCCTTTAATTTAAGGTGAAATATTGTGCTGATAAACCATTCTAAAAAATATTGTAAAAACAATTTCAGTGAAATGTGCCAAGGTAACATTATCACCCATCAAATATGCATGCATACGTTTTTCTACCACCACGCCCCTTTCTTTGAACGACCCAGAAGGTGTCTAAGGGTTGGGGTACTTTATACAACAGGTGTTGGACAATCTCAAATTGACTGCAACTCCTACATTTTAGTAACCTTTCTCACATTCATTGTTTAGTTCTGACGAAAACGAAATGTTGTCCCTTGCTTGTGAGTGTCACTGCAGTCTGACTATAGTGAGAGGGTTGTCAGCTCATTTTCATAAGGAAATAACTGCAGATTGTCCTTCATCCTTTCTGAGATGCTGAATTCCAGTGCTTGGAATCTGACACGTCCATGGTTAATTTCAGATGCAAAGGTTGATTAAATCCGACTTCCGCAATGAAAGGCTGTGGACAATTATTATTCAGAAAAAGCCTGCTGTTTAGCCAAAGAGCGAACATAGCAATCCGGTACTTGATGTGCTTGTGATAAATGTTCGCATGACAAGGTTATTTGGCGTAGAGAACCTGGAGTGGTTGCCGTAGCAACCCGTTCACAATGCTCATAAATCTGATGAGTAGTTATCCTTGCTGTGAATGCAAAAAATAAAAAAGAGAAATACAAAGCTAAGTTAAGTAGTTACATTTTCAGCTGTGTCTCAAAAAAGGCTGGATTGTACGTAATGGGCTTTTCTACATCCTACAACATTTTCTTTTGAAAAGATATTCTGAGATAAAATATCCTCTTTGAGGTAAATGCAACCTTTTAATTACATGATTTTGTTATGGGAGAAGCCTGAACAAAAATAAGAATAACAAAAAAATGGCAGGTTTCATCTATTGCTCTTTTTATGTGTGTAATGAATGCCTGAATTTAGAGAAAGGGGCTTACATTTTACAATTTAGATTATCAAAAATATGTATTGAAATGTGTTAACTAGAATACTCGGTATTCAATAATTTTGGCTAACATAGACGCCAGATTCATATTTCCATGATAACAGAACTATAGGGTTCAGCAAGAGGTTGACATATGGAGGGCAGCTGTCTGTCCACCAACATTTGCGGTTTTGCTCTCCCCTTTAGAGGTAAAGTAATTGCTGAGTTTGTAGTTGTGTTAGCTGGAGGCCAAGGTCTTCATACAAGAGTTTGGTACCACTCATTTCATGTTAAAATATATGGGCCAGATGTATCAAGGCTTTTGCGACTCGCAAAGGCCGAAATTCGCAGAATTTCGAACGGCCGATTTGCGATTTTTGTTATGTATCAAAAAATCGCAATTTAAGGAATCGCAAATATTTGCGATTACTTATTTTGCCATAGCATTTAAGGAATCGCAAGTTTTGCGATTCCTTAAATGATATGTATGACACATTTTTGGTTTGCGAATTTGTGTTAAGAAATCGCAATTTACCACCAACTTGGAGTTGGTGGTAAATTGCGATTTCTTTTAAAAATGCACTAATTGGCATTTGTAAGGGTGCATGTGACACTCATACATACATACATGCCCATAGGGCATGTATGTGTGCCACATGCACACACATGTAGATTTGAGGGGTGCAGTAGGGTGTCTTTGAGACACCCCTGCACCCTTGAAATAATTCTCAAATTGCGATTAGCAATTTGCGAATTTGCAATTTGAGAATTATTGCACTATCATTCCTATGGGCCTCCTGGCCCATAGGAATGCATTGAAAATTATTCTTTATTTGCGAATTCGCAAAATGCGAATTCGCAAAAAAAGAATAATAAGGAATCGCAAAAAAATTGCGATTTTTTACATACATACCGTTTTGCGAATTCTAAATAGCGATTCGCAAAAAAACGCTATTTAGGATTCACAAAACGGTATCTTGATACATCTGGCCCTAGGTTACAGTCACAGCCTGATAGCTCTTGTCTCGCCTCATTCCTCCATACAGTTGCCTTAACTGCCAGGTTCCGTCCCAGCACACCAACATGCTACTCCATTCGTACTCAGCCCTTGCATAACAGTCACAGCATGTCTCCACAAAATCCCCTTTCCTTATACACAAGACAGTACAGTCACGCCACATCACTACATCATCTTCTTTCCTCACACAAGTACAATCCAGGCATACTATATCATACCATCTTCCACAATCAACACGAACATTCCTACAAGAACAACACTTTCAGACACACTTTTATACACACTCACACTAAATGGCCAATCCAATATGAGCAAGTCCCAGACAAAAGAAAGCACCTGAATCTGTACATAGTTTCACACACTCTAGATAGTATGCAAAACATCAGACAGAGCACCTCCTGTACATTATAATGGCAACCCCCAGTATGCACTGATTAAAAGTCTGTAAAAAACATTCAGACTCCAGTGCAACTATAACACCAGTCCTCATCAGCAAACTGTCCAAAGGCAACTGGGAGAGGAAGCTCAAATAAATTACTCCCTATCCTCTAAAGTCACATCATATCTTCCCACCCTTATGCAACAATAACTGACAGTGGTACATAGAAGCTCAAGCACTCACTCTAACATAAAAATAAGACAGTTGTCAATGAGCTCTGCCTGCAGCACCACACATTTGTCGGAATGTCCTATTCGCACACAGTGTAGATCGGCCCAGAGCACACAAACAGAACCTATGACTTCAAGCCACAGCACTAAAGTGTGCTACACTTGTCTATGTCTATGTACTGGTTCTTGTTGAACACATATATGACCCTTGGGTCTCATAGCTCTTTTGCAGAGACTCAGAAACAGACAAGAAGGATCACTGGAAAGAGAAGGTAGATTAAAATAGCCAAGTCTTGAGGGATTTATGGAACTCCTTGTGTTTAATCTCATTGCGAAGGTGGAGTGGCAGGGTGTTCCAAAGAGTAGGAGCTAGTTTCGAAAAGGATCGGCTGCCATTCTTGACTGTACGACCCATCGGGATTGCTAATAGATGTTTATTAGCAGAACGAAGAGTTCTTGCTGGCTGATACATTTTCAGTTTGTTAGCCAAGTAATGAGGACCCTGTCCATTGAGAGTTTTATGGTCAAGACAGCAGATTTTAAAATTAATCCACTTCTTGACTGGCAGCCAATGGAGAGCCTTCAAGCTGGGGACAGAGGGGGAGTGAGGGGGAAGGTTTAAAACCAGTCTAGCAGCTGTATTCTACAGAACCTTGAGCTTAGTTAGGAGTTCTTCATTTATGGATGCAAATAGGGTGTTCCCATAATCCAGACGGCTGATGATTAAGCCCTGGATCAATGGAATACTGTAGTTGGACCCATTTAAAGATTTTGTGGCGGGCATGCATTAGCCCATAGCAGAGATGCGCTACAAGATTGACATGGTCACAAATGGAAAGTTGATTGTCAATCATTACGCCAAGGTTGCGGGCTGTTACCTTTGGAAGGGGGAAAGTGGGGCACTCAGGGTCTCCATTAGATCCTCTGCCCTTTAAGATATGGAGTGAATTTAAGGCAGAGTTGTTCCCCACTTTTCGACGGATTTGTAATCAGTCATTGGCCAGTGGGATGGTTCCAGCACAGTGGAAACAAGCAGTGGTAACACCTCTGCTAAAGAAGCCCTCACTTGACCCGGAATGCCTGAAGAACTTCAGGCCCATCTCCCTCCAGCCTTTACCAGCCAAAGTCATGGAAAGAGTGGTGAGTAGCACTCTCTCAAAGTACTTGGAGCAACACGACTTGCTAGAGGAGGTGCAGTTTGGGTTTTGACCATCTCATGGAACTGAAACGGCTCTGGTGACCGTGATGGACAAACTTCGGACGCGGGCAGACAGGGAACAGTCAGCAGTGCTGGTTCTGCTTGACCTGCCTGCCGCGTTTGACACGGTCAACCACGGGATCTTGCTGAAAAGGTTGAGGGAGGTTAGGGTGAGGGGAACCGCCCTGAGGTGACTGGGGTCATTCCTAGGGGGTAGACAGCAAGCGGTATCCCTTCCCCCTTTTCTATCTACCCACTCACCTATCTCACATGGCGTTCCACAGGGCTCGGCTATCAGCCCTATTTTATTTAACATCTACATGAAACCTCTGATTGCTGTCATCAAAAAGCATAACATTAACATCATCAACTATGCCGATGACACGCAGTTGATCTTCTCCCTTGAGGGTAATCAATCAATATCAACAGAAGTGTTTCATGACTGCCTGCGTGATACAACCTCTTGGCTGAAGGAGAATTAGCTGCAATTTAATGCAGATAAGACAGAGGTGCTTTACTGTACGAGGGACAGAATTGCCTCTGCCTTACCTAGTGCCTTACCTTGTAATTTCTGGCCAGCAAGTACCATGACCACGGTTCAACCAGCAAAGCTGGTGCGTAATCTGGGCATCTTGTTTGATTCGAAACTTACTCTTGAATCACAGGTCAGGAAAACCGTGACCTGCTGTCTGGCCATTATTAGGTCCCTGCGGAAGATCCTTCATCTGCTTCCATCTTATGCTCGGGCCATGATAGTCCATAGCACCATTCTCAGCAGGCTCGACTATTGTAACGCCCTGTTTCTTGATTCACCTAAGTTTCTGCTTGAAAGGCTGCAGAGGATCCAGTCGACAGCTGCCAAACTGGCCGTGGGGTGGCCTAGAAGATCTGCCTCCTCAGTGGCGATGGCGGAACTACACTGGCTTCCTCCTGCATGGAGAGTCCACTTTAAGTCTCTCTGCATAGTGTTTAAAGCCTTACACAGAGAGGGTCCTGTGTCTATGCAGCGTATGTTCAAGTGGTAACGAGACGTGGCTGCGAGATGTCCCCGCTCTTCGGTGGCTAGACTGGTGATAACCCCGAGAGTTAGGAAAATCAGGCGAACCTTTGGGTACGCTGCTGCTAAGCTTTGGAACCAACTCCCCTTGGAACTAAGACAACTTAATGGCCTGTGTTCCTTTTGAAGAAGACTTAAAACTTGTCTGTTTCCTAAAATTAGTCGATCGTCCGGTCTTCTGTTTCTTCATTATCACGAGTCAAGTCAAGTCAAGTCAAGATATTTATATAGCGCACTACATACCAAGAGGGTCTCAAGGCGCTTGAAGAAGGGTGGGGAATTACTTGTCGAATATCCATGTTTTAAGTTGCTTTCTGAATGCTAGGTGGTTCTGAGTAAGGCGAAGGTGAGTGGGAAGTGAGTTCCAGGTTTTAGCTGGCAGGTAGGAGAAGGATCTACCTTCCATGGTGGTTTTGTTGATGCGAGGTACAGTGGCAAGGGCTTGGTTGGAGGATCGTAGCTGGTGGGAGGGGGTGTAGAAGGACAATCGTGTGTGGAGGCATTCGGGTCCAATTTCGTAAAGTGCTTTGTGTGCGTGGGTTAGGAGGCGGAAAGTGATCCTCTTATTGACGGGGAGCCAGTGGAGGTTTTTCAGGTGACCAGAGATGTGTTCTTTACGCGGGATGTCTAATATGAGCCTGGCTGAAGCGTTCTGGATGCGTTGGAGTTTTTTCTGGAGTTTTGCGGTGGTACCGGCGTATAGCGTGTTTCCGTAGTCCAGGCGGCTAGTGACCAGAGCGTGGGTGACCGTTTTTCTAGTTTCGGTGGGGTTCCAGCGAAATGTTTTTTTGAGCATGCGAAGAATGTTGAAGCAAGATGAAGAAACGGCGTTGACTTGTCTGTTCATCGAGAGTGAGGAATCCAGGATGACGCCCAGGTTCCGTGCGTGGTCCGTCGGGATGAGTGCTTTTCCAAGGGCCTCTGGCCACCAAGAGTCATCCCAGGCGGAGGGGGAGGTGCCTAGGATGAGGACTCCTGTTTTGTCTGAGTTCAGTTTCAGACGGCTGTGCTTCATCCATTCGGCTACTTCTTTCATTCCTTCATGCAGGTTGGTGTTTGGCAGTGTTAGGGTCTCTGGTGAGTGATAGGATCAGTTGAGTGTCATCGGCGTAGGAGATGATGTTGAGGTTGTGTTGGCGTGCGATGACCGCGAGGGGGCTCATGTATACGTTGAAGAGGGTGGGGCTGAGTGAAGATCCTTGTGGTACGCCGCAGATGACTTCAGTGGCCTCTGACTTGAATGGTGGAAGGCGGACTCTCTGGGTTCTTCCGGTGAGGAACGAGGTGATCCATTCCAGTGCTTTTCCTTGGATTCCGACGTTTCTGAGGCGCTGTAAAAGGGTGCTATAACAGACTGTGTCGAAGGCTGCGGAGAGGTCGAGGAGGATGAGGGCGACTGTGTCTCCATTGTCCAGTAGAGTTCGAATGTCGTCTGTTGCTGCGATGAGGGCGGTTTCAGTGCTGTGTTTGGCTCGGAAGCCGGACTGTGAGGAGTCATGGGATTTGTTGGTTTCGAGGAAGGCGGCGAGCTGGTTGTTGACCGCTTTCTCGATGACTTTGGCCGGGAATGGAAGGAGCGAGATAGGGCGGTAATTTTTGAGTTCGGTGGGGTCAGCTGTGGGTTTCTTCAGGAGGGCGCTGAGTTCGGCATGTTTCCAACTTTCCGGGAAGGTTGCGGAGTTGAGGGAGCAGTTGATGACGTCTCGGAGGTGCGGTGCTATAATGGAGTCTGCTTTGTTAAAGATGTGGTGAGGGCATGGGTCTGTGGGGGATCCTGAGTGGATAGAGTTCATCAGACGGATGGTGTCCTCGGTGGAGATTGGGTTCCAGTCATTGAGGATGTTCAAGGGGGGTGGGGGTCCTGCAGAGGGTTGGGTGGGTTGGTCTTCGGGTCGGTTGTCGAAGCTGTTGTGGATGTCAGCAATTTTGTTGTGGAAGAATGAGGCCAGTGAATCGCAGAGGGCTTGAGAGGGGGTGATGTCGTTGGAGTTGGCTGAGGGGTTGGTAAACTCTTTGACAATGTTGAATAATTCCTTGCTGTTGTGGGCGTTGTTATCTAGTCGGTCTTTGAATGCGGCTTTCTTGGCAGACCGGATTAGTTGGTGGTGTATACGGGTGGCGTTTTTGAAGGCGTCCTTGGTGCTGGTGTTTGGGTCTTTTTTCCAGGCCTTCTCAAGGGAGCGACAGAGTTTCTTGGATTTCTTAAGATCATCATTGAACCAGGAGGCCTTCTTGCTGCCTAGTTTGATATGTCGTTTTTTCAATGGTGCTAGGATGTCGGCGCTGTTGGATAACCATTGGGTGAGGTTAGTGGCTGCTTGGTCGGGGTTTGATGAGTGGGTAGGGGGGTTTTGAAGAAGCGATGAGGAGATCTGGTCGATGGTGATTTTGTTCCAGTTTCTACGCAGAGTGGGTTGAGGATGGTTGTTGGTAGGGGTCTTGTTGTAGGTAAAGTGAACGCAGCTGTGGTCCGTCCAATGGAGAGTTGTGGTGTGGCTGAAGGAGACATGTTTGCTGGAGGTGAAGATAGGGTCGAGTGTGTGACCTGCGATGTGGGTGGGGGTAGTGACAAGTTGTTTAAGTCCGAGGTTGGTGAGGTTGTCCAAAAGGGTGGTGGTGTTGCGGTCGTTGTTCTTTTCAAGGTGAAAGTTGAGGTCTCCCAAAAGGATGTAATCCTCGGAGGGGAGCGCGTGTGGAGTGATGAAGTCTGTGATGTCTTCACTAAATTGTGCGCGGGGTCCTGGTGGCCTGTAGAGGAGGGTGCCTCTGAGTGTGGTCTTGGGGTCGATGTGGATCTGGAAGTGAAGGTGTTCAGTGTTGGCGAGATTGACGTCTGAGCTGGTTGAGATGCGGATGGATTTCTTATGGACGATAGCGATGCCTCTTCCTGTTTGGCCGGTACGGTCCTTGCGAATGATCTTATAGCCTTCCGGGATGGCAATGGTGATGTCTGGGGCTGACGTGGTGTTCATCCATGTTTCTGTTAGGAAGGCGACGTCCGGAGAGATGGTGTCTAGTAGATTCCAGAGGTCGATGGCGTGCCTGTGGACCGAGCGGGTGTTGAGCAGGATGCATTGTAGGTGGTTGGGGTCGGAAATCTGTAGTGTGTTCGTAGATGAGGAGTTGTTCTTGGTGCCGTCGAACTTGCAGGAGTAGCAGGAGAAGGGTCCATGGAGGTGTCCGGGAGCGGTGCCTCAGGTAGAAGGCCACCAATCCTTTGTCCATAGCACCTGGGCATTAACAAAGAAAAACAATTTCTGTTTTATTTGCATTTAGCTGGAGGTTGTTAGTTAACATCCAGTTGTTTATATCCAGCATGCATTGCCTGAATCTATGTTTAGTATCAGCAACGTCATGTCCGAGAGTAATTAACAACTGCGTATCATCTGTGTACAACAGTGTGTGGAAGCCGTGGGCCTTGATAACTTTGGTCAGAGGGGATACATATAAGTTGAAGAGTGTAGGGTTCACAATGGATCCCTCGGGGACACCCCTGTTGATGGATTGGCTCTTGGAGGTAAAAGCACCGATTTGAACTCTGGAAGTTCGATCACTCAAGTAACACCTGAACCATGCCAATGCGGGGCCTCTGACACCAGCCTCCCACAGGTGCTCCAAAATGATGGAGTGGGAGATGGTGTCGAAGGCGGCCAACAGATCCAAAAGGACCAAGATGGTGGATTTTCGGTTGTCCAGAGAGAGGCTATTGCCATCCACCACTTGTAGTAGCACCGTTTTGGTACTATGGAAGGCCCAAAATCCTGTCAGAGAGGTATCTAACACTTTATTGTTTTCCAGGTGTTTGATTAATTGTCCGTTTATCAGTGACTCCAGGATTTTACTGAACAGGGGAAGAAGGGAGATTGGTCAATAATTATTTGGCAGTTCAGGATCAGAGGTGGGCTTCTTTAGGATGGGTCTAACTATTGTCTCCTTCCACCTAGCAGGTACCAAGGAATGTAGTAACGAGAGGTTAAAAAGTCTAGTTAAGCTGGGAATAACAGTTAGACTGATTTTTGATAGAACCTGAGAGGAAACTGGGTCAGTGGTAGAACCTGATTTTACCTTCTTATGTGCCAGGGTGACTTCTTCCAGCTTGAATTCCGAGAATTCATTGAGGGTGTAAGCCATCAAAGAGCAATTGTCATCTAGTCTCTGAGTTGGTGATTGAGTGGTAGTGTGGGGACACTGGCTGTAGATACTGTCAATGTTATCTACAAAGAAGGTAGATAGAGAGTCAACCCACTCCTGTGAAGCTAGTTGTGGGGGCTGAATAGAAGCTGGATTTGTAAATTCTTTCCGAATCTTAAACAAATCTTTATGGGAATTGGAGGCTATTAATTCTTTCCCCAGGTAAATGTTTTTGCGGAGGCAATGTGATCTAGATAACGTCTACATAAAACATTATAATCATTTCAATCAGTAAGGCTTTTTGAGTCTCTCCTTCCTGGCCGCTAATTTGTCTATTTTTAGATCAGGAGTGAACCAGGGTGAGGATTTGTGAAAACATGTAACTTTTTTCTTTGGGGCAATTTTGTCAAGGGCCTGATAGACAGCAACTTCTAGCAGATTGGCTGCACCATTAGGAGGGAGTGATAAAGTGTGAGAAAAAAGATTCCAGATTTATTTTCATGTTGGTTCTGTTACAGCATCTTTTTGGCAGGTAGATATGATCGGTATATCGAATTTCAACAGGTAGTGGTCAGACCAGAGAACAGGCAGAGGTGGGTCAACCTTTACATTGGAAGAATTTGTAAATAAGAGATCTAGGGTGTGGCCGGCTGTGTGGGTGGGACCATTCACTGTTTGTTTAAGCCCTAAGGTGCCTAAGCTGGAAATGAGATCGATTGAGTGTAGGTCATTGGAGAGATCAATATGATCATTAAAATCTCCCAGTAGCAGAAAATTGTCAGCAGTCAGAATATGTGGGGCGATCATCTCCGTGAGACAACTAGAGAAGTGGGCTTTAGTGCCTGGGGGGGCCGTAGAGTATTGCTCCCATCCAGGATCCCTTAAATAGGCTGTAAATTTTAAAGATACAAATTTCTCCGCTAGTCTGCACAAAGAGTATCAATTATAGTAAGTTTGGTGTTAGCTCTAAATGCAATGGCTGGACCTCCATCCCTCTTATAATTCCTGTCCACTCTTCTCAGCTGGTAGTCATGGGGGAAGGCTAAGGAAATGTCAGTGGTGGAGGACTCATGGAGTCAGGTTTCTGTGATGAAGAAGATACTGGTTTCTCAAAATCAAGTAGAGTCCGGATTTCTATGGCATGCTTAGGGAGGGATTAAGCCTTACAATATAACCCTGTTATGTTGTTAGAGTTAAACGCTGAGTCGTTATTTTCTAACCTGTTGCGGCTCATTAGAGTAGAGGATGGACCATCATGGCTCCCTATGGCGTCCATTGTGTGGGAAAAATGTATATTATGCTCAGAGGGAGGAAATCTGTTAAAGGAATGGGGCTTCTGACTTGTATATTGTAGGTTAGCCATGTGTGTGGAGACCACCAGGTGAATGCAGATAAAAGAGTTAAGGTATAATAGAGAATGGCCAGTGAGGCAGGCAGCAGGTGACGGCCGGGCACGGCCGGCGCTTCCACAGGTTTCATTTTGTGACAAGACATTCCTCTTGCCTACCTCAGGAACATCACAGTTCTTACCTCATGACATCAACATTAAAAAGTGTACTTTCCTTTCCCAGGCCATCAAAAATATACTTTTTGGGGACTTGGTAGTCCTCTTCACCACCTTTACAACAACAAAAACTAGAGACTTTCATTTTTCTATAATTGGCTATCAAACACCATATGCTCCATTTGTACACATTGATAACACCAAGATCACACCATGCAACAGGGTACTCCTCTTTCCTCCTTCACTGACTAGTACATGCACATCAAGTACATAATTCCCCAATGTCACACAGACAGGAACGCAAATTTGCTAAAGCTGTTTTAATCAAATTGGTCTATATAAATGTCCCATAATCCCATTCTAGAATGTAGCGAAAATGCACCTATGATTTGGAATGTAAATGTCATATGTGGGCTGCATTGTGGATTTACATCACTCACATATATGACAAAGTATATGTCTACCATGAGCACCACTGTGCTCAAGCTGGGCTGTAGTTAAAATGCACTGGAGTGCACTTGGCAGGGGAATGGGCCGTTGCCATGTAGAAAAAAGCAAATTTTATATATTCAAATGTCACCCTTTGCCCCTTAAAGTGTGCCTTGTAAGCCCACAGGGATGATTGTTAAAATAGGTAACACTACATATTGAGCATAATGTTCTCTTAGAGTAAAATAGAACCCCAAAAAGCTCTGCCTTCCCAAGACTTTTCCCCAAACAGCCCTAAATGGGATTACAATTGTTCTTTCCTTTCTCCAAAACGCTAGAAAAAAATTTTCAAAGTTATTTCCTACTTCATTTTCAAAATCGTATCTAATGGAGAAATATGTTTTTGGTAACGGGTCGAAAAGTAATGTGTAAAAAATGTATTCAGGCTGCCTGAGGCTGAAATGGCTTAAAAGCAGCTCTACCACTCACTGCAGCTCCTGAACTGAAATACAAATCTTTGACCTGGAGATTTTATAACTCTAGCACAAAGGAAAATAGCCTACAACTGTCCATGAAGAGAAAATGCATGTTAACTGCTGACCACTTAGTAAGTAACAGCTATACACGAATAAACAGGGACCGTTTGAAGAACAAGGGGCAGTTTTAGCACTTGTTCTTTTGACTTAGAGATGCTGCAGAGAAGTTCTAATATTCCTGGGACCCTTCCAGAGACCCTAGCTCTGGCCACAGTAAGGGAGTGACGCAGTTGTGACTCTGTCAGATGGAACGACAGCTCATTTAAATAAAGGTGTGGCTAAAGAGCTGGAGACAGGCCGGCCTGGTGTCAGCTGAGTTCTGTCATCTTGAACTAGGTGCTTGTGGGTAATTTTGCAGTAAGATGATGAGGAAGTGCTGCAAAAGTAGGTAGTGGCTTTGAGAAAATAGTAAGAAGTGGGTAAGATAATTTTTTCAATCACTGGTTAGTGTGCAGGATAACTCTGGCACCTCAACCACGACCTCCTCTGAAAATTGCAGGACATGGAAATACTCCCTCTGAAGAAGAAGAAGAAGAAGGCCCTGATTGAAGCAGGCTACTGACTCCTACTGGGACTAGAATACTCCAGCATCCTGCTGACACACACGGCCAGCAACCGATTTTCAAGGACGAAGGGGCTGGCCTCCTGTTTGCTTGCTTCAAGGACACAAAATACAGAGATGATTTCTGATTCGAAGAGGCCAATACAACCACAGAGCACTTAATACTACAGGGGACATGATTGGAGAAAAATCAGATTCCAAGACACATGCCTTGGGGACCTATGAACTGCAAGACTGACTACAAGGACATTTGACGGAACTTGGAGTAATTCTTTCCTCTTTTGGAGTATCAGGACAAGATGCTGAAGCTTTCCCAGGGCAGTCTCGCTGAAGATGGGCAAGAAAACTAGGGTTGTCCTCTGAGCTTTAGCCACCTAAACCAACAGCTCTGACACAGAAGCACCCTCATCAGCCACAGCCTTTGACCTTACCCCACAGGAACATTTTGTCCAAAGATAAAGCTTTGTGCTTAGATTCTGATCAATTGCTGTTAGAAATTGGGTCTCAAGTTGGCAGAGGCATGCACCCTGTCCAAATAGGGGCCACAATTCAAGTCAGGGTAAATCAATAACACACCATGAATTAACCTGTGCTCACCCTATGGTAGCTTGGCACAGAGCAGGTAGGCTTAACTCAGGAGGCAATGTTGAATGTATTGTGCAACATTTATTACAGTAAGACAGTGAAAACACGAAAATATTTCACACTTAGTTAGCAAATTAGAGCCTAATTTATTGAACAAAACAAGAAAAAAATGACAAAAATGCAATAAGTAGAACCAGACTTTTTAAAGACTATCTTGAGGGGGCGTGGCCAAGATTGCGGCAGAATAACACCGTTCTTCCTGGGGTTCCGCTTGCCGAGGCAGATATAAGGCATCCATTGGCAGTTTTGAGACCCGAGTGGTGGCCAAAAGTTGACGAAGAACGGGGTGGGCTGGTGAGCAGCCCCGTCCTGCCGAATCTGGCTGCGGCAGCTCAGACGCAGTCATCAGCCGCGTGGATGGCGACAATGCCGGGCTCGCCCTGTAGGACCCGGCTGTGGTGGAAAAGGCCCTGGTGGCTGCGACGCCTGCTGCACTTGGAGCTGGCAGAGCCCTGACTGCATTGTGGACTGAGGCGGTGTGGGCGCTGACATCGGGGAGCCCGCTGCCTCCTGCAGAGCACTGTGATAGCCCATCCGAGGTCCGGGATCGGAGACCACGAGGCGGCCATATTTAGTGAGTCCTGCGGATGAGGACGGTAGTCAGCAGCGTGGCCCTCCCCTGGAGCTCCTAACCGGAGGAGGCTGACAGCCGTGCCCCCCTTGGCTCTGTGGGGAAGGATAGAGACGGCCTGAGGCGGTGGCTGGGGTGCGGTCCTACCAAGAGATGGCACCACGCGGTGCATCCTCCATTGACTGAGTGCACGGCCTGAACCGCGTGATGCAGCAAGTGCCAATTGGTGGTGTGTGAGAGTGCTGGAGGGTGAGGAACGGCATTGGAACATCTGTGGTGCCAGAGAGAGCCGGGCGAGGTGGAGGCCCAGTGCGACATAGACTCGTGTAGGCCCCTAGCCTGGCTTGACAATGCGTGAATTTGAGGGCCGGTCAGTGTACACGCTGAGATTTTGAGAGAAGGCCTGGATTCAGCGTCCACTATCCCCCTCAAGGGCGTTGGGACCCTACCTGTGACTGTACCCCGGGCACACAGGGATTAGAGAACGAGCCCTTTTTCATCTCTCTGTTGCTGGGGGCCCTGGCGGGGATATAGTCCCTCCTCTCTGACAGGCTAATCGAGGGGATCCATTGGGGATAACAATTGAGCATTAGCTCCACTCAACTGCAATTGTGCCCACCTCAGGGTTGGAGCTGGGAGTGCCCCGCTCAGCAGCAGTGACTGTCAGTGCCCTGGGGAGTTTGTGGTGAGACTTCGCAAGTAGTGTCTCACGTTTGGTGGAGAGGCTGCTTACTTGCCACAACTGGGCACTGCTCTTGCATCGATAACAATACTACAGCAAGGTGAGGCCAGTTGTGTGCTTGAGGGCTCCGTGTGCAGAGGCCCTGTTCCCAGCCTTGCTTATATCTCCTAATGCTGTTGACGACTGGCTGTGCCTGGCCCCTGCACCTGGAGTTATGAAGCCCTGGGCCCGGCCAGATGCAGCTATGACCACCCCGCAGACCAGAAGAGACACCATGTGCAAGGTCCCCTCCATTAAAGATCTGCTCCAGAAAACAGGCGGGAAAAAGACCGGCGAACCAGGGAGGGAGTCAGAGGCCCACACTGCTGAGCCTGTCACAAAAAAATTCATGGAACAGCTCTTCAGCTCTTCAGCTCTCCAGCTCTCTCCCGGAGGACTTCGCTAGCCTACATCAAGAAATGGCCTCGGATGTCAAGCAGCTCCGGATGGAGCGCAGCGAAGTGGGGGATAGAGTGGATACCCTGGAACGCAATGGGGACAGACATGAGGATGAGCTTACACTGCATGCCCGGGAGCTTATCAACCTCTACGAACGGAACGACAAGCTGTACCTCAAACTATATTTGACCTAATACAAGCAATTATACATGTATAATTTATTATTGTTTTTTATTAAAATAAAACAAGCCACATTTCAATAATTATTAATATTTTATTAAAGAGAAAAAAGACAAGTAAGTCATTTCTTCTAAAATGTCTCTCTAGAGAATCCATTTCATTTTCAGAATTAAGAAGATCAGATATATCTTCATCAACATTTTAGAAATCCTCTTCCCAATCAATAGAAGATCTGCCTGTAATATTGTGAAGAGTGGGACGTGCAATAATCAGTTTGCTCACCGTACCGTGTGTCCATAGCCATTTACCTTCAAAATGATCAAACATTCAGCCTAGATTCAAAAATTTGAAATGTCTGCTCATTGAAATTCTCGTTTTTGTAAGGCAAAATTGATTCATTGTGACGTTCACCTATGGATTCTGAACTGAGGTTATTAGCCAAGGACGGGGAGCATAACCTTGATCACTTAATCAAAAAAGTTGTTTGACATAATTACCACAAATCTTTCATTCATTGCACCTAGGAGAACATATATATCTAAGATGTATTTTTTTAACCATGTTCCCTTCCCTAAACACCTGTCTAAAAAAACAAGTGTTAAAAAACAATACTCTAGAAGATGTTGTTATATCCCTGAACATTATCACAGTATGGCACATGTTGACTGCATTTACATCAAATATATGTTGATATTTAGACAAATTATTGCCTATTGTGTAATTTTATCAGACTGGGCCTTTTTGTGCTAGTGTATGAAAATAATTATACACTCAAACCAACAACTGCTTGTAAAGCATGGGTTTGAATGACAAGAAAACATAGTCATCATGAATACTAAACCCTTTCATGTATTTTGGATGTGTCCAGAGCATTCTTGAAGTTTAGTTACACAATGTTCAATACCATCAAAGATGATTTTTGTGTTAAAATGGAAACATTTATCAGGCAACTCTTAAATACAAAATTTGGCTTCATATAGCATAGATTTGAAAAGCTTAATGCATTTACAACACAAGGTACGAAGATGACTACTAGTGCCTTCAGATATCCAAAGAGAGTAATGGTGGGCTGTGTAGAACTATGGAAAACATATTGTGCATTAATAGGCTGTTTTCTGATAGTACATTGCTGGCAATTAAACTTATTTTATTACAATGTAATTTGGCACATACATAAATGATAAAGAAATAACACAAATATGTGCATTTGAAAAAAATTATACAAATATGAGTAATGTACTGCATATTATATTACCTATTGGTGGTCACTAGTAGATGGGTATAGTTAGGACCATGTTTCTATACGAAAAGTGTTTTCTGACTTGCCTATATCTTTGGCACCATTTGATGAATCTTCATGTAATTTTCCCAAAAAGAGTGTGCCGGTATTTTTAGTTGTGCATGGGATGTTTCAGGGTGAGTCAAAAAAAGTTACAGATTACGCTTTCAGCTATTTGGTACAAATCCGTTCAATAATTTGTGAGAAATAAGGGAAATCTTATTGGCTACCAACACTTCAACCAGGAAGTGTTGGCAGCCATCTTGGGACTCGGATTAAGCCAAGTCCCAAAACAAAATGGCTAAGTAAGAAAAGGGAGCAGGGAGCGCATACCCCAACCCCGTAGCCTTGGTCCAGAGGCATTTTATTTTAAATCATGGTGAATTCATGAATATTCGTGAATATCGCTGTGAATTGAAACAAAAAAAACAGGTAATGTCTCCTGTGCTTGCTTTTAATATTGCTCCCAGGTGGACCAGGTCCTAGGGCAGGTTAAGTTTAATTAATTAAGAGCGGGTACAGGCCCCTCTCCTAGGTCTTATTTGTGCCCCAGGACCACCACCTCCCCAGGGTTTATATTTTGTTAATGCAGGGGGGGCTGCGGGACCCCAGAGCCATGGGTATCATTGACTTTCTCGTCAATACACAAAAAAGTAATATGGGGAGATGCGCGGACTCCCCAGGTCACCTCCTCCCTGGTTCTAAACTGCACATTAAAGAGGGGTTCTCCACAGACCCCAGACTCCAGGGACCACCACCTTCCTGGAGCTTTCAGTTTTTGTTTTTATAAGGAGGGGCTATGCGGTCTACACTCCTAGAGCCATATATAGCTCTGGAGATCGCCACCCATCCGCCGTTATGTCCCAGGGTGTCCACCCATTGGACATAGCTATTTGCTTTTTCTTGGCAGGAGTTGTGCCAGCTACAGTCAAGCAAAAGCAAACACTCCACTTTCAGCAAGCAGGAGCTGTCAAATTGCTCCCACCTGCTAGAAGTAGAACAGAACAACAATTATTTATTGTATAGTTAACTAAAACCCACACAATATTCCAATACATAAGATATATTGTAACTACATGATACGCTTGTAAATATCTCAGTTTCATTGACATAAACAAAGTTAGTATCAACAGCTAAAACTCCACCGTTTTTGTTCAGTACATTAAAATCTAATTCATTATTGCTATTTACAATGTTATGACTGGTAAAATACAGGGAGAGTCCACTAAATGATGGGATGTCCAGTATCACTGTGTCATTAATTTCTTGTAACAGATTAAGAATTGGCAAATTATTTGTGGGTCTGTTGAGTCCAGACTTTTTAATATGGTGGATCTGCAGGTGCAGATGCCTCTTTCATTACATTTTCTCCTCAACAGATGACGGTGGTAGGGACCTAAGGCTGGGCAAATACATATTAGATATGTAATGTCCTGTATAGGTAACCCACATAGACTGCATGCTTTTGAGCCCTGGAACTTCCAGGTAGGAAGGTCGGCGTTAGAGGGCAACTTCCCCATATGCAGTTCTAGGAACTTGATTTTTAGATAGGGGAAAAGGCAAGGCTCAAGTAGGCTGCCGGCTCTAGCTTAGTGTAAGAATGTAATACCATCTGTTGCTTTGTCGTCTTGCAGCGAATGCACTTTTGCCGCCTTTTTCATGATTAGCTGGAATGATGCCAAGGGTAATTTTCAATGGCAGAGGTCAGTCGTCCTGGGTATTTTTTTTAGTGAGGCTCCTAAATACTTTGCGTAGTGAGACTAAGGGTCAGTTTGTAGGGCATCCCAGAGTGCTTTATTAATTTCAATGATTCAGCCAATTTTATACTAGGTTTTGATTGCCTTGTACCGTCTGTATAGTTGCTGTTGCTGCAAGCCAAACTCTAAATGCACTTGGGCTGATGAGGCGTTGCGTGGCAGACAAAATACTATTTTACACACTCGTATCCAGAGTTACTGCTTTCTTTCCGTGGTGGACAACACTTCCATATCTGATGGTTGGAAGCAATTTCGCTTTGATGACTGCCATTAGTGGGGTTAAAAGTGGGCCTTTTAAATTTTTTGATAAACTGCAAAAGGTAAAAAGTAGATAATTAGCCTTTTTTTGTATGGCCACGTACTGCATTGAAAAGGAGAACCTTCGATCCAGATATATCCCGGGATATTTGTAGCTGTTAACCACTTCTAACCTTGAGTTGTTAATTGTGAATGTCTTTTGGTTGCGTAATCTGTGAGTTATGATCATGACCTTTGTTTTTGTTGTATTTATTTCCATCAGATTTGTTTTTAGCAAAGTCAGCGAGAGATGCATTTTACCTTTGGACTGTGTTTTAACCTGTCTTGTAAATTATATTTTAACCTTATTTTTAAATTTGCATTCTTGAAATATATGTAAATCTCAATGCTTTTATGAGTGAACCTCGAATAAAGCTGAATTTGACTAGACTTGCAAAGTCAGCTAACTCATGCATAGATCTTTACAAGCCAATTCTCGTGTGGCTTAAGAGGACGATATCGTCCGCATAGGACAAGTGTGTCAATGGCAATGTGCCCAGATGCAGTGCGTGTGGGTTGACCCCATCTAGCCTTGATGTTAAGTCGGGCATGAATAGGTTGAACAGATGTGGAGCCAGGACACATCCTTGGCTTAAGAGGACGATATCGTCCGCATAGGACAAGTGTGTCAATGGCAATGTGCCCAGATGCAGTGCGTGTGGGTTGACCCCATCTAGCCTTGATGTTAAGTCGGGCATGAATAGGTTGAACAGATGTGGAGCCAGGACACATCCTTGCTTGAATCCCTCATTGGTGTAGAACTTTGGGTGAGCCTCTGGCCATCAACAAGTTTTACCTGCATCTAGGTGTCAGTATAGAGATCCATCATTGGTTTCAGGATTGAATCCGGTAGACCCTGCTGCTTCAGTTTGGCCCACGGTGTGCATCTACTGACACAGTAATACGCCGCCCTAAAGTCCACAAAGCATAGATCTTGTCGCTTGGCTTTATCAATGAGTACCCCTATTGCTAGTACATTTGTGATTGTGCCTGTGCTCCGTCGAAAGCCCAACTGATTGAGGGGGATTTTATTCTTCGCATCAGACCAACTTTTCAGTTCGGCTAAGATCAAGGATGCATAGTATTTGGCCTCAGCATCAATTAACGCGATCAGGCGGTAATTAGCGGGGTCTGTACGCTCTCCTCCTTTGTATATTGGACTAATTATTGCACCTCTCCAGCTCTTCGGGATGCGACTGGATGTGCCTATCCGGGTAAACAACATTTACCACGAAGTTTTTAGCACGCGGTACCTTTACCACGTGGCCGTTACAACGCAAGTCTTTACCACGACTTGCGCTGGAGGGCGCTGTGGTATAAGGTATTTTGTAAATTTATATTCCAACACATTCCCTACTGTTACGGGGACTGGTGTTGGAATATAAAATTATAAAAACCCTAAATCCGCGCCCTCCAACGCAAGTCGTGGTAACGACTTGCGTTGTAGCGGCCGCGTGGTAAAGGTACGCGTTGTTACAACCTGCGTTGTAACAACGTACATCCGCCTATCAGCTGGAATAGGCAGTACATCTTGCTTGCCCAAAAATTGTGAGCATGTTCGTACATTGCTTGCGGTACACCGTTCGGGCCCGGTGCCCCATTGAGCCAAATTTTTGTTATAACTTGTAAAATTTCTACGTCAGAGTAAGGAGTGTATGGCTGTGGTATGGCCTCATTTTGCTGTATGCCATTTTCTGTTGTTTTGGTAATTATAGGGAATTTGTCCTTCCTAGTGTTGTGATTATTTCAGGATGCTAAAGTTTTTTGCTCCGATTATAGTGATTACTTTAGAGTTTAGCCCACCTGCGTTTGTTACTGAGAATGTGGTGATTAGGTGTTTTATCCAAGCAGGCTCCCTGACACTGGTCACATTTATGACTTTTAAGGGTCTGTTCAAGGAATTCAGTTGGGCCCAGAAAGCTCTAGCATCCAATTTCTTTGAGTTGTATAGTAACTTTGGCCAAAAGGTATTATTTTTAGTTTTATGTCGATCCAGATTTGTTTTTGTATTTTTTCTTTAATTGACAGACTTGCTCCCATGTTGTGGAGGATGGGCTCCGATGATGTGCTATTCTAAGAGCCTTCCTCAGTTGTTTCTTTCTGGTGCCTGCTGTTTGACTAAGATGACTTGTGATTTGTCCACTTTTAATTTGACTGTTTGACTGTTTAGTGGATGCCCCTGTTAGTGGTAGACTTGCTAGGAAGGTGGTCCATGTTTCAATTGTCAAGTTCTTTTGTGACTTGGGTCTTTTGCCTTTAAAGCTATCTGCGGAAGTGTATCGTTTGTCCATCACAAGCATTTCAGATTTATTGTTGATGTTGACACCTCCACTACTGGAGCTTCTATTTGTCTTTGAAATGTCATTTTAAGTTCGATGTGCTGGGCCGAGTGATCACTGTCGGTAGAGCATTTGATCTGAAATCTTTCTATTTGCCCTAAGAGCGGGAGAGTTACTATTGTATAATCCAGAACTGAGCTGGAGCCATTATACGTGCATGCCACAGATCTATTTGTGCTTTAATTTCCCATGTAATGTACATATCCCCTGTTGTTCGAGATCCATTACAAGTTGCCGTTCAACATTGTACCTATGTTTTGGATTGGGATAAGATTGGGTTTGCACTGCCCAGATTGCGTTTGCTGCAGTGATATGGTCTTCTTCTTTTTGGATATACAAAAGATTTGAATTGAAGTCTCCCGTTAACATGATTTCCCAGGTTGGTTGTTCAAAGCAAAATTCTGCGATAGTGGTAATGAGTTTTTAAATAGATATTTTTTGATCTTTTGTTTTGGATGTGCGTAGATGTTAATTAGGATGATGGTACTGACCCCTCCTGATTGTGAGCCCAGCTCCATTTTTATTATTTGTATGGCTGATGTGGTTGTTAACAGCTGAACTGAGGACATATTTAGTGCTGTTGAGATATATACGGCTAAACCGCCTTTAGGTCTTCCGTATTACCATGTTCATATTGTGTTCACATGGTGAAGGATCCTGCCTGGGTCCTCTACTGGAGCTGTCAACTAAGTTTTCTTGGAGTACAACAATTTCGTAATTATCCCAGTTCTCAGAAGCCACTTTTTTCTGTAGGATTCCCTTTGCTTCATCTATATTCCAAGACAAAATTTGTATTGGGGTGTGTGCTCTGGATCGTGCGGGGTAATGGCATGGCTTTCTCCTTTCTGACCAGCTATGTGGAGACTTTGATATGCAGTTTTTTGCGGACTTTGTTGTTGTATGTTTGTACCATCTGCACCTTTTGCACCTCGGAGGACCGAGGCGACTATGTTTGCCATTGGGTGATTGTTTGGTGCTTTACTAAATGATAGAAAAGGTGACAGATAACGTTTTACAGAGGGAGTAGAGAGCGATATTCGCCAATCTTCAAATTTTTTAGCCTCTTTTAAGATGTCTGACACTATTTCTTCTGTCTTCAAAGTTGCTAAGGTTTTTTCCTTTCCTCTACTTTTTTCTGGGTTGATGAATTCTATTGTCAATAAATCTGTGGTTGCCAGATGTTTTAATGTCGAACTAACTGCCACGAGGCGCATGATGTTCCCTCTGTTTATATAGTATTGTGGTCCTTGTGAGGAGTATTGTGGTGTGAAAAGGATCCTATTGTTTTAGTTTGATTTAAGCTCCTTCTTTTGCAGGTATGTAGTTGATACCTGCCGTGGTTATTGGTTTCTTACCAGTTCTTCTGATTCGTTCACGTTATCGCATTGAGTTTTTATGTTAATCAGTAACTGGTCTCTCTTTGCACTTCCTGATGGTTGACCTGTCCTTGAGATAACTTGCCGATCTCCTCTGTTGTCCCTATTTTTTGTGTTTTTTTAAAGAGCTTTTTAAGCGCACAGCTACCTCTCACGGAGGTGTCCCGGAGCTAACAGAAACTGGAGGTAAAAGCAGATTGCCATGAGCTACAGAAGCCGGGGGAGGCTAAAAAGCCAGGTTTTTAGAAGTCTGCGAAAGACAGATTCATAATTAGCCTTCGTAATATGTTCGGGTAAGGAGTTCCACAGCCGTGTAATTCTGACTGTGAAGGACCCGCCACCTAACCTCGCTTTTTCAAAGTGGGGAGTTACCAAGAAGTCTTGATTATTGGATCTCAAGCTCCTTGTCTGGTGGTATTTACGGAGTCTTTTCCTCAAGTAGTGTGGGCCCGTTTCTCTGATTGCTCTGTATGCGAGAGTCAGATCCGTCAATTTTAGCCTCCTTTTGTGGACTTGTAAGATGAAACCTGGGTTCCTGTGGAGGTGGATGTTTTCTTGTGAGCATGGGGTCGTTCTCTGCTGGAGTATTGCTGGTCCTTTGTTTGTCAGATCCTCTAGAAGTCCCTGTCAACTCACACCCGATTTGGGTTCTCCTTTGTTTTTTCTGGTTGAGGGGAGGCCACTAGTCTTGAAACTCAGGTTTGTTGAGGCTGGGCTATTTGGCGCTGACGATTCCCTTTGCGATGGGTGTGATGAGTCAATTGTACCCGACTGATCCGAGCAGCCTACCTCATGTTCGTCTTTGAGTGGTTGATGCTGCCCTGTGGTTATTAACGACCGCTGGTTACCGTCTTTGAAATTAAAGATTGGGTAGTTATCCAATACCTGTATTGTTGATGTTTTGTTCTTGTGCAGATGATTTCTCGCTTTCCTGGCACTTTTTTTTTGTTTTTTTGTTAGAGCAGGAGGAAGGTTGTCTGTTTGATTCATCTGATTAAATGGTTGCTGAATCGCTTGAGTTTGTGAGGCGTAGCTATTAGTAGCAGGATGCGATGCGGGTGAATCTGCGATGGATGAATCATCAATTGATTCCCCAGCTTTTGACTTAAAAAACTTTATCTGTTGGGTATTAGGTAAAACGATGTTTCGGGAACTTCTTTCCGCGCTCATTGGCCATTTACTTAATTTATTTCTGGGGGATGATTTGCCCATTTACATTCATGAATAATACTTGTTAATATTGTTGGTAAGTCCCTTAGTTTGTCCAGAATAGGACAGCAAGCACAGTTTAGAGCTTTCACCTCATGGAGTCAAGTTTAGTATTTATACCGGAGATGTATTCTGCAATTACGTTCATTAGATTGATTTGGATATCGAGTTTGTCTGATTGCATGTTAAAAGTGCTGAATGAGGTTTGCAGTGCTTTAACAAATGAAGTGTGTAGAGCTTCCAGGTTTTTTCTGATTCCTGTTTTAGCTCCGTAAGGTATTCAGTGATGTTGTTGTATACTGGGTGGTTCCACTACGTGGCATTATTGTGTAAGTGGCCAGAGCTGATTTTGTCAGCTACGTTGTCCATATGGGCCCTCTGTTCAGTGTTGAATTAATTTTTGTCATGTACTTTGATGATTGGTTTGGAAGTATTGTGGCCTAACTGTTCAGATGAACTAGATATGTCAATTATTGTTTGCTGTTCGTCTATTGATACCGGCATCACATTTTTCCATTGATGACCCTCTGTTAGGCTCTTATCTGACAGTCCCTTTCCTTGCACAAGGTAGCATGTGTTGACTTTGTGTACTGGGCCTTTGTATAATCCTCAAATTTTGTCGCCCGATTGCTATTATTTGATTGTTCGGTGTTATTGTTTATTTGATTTATTGTACTACGTGTTGCCTGTACTGGTGAACTTGGTGTTCTGTTGTTATTTGTTCTCCTTGTTGAGGCATTGATGTGTTTCTCATTTGTTTTAGGGCTTTAGATATTGTACTTATTGTCTGTGGTATCTCCTTGTTGTTCAATATTGATTGGGACTCCATCCAGGAGTCACTGAATTCATCTATATTCTAGATGTCTTCATTTTTATCGTTTTGCTGTTGTCTTGGTGTGGATTGATCTTTAGGTTTTTCTGCATCTTTTGTGGCGTTCGAACAATTAAGGGGTCTTGCGTCTGTCTTGTGCATTAAATCTTGATTAGTGTGCAGATGAAGATGCTCTTGCCCTACTTGATTCAAGCTGCTCTGGCAAAATGGTGTTATTTCGATTTGGCCTGCACTCGCAACCCCCGGTATGATTGCTGTTCTCTTACTCTGAGCTGAGGCTTCCACCTTGGCGTGCACTTCTGTATTTGCATGTATTTCTGCTTGGATGACTTGTGTATTATTGCTCCAACACTACGTTTTTTTTACATCTTGTACCGTATGCTCAACCCCTTGAGGAGCTTCTTTATTCCCAGTGATATGCGGGGCAACGTTTGTGTGTATTGCCGTCATCTTATGTGACTCTTTGTGTTTTTTGTCCTCCTTCTGGATGAAGGCTGATTTATATGGCATCAGTGGGTTTGAGAGCACGCTCACCTTTTTCCGGAATTGAGTACATAGCTGCGGTTGGGTCTTTTAGAAAAGGGAATTTACCAGTTGGATTCATTGAGCCGAAGATCGAGTAGTTGGGTGATATAAGTACGGCTCAGTGATTTTGTAGTAGATTGTTGTGGAAATTAGAAAAATTAATGTACATAAGCGGCGTTCATTTGCCTTTTTCCATTCCCCTCCCTGTAGGCACCATGAATACCGTGAAATATTGACCGCATCATTCCGCCAGTAAAAACCCGTGCCCATATGTACATGACAGCCATTTTAGGCACCATGGCCTTTTTGCCCGCTCATTTGGAATCCCCGGCTTCCCTCCTGCGCATATTTGAACACCCCCCCCCTCTCACATGCATAGACCATAAAACCCTCTCCCTCTGCGCGACCCTGCTCTGAAAAGCAACCCTCCTGCTTGACCCACGCAAACCCCCCATTTCCTCTTGAAGAAACATCCTTCGCCTCAGCTGACATAACCCCCCCCCCAGCTGTACCTGACTGCCCCCGCTCTCTCATGCACGGGTCATAAGACCTCTCTCTCTGTGCGACTCTGTCCTTGGGAGTCACGCTCGCGCCTGACCAACACCTCCCTTCCTTTTATGAATACCCCTCTGTTGGTAAACTCTCCCTCTGCGCTTGATTGTCCACGCGGCATGAATACCTCTCCTTTGATGACCCCTTCCACCGAGTCCGATTGTCCACACAGGTCCGAGGCCATCGCCTAAGCCGGGAGATACAGTTTACTGCCCCCTATTGTGTGGAGTCGCTCCTCTTCAAAGGGCCCACTATTGATCCTGGCCTCCCCACCCCCTGGGATACGATCAGGCGCACACATCCTAAGAATCGGTGGAACACTCAGCTGCGTGATAGCCCCCTCCTCTTATCAGCAGGTTGAGGGCCTCTATTGTGGATGCATGTGGGGGTGGGATTGACACGAGGGTCGGGGATGTCTTTTCCTTGTTTCACAATGTCGTTATTGTAATAAGGAATGTTTGTAAGGTATAAAAGGCGATGTCTCAGAGAACTTGTTAGAGCACCTCCCGAAAGACACTGTGTTTCGTGTCCGAAATGACAGGCTCTCCTCATGAGAAATAAACCTCTGTTCGTGTGATTCCTGCTTCCAGCGCCCGTCTCTTTATTTGGTAACTATTCAGAATGGGAACTAAGAGGCGTCTTGCGCTAGCAGCCTGGGCATCGGTTGTAAATTGGGCTGACTTTCAACAATTGGCGTCCCAACGCGGGTTCCATCAGTGACATAAGGTCCAGTAAGAGAGATCCAGACGATGAGGTGAACATCTAAATGATTGGAGTATACCTGCCTTGAGAGGGCCCTCGTCCGGCTGCCGATTGAATGAACTTCACCGATTCTGAACGGACCTCTCTCGAGTGACCTATTGTCCTGACTGGAATCCCACGGGAATGCTGCATGGAGTAAGAGAATGATCGGGCGCTGGAGGAGGAAGACAAAGAACTGTCCATATGGTCCGGTCCGGGTAAGATTAAGTAGGGCGTTTTTACGCCTGATTGGTAGGATGGTTTTATCCATCTGATTGATTGATTGATTGTATTGGAATCGGTATTTAAATGCTGATATTGTTTGTTTATTGGTTCATTTAGCTTTGGTTGCTACTTGAAATATTGGTTCTCTTCTTGAGAACGAGACATTCTCTGTTTGCAAACAGCGGCGAATAGGAACGTTCGTTTCTCTTTGCAGATAGAGAAGGGTAGGTAATGCCCCTTTATGATTCGTCATGCCTACCTTTCTCCCCACTGATTGTTTGTTATCGATTTTCATCGATTGTTGCTCTTTGAGATATTCTCTGTCTGCAAACAAGAGGAATAGGAATATTCCGTCTCCCTTTGCAAGCAGAGAAGGGTAGGTAATGCCCCTTTATGATTCGTCATGCCTACCTTTCTCCCCACTGATTGTTTGATATTGATTAAATATCGATTGTTGCTCTTTGAGATCTTCCCTGTCCACAAACAGAGACGAAAAGGAATATTCTGTCTCCCTTTGCAGATAGCGAAGGGCAGGTAATGCAGACGTTTGTCCCCGTTGTAATCCGTCATGCCTGTTTTTCTCCCCACTGATTGATTGATTGACTGGACATTTATTGTTCAAGGAATTGTTCGTTTGAGGTATTTTCTGTTTGCAAATAACGTAGAATAGAAATATTCTGTCTAGTCTTTGCAGATAGAGAAGGGTAGGTGATGCCCCTTTATGATTCGTCAGGCCTACCCACTCCCCACTGATTGATAATCTAGTTCCACCCGGACCATTTATTGGAGGTAACCCACCTGGTCCGTCCAGGAGTACCCCTAATGAAAGGACATATAAAAATATGAAGTGATCACGTACCCTGTTAACAGAAACTTTAGCATGAAACAAACTGGAAAGGAAGGAAAAACAAACTAAAAAAAAAAAAAAGGAACGACATAGGAAAACGAAGTCAGTAGGCCACTGATGAACTTTTATTTAAATAACGAACAAAGAAACGATAACAGTGCGTAATGATAAAATATATTATTGTCCTAGAAACAAGAAACGTTAGAAATAGGCCCATAATAAGAATCCAGAGAACAGTAAGAGAAACCAAGCGTGACATTGCAATGGCCACGAGGCAACGAGGCTTCATCGACCCTCACTGCCCCAAACGTGCCTGTCCCACCGTCTGCCACGCCCAAATAACGGCAAAATGGGAAATATACAAGTCACCAGACATCCGCCCCTTTTTCTGGAAACTTCCAAAATGCAACAGGCTTACGGCTACGCCCAGCAGGAAACAGTATATATAGGGCGGGTCCTGCTGCCAACCGTCGGCCAGGAGATCATCACGTAGGGTGTAGTCGGAGGAGAGGCCGAGGCCAGCGGAACCCGGCCAGGGGGATTGCTACGACAACACAGGATAGTTGCAGGGGGGGGGATGTCTGTGTCCTCGACCCTCCTCTCTCTCTCTCTCCCAGTCCGGCCAGAGGCCGAGGCCAACGGGGTCCGGCCACGATAACCCTGGAGAGTTGCAGGTAGCCCCTTCAGCGGCAACGCTTGCGAGTTGCAGGTAGTCCCGCCTGGTCTGGCCGCTCTTCATTGCCTGGTACGGCCATACCAAAGTGGTGGAGCCAAGAAATGGCGCGGGGTCGCTGGAAGGGGGAGGCGGCGCGTACGAGCCTCCCCCACCTCCCTCCAGGTGGAGGCTTCCAGCGACACCCCAACGCTCCTGCTCAAAGAGGGTCCATATCAAAAAGGTGGATTTTTTGCCCGGGACTGGCACACGCCCTGTGCTCCTCGACCTTGAAGATTCTAAAAGAGCCGGGGGGGGGGGCACCTCTCCACGAGGCGCCCCCCGCCCCCGTCCTCCGATGGAGCCACGAGACGTCGGCGCACTCCTGCCGGCGCCAGCCTCAGTTTGGAAATGACTAAAAATCCTGCAAAGATACAGACTTGTTCAGTTCCGGTGGAACACCAGAATGACCCGGTAGGAAAGATTGTTGCCTCCCTCCCCACTTTTTGACTGACGGCTCATATCGCTAGTCTGTTACCCTATTATGAAAAACTTTTTGAACTGCCAAAAGAAGGTTCTGGTCCAACCACGAGTCAGTAGAGACAATCTGACTATACTGGGACTTGCCTGACCTCGCCCAAAATGGCGCTGATATAAAATGAAACTTTCAACTCCTTATTGCACCCTGATTGCTCAGCCTTGATGTTCCAAGATATGTATGCAGTTTTTGGACAATGAAAATAGATAAAATGGATATTTGTTTAGAAAAGAAAGCGACGTAAGATGGGTATTGATTATTTGTCGGGACAATGAACTGATATAGGGTGGGTACTAATTATATGGATGGATAATGAACAGATATGAGATGGGTATTGATCATGCATTTCAACAATGAATTCAGCATAAGATGAATACTGGTTATGTGACTTTTCAATGGATTGATGCACGATAGGTACTGAGTGAATAGTTGGACAGTGAGGATGTAAAGTTTGAAACCAATGGTTATCGAAAGTTCGAATTTTCGACATTTATGATGCTTGCTCCCAATGAATTTCGATATGATTTTATTACACTGCTGCACTTTATATTATGGAATAAATGGCCACCAACTTCGTTCCTCTTATGCACAGTTCCAGTCTGCTCCGTAGCCGGCCCACTGGGTTGTAGGCCCGTATTTGTGCGCCAACATTTTCATTAAAGGTTTTTTGAACACGCAAATATAATTGTAGCGTTTGGATTGATGAGTTTCGAAATGTATGGCTACTGTCACCAATATAAGTAAAATACATGCAGCATGATTAAGGTTGAAGGTTAAAAGGGCCCGATACTTAGCAGCTACATTCGTGTCACAGGCAGCCGGAAAAGTGTTTTAGACGCCCTTAAGCGATACCAAAGAAATGCCACTTGACCACCACCCTTGCACATGACCTAAAAGGCCACGATCAAGTGATTCATGTAGATACGCAGACCATCGATGATTATCTATCTAACACTACTGGTCCCTCTGGGCTTAAACGCCGAGATGGTAGAGAATGCACACCGTGGAGATGGGTCGAGTATGTGGTAGGTAAAAACATTTTCGGATTTATGCGCGTTGATGTGTTTTGAATGCTGCCCCCACCCCCTTCTTTCTCCTCCCTTCTGCAGGTCGCGCCGGAACATCGGCTGAAGTATGGAAGAGCGATGATCGAACGACCGACAGAAGGAGAAAAAGGGGATCTGAGCATAGTACTTATGCTAACGGGCCTTGAAAGGCGTAGACTTAGATATGACTGTTCCTCCTTAAGAACGTAGCGACTGGGAGGATGGACTGACATAGAAACTTGACGGGTTAGTACTGTATGACAGAATTTGACTCGAACCAGCACGCCAGATAGTGCAACTATGACGTTTTACTAGATAGGGAAAGGACAAGGAAAAGTTCCGGGGTAAGGTTTACCTAGGCACCACCCGTCTGGAAAAGTAGGAATGATGTTGATGTTCAAAAATGTACCACCTCCTTCTCGCACTCTTATAGATATAGCCAAGCTGTCCGACTGTTCTCCCGATTAATGCCCTCCGTTGCCTCAGCCTGGAGAACTTCTTGCTAAAAGAAGAAACAGAGAAAAAAAAAAAAGGTGGTTCAAGATCCAACCGTGGGCAATAGCCCGACCAGGTTAATTCCTGACCAACTGACCGAGGTGTAAGTATTGGCGATCGAGAACGCTCGCAAAGATAGCAAACGAAAGGAAAAGGAGGAAAAGGTAAAAAGAGCTCAGCACGTAGACAAATAGGATACTAAAGATGCGCAGCATGCAGAAAGATCTTTTTGGCCAATAACTGTTTTATGTTTTGTCGTGAATCTTTTTTTGTATGTGATACGTGTACTGTCTTCCTTTGACTGAGTTTGTGTGTATGTAATGTATGGATTTATGTCTTCCCTCTGTTTGTGTTTCCGTGTTACCTGACCCCTGCTGTTCTGTGTTGTGAGCACACTAGATGACCCATTACTGTACGCGTCTCTCTCTCTCCCTCTCTCTCTCTCTCTCTTTCCCTCTCTATCTCTCTCTCTCTCTCTCTCTACATGTCATGCGTGTACCGAATGGCTCGTTTAGGTTGCGGACGACTCTCACTCTCTATGAGAGTCTCCCTATTCCCTCTTCCTTTTCGTGGTAATATTGTGCCCCGTTGGCACCAGCCTAATTGGGTCCTTTTTTGAACGCAAAGGTGTTCAGCAAAATTGACAGAAACTAAAACGATTTGCCATATTACTACCTCTCCTTTCTGCAAAATAAATGAACTTGAATTGGCTAAGAAAGAAAGGGCAGGTAAGACGACTGATATCCCCCAATCTGGCCTTTTATAGGGGGGACTACATGTCAATGGCTTCCTATTCTTCAGTTCGTTAGAAATACGATCCCCAATGCCCAGATTGATCCCCAATGTCCAGGTTGCCCCACCCTTATGTACTCAAGCGCAAATGTTCAAAGCGTCCCCGCTTCTCCCATTGACCCCTGCACCATATCAGAACTGATGGCCTTGATTAACTGTCGCTCCTCGATGAAAGTCTGTTTCACCCCCGCCCTGTTTGAAAAGGTTAGCCAGCTTTGAAGGGAAATGTTAGATTGTTAAGGCTCGGGTTAGAAAGACGAGTCCCCGCTGGAGATTCTGAAATGTTGAATTTGATGAAATGCGCAGTTGATAGGAGTCTGATTTCTCTCCATTTGTGTCATGAATAGACGATGAATAAACTTGGCATGAACTCAGTAGGAATGCCGACATATACACTGCATGGTAATAGACTTCTGACTGTGACCGATGAACGTATCTCCCAAGTGCGTAGGATTGAAGGAGGAATTCACATGCATAAATGTCTTCTCCTGCCAGTTCTCTAAAGCTTGTTTTGTACCTATTCAAAGATATACGATCACCGGAGGAGAAGGGTCGGACGTGACGTACAGCCTGGCTGCAGATCTTGAGACACATGTGACCTCGACCAAAGGAGGAGTTGCAGAGCAACAAGATACGGGACGAGACAGCAATTTCAAACGTGGAAAATGAAACTTGACGGGCTGCCCTGAAGCCCTCAGTCTGCTAACCCACGTGTGCCTGAAGTCTTCGCCCCCTATTTGGGCCCGATTGATGGGCCTGCCTGCTCGTTATCCTTTGCTCCCTTGGTCCCTTGGAAGTGTCCGAAAGGATCTGACCCCACTCCGCCCTCTCTTCCCTCGACTATCCAACAACCCCCTCTTTTTCCACATGACTTTTTGACTCAGAAAGAAGAAACAGCATTTAGGTGGAAATGAGGTTTGCAAACGGAAGTAAAAAGAAATATAGGTGCCGAGCATAAGGCACCACCAAAGGGATTGGTTAGGGAACAGGACTGTGGTCTAACAGCAGAGGACTGACCGCACCCTGCAACGCGTAAGGATAGATCCGAGCTGGACCTATAGCTCCACCGCCGGTGCTCAACAGCGCCAACGATAAGATACGGACGAGAGCCTACCAGTGGTGGCTCACTGCTAAAAAGACACTGTGACGAAGATATATTGGACTGAATTCCTCCCTCAACCACTTGGTATTGTTTTCAAAATGTTTGTCGGTCACCTTTAGAGCTGTACATTGATGAGAAAGTCAGAAGCATTTATACTGTGTAGTATGCTGCACCCTAGGCTTGTAGTAACCCAACAAATGTAAATTTCTATGTATTGCATTCTGCCAATCACATCGACTGCTCATGGTTATATGCAATCTGCTAGTATTGACAAATTTTCATCAACCATACATGTTTATGTGTACACCCATCGATTAGGAAATTAACTTTCTTATGTAAAAAGCGGCGACTGTGGAAATTAGAAAAATTAATGTACATAAGCAGCGTTCATTTGCCTTTTTCCATTCCCCTCCCTGTAGGCACCATGAATACCGTGAAATATTGACCGCATCATTCCGCCAGTAAAAGCCCGTGCCCATATGTACATGACAGCCATTTTAGGCACCATGGCCTTTTTGCCCGCTCATTTGGAATCCCCGGCTTCCCTCCTGCGCATATTTGAACACCCCCCCACCTCTCACATGCATAGACCATAAAACTCTCTCCCTCTGCGCGACCCTGCTCTGAAAAGCAACCCTCCTGCTTGACCCACGCAAACCCCCCATTTCCTCTTGAAGAAACATCCTTCACCTCAGCTGACATAACCCCCCCCCCAGCTGTACCTGACTGTCCCCGCTCTCTCATGCACGGGTCATAAGACCTCTCTCTCTGTGCGACTCTGTCCTTGGGAGTCACGTTTGCGCCTGACCAACACCCCCCTTCCTTTTATGAATACCCCTCTGTTGGTAAACTCTCCCTCTGCGCTTGATTGTCCACGCGGCATGAATACCTCTCCTTTGATGACCCCTTCCACCGAGTCCGATTGTCCACACAGGTCCGAGGCCATCGCCTAAGCCGGGAGATACAGTTTACTGCCCCCTATTGTGTGGAGTCGCTCCTCTTCAAAGGGCCCACTATTGATCCTGGCCTCCACACCCCCTGGGATACGATCAGGCGCACACATCCTAAGAATCGGCGGAACACTCAGCTGCGTGATAGCCCCCTCCTCTTATCAGCAGGTTGAGGGCCTCTATTGTGGATGCATGTGGGGGTGGGATTGACACGAGGGTTGGGGATGTCTTTTCCTTGTTTCACAATGTCGTTATTGTAATAAGGAATGTTTGTAAGGTATAAAAGGCGATGTCTCAGAGAACTTGTTAGAGCACCTCCCGAAAGACACTGTGTTTCGTGTCCGAAATGACAGGCTCTCCTCATGAGAAATAAACCTCTGTTCGTGTGATTCCTGCTTCCAGCGCCCGTCTCTTTATTTGGTAACTATTCAGAATGGGAACTAAGAGGCGTCTTGCGCTAGCAGCCTGGGCATCGGTTGTAAATTGGGCTGACTTTCCACATTGTGTGAGCCACCCTGGAGGCATGTTGTTCCTTTGGTATTTTATTTGGACTTGCTATTCTCCTTTGTAGGTTGTGGTGGGTTCTTACTTGTCCTGCCTGACCTCATTGCCCAGCCAAGTATAGTCTTTGTCTAGTTTGACAGTCAACGCTTGTGGCAACTTCTGCTTTTTGGGGTGGGGGAAAGGGGGCTATCGTGTTCTGAATGGGGGAGGAGTTGCTGGCTCCAGGTGAACCAAGGTGAGGGAGACGCTGTCAAGCAGGGCACACATGGTGAGGCAGCAAGCCCCACACTGACCTAGCCGGGCCGCTTTTACCACCCTGCCTGGGCTCACACTAAGCTTCTGCCTTCTAAAAGCAGCAGCGCTCCCAGCCTCCCCCAACTCCCCGGCGGCCAACCTCCGCTCCCTTTTGTTGCCGATTACTGCTATCAGGCCGCCGCTGGTGCTGGTGCTGCAAGAGTGTTGGCTGAATCTATGAATGGATGATTAAATCACAGCGGCCTGGCTGCAGGTTGCTGGTTGCTGGTGTGGCTTGACTGCAACCCTCCCTGAACACTGCTCCGATGTAGGATTTAAGGTGGGTGCCTCTGTGGCACTGCTACTGGGGCTAGGGTCAGTGAATGGCAGCTGATGGCAATGAAACTTCGGGGGCCAGTGCTGAGCTGAGTGCTAAGGGGGCCTGCTACACCTGGCTCACACTTAGCTTACACTCAACTTGCCCACCACCGGCCAGTCTCCTATTGTCAAGCAGCTTCACAGGGGGTCGAGAGAGGTCAAGAGACTGGATGACTCAGAAAGAGACAGATACAGCTACACATAGCAGTAGCCACTAAATGCTATATCAGGAGCCTTTGACTCACAAAAACAATTAAGCCATATGCCCCAGCACTCCCGCTCCTAGGCACCCCCAAGGCCACAGACGTGGTGACCGAAGCAGCGATGGAGCACTGGACCCGCTCGGGAGTGGACACCATGGCGGACCTGTACACCGATGGCGCCCTGATACCTTTCGCAACGCTTGCTGACGATACGGGACTGCCGGCAGGACAGTTCTTGCAACATGCTTCCATAATCAGGGCATACACACAGTGGTGGGGAAATATTGCAGAGGAACCACCCACACACCAACTAATACAATGTATTTATTTATTTGTGGGTTTGTAACGCGCCGGAATCACACCCGAAGGTGTATCTCCGCGCAGTGCTGTGGGAGGAAACAGGTCTAGGCAGGCGCTAATACTGAAATAAGGTTGTCTTAAGATTTTCCTGAAGGCTAGATGACTAAAGCACTGTCTAAGGGAGAGGGGGAGGTTGTTCCACAGACGCGGACCCATAACAGAAAGAGCACGTCCTCCCTGTCTGGTCTTGTTATGTCGGGGAATCTGTAGTAACAGCTGGTTACTGGACCGTAAATTACGAGGGGGGTGATGATGAACAAATTTTTCGGCCAGATAGAGCGGCCCTAAGTTATGGAGACTCTTGTGCACCACACAGCAGGTCTTAAATTCCACCCGTCTCCGGATAGGAAGCCAGTGGAGCAGTTTGAGAAGGGGCCTACATGTGATGGGAAACGGCTAGCACGTGGTACACTGGTTAACACAAGCACTGTTATCGCACACGCAACATACTCTACAGCCATTACATGACAAATAGGCGGTAGATAGAGGGAAAGAATGGACGGATAAGGAATGGGCGAGGGTAATAGTGAGCCCCAAAAATATCCCACGCAACGCACGCTTTAAAGTGATACAATTTAACATATTGCACAGAGCGTACCTCTCACCAGATAAAATTAACCAGTACTTCCCGGGCGCCTCAGCGGGATGCCCGAGATGCATGCTGACAGGGGCGGACCTACTACACATGTTGTGGCACTGTCCGCGGATCCAGACGTACTGGCAGACGGTGCTGCCATTACTCGAGCGGAGCACGGCCATGCCAATACCACACACATGGGAAGCATGTTGGCTAGGCGTCTATAAGAGGACCAAACTCAACAAAGTCCCCTCCCGCTTTTGGGACCTAGGCCTGCTCACAGCCAAAAGACTCATCGCTAAACATTGGAAGTCCACGGAGCCACCTCTAACTGAACACTGGCGCGCCTCCCTAGATAACTGGGCGAGAGCTCAGAGCATCACCCTTCACAATGAAGAGACAGCAAGACTGCGGAAATTGCCCATTGCGACTCTATGGGACGAGACGTTGAGCTCCTTCCATCGAGAATGCCAGACACAGGGAGTTCCCTCGAACGGCACCCCCCATGACGCGAACACAACGCAACTAACAGGATAGACACTGCAAGCCATAGCCCCGAAAGCCCCAATGACGACAAACACGAACCACCAGATTGGGGCACCCTCTGACCTGTTGGTGGAACTTCTACCTAACCTGCACGACAGCGCCCCTCTCCCCTCACCCACACCATGACCCACCTACTGACTGGCATGCTCACCTCCCAGGAATGGACAAGCTGCCATGAGCAACATACGGCGACACCTCCTAGCTCCCACCACATTGATGCATTCCCACCATGACACACGATTTACAATTCCAAGTTGACTAACCCCTCCCCCTCCTTCTCCCCCCCATCCTTTTCTCCCTTTCCCAATTGCATCCCCACTCACCCTTCTCCTTGAGCCTCCTGCCTCCTCCATTTCTCCTGCCACGGTCATGAATTACCCCTTCATTTCCCAGCCGACCTTTTGACCACATTAGCGGACTATTTTGGGCCACAGGAATATATGAGGCGGCTGTTACACCCGACCACCGCCGCACGGCGTTAGATATGCACCGGACCACCAGAGTGGGGGTGATACACACTAACACACCAGCCATGGCGTTGACCGCAATTGACGATCAGGTTTTGAACCAAGTTGCGATGACGGCGGGCCTTTCTGCCCGCCCCAAAACATATGAGTGGCACGTTAGTCCAATTTCCTGGCCCCGCGGCTGCCGCTGCAAAGACACACAACACCATGATCCTAGAATAGAGACACGCGGTACAAGATAGGTCTCCCCAGTGACCGCGACCCGGTGGCAACCGAAAGGGGCGGGGACCACAACACATCGCACGTTGCCAGACTATTGGGGCCATTACAGCTAGACTGCATGAGACATGAAGCTGATGATGTACAAAATGTGATGTAACACTGTATTTCGTGAACCACCCCGTGGAGATACCACACACTGTTATAATGTGAGTCAATGAATGATGCACAGTTCATGTTTTTGTGAAAACAATAAAAGATATATTTAAAAAAAAAAGAGACTGGATGACTGAGGCAACAGGAGCAGCCGCGGACGTGGCAGGAGGCTGAAGACTTGGGGCTGGAGCACTGGGTGAACGCGAGGTAAAAGAGTGTTCAAGTGATCAAGCGTGGCGGTGGACCCCACTGGTGCATGGTCTGTTGACAAGTCCACCATCCACCGTCGTGCTGTTTGCTGTGTGGTGGAAATTAGTGGCGATCAACAAAGCCGGTACTGCAAGTGGTTCGTTCGGCAGCGGTGGCTGTTCAGGAGCAGGAGCTAGCAGCCCACCTGCTCCTGCTCTACTCCTGCTCTGCTGCTGCTGCGAGGGTCGAACTAGGAGTAGAGTCTGACTAGGAGTAGAGTTTCCATCTGTTTCTCTATCTGCTATGAAATGGGCAGGAAAACAGATTAAACTATTGCTCTCACACAGAGGGAGCTCCATGCTTAGAAGCTCCCTGTGTGTGAGAGCAATGCCATCTCCCACTGGAGACAGGGAGCAGGTAGGGAATGCGGGGGAATTCAGGTGACCCAGCAGTCTCCAACGGTGCTCATTAGGTGCCCTGGGTGTGCTCCACGTAACCGAGCAAATCAAGGCTGGGCCCCATGGGATGGGGTCCCCATGGCAGATATCACCCTGGGAATGGGGACCATGTGCCTCCCTTCCCCATTGACCTGTGACCAGGTCATGAGGGATGGGGTCCCATGCCTGAAATTGACCCACGGAGGGGGTCTGCACAGGTCTGTCTCCTCCCCGTTAAGTCTTAGCCAGGCCCCAGGCAAAGGGGTCCTGGGGCCAAAATCAGCCCTGAAGGGAATCCTGCTGCCCCCCTATTAAGTTTTGGCAGGCCGTTTTCACCCTATTGAACACTTCACAGAAATGAAAACTCAACAGGAGGCACTTACAAATATAAACATAGCAGGCGACCATGCTGAAGCTCCACTTGTGTAAAGGACAAATGATCCTAACTCCTGGGCTTGGCAAACACAAAGCAAGTGTGTTTTCTCAGCAATTCTATAATGAAAAACTATCTGAAATACTTTATGGAGGTGAAAGCATTCTTGATCTTTTGGAGCTCAATCTGTATCTGACTGTGACGAGTAGGTTCTTTCGTGTCCACTCCTGGTGAGAGCAGAATCCATGTTTTTCCCTGAATGACTATGAGTACAGAAATGTGCACATCACTTGGAAGCTTTCACCGTTTGGCCCACCCACCTTAGTAGAATGCAAAGATGTTCTTGTCGTTTGCCATTATAAGAAGCGGCCTCCCAGTACATTTCCAGTCAATTTTGGTGAGGTGTTCTTAATGTCGACGAATATGATGACATCTCCACCAAATAAAGAAGAACTTACTTTAAATAGTTAAGAGGAAAGATCCTTGTTTGGTGGAGATTTACCTCTTTATAGTCTTGTTATCTTCTCTATAGGAAGATTCATGTTATCACATATTTCTAGATAAAGATGCGCCAGGAAAAATCACATTGCCAAAATGCACGGAAGTTCACTGTTGACATATCCTCAAGCTCCATCATGCACCTGTAGTGTAGAATACATACTGGAAATGTACCCAAGGAGGTGGCACTTAGTAATTAACAAGTAGAAAGTACTCCACTTGGGTGGATATTTGTGCAAAGCTATGGACTGTTTTTGGATAAAAGGGCAGATGTGGTTCCTTCACAGCTGAGTCACTCACACAGCTACTGATACACATGCACAGACATTTAGACACCCACTCACACACTCAGGCACTCACGCACCCACTAATTTACCCACTCAGACACTTATACACCCACTCATGGACCCATTTAGACACTCACACACCCAGTCACATATGCGCTTAGATGTTCATTCAGACCCATATAGCTACTTACACAGCCTCTTGCAGACCCATTCTGATACTCACGCACCCACTCACAGACCCACTCAGACATGTACACCCACTCACAGACCCATTCATATACTCATGCACCCACTCACAGGTCAAAATCAGCCACTCACAGACTCACACGCCCACTCACAGACCTACTCAGAGACTAATACACCCACTCAGGCACTCATACACTCACTCACAGACTGACTGACAAACTCATGTGGGTACTCGCAAACCCACTCTGACAGACGCACACCCACAAACAGGCCCACTCAGGCAGTGACAGACCCGATCAGACACTGATACTCCCACCCACAGGTCCACTCAGACACTCATGCATCTAGTCACAGACCCATACAGCCACTCACACAGCCAGTCATAACGGACTCAGAGTTTCAAAAAAACCCACTCACATCCCACTCAGAGACTAACGCACCAGCTCACAGACCCACTCAGACAGTCATGTACTCACTCACTCACATACTGATTAACACACTCATGGAGGCAGTCACAAACTTACTCAGATATACTCACACCCACTCACAGCCCACTGAGAGACTCACAGACACTCACGCGCCTACTTACAGACTCACTCAGACACTTATGTACCCACTAATACACCCAGTGAGACACCTATTCAGCCACTCACAGACCCACACAGACACTCACATACCCACTGATATACTCATGCATTCACTCACACACTCACTCTCAAAGGTTCAGGTTATAGTTAGGAAAGGAACTTTAGAAAACCTTAGAAATGCACTTAAAAACCAAATGTTACAGGGACATTATAGTTAGACTCAAATTTCACTTGCACAAAACCAGTGAAATTCAGCAGTTATACTTAGCTGAGCTAACTATAATTTACGCCCGCAATGCGCTGCTTCTGACTTCACATATTACATCACTCATGACACGGCCAGTGACATCAGTTTTTAAAGTTATTTGGACCTGGGGAGGTGGTGGTCCCCAGGGCATAATAAAGCCCCTGGAGGGGGTCTGCGCAGCCCCCTCCCAAATTTAAATAAGGCCCCTCAGAGGTAGTAGTTCCCAGAGCTAAAAGGAGCCCTAGGAGGGGGACCCTGTGTGCCCCACTCCTTCATTTTTTAAAATATTTGTGCATGCCCCTGGGACCTGGCCCACCCATGGGATTTTTAAAAAAAATAAGAGCGGGAGACTGTGCTTGTTTTTGTCTTTTTCCCCATGGATTCACAACTGCGTCGCAATTTCTCAGCAAAATGTTTTTCAAAAATTATTTTTTTGCCCTTCCAGGGCTAGAGTGTTGTGGTATTTCTACCCTGTCCCCTTTTCTCTTTTTTCTAACCTTTTTTTGGGACTTGACTGAAGCTGAGTCCCAAGACTTTCTGGTTAAGTGCTGGCAGCCAATCTGATTTCAGCATGAGGACTGTCGGATTCTCAGAGGATCCACATCCCTAGATGTACATACTTGGTTTTCTTTTAATACCTTTGAAAACACTAAAGAGATTTACGCCAGTTCACAGAAAGTTTGCTTTCTGGACCAAGAGCTACCTTTCTGCCAAATTTGGTGTTATTCCGTTCAGTAGTTTGGACCATAGCCATGTCTAGAATGTGGAAAATGCGTTTTGGGTTGCCCCTTTGTTTTTGGCCCCCTCTTAATGAATCACCCCAAAACTTTCAACATAACAGCCGAACTGACTGTTAAAGTTATTGGCAAAACAAAAAACACTTTTCCTATGGAAGCTAGGTTCTAACTGTAACGACCCACTGGTATATCTTCTGAGGAATTTAATATATATTACCAAAATTGTGTTAAAAAAATGATAAATGATTTGTATTGGGATATTTTAGATATTAAAAACTAAGTAAGGAAATATTTCTGTTATTAACTAATAGAAAATCTCCAATCTGGAAGCAACGATTGATAGTAGAGTGCCGAAAGATGTATGAATCATGGGCACTTCCAGGATATTTTGAAATCGAATTTGCGACATAGTATTGAGAATTCACAATAGCCTCCACATCGTTGGGGTAATTGTGCTTGTGGTTCCTAGACATGTGTACAGTTGCCTCTGAAAATAAGCCCCCCCGAAAAAAGAATGTATGCATTTATAGTAAATTATTGAGATCCCTACACAACTTACTCTAAATGCTTAAATGATTTTATTTGTGGGGGGGGCTTTGTTTTTTTTGCAATTCTATATAGCATGAACAAGGATAATGCAATTGGAGACAGAGGGAAAGAAACCTAATGTTCATGTATGTTTTTTCCCACAAGAGAGAATGCAAAACCTAGGGTCGTGGTGAGATGACGATGAAGCAAGAAGAGCTGGAAAAATAAAGGCTTGCAGAAGCAGGCATTAGATTCTCTGTAAAGCAAGATCCTGAAAAAACCTGATTTTGGCAGGCCACAAAAAGAGAGTGATTTTGACATGGATGAAGGTCCCATTTTATGTGAGGTGTCCAGTGGTATTCAGGATCTTGACCAAGGTTATGTGCAGAATTGATATCTTTGTTAACACCTGGATTGATTGAATCAAGCTTAGCCAGAAAAGTGGATGGGGCAATCTGAGTGAAGAATAAGCTGGCCGACTTCTCCAGATGGCAGGTGGACCATGACTGAGGAATTCAGTGATGTGCAGAGAATGAACTCCGATGAGGGATTTAGCAAGCCCTAGCCCTGACGGGCAAGTATTGGTTTGTACTGAAGATATCGGATGTGAGAAGAAGACCACACAGAAGAAACAACTTCAAAATTAAACAGTAGGTCACATATATTTGGGAAATAACGCATACATACTATCTTCATTGCTGTAAAGCAAAGGCTCAGTAGAGGATCTTCTTTAACAACATCATTATCCTCCCCGATATAGGCCTCAAGATAATGCCTCTAACAACATTTGGGTTTCCTCGCAGTGCCCTTTTGAAGCCCTAGAGCCGCCTGGATTTCTAGGGAAAGGCTCTTGCCATTGACTGGGCTTGTATTGCTGTATTTCTATCTAGGACCCTAATTCGATATTCCCAATTTATTCCCTTATGTGGTTATAATAAATAGTATCCTTGTAAAGGCCTACGAATCATATCCATATTTAGTAATAGCCCATGCAGTCCAAAGCACGGCAAGGCTACTCCCATAGACTCCTAGAAAGCACAACGCGTTCTTTAAACAAACCAAGCCTCCAGCAGCCCGGGAATTCCCCCTGCTTTTGTTTTGATTTGCACAAGAACTCCTGGAGTCCAGAAAGAACTGTTAGTTCTTAGTGATGTCTTATGTCCAACCTTACGTCAAACCCGGAACCTTTCAGGTATAAATATACCAACGTTGCCTTAAGCAAACACATGGTGGTGGGGAGCAGAGCGACGTTCTACTTGTCCGAGAGCCCAGCTGTTGCCAGAGCCGAAGGAAAGCGCCCCTCCCTTTGACACACTGAGAGAGACGCTGTCTTTTTCTCCAGCCGAGAAAATCCAGCTCCGGTGTTCCCAAGTCACCCTCGCGGGTTGCTGGGAGATCGAGTCCTGAGAAACGAGATACAAGACCTCCTTCATTCTATAACCAAGGTACGGAGCTGATTAAAACCTTAGAGAATTCTTGATTCCGATACTTGGCAAAAACCTAACTTAATTTAAAACTGAAACTTACTTACTCCTTTCCACGTATTAGGCTTATGTCAGGTACACCGGGGTAGGCGTATCTTAGAAGCACCAGTTGAGTTTGTTAGTCAATGTTTTTATGTATGTATATATTTTATCCATTTTAAAGTATCATATGGCTAAGAAACCATATCAATGCTTTTACAGTATTATTTCATAATACTACTTTTACCGTACGCACTTTACTTTATAATAAGTATTGCAATTGTGGCAATTCATTTCTCTTGCATGAGAATGAAGACTGCTCAATAAAATAACACTTTTTATTGAAAACACCCGTCTCTCTATTTCTCTGCACTCTGGTGAAATTAAGCATGCATGATTGACTGAGTGAAATAGCTGTCTATTGTTTTCACACGACTCTAGAGATACACTCTTTATTCTGAGGGAGCAAAGTTGTCATGTTTATGCGGTTGTCAGAAACTAATCCCTTCTTGTCTAAATCAGGACAGTTAACCCTTTCCTGAACATTCGAGAAAGTTTCTAGTGACCTCTGAGCTAGCTGGCAAAACTAATTAAGTCTAACATATTCAGTAGAGACCTAGATGACCTCAGTCCTACGTCTACACTGCTGTTTATGTTATTCCAATGCGCAGAGCCTATTGGGAATATAGGAACTACACTACAGTATCTACTTTCTTACAACTGCTGGTCTATTAGAAGATAATACGGACATTAAAATATCCTTTCTAAATATATGATTGAAAAAGACTAAGTTAGGCGTTGGCCTCAATTTAATTCTAGAATAAACAGTTTCAGAACTCAAGAATCCTATAATGAATTATGGTTTTCCATTCAAATCAACTACACAGTCAAAGCAGCTAAGAATCATAGCATTTGCAATTGTGGCTAAATTCAAAAAATGTTATTATATAAGTTTGTCTAGCTGAGTAATTTTATGTTAAGTAGAATTTTAGGTCTTTCGCTTTCATTCTCCTGTTTTCCTCCGGCAGGCAGTGTATGTTTTAAGATAAATCATAACACAAATGTAAAGATACTTTGCTTTGGCTGTATGAAGACAATGTTGCAAGCAACAATATTTTTTTAGATTACTATTACCATCAAAGTTTTAAAATGTCATACCACTGGAAGGAACAATTTGATAATAAAACAAACATCAAAACAATACCTTCTGTAGCAATATGTTTACTAAATTTGCTTCAATATTTCTGTATCCTGCTTACCTTATATTAGAACATTGGAATGTTGGTAGCTTTATTGAAAACAATGGAGTGCTCTGGTTTTATAATGGCAGGTATAAGCCCAGAGCTCCAACATTCAATGTTTCTTTGTTCACAGCTCTGGCTGTGAACAAAGGCTTCAGGGAACCTGAGGTGATTTCAATCCCCTCATGCTTCCTGAAGGCTTTGTTTTATTTTTAAGAACATTCCGCCCTCTAGTGGCAGAATGTTCTAATAGCCTTAAAGCCCTTCATAACAGGGCTATTCTGGCTTTTAAAGTCCCTCTGCTTTGATAAAGTCTCTCGCCTTCGGCTCGGGCCTTTAACACTGCAGCAGGCCTTTAATAGCCTCTGTAGCCTGCTACGGCGGGCTACAAGGTTATATTAGAGCATTGGAATGTTGAGAACTCCATTGAAGACAATGGAATGTCTCTGGGCTTATAATGGCTGGTATAAGTCTTCTGCTCCAACATTTCAAGGTATGTCCTTCTGTTTCTCCCTTTTTACTTTAGAACATTTTACCCTTAGTGAGTGGAATGTTTTAATAGGCTTATATCCCTTCTGCCTCATGCTATACCTCTTGATAAAAGACATCACCTTCATTATTGTCCTGAGCCACATTTGTGATCAGCGCCTTTAACAACCAAAATGCCCTCAGGAACTGCCTATTAGTCTAAATTAGAACACTGGAATGTTGGGCACTCCACTGAAGACAATCAAGTGGCTCAAGGCTAATAACTGCTGGTATAAGCTTTCTCCTCGCACATTCCAATGTATTCTCCCTCGTTACAGGCCCTTGTGCTTGACTCAAGCCTATAACTTTGATTCAGGGCCTTTAACAACTGCAATTGTTCTTGACAGTGGGCCCTAAGACTCTATTGTTATGTTATGATAAGTGAATTTGCAGAGCATAGCTAATCGCCCGTAAGGGTATCCATGTTCAGAGTAGGGCAGGCATGGGGCGAAGAGATCATGCCTGTTTCATCTGGAAGAGCCATATCTTGAGGTTTCTTTGGAACTCCGTGCGGATGGGGGAGGTTGTAAGGTCTTTAAGGAGGTCATTCTAGATCGTGGCTGCAAGATATGAGAATGAACTTTCTCCACTTTTGGTTTTCTTCATGTGAGGGAGGTGTGCTGTTCCCTGGAATGCAGATCAAAGATGTCTGGAGGGTTGGTAGAAGTTGAGGCGGCGATTGAGGTAACCTGGACCACTGTTTTGATGAGCTTTGTATGCATGGGTAAGTCAGTTTGAACTTACATCTCTCCTAGACTGGGAGCCACTGGAGAATGTTATGTTTTGTAGAGGTTTGCCTATTTCACGTGATGTTCATGATGAGTCTGGTGGCAGCGTTCTAAGTGGTTTGGAGATGGCTTAGGACAAGGACTTGGATTCTGATGTAGAGGGTGTTTTTGTAATCATGTCTACTTGTGATAAGAGCCTGGGTCACCATTCATCTGGGGTGCGGTGGGATCCACTTGAAAATCTTGCATAGAATTTACAGGATGTCGAAGAACAATGAGGAGACGGCATTGATCTGCCTGCTCATGGAGGGATTGGTGTCCAAGATTATTTTGAATTTTTTGGCATGGTCCGCTTAGGTGGGTGGGGGTTCAAGTTTGGAGAGCCACTGAGAGGTCTCCCAGGGTGAGTGGTTGTTGCTGAAGACTAGGACTTCGGTTTTGTCTGTGTTGAGCAGGAGGCAGTTTTGTTTTCAGCCAAGCAGCAACATTTCTCATAGAAGTGGTGAAATTTGCTTTTGGCAGTGCTGGTTGAGTTCATAAGGGAGAGTATAAGCTGTGTGTCATCAGCATATGATACTGTGTTGATGCCATGAGCTCTGATGATGTCTACGAGGGGCATCACGTAAATGCTGAAGAGTGTTGGGCTGAGTGACTATCCTTGAGGCACAAGGTGGCACACAAGTGTGCACTGCTTCTTTCTGCCGCTCAAGTAGATTGTCTACCCGGGCAGCAGCTTACTCAACGCGAGCTACTTAAGCAGTTATCCAGCAAGACGGGAGGTGGCTGTGGTTATGGAGGTACTAATGATAGCCAGTTTATATGTTTCACAGTAATGAAATCACAAGAAGTACAGCTGCCACACATGATAAATTGGCAGAATTTGAAGATAAATACAAAGTAGACCTCTCTAAGAGTATTCCTTTACAGAGAAGTTTCAGAGCACAGTTAGAATACAAAGCAATTGTGACCATGCGATCCCCAGGGATGAGATTTCACATTGCTGAATTGGTGAAGTGCATTCAGAAATGGAATGATTTTGACAGATTAGAATGCAGGTGGATAAAGAAACAAGGAAAGAAAAAGAAACAAACAGAAACTACTGAGGTTAATGGTAAGCCAGCAACAGTATCTCTTTGACAGAGATACCAGGAGGAGGGTATGTTCATGTACCGTGGAGCAGGAGTGATCTTGTGTCAAAATTTCCAAAATTGAGGAAGAATCCTACTGAGAGGTATACACAGGATGATTGGTTTGTAAAATGTAATGGTTTTGTGGACATGGTGGTACTGAGTGATTTATGGGCTGAATGACAGTTAGCTGTAAATGGCCATGTACAAATCCCCTAAATGATGCACTTACCCGCTCGCCCTCACCTATGGCGCAGAAAAAGTACAATTGTGTGATTACCTTTCTGATGGGAAAAGTTCCAGCGAATAATATTGATTTGTTACAAATCAATAGAGCTACACAAGAAGCTAAGTAGTTAGTATGTGCATGTTCAAACAGCACAGTGGACACAAACATCGTGAAAAGAGACATATGGAAGGTTTTATGTCACAGTTTATTCTTGGGTCATGACCAGAATTCAGTATGCACATACAACAGAATATGATTTGTTTGCAGACAAAACCATTAGTTGATATTCTGAGGTATGCAAAATACTATAGTGATGACACAGAAAAGACTTAATGTTATGTTGCCACAAATTAACCTGGTTCAGAAGGGGCTTTAAAATAAGCAGCATGTAGGGAATGTTGGTAGCATCCAAGGTGTTGGTTTTTTGAATGGAGGACAAATGACACAAGATGGAGTTGGCGTTTCACAAGGAAGAGGCCAATGTGTTCCAATTGATCCACATTCATGGGTCGATTTTGCAACGCTGGAAGAGTCAACTTCTTTTCACTATTGTAACAGACTCGGGCATTGCAAGACAGAGTGTAGACAGAATCCAAATCGGGTAAGTGGTGATGGACAAATGCAAGATTTGAATAAAATACAAATGGAAAATGCTCCAGTTCAGGTTTCAAGTCAGTGAATGCAGACATAAAATCAGTCACGAGTTTCTATGATACAAGTCCAGCAAGATACAATGGCCCCACAAAGTATGGACAACTCAGTATTATTATAAATCAGGACCCAAAAGCAAATTCCAATACGCTCCAAAATCAGACTCCATTTCAACAATTCCCTATGTTTGAAAATGAGAACTTTGATTCTGACAATTCACAGTGACGATGCCTGATAGGGGAGGAACATTGAGTACTTGGCACAGACTTGGAGGTAGACCAGAGTGGGCCATTTGTAAAAGGAGAGGTAAATGGCCACCAAGTGGGGTTTCTCATTAACACAGGAGCCACCTGTTCCGTTGTCAGGACAGATGAAGTCTAAGACCTAAGCCTCTTGAGAAAGAAGATCCAATTCATAGTTGTTACAAATATCTAACCATGTTTCAAAGGAAGGTCCTGTAAAAATAGGTTAATTTGAACAAAATCACCAATTTATTCTATGTGACTCAAGTCCTCCAAATCTGCTAGGAAGGGAGCCTTTGTGCAAGTTAAAATTCACTAGTGCCTGCACAACGCATTATGAAGCTGTTGAATTCAAAATGGCAAGGAAGGAAACAGCTGTTGGTTTGTACCAGGTATGAATGGTAGAAGATTTACCTCCCAATTTATGAGACACTGTAAAATCAGAAGGAAAGAGTCGGACTAATCAAAGGTGTGGAGCCAGTCCAAATAACAATAAAACACAATGTACTATTTCCAAAAACACCATCATATAATCTGACACCTGAATCAGTGGATGGAATCACTCCGGTGAATGAGACACTACTAGAAGAAGGAAGTTTGTCCCATGGTACCGAATATAGCTACGATAATGTTTCAAATTCCCTGCAATACAGAATGGTTTTTCTGTTTCCCTATTCCACTGCAAGAGGACAGTCAGTTACTGTTCTCCTTTGTATTTAGAGATAGAGTTTTGGCATTGTGTCAAGTTCCACAAGGGTATGAATGGAGCCCTTCAATTTTCAAACATACCTTGAAAAAGAATCTCAAGTCTTTACAAATGCCTTGTAACTCAGTTCTTGTACAATACATTGATGTCCTACTTGTGTCAAGTACACAAGATGCCTGTAAATAAGACATGATTGCTTTACTGAATCATATGGCTGAAAATGGACATAAAGTATCCAGGAGTAAGTTGCAATACTGCCAATGTAGTCCCTCACTCAGTGGGAGTTTTGCTCATTCTTACTAAGACCCAATATTTGAAAAACAGTAGGCTCACAAAATATGAACAATTGATTCTTGCAGCCAAAAATCTTGTGTTGAAGAGATGTCAACCTCTCTATCCAGTTATACTGGTACCATTGCCTGAAAATGAAATTGATGGGGAAGCAGTTGAGGAAACCTTGCTGCTTGCTGTTGCTGCCCGGAGGATCTGGAATCTTGCCTGCCGTCGCTGGATTGTGCCCCGTGCTGAGGGGAGGAACCTGCATCTTGCCGGACCCGCTGCGCGGGTCCTGCTGCGCCAGGAGTCACTGTGGGGAGGCGAGCAGAAAAAGAACTGAGCCCTCGTGAACCGGCAGGGCTGCGAGCAGCCCAGCAGGGACTCCATTGCCCAGGAGTCCCTGCGTGTCACACCTGTGGCCGCTCTCCCTGCCGGCTACGCCCCCCGACACCGTAAAAGCAGCCCGTGTTAGAGACACTGCGGGAAACCTTGCTGCTTGCTGTTGCTGCCCGGAGGATCTGGAATCTTGCCTGCCGTCGCTGGATTGTGCCCCGTGCTGAGGGGAGGAACCTGCATCTTGCCGGACCCGCTGCGCGGGTCCCGCTGCGCCAGGAGTCACTGTGGGGAGGCGAGCAGAAAAAGAACTGAGCCCTCGTGAGCCGGCAGGGCTGCGAGCAGCCCAGCAGGGACTCCATTGCCCAGGAGTCCCTGCGTGTCACACATGTGGCCGCTCTCCCTGCCGGCCACGCCCCCCGACACCGTAAAAGCAGCCCGTGTTAGAGACACTGCGGGAAACCTTGCTGCTTGCTGTTGCTGCCCGGAGGATCTGGAATCTTGCCTGCCGTCGCTGGATTGTGCCCCGTGCTGAGGGGAGGAACCTGCATCTTGCCGGACCCGCTGCGCGGGTCCCGCTGCGCCAGGAGTCACTGTGGGGAGGCGAGCAGAAAAAGAACTGAGCCCTCGTGAACCGGCAGGGCTGCGAGCAGCCCAGCAGGGACTCCATTGCCCAGGAGTCCCTGCGTGTCACACCTGTGTCCGCTCTCCCTGCCGGCCACACCCCCCGACCCCGTAAAAGCAGCCCATGTTAGAGACACTGCGGGAAACCTTGCTGCTTGCTGTTGCTGCCCGGAGGATCTGGAATCTTGCCTGCCGTCGCTGGATTGTGCCCCGTGCTGAGGGGAGGAACCTGCATCTTGCCGGACCCGCTGCGCGGGTCCCACTGCGCCAGGAGTCACTGTGGGGAGGCGAGCAGAAAAAGAATTGAGCCCTCGTGAACCGGCAGGGCTGCGAGCAGCCCAGCAGGGACTCCATTGCCCAGGAGCCCCTGCGTGTCACACCTGTGGCCGCTCTCCCTGCCGGCCACGCCCCCCGACACCGTAAAAGCAGCCCGTGTTAGAGACACTGCGGGAAACCTTGCTGCTTGCTGTTGCTGCCCGGAGGATCTGGAATCTTGCCTGCCGACGCTGGATTGTGCCCCGTGCTGAGGGGAGGAACCTGCATCTTGCCGGACCCGCTGCGCGGGTCCAGCTGCGCCAGGAGTCACTGTGGGGAGGCGAGCAGAAAAAGAACTGAGCCCTCGTGAACCGGCAGGGCTGTGAGCAGCCCAGCAGGGACTCCATTGCCCAGGAGTCCCTGCGTGTCACACCTGTGGCCGCTCTCCCTGCCGGCCACGCCCCCAGCCCTGCCCCAGCCCTAGATAACTAGCCGGAGTTACCGCTGCGCGGGAGCGAGCGGGAGCGACCGGGGCGAAGACCGGGCTAAGAGCGGGCTTCCCTTAGGATTGTTAACTTCCACCTGGAAACCACCATTTCAAACTATACCTTATTGCCCCTTCTGTGACTCAAGGGTTGAGTCCATTGCTCAACTGTTGTTTGAGTGCTATGCTTACGCGGTGCCCAGGTTGAGATGGTTGAAGCCTTTATGTAGGAGTCTGGGCACTAGATCACATTTGGAAGCCTTACGCATATTGCGTTCAGATGCCCGTCCCTTCTTTGCCTGCTGTATGGCTAAATTTCTGGGCTGGGATTGGCGGATAAGAACTGCAAAAAAACAGTTGGCACAGTAATGCGCTTCTGCCTGTACCGGCTCTTAAAATTTGGCCACTAATTTTCTTTTTTTTTAAAAATGCCACTGTTGATTCTGTAGGCTTTTTATACTGTGTATTGTCAACTGTTTTTCCTACTGATGTAATGTATTGCTTTTATGATATGTTTTTATATCGAAATAAAGCTTTCAATCAATCAATCAATCATAATGTTACAAATCTATGGACCAAGCCAAGGCCTGACATTAAAGATAAACCCCTTGATGAACCCGACTATGTAATCTTTGTAGCTAGCTCATGTTTGAGAGTCAATGAGGACATTTTGAAGGTACCTTATGCTATTTATACAATTTAAGAAGTGCTGGAAGCCTCCTGACTTTGAGGTGTTACCTCTGCACAAATGGCAGAATTGATCGCCGATTATGTGCTCAGATTGTTGAAAGCATGACAATTGCCTAAAGAAATGGTGGTAGTTAAACATAGTGGAAATGATTATGTAACAGGTGGAAACAGATATGCTGATGAAGTTGCTCCATAGTGTACAATTATGGCATGTGCATTTAACAGAGAATATAAAAATTAATGTGATGAGGACAACACATTTTCAAAGCTGTTATCAGTAGCAAGAAGAGGTTTCAGAGGCAGTATAGCAAATATGGATATGTTACAAATGCCAAAGACACTTGGCCTTCAGTTGATGGAAGACACATGTTACTGGATAGATTGTTATTTTCCCTGACATAACATTTTCATAGCTCTGCCCAAATCAGAAGGGAAGCAACGGTGAGATTGTTGTGGCAGAACTGATTTAATCCCCATTTCAGAGTTTTAGCTAAAGAACTATGCCATAGATGTGTGACCTGTCTGCAGATGAATGTAGGGAGGGAAACCCCTGTAACATCGAGCCACATAGGAAGATCAAGATGCCCCTTTAACAAGATGCAGTTGGGTTTTATCATAATACTTGTTTATAACAGGCTGAGATATAGTCCTAGTTATGGTGTGCATTATTGCTAATGGGTAGAAGCCCACCCAACACAGAGAAATGACAGTATCACTGTAGCCAAGCCGTTATTAAGTGAAATCATACTGAGGTTCAGATTTCTGGTTTTTCTAGAGTCAATCTGAGGGACCCACTTTAACAAGGAGGTTCTTACAATGCTGTGTGCAGGTCAGGTCTTCAGATCGAACAGAGACTGCATTGTAGCTATCGTCCTGAAGCCTCTGGCATAGTTGAGCAGCTAAATGGGATGTTAAAATCAAGTTTGGCCAAAGTCTGTGCATCTGCTTATTTGAAATGGCCAGATGCTTTGCCATTAGCGTTGATGAGTCTCCAAAGCACCCCTGACAGAAGGACAAGAATATCATCCCACGAAATACTCATGGCACGTGCTGTGTGACTGTCTGCTGTGCCTGGAAATGCACTTGTAAATATCACAGATGACTTGAAACTCTACTATTCGAAGGGGCTAGCTGACGTGGTACATTCTATTTCTCATCAGATTGTTGCTGCCACTGCCACACTGAGCGTGGAGCAGTGTTATGAACGTGACCCTAGTGACTGGTTCCTCATTAAAAACATGTCTGAAATTCCTGCCTGGACCCTACTTGGTGAGTCTAAACACCAGCTAAGAATATACTGCTGTGAAGAGCACAAGGATACTTAATTGGGTGCTTGCATCATAAGCACAGAGAGTAAGGTGTCCACTTGATGAAGCGGTGAGAGTTCAACTGAGTCCAAGACCTCCTGTGTGTATACATGTTAAAGGATCAGAGGGACCGACATTCAATAGAATTTCTCACTTTTCCCCGTTCCTGCAATTCAGCAAAGTGGAGTGAGAGTATCTCCTGAAGATGGAGATCTGTGAACTGAAAATAGGAGCGCTGAAGAGTTGCCACCGGAACAAATAAATATGCTGGCAAGAGATAAAATGTTAGAAGGGAAAGAGCACTATTGAGATTGGAATGACCAATTGGTAGGAGACAATTGAGATTTAGTGTGTCAGTTTAACATATACTACAAGCCATTATTAAAGAAGCAGAATCTAGTGGTACAAGTGACACGGAAGAAGATCAAGAGACACCAAGGAGATCCAAGAAAGCAAGACTACCTTGTTGTAGGTATTCAGCACCCTACTGGACCTATTGCACAGAGAACATGCCCAATACAATGGAACTGGATTACAATGAACTGAGATCAAAATCTTTTGAACCTCTAGATATGTCACACTAAAACAACATGTGATTCAAACTTGTGAGATGATACTACAAAATGAGAATTGACAATTGATATCTAGTTGATTCAGTTCAGCAAAATCTGATTCTAGAAATAATGAACTGTATCTAAATCAGACTGTAAAGATTATGATAAAGGCACATCACAACAATTTTCTAAAAAAGGACAAGTGAAAGGAATTAAGAAGAATTCTCTAGTGCCAAGTTTGCAGTAGAAGAGTAGGGTTAACACATTTAGAAGAAGATAGAGTAGGGCTGGGGATACCTCATGGACATTATTGAATATAAGCTGAATGAAATAAGTGGCAGTTAACACTACAAGATTTTGCTCATTTTGCACAAGTAGAAGTCAATGCAGAATATTAAATCTGCCTTCAGCTATATCCTACTAAAGGTATGGTTGTCGACAAACATGTGTTTCCTTATCTAGGCTAAGTGTAGAATAATCATTGATGTTATCCATATAGTTTTTATGTTAGCCCTTACAATTCTTTTAGTTGATGCAGGTTTTACCCCTGAGACAGAAACAGTTAGACCTACATGAACTACACAAGCATTAGATGAGAAAAAGTTAAAAGCTTTATTGGTAGATGCTTCAAATGGAGATTTCATGTCAATAGTTTACTCTAGATTTGTTCAGGAATATAAACAAACTTTAGATGCTAAAGACTGCTGTGTGTGCACACTTACCTTCTTCAGCTACTGAAGAAGTAGCATATGTATCATCATATTCTGCTTTCCTTTGTAGTTACCTACAGTTTTTTTATAGACCAGCACCTTTTTAATATTATTTTCTAGTTATGTTATTGTCTTTTTTAAAGTTCTTCTTCAGAAAAGAATGAACCCTCATCCACAAGCTAATGAAAGGGATGTAGCCTGGTATTTCTTTAGATCCCCAACAAAGATATACACTGTTAAAGCATTATCGCAGGGATTCCATTCTCATACAGAACTGTGCATAGAGACTTGGAACCTCAGTGAATTAGGGTGTGCCAAAACTCACCTTAGTACCCAAAATCCCCTACCAGACTAGCTATAGTGTCTCATTGGTTATCACAAACTCCCAATGCTTAGACAAACCAGAACATGGACTTAGTACACCTCAGGTATCCTGGAACACATGAACACTTTTTCGTTATACAATCATTCCAATCCAGAACAAGCAGTAAAAGAGGACACATGCATATTTGAAATATGTATTCACTAATGCAGTGTTCTCAAACGCAGTATCTTAGCTAGTACAAGCAAACATATTATAAGAAACAAAGTAATCAGCATAGTCACAAGTCCATAGAACACAAACGGTAAAAGCATGGTATTATGCTAAAACAAATAGGGTTCAATAACACCTAATTCTCACCCTCCCTAGCTAGTATAATATATTATATCCAAGAAGGTCTCTTTGGGTTTTAGCAGGGCGGCCCCATACCTCAAGATCCTAGTGGTAAGGGATCACATCATCTGCCACCAACTCTCTGCATGCGAAGCACCGTCAAGTGTGTGTGTATGCTCTTGTGCAAAGCAATATAAAACGCACCTAAAGCCAGAACTTGGCTGCAGCTGCATGTATGTTATGTCTACGAACGAACGTTTGAAGATCAGACCCTCACAACAACTACTGTGTTGAGATATCCTTGAAGGTTTCTGCACTCACTGTACAGACACAGCTCGCCAAGCAAGGCTGATATCAGAGTAACAACATATTATTCTCGCATGAATCAAAAACATTCTACTAGTCTCAAAGCTAAAGCAACAGCTGTGTGTTGTGTGCAGAAGCAGCAGAAAGGTAAAATGGTGTTTAAACTCATAATAAGCTCATGCTAAGTTAACACAGCATATATGCAAGGTATATCTATATGACAGCATATGAACAAAACCTGAAATGTTTAATGAAGCCATTGGAAAATAGACTTATTTTAGCATTAGAGTAAAGGAGAGCTCACATGTTTCATACAAAAATAAAGAATAAAATGTGTTTAAGAATGTCTGGAAGAAGGAGGAAGACATGTATGAAAAGAAAATCATAAATCTAACTAAAATTAGATAGGCGACAGAAAGGACAATTATGTTTTTATAAAAGGAAAAATCAGTTTAGAAAAAGACATATTGAGATAAGTAGTTGTGAACACACATTTGAAGTTCTTGGAGGTCCTTTTCAAATATGAATGGGAGAAAAAGCAGTTATGCCTGGTGTATATTTAGTTTGTGGGCAAGATGCATTTTTCTAGTTACCTGCTGATTGGGAGGGTGTTTGTTACTTAGCTTACATGTTCCCCTAAGATGTATCATGTAAATAGCATTGAGGCTCTAACCATGACTCCTCTCAGAAATACACTTTTTGGGGCAATTATTTCTTCAGTAGGAATGGTTCTAAATGACAAGAAAATCAGAAAGCTTTCTACAATAGTAGAAAGGTTGGCTACTAGTACATCTGGTGAAGTAAACACAGAATTAGTAGCTATTAGATCAATTGGTTTGAAACATATATTAGCTTTAGTCATATTGCTGGCAGAAAAAGACAGAGTCTGTAATATGTTGAATGCTCAACATTGTTGTTTATGCATTCCTGACAAGAGCAGAAAGATAGAACCATTTGCACAGAACATTTCTGACCTAAAACTTTTTTTAGAAACTCTAGAAACAACTTGTGTGTTAATAACATTAGACAAAGGAGCTTCTACTATAAGCAAATGGTTTGTAACTATAAGGAGTGGAGTTTTAAGCGTCACTACTCGTCCCTCGCAGGAGATTAATTCCTGCCGGGACTCGCAGTTGGCCGCCATCTTGGGTGAGGAGGGTGAGTAGGTGAGCGGTCCAGCGCTCGGCCCCTCACGACCTCAGCCCTATAAAATGGCGCCCCTTTACAGGGAGCGCAGCGGACGGGCGCAGCGGGCACGCCGTCAGCGCCCCGAAGTCGCGCCAAAGTCCAGCCCGTCTGCGCCCGTCCGCGGCCAGACGGGCCCAGGGCCCTGGGATGCCGCCCCTTCCATTACTTACTCCTCTGCCTCGCTCAGAAGCCTCCAGCGTCCCCCTTGTGCTCTTCTATCCACAACTTGGGATCGTCTGGTGTCTCTTGGCATCTCGGCCGATCTGCCTTCTCCCAGACTCATCCGGGCATCCGCGTCTGTCCCCACACCGCCCGAGACCTGTATTCGTATATTTTACCTCAATACACGTTCTCTCCCCCAACATCATGCCGATATTTTTCTTTTGTTGACAGCTGAGAATCCTGATATTTTGCTGCTTACTGAGACCTGGCTGTCTGATCTCTCCCTCCCTGACATCCTGGCTGCTCTACCCCCTAACTATTACATGCTGAATGCCAATCGGTCTACTGGCTGTCGTGGCGGTGGGGTGGCGGCAGTCATACGCAAAGATCTGCCTTTCATCGCGTCCTCCTCACTATGTCTTCCTGATGCCGAGAATCTCATCATCAGCCTGGCCACCGAAGCTGGCGCTCTGACCCTCATTGTCCTATACCGTCCTCCTACCCCCATGCCCCTGTTTCCTGCCGCTCTCTGCGAGCAGCTCTCTGCCTTGATGACTTCCTCAGCCCGCATCGCTATGTTCGGAGACTTCAACTATTGGTTCAATCATGCTGACGCTGGCCCTCATGCCACCGAACTGTTCAAGGCGCTCCTCAGCCTCAATCTGACTCAGCACGTCACCTCCCCTACTCACATCGGGGGTCATATCCTGGACCACATCTGGACACAGGGGGTATCGCTTTCCTGTCTGATTATTTCCCCTTGTGTCTGGTCCGACCATTCATTGATCGAGTCTACCATCCTTGTAAAGGGTCTGGTTAGGCCTCCCCCTCTGGAGGGAGGGACTGCTCGGAAATGGAAGGCCCTCGATTCTTCTGCCTTCCTTTCCTTTCTTGCTGAGACCCAGCCTCTAATCACTAACATCCCAGACGTTAACATCGTGGACGCTAATATCACCCATTGGCTTATGACGGCTAGCGACCAATTTGCCCCCCTGTCCTGCTTCCCTCGAACACGCCATAGCAACTCCCATAAATGGTACAACTCAGCCCTGAAACAACAACATCTTGAGTTGCGCCACCTGGAGCGTAGATGGAGGCGTAACTATCTTAGCTCCGACAGGGAGGCGTACGTGTCCGCACGTAAAGTTTACAAAAAAGCCATCATCACAACCAAGTCTGCCTTCGTCTCTGAGAGAATTTTAACAGCTCCCAATAAATCCAAAGAGATTTTTAAGGTCCTTGGCGAATTAACATCGGACGCCAGGAGACTCCTGAATCTGCCTCCCTCTGCAGAGTCATGCAATGCTTTAAATTCTTTCTTTATTGATAAGATCACTACAATTAAAAATTCCATTCCCCACTCCCCCTCTTTAGCCACAGCAGTAACCCCCCCGTTAATACCTCTACCTTGTCCCGGTTCCCTACACTCGATTCGGATTCCCTTGCCAAGCTGTCCACCCGGGTGAAATCTGGCTCCCCCAAGGACTGCTGCCCCCCCTCTGTGCTCCGCGACATTTGTCACATCCTTCCACATTGTATCCTACCTTTACTTAATTCTTCCCTCAACTCTGGCATAGTCCCCAGGTCAGTCAAGGAGGCCGCACTGGTGCCCCTGTTAAAGAAACCTGGCGCGGACCCAGCGGTCCTCGCTAACTATCGGCCCATCTCCCTCTCGCCTTTCCTGTCTAAAATCTTGGAGGCACATGTTACTACTTGCCTCTCGCAATTCATTGAGGAGTCCAACTTCCTGGAAATCAACCAGGCCGGTTTCAGACCAGCCCATTCTACTGAGGCTGTGATGCTTGCCGTGTTGGATAACCTCAGAAGTAACGCCGACAGAGGACTACCCCAGGCATTAGTCCTACTTGACTTATCGGCGGCATTCGACACGGTGGACCATAACATCTTACTCCACCGTGTCGAGTCCGCCGGAGTCCGTGGGCCTGCTTTGTCCTGGGTTAAATCTTTTCTAGAGGGGAGATCTCAGGCAGTTAGTTTGGGTCCTTTCAACGCCACCAGCGTTTCGTCATCCTGTGGGGTCCCTCCGGGATCTTCCTTGTCCCCCCTTCTTTTTAATTTGTACCTTCAACCCCTTCTTCACTCTTTAGGTAGGTGGGACGTCACCGTGTTTAATTACGCGGATGATTTGCAAATAATTTTCCCCCTCACCTCCCCTGACGCTGTCACCAACTTCCAGGCGGCCATGACACACATCCAGCACTGGATGAACCAAAATCAATTAAAGCTCAACCCTGGCAAAACTGAGCTTCTCCTCCCTGGGAGAGGTGCCCCTTATTGGGGCCCCCAGTACTGGCCTATTGAGCTTGGCACACCCCCCTCTCCTGCTGGCTGTGTAAAGAGTCTTGGGGTCATTATTGACTCCGGGCTCACTCTCAAGGCCCAGGTGAGTGCGGTAACATCCTCCTGTATGTTCCAGCTATACAGGATACGGAAAGTTGCCCACCTCCTGACTCCCGAAGCCTTGTTACAAGTCTTAATAGCCTTGGTGATGTCCCGTCTGGACTTCTCCAATTCTATATATCATGGCCTTCCCAAATCCCAGTTGTCCAGGCTACAGATCGTTCAGAACCAGGCTGCCAGACTTGCATTCAAAATCCCCAGATGGCAGTCGGCCCAACCTTTATTACATCAACTCCACTGGCTACCAGTCAGTGAAAGAATAGTCTTTAAGGTCCACTGCCTGGTCTTCAAGGCTCTCACTGGTCCCTCCCCTGCTTTCCTGAAGTCCCTGATCACTCCTTACTGTCCCCCTCGCACCCTGAGGTCCACTCACCTCCAGCTTCTAGTCGTCCCCCGTTTCAAACTCACTAAATCTGGTGGTCGCAGTTTCTCTCACCTGGCCCCCAAGCTGTGGAATTCTCTCCCACTTTCACTCAAGACTTCTTGTTCCCTTCTTTCTTTTAGGAAATCCTTAAAAACTCTGCTCTTTTCCCATCCTCACTAAACTCCTATTGTCCAATCTCAGTATCCCATCAGCGCCAGGAAACTCATGGTGACAGTGCGCTAAATAAATGTCTCTTAACATTAACATTAACATTAACATATTAAAACCAATGCTGATTATTGGCATTTATTTAATATGCTTAAATGCTTTGTGTAGAGGATTTAGATATTATTCAACAGGAAAAAAAGACATTGAAAAGCAAAAGCGGGAGGAAATAGAAATGGAAGAAAGAAAGAATAAGGCATTCAAGGGGTTGAAAGAGATGGAATGTTAGACCTGTCAGCCTTAGGCTGTTCTGAACCCAAAATTATTCCCTGTTTGCCTCACTTTTTTTCTGAACTGTTTAGGAAACTGGGCACCTATTCATTGTTAACTAGTGCTAAAGTGCATGTGCTCACTCCGATAAACACAGTGACATTGGTTTATCTACAACTGGCATATTTAATTTACTTTCAAGTCCCTTGTAAAGTGCACTATGTGTGCCCAGGACCTGTAAATGAAATGCTACTAATGGGCGTGCCATTAAGACTAATGAGTTGTCCCAGTATCCTACAGAACCTGGGGAATTAAGTGGTATGCAACATCAATTGTTTCTGTAGGGAAGTGCAATATTTCGTCTTAACAAGCCTTATTTATCTCCTGATAGGCTAGCGATTACCAATCAAAAGGTGCAACACATCTGTTTCCTAAATGGAAGCATAACTGACGTAAAAGTGAAATTAAGCATGGTATATTATCAATCATATATCGTGGAGCAACGTAGATAATGACATGTCAAGAAACAAAACAGGACTGTAATGTAACATATACATTAACAAAAGTAACTATTTGACAAGGTGTACCAAACAAGGAAAAAAATGAAAACACAGTACATTTAACAATTGAACATACAATACACAAATGACTCAGTTGGGTCTCTGTTAGAAACACATCTATGTTCAGGCATATATCCTCATTTCTTGGATGTGAAGTATGCGAGACAATGATACAGAACACCTATTGATATCTTCAAAGTTTTGACCCGCTTAAGTTGTGTGTTCATGCCAAACAACACCACTAGACACTAAGGAAATAGCCTGTGTGGTAAAGGATAGTGGGTGTCAGTGTTGTAAATAAATTAATCTGAGTGCTAAGAATAATACGAAGTGTCCAATTATCATCTATTGAAATCTCATGTGGTCAAGGTGTATATCAGCAATATACTTTGCACTATGCATAGCACAAAGTATAATGCTGCCATATAAATCTCATCTGGTCAAGATGTAGATCAGCATTATACTTTGTATCAATCACTGGCTCAACTGGTATATTCTCATTTCATACCTCTCTCTCCATGCTGTGTCAATACTCTGATATTCCTTTTCCCACATTGTACATGTAGGCAAGGGCTCACCTGAAATCCCAACCTTTTATTCCTCTGTCACTCCTACCAATCACTACCAAAGAGTTAACATCTGGAAAATCTAATTCATATTGCCCTCCACATTGCTTACATGTCATAAGTTAATCCTCTCTGGGGGGGCGTGGCTTGGATGCCGAGGAGGTAGGCAGCGTGAGCCCGGAGCTCCGCGCCCGATCCCGACAAATATCCTGAAAATCCGATCGGACCCCGGCGTAATTGATATCATCCGACACTGGAAGACGCCACGGAGGGCCCGGTGCTCACGGAGGACGACGTCGGGCCATTCCTGACCCGTTATTCGACTTAGAAAGTTGGACTCAGGCACGAAGTCTTCGACCTAAGATGGCGGCGGTGGCATGAGACACGGTGACGACGGAGTCGCCGGACCGGAGCCCCACCAAGAGCTGCTGCCTCTACAGTTAGGAGGTGTCCGTGGTTGCATCGCACCCCTCCCTGGGTGGTAGAGTGGCCCCCGGGCGCACCTCGGGCGGTGGCTGAGACCCGCCCCTTGGTGGTGGCAGCGACAGCATGGCTATGGCCCTGTGACGATGGCCCTGGGCCTCTGAGCACGACTGGCGCCACCCGGACTAGCGGCTGATCGGAGACTCTGCTCCCTAGAGACAGCCTTGGATCCAGAGCCCTGAGCGGCGCCCCAGGCGCGGAAGGGACAGGTTTCTCCCGCTGCAGCTGCAGGGAACCTCCCTGAGGACGAAGCCCGGCGACGAGCGGAGAGAGAGCAAGAACAGAGTTGGAGGCCATCGCTCGTGCCGGCCCAGATGGGGAAGCCAAAAGGGAAAGGAGATGGAGCGACTGATACAGAGGCCGCAGAAGGAGCGGATCGAGACCAATCGGCATTGCAGCGGATGCAGGATCGTATCCTGGAGGCCATCGCCACCACAAGGGACGCTCTACAGCAAGATATAGCTCAGGTGGCGACAGGCTTGGGCCTCCTGAAGGCCGACCATGATAAGTGAAATCCGTGGAAATCACGGTTAAGGAATTAGCCCCGGGCCATGCAGCGGTGAAGGCGCAGATGTCGGAGGTGATGGACCGCCTGAAGGTGCTGGAACGGAGGGCCGAAGATGCGGAAAACCGGAATAGGCGCAACAACGTACGCCTAGTGGGCCTGCCGGAAAAAATTGAAGGCGACGACATGGTGGGCTACCTCGATAACTGGTTGCGAACGGAGGTGGCACCGGAGGGACTGTCCCCCTTCTTCTCCCTGGAGCGAGCGCATAGGGTTCCGGCGCGCCCGCCGGCCTCAGGTCTCCCTCCTCGCCCAGTGGTGTTCAAATTGCTTCATTACCGGGACAGAGACTGGCTTTTGCAGAAGGCAGGGCCCTTTCAAGTGGACAACAGCAGGGTCACTATGTTCCCGGATTACACGTTTGAGACACAGCGGCTTAGAGCGAACTTTCTGTCCCTTAAGCGAGAGCTCCGTGCTGAAGGCATCAAGTACTCCCTGTTGTTCCCAGCGAAGCTGAGAGTGGTGGTGGATGAACAGTCACTTTTCTTCACGTCCTCTGCGGACGCTTGGACCTGGTGGGACACTTATAAAGCGGGAACGGACGGTGCTAAGGCCAGGGAGGAGGAGGCTAAGGTGGCACAACCGGTCAGGAAATCCCAACGGATCAGGAGGAACCGCAGGAGAACCGGCAAACCTTCGGTGTCGCAGACGGAGGCGGAGAGGCAGGCGGCTCTACAGGCGGTAGCGGACTTATCCAGGACCACCAGAAGTCAGTCCGGGAAGGGCACGGACTCAGAGGGCCCGGACATGGGCTCGGAGACGGGACAGTCGGAATTTGGTGGGGCCCGAGGCGCTATTGTGACACCGCAGACTTCGGAGGAGATACTCGAGGCGTGCTGACCTGGACTAGTGGACTGGACTCGCTGGTTGGACACCGGGGCACTGGGCCCGTGGCAGTGGAACGCTGTGATTCGAGGTTTTGGGGCGCTATAATGTGGGGATTGTGGGGTGGAGTGCGAGGGGTGGATATGCTTTGAGGATCTATCGCATCGAGCCACGCCTTACTGGCCCCTAAGGTCACCGCAGTGGAGACTGCGGCCATTTTTGCCTTTCTTTGAGGGGTGGTTGGGAGTGTTGGTTTGGATGGGGGTACTTCCAGTTTCGGGGGGGCCTGTCCTGGGGGGGTGGGTGTTGCGAGCAGTTGGGGTTGCTCGGGGAGCAGTTGTTGTTGGAGGGGTTTGGCTTCCTGTTGGGAGGGTGGGTTGGCCCGTGGTCGCGGAGCACATGAGGACATGGTTCTTTATCGTCTGGTCCGGTTGTGTGGGGGGGGATGGCTAATACCGGGGCATTGAAATGTGTTTCCTGGAATGTGCGGGGTATGCAGTCCATGTCACGCAGGCATAAAGTTCAGGCATACCTCAAACGTAGGGGGGTTCATATAGCGTTCCTGCAAGAAACGCATCTTAATAAGCAGGAGGGGGCTGCACTGCAGAGGCGCTGGAGGGGGCAGCTGTTTCACACGACGTTCTCGGCCTTTGCGAGGGGGACACTGATTTGGGTGCGGCCGGGGGTCCCCTTCCAGGTAACAAAAACGCTGGTGGACCCGGAGGGCAGATATGTAGCGGTGGAGGGGAGGCTGAGAGGCAGGGTGATATCTCTTTGCAATGTGTACGCTCCTAATGTAGATCTGCCCGCATTTTTATCTGCAATCTCGGGCAAACTGGCGGGTTATTTGGCAGGGCCGGTCCTTTTGGGGGGGGATTTCAACTCGGTAGAGGATGTGTTATTGGATAGATCCCATCCCCCACTGCGCGCGTCCCCAGTGCATAGAGTCGCCAAGCGTAGGTTGGAATGGCAGGAGAGCTGGGCCCTCACAGACGCATGGAGGGCGTTACACCCAACTACTAGGGACTACTCCTTTCACTCACACTTGCATGACCTACACGTGCGGCTAGATGCGTTTCTTTGTTCGCCATGCGTGCTCCCGGCAGTGGGAGGGGCGGAATACTTGGCCAAGACGATATCGGACCACAACCCGTTGTTGATATCCCTGAACTGGATGGTGACTACTAACAGCGTGCCAACATGGCGCCTACAACCCGACACCCTGGATGACCTGTTGTTCAGGGAAGCTCTGAGAGAGCGTATTGAGTGTTACTTTGAGGAGAACAGTGGCACGGCCTCCACGAGGGCGGTGGAATGGGATGCGTTTAAGGTGGTGGTGCGGGGACACTGTATGGGGCACACAGCTGGGGCCCGCAAGACTTTGCTGGACGACTTGGATAAGGCTGAAAAGCGGCTGAGGGAACGGGAGAAAAGGCGCCCGAATCACCCTGAGTTGCAGGAGGGGCTTAGTGGGGCCCGAGAGGGGCTGGCTGTGGAGTTGGAACGGCTGCGCAGCTTTGACCATAAGGCGTACATGACGAGGGCGCATGCGGAAGGAGATAAGGCGGGATCTATGCTGGCGTGGCTCGCTAACCCAGTCAGGAGGGGCATGCCGATCATGATGATTCAAGAGATAGGGGAGGAGCCCTGCCACACTCAACCCGGGATCCTGAATAAGTTTTGTACGTATTACGAGGGGCTCTATGAAAGTGGTGAAACAGGAGGGGCGGATGAGCTAGGGAAGTTCTTGGACGACCTCCAACTACCGAGTGTGGAGGAATCGGTGGCAGAAGAGTTGGGTCGACCCATCACTCTTGGAGAGATAGGGTGTGCAGTAAAGCAAATGGCCAGAAACAAGACCCCGGGACTTGACGGACTTCCGATCGAATTCTACAGTAAATATCTAGAGTACCTTGCTCCTCGGCTGTGTGAGGTGTACAATAAAGCGCAATCGAAGGGCCGGCTCCCGGGCTCCATGAGTGAGGCCCTCATGATACCGCTCTTAAAACCGGGCAGAGAGGGGGCGGCTTTGTCCTCGTATCGTCCGTTGTCCATGTTGACGACGGACTACAAGATCCTGAGTAAAATTCTTGCCAACAGACTGCTGGTGCACATGACGGGCCTTGTCCACAAGGACCAGTGCGGTTTCATTCCAACACGCAACACTACCCATAATATCCGTAGGCTTACGAGATTGATGGGTGCGGACTGGCAGAGCACCGTCTCCCCGTTTGTCCTTTCCATTGACATAGAGAAGGCCTTTGACAGCCTTGAGTGGGGTTACCTGTATGAGGTGATGCGACGCTTCGGATTGGGGGACGGATACATAAACTGGACCAAGGTCCTTTATACTGATGCGGTAGCGAGAGTCCGAGTGGGCACTCTGATCTCGAGGCAATACCCGGTCAGGCGTGGTACCAGACAGGGATGTTCCCTTTCTCCGCTCCTGTTCGCTTTGGCTATGGAACCCTTCGCTGTAGAGGCCAGGCTGGGCCGCCACTATGCCGGTTTATTATTTAGGGGCAGGCCGCACCTCATTTCCTTGTACGCAGACGACCTGCTGATGTTTCTGGCCGACGCGGGCCCCGAGCTTGAGGGGGCACGGCAGCTACTAGGGCGGTTCGGCCGGTTGTCAGGCCTGAAGGTCAATTGGCCTAAATCCTGCCTGTTCCCCCTGAGATCAGGAGAACCGTGTCCACTCACCGCGCAAGAACTTAGGTGGGAGCCGCGTTGCTTGCATTATTTGGGGGTCTATATTTATCACACCCCGGCTGATTTGCTGGAAGGCAACATCACCCGCTGTATTACTGCCCTACGGGGGTCCATGGACTTCTGGTCGACCCTGCCGTTATCCCTGGCTGGTAGGATTTCCCTGCTCAAAATGGTGGCCCTGCCCAGGCTTCTGTATTACTTTAGGACACTTCCGGTGTGGGTCCCGAGCTCTATTTTCAAACGCCTGAGGTCCCTGGTCATAGCGTTCTTATGGGGCACGGGCAGGAGGCGCATAGCGCTCGATACTTTGCTGCGCCCCAAGGATGAAGGAGGAATGGCGGTGCCGGATTTTGAAGGGTATTACCTGGCTGCACAGCTGCAGATTTTTACTCAGGAGGTTGCGAGAGTGTATAGAGGCCCTGAGGACGCGAGAGTAGAAGGTGCCCCGCGGCATGTTCTGGCATACATCTCGCTGCACCAGAAGCTCCGGGTGGGAGATTTGACGGTCGAGGAGCAGACGTTCCGGCTCTGCTGGGACCGGGCCCGTAAGCGGGCAGGAGTCCGCCTTATGTATGCCCCTGAAATTCCGCTGGGTATGGTCACGGCCCTCCCGCATGGAGGTGACTGGTCGCGCTTGCTGGGTTGGGAGGAGGCGGGGATACAAATGCTGGGTGATTTATACGAAGATGGAGCACTGCTGCCGTTTCAGGCCCTGCAAGAGCGTTTCGACCTGCCGAGAGGCGACTACTTGTTACATGCAGCGGTCACGGGTGCAATGCAGGCCCACTGGGGGGAAGGCTTGCAGGAGCCTTGCACCTCCATGGCCTGTCAGTGCACGATGATGGCCGCGGGGTCCTTTAAGGCTGTCACTTGCTTGTACTCCAGGATGCAGCGGGAGGCCTTGCAACCATTGACGGCCCTAAAGGCCAAGTGGGAGCTGGACCTACAAGTGGAAATACCTGATGCGACCTGGGGTCAGTTACTGAGGCGGGCAAGGAAGAGCTCGAGAAACGCCAGGTTTCAACTAATCCACTTCTATGTCATCCACAGGGCATACCTCACACCGGGGAAAATACAACAGTATTTTGGGGTAGACAACGCTGCTTGCCCTAGATGTAACACGGTCGGGGCAGATCTGGGTCACATGCTATGGGATTGCCCCGCTCTGGGAGACTATTGGCAGGAAGTGGGGCGGGCCCTTAACAGCGCGACGGACAGAGACATCCAGTACACAAAAGCGGTTGGCATCCTCCACTGGTTCCCACACACGCCTAGAAACAAAACCACTAGCAAGTTTATTGACTTGGGGCTTATTCTGGCCAAGCGGGAGATAACGAGGAACTGGAAGTCGAGAGTGGGGCCCACGTATAAAAGATGGTATGGGGAATGCCTGAGGTGGGCGGCATGTGAAAGCACCCTGAGGTACCAGGGTACCAGGTGGCCTGGAGGATGAATGACGAGAAGGGATATGGATGCTGGGGAACTAGAAGATGAGGGAGAGCTAGATGGGGCAGGCCCTGTCACTTTGCAGGAGAGCACACCTTAGCGAATGATTGTTCCTCCTACAACACGCCAGATACTTTTACACTGCTGATTCAACGCAGAGCGACCACGGGGGGGGTGGGAAGGAAGTCGGAATTGGCGGGCTGTTGGGGTACCGAAATCAGGGGGAGGGGGAGGGGTGAAAATCACAAAAGCAACCCAGCAATACTTGAATATCGCTACTGTCAGACACTGTAAGGTGTTACGAGGGACATTTATGGACCAGGCCACACGCCCCAGAAGGAAAGGCGGGCCCATCGGATAATGTAGGACTGGATAACACCACCTTTGTACACTGTGAATATATATTGCTGATTGTTTATGTCTGTACATTTCTATTGGTGATGCAATAAAAATGATGTTAAAAAAAAAAAAAAAAAATAAGTTAATCCTCTCTTGTCAAGAGGACTGTTTACCATTGCTTGTTGACCTGTGCGGTTTCTCCCCCAATTCTCATTAACCACTATTTTGTGATTTGTATTCACTTTAAACTACTTCCACTCATATTTTTCTGCAATTACAACATTACAATTGTTTTGATCTCTTTGTAGTCTCATGTTTTTTTCTGTTCTTCTTGGTCTCACACCCTATCTCTTCTTTCTTGCTCACATTCACATGCCTGCTCTGAATCTTTCTTTTCTCCTGATTTCACCTTACCAATCTTGAACCTGTTTCTGCTTCATCCAACTTCTGTTTTTTCTTTACCATAATGTGTTGTTGTGATTTAAACATGTGTTAAACACATGTAAGTGTAGAGAATACAGATTACCAGTAAGCATTTAACCCAGAATGTGCCTGACCAGTGGTTTAAATGACCCTTCTATTACTTCCTGCAATCCCATGTACTGTCTTTGAATTGTTTGATTGGGCATGTTTTGTATTTTACAAATCTTTAACAAATCACCAATAGATGTATGAGTACTTATATTTCAAAGGTGAGCACATAACAAATTTGCAACCCGAAGAGCATCACAGTGATAGCCAGTCACAATTAAAACACATTATTAACATTATGTTAGCAATCGTATCATGGTTAAATTATTATAAGTTATACATCTAATCATAAAATCAATTACATACTTTGTCAGGATTACTAAATATGTGTAAATCTCTTCAGTAAGGTGTAAAGCATTGCCTTGTGTAATGACTTTAAAATCATATCAGTCATCCAACTTACCTATGTGGAAACATTATTAGTTCATGTTTTATTTACATTTCTTCTTTTTTTATTTGCAGAGTTTCCTACAAAATTCCAGTTTTTGGGCAAAAGAAGATTATTCGTGATGCCCAAATATTTATGTGGAGCAAAATAATCCATAAATATCAATATTCAAATGTGCAAAAGGTAACAAAAGTTCAGTCAGAACCGGTGTTTTCTTCCCCCATTATTAGTATATAGCAGTGTTAGTACAGCAAATTGTCTGGTCCTTCTTCATTTAGAAAGAAAGGATATATATGGGAGCAATATGTCATTATTATACTATAATGTATAATGCTGAAAACAAGTACATTTCACCAGCCGCACTAGGCTCATAGATCTAAGACATACGGAGTGTCCAAAATCCTCATTTTATTTTACATGTTTCCTCACATGAGGAAAGGTGTAGCTAATCAACTGCCACTGCCGGCAAGTATGTGACCACCACACATTCCTTCTTTGTAAGTGCACGTTGAACGCATGGGGCTGCCAAGATAGTCCTTTTAGCCCTAAGACCCAGCAGCTATACTACATTTTTCATATTACAGCGGACTATCTTATAAATATGCCTCATCTGCTTATATCCTTTATGTTAAAAATCAATTTGTTACTGATTCTGGTAAAAATGTGAACATATTACACGAAGAATTTAGTGTTATGACATGTTAAAATGAAAGATGAGCTTTTTTGTTTTATTTTTAATTTCCCGAGGGAGGATGTGCAAAATGTGATCCATAATAGACAAGTTGCCAGATTCACAAAGATTGTGCTGTGAATTACTCTTGTATTACTCATGTCTTACTACATAATTCCAGGAGTAAGCCAGCAGTACTACTAAGGTAAATGACACATATATATATTTGTGAATCAGGTCTCATGAGTAGAACATAAATATGAAATTGCATTGTTGAATCAGATTAAGGAAACCTTACAGTCTACATATTCTCATTTTAGATTCGGTAAGACCATCAATGGTCAGTAGTGATCAAACAAGTGTCCAGAAAAGTAGACTATGTTCTTGTTACAATTGATGTAAATGTTAGGGGCCATTTTTTCTAGCAGCACACATAGGTCAAACCTTTTTCAATATGGTTTAAAAATAATTTCTCAAGTGTTCAATATATGATTAGTTTCATTACCATGCTCGTGGAGGCAGGGGCTGGCAATGTGTGTGTCTATTAAAGAAGCTATTTATATTGTCTTTTAGTTGTTTGACGATAGTCAGTGTGTATCTGAATAGATTAACATTTATTAAACTGCTAATAATTTGTGGTTGTTTCTCGCAGATGACATGGTGATTTGCAGTTTGCAAAAAAAGGTACTGTGTAAAACCTGCACCTCTGGAAAGTTCAAATGTGTTACTTTATACATTGATGGTGCACAAAAAGTGGGTCTTGATGCTGACTTAGACAGCATGGAGCAGGTATTAATTTTCATTTCATAGAAGATGCTAAAGAATGAATTGAGTTTTATAAAGCGCACATAGCTGCCCTGAGGCGTCCAAGCGCTAAGATTACCAACTGAGGCTTAGATTGCTGTAGGGAGGGATATCTTACCGAACTACTAATTGATGAACAGAAGCGCTTTCAGCTGTTTGCGTAAAGAAATGAGGTCGGGGTTGGACTTTAGATGCTGGGGAAGAGCATTCCACAGCTCGGCCACATTATAGGAAAAGGAGCGGCCTCCCGATCTTGATTTCTTTATTTTCGGCACAATGGCCAGATTGGCAGAGGTTGAGCGCAGCTGTCTGGCAGGATGACAAGGTGTAATAAGGGGAAGATTAATTACTATTAAAGAGAAAGCAGTTGGAGCTGTGACCAGTGAGATAATATTGTTTGGCTTCTCTACTGTATGAGGTTGTACACAAGAGCTAAACTTCTTCTGCATAGATGCCATTGCAGATACACCTAGATGAATTTAGCAAAGGCATGGGGGTGGATTTGCACACTCTCTCATGTAGTATTGGTTATACATTACTGATCATTCTATCTGTACCAATGTATTAGTGTCACTTGTTGAAGTGCAAGTTAAAGATATGTGTGATTAATGGGAAGTTATCACAAATCCTATTTTTTGAAGTTTTATGAAGCCCTTTACATGACCACACATTACATTACACAAGGTCACATTCATTTTTAGTCAATCAGAACCTTAGTAGGAGTGAGAAGGCTTTTATAGGGGTGGGTCCTCAACTTCCCAAACAACAAACTCCAACCAACAAAGGGAGGGTGTACCCGATTACTCCTCTATGCCACCTATTGTATTGTGGTGTGCGTGGATGTCAGTATACTATGGGTACTAACATCTATAGGTCGACATGGTTCAGCTGTTAGATTGCCCATGCAGGATCAAGTAGCTTTCTTCAGGACATAAGTTAGTATTTTTACCCTGCGTCAAAAAGGTTTATTCATCTATTTATATGCTTTTGTCTAAATATTTGTTATGAAGAGTTCATACAACATAGAGACTATACTGTTCTGACTCTTTCTAGTATGGCCATTGCTGAAAGAAAGAATAAATGTAAGAGGACAAAATGGTAAACATACTGCAATACAATGTCTCCATATTTGTGGTACCAATTACAGTGCAGTATGAAGCATGCCACAAAATAATGAAATAGCCCACATTGCATAAAGTGACACGCTTAGTAAATAGTGTAAAAGATCTATAAACAAACACATTTCAGAAGACTTTAAAAGGTGCAATAAAAGTGAAATGAAAAGACACAAAAACCTATGAACATAAATCACCTACACGGCTTAATTAGTATTAAGGCATCTTGAGGTTTACAGGGCAGGACGATGCCCGTAGTAACACTGTGAAAGAGAACAATATAATATTAAGATTATATCAATACATCTTAAAATGTAAAAAATAAAAATTACTTGAACTACTAAATAAATGTGATAAAAAAATTAACTCAATTTGAAATTATTACAATTGCTGTACAAACAGATACTATAAGATTAAATACCCATGAATTATAAGATGAACAAGACTGATAATAGTTCACGCTATATTTTAGGAACTATACAAACAAAACATATCAAAGACATTTTTAAAACTAAAGAATAATGTAATGAAAGTACTACTAAAAATTTTTTTAATTAAATGACAATAATATATTAAAAAAATTAAACAAATACAAGAAAAATCGAAATAAAAAATAATTAGACTTTGTAAGAGTAAAATTCACTATTACCACTCCAAACTAAGCAACAAAAAGTAAAGTGTTGAAGTTTGGTGGGGTCCAATTTACTCATCTTTTTCCACCCTGAGCAAAAGTATAGAAAGTGTTGGGCTTTGGCAAATTCAGTGGTCAGATTTACTATACGAACTGAAACATAAAGTATATTAAGTAAGTGTTGGACTTCATAAAAGTAAGATTTTAAATTCCAACTCCTAAATTAAAAAAACAAATATAACTAAAAGCATAAAATATACTTCAAACAAATAAGTTAAAAATATAACACATTTTAACATTATTCTTTTTTATAAATAATTGCAAATGAACATTATAAACTAAGATTATAAATAAAATAATATTAACAAGTATTACCAGTTAAAACATTACAAATATAATGGTTAGAGTGGAAAGCCATCAGACTGGAGCACATATTTTGAAGGATACTCTAATGCTGAAAATCTGAGGTTTTTTAGTTCAGTTTCAATTCGATGAAGTGTATTAAAGTTGCTAAATTTGTGATTTTCATTGACATGGCTGTCATCATCCAGGCCAATGATCAAGTATTTTTCAGCCACATATTAAACAAAGGTGAAGTCATTTGACATGGGCAAAGAAGTTAGTAGGTGATATAAATGTAAATTAGAGTAAAGGTAAACACCTGATGCGGAAGTGGAATAAAACTGGAACTTTACAGGTGATGAGAGACTATTTGGGTCTGGTAAAAAAATGAAGCAACATCGATCTAGCAGAAGGTCTCTCTGCAGCCTTACCCAGAGACTGGGGACAGGTAAGGCACCATCATCAACATATCAGGGAATTAGCAATCAATCAATCAATCAATCAATCCATCAGGGAATTATAAGTGCACTACTCACCCATGATGATCTCAAGGTGCTGGGGGGAGCACAGCAGTTCCCTTCAGTCAAAGAGGCAGGTCTTGAGTGCCTTCCTGAAAATGTTTAGGGAGGGGGCGCATCTGATGTCGATGAAGAGCTCGTTCCAGGTCTTGGCTGTGATGTAGGAGAAGGCTCTTCCCCCTGTTCTGGCTTTGCGGGTGTGCCGGGTTTTGGCGATGGCAAGGTAACGGATCCAAGGTTTCTTTTGGGTACGTGGAAGGCAATTCTCTCATTGAGGTATTGAGGTCCAGTGTTGTGAAGGCATTTGTAGGTGTGGGTGAGTATCTTGTATGTGACTCTCTTCTCGACAGGGAGCCAGTGGAGGTTCAGTAGGTGTTGGCTGATGTGCTCGTGTTGGTGGATGCCAAGGACGAGTCTGGCAGCGGTGTTCTGTATTGTCTAGAGCATGGGTACTCGCAAATATTTTCCAGAGGGCAAAACGTTTGGCCTGATTGCCGCATTGAAGGCAGCAGAGTGGCAGGTGTGTCCATGTATAATAGCAACTCAGGCCACCTAGACGATAAACATAACACTTTAGTTCACTATCACTTAAAAACATACTTCTCAATGCACAGATATACTAAGGTGAAGCACTTAGGCATGTTAAAGAAATGCAAGTTTTTGGATTTTTGTAAAGATTTCCATATTTTTTTTCATGTTTGTTGCAAGGTGCCTTTTCAAAACAATGTGTTTCTAAAGTTAAGTGGTGCAGGACCCCTTTAATTATTTTCTTTTACGTTAGTTAACAAGTTAGTTTAGTTGGAAATAAAATCTTGCCCCTTTAGTTAACATCTTTCAACATAGTAGTGATCCCTCAAGTAAACCGCAGCCCAGCACTGCTGTTCACTAGGGGGCCACGTGTAGAGCTCAGGGGGACCCCAAGCGGCCCCCCCTGGATGTACTTTGAGTATCACTGGTCTAGAGGCTGCGGAGTAGAGACTTGTTGATGCCGGCATAGAGGGAGTTTGTGTAGTCCAGTCTGCTGGTTATGAGAGTGTAAGTAACTGTCTTCCTTGACTCCAGTGGGGGGCCATTTGAAGGCCTTTCGGAGGATGTGGAGGGTGTTGAAATAGCTGGACGTGACAGTGTTGACCTGCTTGTTGATGGAGAGGGAGGTGTTGAGTATGATGCAGAGGTTTCTGGCATGGTCCGTGTGGATCGAGGGCTACCAGGTATTGCTCGATGCTGATGGGGTGGTTCCGAGTATGAGGACTTCTGTCCTCTCTTAGTTGAGCTTCTGGCAGCTGTTGCTTATCCAGGATGCTATGTCCTGCATTCCTTTCTGGAAGCTGAGTTTGGTCATGGTGAGGTCCTTGGTGAGGGAAGAGATGAGCTGGGTGTCGTCAGCATGGGATACTATGCTTAGGCCGTGCTGTCTGACGAAGGCGGCGAGGGTGGCCATGTAGATGTTGAAGAGGGCTGGTCTGAGCTATGAACTCTGGGGTACTCCGCAGTTGATTTCCGTGGGTTTGAAGAGGAAGGGTGGCAGTTTGATTCTTTGGCTTCTGCCAGTGAGGAACAAATGGATGCAGTCTATGGAAGTTCCTTGTATGCCGGCGTTGTGTAGTCTGGCAGCAAGAGTACGGAGGGAGACAGTGTTGAACGCTGCTGTCAGGATCAGGGTTGCGGAGTAGCCATGAGAGTTGTGGATCATTAAGGAAGGAAATAAGGACTGATTCAACATGGTACACAGTTTTGAAACCTGCCTGTGCGGTGCCTACAAAGATGATCTTGATAAAGTGGGCCATTTATTTATTGACCAGGGTTACCACAATTTTAGAGGAAAAAGGCAGACTATTTTGGCGTTAGATGGATAGTGCGGACCGGTCGTCTAGTGAAAGTCACCTTATTTTTTTTTAGATAGAAGGTATAGCACCTTCGGTCATTGACTCATTACAATGTATCCGAATAGGAAAAATCCATGCATCTTTGTATGAATCTTTCATTTTGTTCCACAACATGGATAAAATTAAAAGCAAGTTAAAAACTATGAACTTTAGGCATATCATCATTTAAAAATCTACAGGCTAGTAGCCCAGTGTTTGCCTCTTCTGTAGCTTTTTCATTTCTTGACCAAATTTCCCATTGCACTTTCTTGAAGCACACATCCTAATGCTAGCTAAGCAATTAAGCGTAAAGCCAACATGAACAACAAAATTAAACACTATGCCCCTTATTTTCATTACCTAAACAAAGTTAAATGAATGTGTGTTCTTTTACCACCACAACTTCCTCCAGGACAGCTACAACAAGATTCTCAAACTCTGATGTTAAGTGCATTGAAGAATAGTTGGGACTATCTTACCTGACTCAATATTATTATAGGAGACCCTGGGCATGCATACCTCAAGCACTAGCTCACAAAATACATCTCACAACATACTTTTGCTTCCACTAGTATTTTATCTCTCACAGCTTCTCCTTTTGATTACTAGAATGTGTGGGAATATGACTCAGGAAACTCCTTTGGCCAAAGACAGATTGAGAACATGGACAACCAAAGTTTCTCACAGATACTTAACCAGCCCACACACTAAGATGTGTGGTCATTCCATCTTTTCTGTGTTATTGAATATAATGGTTACCAACTAATGCCCCATTTCCTACTGGTTGCAGGGTCAAGACTGATTTGCATATTACTATGTCCAAACTGGAATGGCATGGTGATTCAAAAAGTGATGGATTTAGGCCCAGATCTCTGTACTGGGGTGAATGTATGACATTGTTCTGCATTCTGTCCATTAATAGTTCTTTTTGAATGTGTTACCCCGAGTGGGACGGATATGCTCAGATGTGAGTTCCGTGTTCTCCATGCTACTGGAATTAAGCTATCCTGGCTGAAGAGGGATGAAAGCCCGAAACCGGTCCGAGGATGCTTGTTTCCAGTCCAGGGGGGATCTGCCCTGGCAGTTCAGGCTGGACTGTACCCATGGGCGCAGGGTCAAGACTGTATGTACGTATGACATTGTTCTGGATTGGACCCCTACCGCAATTAACTTGAGGCGGAGGTTGGGTGCGGATGTGAGGTGGCAATTGTGAACTGCTTTTAACCCATTTTTAAAACATATTGTATCCTGCACTGACTACTAGCGCTTTTTAAACATTTTTTAGCTGCTGCATTTTGTGTTTGTTCTAGCGCCGTGGGTCAGCGCCTTACAGCTGCTCACTAGCGCCTATCGGCATCTTTCTACTGGTGCGGTCTTTATCCAGCTCCTGCGCTGACTACTAGCACTGCCATAATTCTTAGTCGGAGCTGCTTTCACTGGCTCCTGCGCTGAGTGCGAGCGCTTCCAACACTTTGTGTATTTTAAGTGGCTGTGTAACTTTACCTTACTGTGCGTTTCTCCTTTCTCTCCTCCTTTCTACACCTGAGGCAGAAAGCCGGGTGTACTCTTACTATCTCCTTCTCTTTTCTGAAGCTCGATCCCTCCGCTTTGTTGGATGGCAACGGCATCACGGGGGATCCTCTTTCACTTTCTCCATACCCACACGGCTGACGAGGTGCCGCAGGGTATCTCGGGAATTGTAGGCTGCTTGCATTGGGAACGGCCATTTTTGGAGGAGTCAGGCACGCTGGTCGGCGGGCCAGTGGTGCGGGCTGCCTCACTCTGCCTGCTCAGGTATAAAATTAGAGGCACTTTCCTCTGCGCAGCAGAGGCGCTGTGCGGTCACACCTATCCCGCGCCAAAGGAGCGCCTAAGGTAAGCCCGTCTGCGCCCGTCAGCGTCCCGGTCGCGGGCGGGTGCGGGTGGGGCTATCTGCCTTGGGCTCTCTTAAAGCATGCTCACCTACACCGCGCTGGAGCTTCTCTCCCTATGGGGAGATACAGGCAACTGTATTAGTATTTTTCCTGGGAGGCACGCCTTGAAAAAGCAATGTCCTATTTGTGGCTGGCGACTTACCCGTGTGCAGGCTCCACCTCCCCATGATCCCCCCAAACTTCTCCCTTGTCTGCTTCTCAACACTAGATCCCTCACCAGGCACTCCCTAGACATCTACAACCTCTTGGCCGAGGCAAACCCTATAGGTCTCTTTCTAACTGAGACCTGGTTGGGTGAAGCCGCGGGCCCAGACCTAGCAACAGCCATTCCCCCCAACTATGTCATTATCAGGAAGGATAGGACTTCGGGCAGGGGCGGTGGCATTGCTTTGATTGTTGACAAACGCTTTTCGTGCACTATTACTCCTACTGATGACATTTGGGGCTGCGAATCCCTTGGATTCTCCCTATCCCTGTCGCCTCACCAAATGTGTGCAGGGCTTCTTATATATAGACCCCCCTGGTCCCTTGGGTTCTTTTTTTGACAATGACTCACTGCCTAATGCTGGGAGACTTTAAAATTCATTTGGACTCTAATACCGACACTGATGCCATTAAGCTCCTGGATGTTACTGCTCCACTAGGTTTGTCTCCTTTTATCACCGTCCCTACGCATGAGAAAGGCCATACTCTCGACCAAGTGTTTTCCACCTCACCTATTGTTGTATTTCCTCCCGAACCTGTGCTATGGTCGGATCACCACTTAGTCAACTTTCAGATCCCACTGACAGATACATCTTTATTCAGGCCTCTAGAACGCTCGCGGCAAATGTCGAGAGCCTTCCATCGTGTATCCCCTGACATGCTGGCGCATGCTCTTTCCATCCATCCGTGCCAGCTGTCAGGTAGTCTAGAGGCCGATCTCGATCTTCTGCACAGATGGCTAGTTGATAGATTCGATGAGTTAGCACCTGAGACTAGTTCTCGCAAAGCCAACAGTCGGGCATCTGCCCCGTGGTTCACGGCCTTGTTCTCCGATCAGCGGCGTAGGTGCAAGAAAGCGGAACGTACCTGGCGCCGGCATTATGCGGTATCGGATAAAACTGCATATAAGGAAGCCATCAAACTCTACCATAGTAACATCATGTTAGAGAAAAAAGCCTACTATGCCAGAAGAATCGAGGCCGCCGCAGACACTAGTAAAGACATTTTTCTTATAGTAAAGGAGTTTACTTCACTTAGCTCTGTTATGCCCACACACTCTCACTCTGAATCATGGGTGTTGCATCTCGCTAATTTCTTTACTACCAAAATCAAAACTATTCAAGACTCTTTCCCCTCCACAAATCTGATTTCACCCCCAGACACTAATCTCCCTCTGTACACGTCCTTCTCCAGCGAGGGTTCCTCCCTGTCGGAATTTCCCTCTCTATCTCTCTCTTCTCCTTCTGTACTTCTTTCCAGACTCAAACCTGGATCACCTCAGGATCCTTGCCCGGCAAAATATCTTGGGAAAATGGCCTCAGTGATCAATTTGTTGATCAATCTGGTGCTCAATCTCTCCTTGAGCACGGGTGAGGTCCCTCAGGTCTGGAAGCACGCCATGATTCTGCCGTTGTTAATGAAGCCTAATCTTGATCCTTTGGCCTATGCCAATTACAGGCCCATCTCCCTCCTCCCGTCACTGGCAAAAGTGGTGGAGAAGCATGTCCACATCTCTCTCTCCAACTTCTTGGAATGTAACAACATCCTTCATGACACCCAGTCGGGTTTCCATGCCAACATGAGTACGGAGACCGCACTCCTTGAAGTCACCGATGCCATCCGTGAGGTGTTAGACAAAGGTGGAAAGGCCATGCTGGTGATGCTGGACTTGTCGGCGGGCTTCAACACCGTTCCCCATGGCGGTCTTCTTTTAAGACTCTGGGAGATCTGGCTACGGGAAGCGGTGTTCAGCTGGTTTAAGCCCTTCTTAGCGGGCCGCTGCCAAACGGTCTGGGCCCCCCCGTTCTCTGCTGAAATGCCGCCATTGGAGGTCGGGGTGCCTCAGGGCTCAGTCTTGAGCCCCACCATTTTTAACATCTACCTGTCACCCTTGGCGGCCTAGGCAGAGTCCTTCGGTGCCCAGATTGTTTCTTACGCTGATGACACCCAGCTTCTCTTCACCTGCAAGAAGGGCTTGGACTTTGACGGCGTGCAGATCAGAGGCTGCCTGGGGGCAGTGTTTGAATGGTTTGAACATCATATCCTCAAATGCAACTCCGACAAATCGGAGCTGCTGTTTTTTGGCTGTCCCGCCAATCCCAGATGGCAGTCTTGGTGGCCTCCGGCCATGTTTCTTCCGTCGGCTGTTTCCTCCAAGGCAAAGAATCTGGGAGTGCAGATTGATGAGGGTCTTACTCTGAAACCTCAGATCCTAGGTCTTGTTGGAAAGTGTTTCGGCATTTTGAAAATGCTTAGGAAATTTCTTCCTATGCTCTCTCTTGCTCATCGAAAAGTCACTCTACCTGGGCATGCCTGAATACCTGTTATCACGCATACAGGTAGTGCAGAATTCGGCTGCTAGAGCCATTCAAGGCCTTCATCGTAGAACCAGCGCAAAAGAGCTATTGGAAAAATTGCATTGGCTCCCAATTAAGAAACGGGTGGCCTTCAAGGCACTTACACTAGCTTTCAAAGCACTTCACGACTCTGGAGCAAAATATATTAGAAATCGACTGGCCTTCTAGGTCAGCATCTCTGGCCTTGGCATTTGTTCCATCCATACGTCGGGCCCGGATCGGGGATCGCTATGGATGGAAGCTATGGAACTCCTTGCCAGCTCCTCTGAGGAAAACCACAAATTTGTTGACTTTTAGGAAAGAGTTAAAGTCCTGGCTCTTTGTTCAATAGTTTCCTGTCCCTCCACTGCTCCCAACAGTAGCATCAGGTTTTTAAAGCGCCGGGACACTCCTCGGAGTAGCTGAGCGTTATACAAAATCATTAATACCATTAACATTAACGTTATCTGGCACCCAAGCTATGGAACTCCTTGCCAGCTCCTCTGAGGAAAACCACAAATGTGTTGACTTATAGGAAAGAGTTAAAGTCCTGGCTCTTTGTTCAATAGTTTCCTGTCCCTCCACTGCTCCCAACAGTCGCATCAGGTTTTTAAAGCGCCGGGACACTCCTCGGAGTAGCTGAGCGCTATACAAAATCATTAATAACATTAACATTAACATTAACATTCTGTCCATCAATAGTTCTTTTTGCATTTGTCACCCCGAGCGGGATGGGTATGATCAGACGTGAGTCCCGTGCTCACCATGCCACTGGAATCAAGCTATCCTGGCTGAAGAATGGTGAAACCCCCAAACCAGTCCTAGGTTGCTTGTTTTCAGTCCAGGGAGGACTTGACTGGCAGTTCGGGCTTGACTGTTACCATTAGGGGCAGGGTCAAGACTGATTTGTATATGACTGGGTCCAAACTGGAATGGCATGGTGATTCAAAAAGTGATGGATTTAGGCCCAGATCTCTGTACTGGGGTGAATGTATGACATTGTTCTGCATTCTGTCCATTAATAGTTCTTTTTGAATGTGTTACCCCGAGTGGGACGGATATGCTCAAATGTGAGTTCCGTGTTCTCCATGCTACTGGAATTAAGCTATCCTGGCTGAAGAGGGATGAAACCCCGAAACCGGTCCTAGGATGCTTGTTTCCAATCCAGGGAGAACCTGGTCTGGCATTTCGGGCAGGACTGTTCCCATTAGGCGCAGGGTCAAGACTGATTTGCATATGGCTAGGTCCAATCTGGAATGACATAGTGTGCAAAAGAACGATGGATTTAGGCCCAGATCTCTGTACTGGGGTGAATGTATGACATTGTTTTGCATTCTGTCCATCAATAGTTCTTTTTGCAATTGTCACCCCGAGTGGGACTGGTATGCTAAGGCGTGAGTCCCGGGCTCTCCATGACACTGGGATCAAGCTATCCTGGCTGAAGAGGGGTGAAACCCCAAAACCGGTCCTAGGATGCTTGTCTCCAGCCCAGGGAGGACCTGGCCTGGCATTTTGGGCTGGACTGTTCCCATTGGGTGCAGGGTGAAGACGCATTTTCATATGGCTTGGTCCAAACTGGAATGGCGAGCAAAAAAACGATGGATTTAGGCCCAGATCTCTATACTGGTGTGAATGTTTGACATTGTTCTGCATTCTTTCCATCAATAGTTCTTTTTCCGTTTCCTTCTGTAGTCACATTTTATATCCTAGACAAAGATATAGGAACATTCACAGATGGGAGAAACCCTTAAACATTAAGTGGTTTTTGGATGAGCCCCTTCTTTTGAAATGCAGTTCACCTCCATGTTGACGACCCCTGTATTGTTGCCTTTTATGGTATGGGTGTGCAAATCTGCAACTAAAAAGCCTATTCCAATGTCACTCACTAACATACAGGCAATTCATCAAATGAGCTAGTCAGAGTATATTGTAATGAACCTATCACTCTGCTGCAATCTCCAAGATAACCCCAATGCAACAGGTACAAATTGTTCTACTAGCTCATTGCCATGATAAAATCAATTCACTATGGTCAAAAAGGTCCCACACTGAACCACCATAACACATGACCAACAGAGAAAAATACAACAAGAGGGTGTCTGTAATGGAACTGCATAAGAAGCCCAATATCAATTCAAAACCTCTAGATTATGGCACAGTAATTTTACAGCTTCATCTATGGAATGAAAATTCTCAACAGCATAATATAATGTAAACTCTGCTTGCATGGAATGAGCACCATTGACAATGACTTCCAATATAAGTTACATCTTCAAGGGAATGGAGACCACATTAAAAAGGGCATTGTAAATGTACTGATGTCGTCTTCCTGTAAAGGTCAGCATCATTCTGTTGAATCTTGCTGTACCTTTGACAATAATCACAGAGAACTTCTTAACCTGGTGCCATCAGGATGCTGGAGTGATGCAGCCACCCCGAGTTAATTTGATTCCTTGTTAACAGAACTCTATAGGTTACACTTGCCTTCAACTTCAATGTATGGATCACAGTTTATATCAGATTTCTATAGAGTTTAGCGCTACAACTAACCTTTATCAATATTTACATAATCCTTGGGTAAATTATCTCCAGCATAAACACTTTGGAAAATCATCTGTATGGCAATGAAACTCAGATCTATTCAGAGTTGACATAAAGCAGGTGAACTTTGAGGGATTAAGGACAGTATGACACATAATAAACGGGATATTTGGGAAATGGCCCTATCGGAATTATTTAAAGACAAACTCCTGTAAACCCATGTATAACACTAATCACTGATGTTAGATTGCAACCACCACATCCAGGACAAAGAGTCTCAAATCCAGGAATCTAGATTGACACACTTGACACCTTCAGATCAATAATGCCACTCTTCATCCTCCTCTGTATCATGCTTTGCTACTCCTGCATGCTGATTCAAGTCTACATTCAGAATGGCCCACTTCTTCATTGACTATTTCAGTAGAATATCTTGGCAGTACCTTTATTTCAATGAGGAAGCTCAACGTGCCTGCTTCATCCAATGCCAGAAAAACATGGTTTAGTCTCTTCCGTCTTCATGATCCTCTAGGATCTAGCAATGGGTCAAATTCAAGAAACATTAGCCAGTGTGTTGGGTACTACATGACTGAATTTCTAAATCCTCGTTAAACTGCTTGGACATGAAAGATCTTTCAGCAAAACCACCTTCTGGTGCAACATACTCTATAAATCTCACTGTAGAGTACTTCGAAAAACTGTATCCTAAGGAGAAACTAATTGAAATAAAATAAATTCACTCATCCCATGTAAATATCATCCAAAGCAGGTGGGGTAATATTTTTACTGGAAAATTTTTTAAAATAATTATTTTTCAACATAAATCTGACATAATTAAATTTACTTGACACTCTATTCTGAGTGAAAAGTAGACAAATTCTCTTTATTTGCTTTTCAAATTTTGCATTTATAGATTAACACATTTCTAGATTCCTAAATAGTCGAACTACTATTGCTCTATTAAGCCCAATCTTAAATAAAGGGATTGTCAATAATTACTAACAAGTGAACAAGCTGGTAAAAAAAGAAAATATTTTCCAGCACCTAAATCAAATTGTGATTTGAATCAAGTCCAATGAATCTACTTTTCAAAAACTCCCCTTGTCTGATGATTCCAAATACCATACACTGGCATTTCTAGAAATTTTGATTTTTTTAGACTTCTTTATAATCTGACGTGTATCATTTATTCTTTTGCAGTTTTACATTCCCACCACCTATCATCTCTTTCAGATTAACCTGCATGGATTTGAATAGGAAAGCGGGTGGTTATGTGTGATAACTATGATCAGAATAATGACTTAAGGAGTTAAGTCTCACCCCTAGTACTGGAAGTGATCTGACGGCCACGAGTTAAAATCTCAGCAAATCAGCTTTCCATGTTTCTAAAGTTAGTAAATTGGAGTACAGTTATATTGGGTATTAGTAATACTGGAATATAGAGCACTGTTGAGTATGTTCTTTTTCATACTTCTTACTTCTAGTTAAGATCTTAACATGTCTACCACCTCTCTAGAAGCAAAGAGAACTGTAGCAAGATCCTTTTTTTTTAGTTACACCGAAAATGTTGTAAGACTCACTAGATGAAAAGATGCCTGATTATTGTAGCAGAAAACTTCGGAGTGCAGGTCTGCCTCAGAGTAATATCAAAGATGGCTGATAAATAAATAGATGAACCTGAAAAAGACGTCAATGCATGTCGTTTTTATGTAGATGTCAACTTCAAAATAGGAACAGAGTCACAACAAATTCTGCTGGTGTCCTAGGATATGTGGCTTGTTCAGGCCCCGTTTACACTCCCATGTTTGCATTCTCCATGCAAGCAGTGGACCCATCAGTAGTGGAGGTGAAAAGCAGCCTCAGAGAAAAATTGTAGGTTTGTTCAGCTATATTGGTGGTGTGGAGAATAATTTAATTGTTCACAGTTGAGATACTGAGGTCCAAATCATCTACATTTCTGCTCGCACTGTTATGTTATGTAATGTTCTGTTATATTTATTTGTAAAGTGCACTATCACTGAGCAGGCTCATGTACCTAGCCCTGCCTATGGCAGGGTGGTTCATTGAAAAAGCAGGTCTTCAGCTTCTGGAGAAATTCAAGAAGTGAAAAGGAGGCCCTGATGCCTAGTGGAAGGAAGGTCGTTCCACACTTGTGGATTATGTAAAATAACGCCAGCATGACAAACAGCAGCATCCATCAACTTGCATGCACAAAAATGTAGTGTGGAAAAGTTTATGAAAACTATGTGCCAAATGGCTATGTAGTGGGAAGTGCCAAACCACAACCAATCCATACTGGGTGTAACATGTGGTAGCAGCACTAAAGCCCCGTAGACTTCTCACAAAGCCAGATTTACTAAAGTATATGCTCTGCGTGACATTCAAGTGCCAAATAAAAAAATGTGCGAACAGTGGGAATGGTTTATTTCATGACGTTTCTACACATAACGTGCGATTTATTTCTGGAACATTCTGTGCTAAAAGTGCATTTTGTGTGCCCTCCCTGCTGAAGACATCACGGGCATGTGAAGCTCTGTAAATATCGTGCTGCACAATGTTTTTACCATTTGCAAAATGCACTCTTGCAGATTTCACCACAGTGCTGCACTAGCAACGTTTACTACACGAATGTTAGATGAATACAGAGTGGATCCAGTCCAGTTTTCGTTTTGTCTGTAGATCTCAGGTGCCAGAAAAAAGAAGTCCAGTTTCTATTCACCTCTGGTGAATTTTTATTACGAATTTAATATAGTCTGAGGAAAAAATCTAACAAGGCACTAAAGAAAACCTTTATTCTTACTGAATGATACACGGCCTGTACCAAACAGTTAGCCATGTAAGTCATGTTTGAAATGCAAAAAAATGAATAAGAGGAAATGAAAGTTTAGTCATGACTAGAATATTGCAGCATAGTATCTGCTCGGGATTTACAGTTTAATGGGTTTAGAAGGATATCTTAAGAGCCTCAGGAAGCTGGGATTTGTGTTCCGTGTTTAAAGATATTAATGGAAAAAATGCCACCCGGTTTATCCCATCAAAGAACGAGTAGATAATATTTTATGTGACATTAAATCTACTTCCAAATGCCACAATGTAACAACCAGGATCCTGCTAAACCATTTGACCCTTGTTTAGCCATCACAGACAGAGAAAGATTAATTCCATTTTTGCAGTGTGATGTACTCTGGCACTGATGTGTTACTGATTCATAAACCATTAAGGAGCCTGTCCCTTTCTATTGTGTTGTTACATTTGTATTTTGTGGCAGGAAATAGTACAGAGCAGCCTTCCACTATATGACATGACTGTAATTTCACATTTAATTGTACTCCCACGGTATGTGGATGGAATGATTGGCGGTATGTGGTCCCTTCCCCATCTGGAAGCTTTCAGACAGCATGTTTATATTAAATACTTGGAAATCTAAAATGTCCATGCTTACGACCTGTCTGCTATTGCTTAGAAATTCCCCTTAGGTTCTTTGGCATGTGGTTGATTAGTAATCGGACAGGTGTTGGCTTGCTTAACAGTTTTTAAATGAACAACTTTGCAGAAACAAATACTTATCAGGAGTTTTTATGTGGCATACTGAGTAGGTCAGCTCTTAATGTTTATTGAAATATACTAATATTTGCACAGACCCGGATTGCTGGGTTACCTGTAACACACATAATTTCTAGGGGTCGGCGGGAGTTTTAATTCCCCTTGCGGAATTTCAGAAATTTAATAATTCTGCGTTACTCATGTAATGTGGAATTATTTGTTAATTCTACTGTTCCGCAGACGGAATTAAATTAGCACTGTAATGGTACTTAAACAGGACTCAGAAGGAGCAGCCCCTCTATTTTAAAATAATATAGAGGGACTGCTCCTACTTCCAGCCCTGTTTAAGAACCACTGCAAGGGAGTGCCAGAGAGCCCATCACAATTTGGTCGTACATTAGCGCTGCTCTGCCGGCTGGTTTCAATCTATCTGACTTTTAATCCGGCCGTACTCCACCACCTGTCACGGAAACACCCCCTAAGCTGTTTTTAGTTGAATTGCTTGAATTGTATAGGCAAAGAAGATACGACTAAGACGCGACCAAGATACTACTAAGTGAGGAAACATAGCGAGATTGTGGCAGGGGAAGAGTGCATGTGGACAGGCTCGCCCCCACTACTGCGCCACGATCGTCAGGATCGCCTGCGTGGGCTGCACCAATAAATTTAGGCCGCGGCGCCGTCTGTGAAACAGGCCCTCCTGAGGTGGGTCGCTCTGAATGGGGCAGAACATGAGCCAGCAGCGGGCAGTCCACCAAAGCAGGTCTGCCGTGCCTGGAGACAATAGGTGATAGGAAGTGCCACCGGTTAATTGGCATGATTAACAAGACCGGACTCAGAGTGGGAACTTCATTACTCGGCCCAATGCTTTAAAGCACTTGTGAAGTGTTGTGCTATCATCACAGAAACTCGAGCAGGATCCTTTACTGATCTAACACTCGGGTTATAAGATCAGCTCTGTGGATTGAGAATATGGAATCATTAAATTCTGTAGCACACAAACAGATGAGATAGAGGTGTACCAAGATGCGAGGCGTCCATTTTGAAATACCTGGCTTGAAGTACTGATAGCATACCCAGGGGTGTCTCACACTACCTGTTACTATCCCATAGCTGCCGAGAAGAGGGGGGAAAAAGATATAATCATAGCAAAAACAAGGAAGAGCAGCGGTGTCCTGCATAGAGCTCATTATGGAGAGAGCAGAAAAAATGCAAGCCAGACTTACATTTCAAACAAGAGGCTCAGTCAAACAAACCTTGTATGTGAGAAGCACACTTGAGGCAAAGCTACTAGCCATGCAAAACAGCTTGCAATCCACAGATGGCAAAATTGATTCCTTAAATATGCGAATAGGCAACGTGGCGGCAAAAATGGACAAACAGTCTGCACACATTGCAGATACAGAACAGAGAATATCAAAAGCCGAGAATGAGTTGCAAGTGGTGAGCTAAAAAATCTTGACTATCGAGCGGGTCTTGACGATCATACGAGCAAAGAATGGAGATTTGGAGGCGCGCTCTCGCTGTTATAATCTACGTATTATTGGCATAACGGAATGCACAAATACTCGAAGAATGGAGATTTACATAGAGAGCATTCTAACAATGCTATTTAGTGCTGAGAACGTGCCTCAGATGTTGGTTGAGAGTGCACACCGAGCGCTCATGGTGCAGACGCCGCCGGTGCCCATCCAACGCACAATCCTCGCAGAACTATTGAACTGCCAAGACAGGGACACTGTCCTTAGACTGGCCAGATAAAAAGGAGAAGTTCAGTACCAGGGCAATCAAATTTAGTTCTACCCGGATTTCACGATTGCAGGGCAATCAGACGGGAGAGAGTTTCTACTAGTCAAGCGCCAACTACATAAGGCTAATATTCCATAAGTCATATTGTTGCCAGGCCAGCGCTCCTTTGTGTGGAGCACCGGGCCAAACAACAGATTTTTATGACACCCAAAGAAGTCAAGGACTACCTGAAGACGATTTTATCTAGCAAACAAGCTCAGAACACATCCGCTGTCGAAGAGAGATAGGATTAAACGTCAACCTCAACACTGGGAAGACCAAGGGCTGCAAATGCAACTTATGCAATTCACGCAGCAGCATGGATTAACTGATCTGGAAAAAGGGGGTTGCTGTACAGTCTAATTGATGTCTACATGCTGCAGTTGGTCAGTGAAGGCCAACATTTCTCCTTAGAACCCGTCCACCTCTGCCCACCTAAAGTGTGACTGAGACTCTGGCGAACCCCCACGAGGGAGCACCCCAGATGAGTCTAGCACATTGTGCTGCAAATTCTTACTTATTAGGGAAATGTTAATATTTAGTTTTTATTAATGGGGGATCTCTTTCAATAGATGGGGATGCTATAGTAGAATGGGGGGGTGGATGTTGGGTTGGCCAGATGTAGTTTACCCTCACATAAAATATACAGTTCCTTGGATCACACAAGTCTTTCAATATACAGCATGCACATCAGCATTATAACATGAGGAGACATCATTGCACATGTGGGTGACAGTATACATATGGCTGAGATACCCGCCACCCCCTCTCAACACAATCCCCAAAAGGAGGGAAACCGGAAACAGTTCTTGAAGTTTTTGGAAGTGGGATGGAGTGACCATCCCGGCCGTATTTATTAAAACAAGATTAAAAACATTAAACGTTTCATGTTATGTACAATTTCATTACCACATTGCGATGTTTGGCTAACCTTCACAGATTCTCTAATACAGAGGTTCTCCTAGCCGAACTAGCATCCTACAAAACATTTTCTTGACACATTGAAATTGTACATCCTAACGTTTAAGGGCCAACGGCAAGGTCATAACCGGTGTCAAGATCCCTAACCAGACTTACCCCTCCCACTTGGGAGGGGCGACCGCACGGAGGCGTACCTCAAGTGCAACTACTACCAATTTCCCTTGACTTGACGGGGGCACCTAAAAACTCGACGCCAGTTAAAGGTCGTTCGAATACTCGTGTGAGGTATCTATAAGGTATCGTAGCCCTTATCCCAACCCCACACAACTTACCGCATCTGCCGTCGCAGATGTCACTGGCCCCGGGAAATTCCCCAGGAGGGGGCTGTAACCCCTCCTACAAAGGAAGGGGCCTTGACCGCCTTTCCTTTACTTCCGGCGACCCATCCTTAGAAGGGACCGCCTCCCCATTGAGGGGCCAATGGCCACCTCTCCCGAGCGCTCCCATCCGTGTTGGGTGACGCCCACTCATAGGGATCTACTAATTAGTGCTCACCGATCATGACCTTACCGCCTACCAAAATAAATACGACAGAGCTAACTAACCTAAGAATATATTGGCCACTATGACCGAAAGAACACGCTTTAAAAATTCAACACTATATCTGAGTCATTTTAATGGCAAAACATACTAAAAACAGACGATTCTTTATTATACTCAACATCAACATGACACTACAACCTGCAAACGAAAGAGAAGCAGAATTAATCAACTTTATTACAAACAACTGGCTGTCCTCAGGGGCTGGCGGGTGGGTCAAAATTGGCTCCTCGTTCTGTCCCGAGCTCACGTGCAGCGAGGAGGTGCAGCTTCCGGGCACAAGAACAAGAGGATGTCTTCTGGTCTTGCGTCCCTTTTTATCCGTCTTCAGGGCGGGCGTACACCCGCCCCTGCCTGCCCCTAGGGCGTGGCTGGCTGCGTCAGTGTCTAGGCCAGCCCACTCTAGGGCGGGAACGGGCGCGCCCCGGCTACGCCGCTTCGGGCATACCAGCCGAGACGCGCCCCCCGCCCAAAAATGGCTTCCCGGGGGGATCGAGGCACTCTGCCATAAGTTCGGGGGGACCGATTTGGTCGCCCCTTTCCATATGGCTGAGATACCCGCCACCCCCTCTCAACACAATCCCCAAAAGGAGGGAAACCGGAAACAGTTCTTGAAGTTTTTGGAAGTGGGATGGAGTGACCATCCCGGCCGTATTTATTAAAACAAGATTAAAAACATTAAACGTTTCATGTTATGTACAATTTCATTACCACATTGCGATGTTTGGCTAACCTTCACAGATTCTCTAATACAGAGGTTCTCCTAGCCGAACTAGCATCCTACAAAACATTTTCTTGACACATTGAAATTGTACATCCTAACGTTTAAGGGCCAACGGCAAGGTCATAACCGGTGTCAAGATCCCTAACCAGACTTACCCCTCCCACTTGGGAGGGGCGACCGCACGGAGGCGTACCTCAAGTGCAACTACTACCAATTTCCCTTGACTTGACGGGGGCACCTAAAAACTCGACGCCAGTTAAAGGTCGTTCGAATACTCGTGTGAGGTATCTATAAGGTATCGTAGCCCTTATCCCAACCCCACACAACTTACCGCATCTGCCGTCGCAGATGTCACTGGCCCCGGGAAATTCCCCAGGAGGGGGCTGTAACCCCTCCTACAAAGGAAGGGGCCTTGACCGCCTTTCCTTTACTTCCGGCGACCCATCCTTAGAAGGGACCGCCTCCCCATTGAGGGGCCAATGGCCACCTCTCCCGAGCGCTCCCATCCGTGTTGGGTGACGCCCACTCATAGGGATCTACTAATTAGTGCTCACCGATCATGACCTTACCGCCACAGGACCGGATAGTTGACCGGCTATCCGGACCCCCCACAAAACTCCTACGTAAAGGTCATGTTTCAATGTTTATCAACCATGCTAAGAAGTCTCCTATGAGTAACTCATTTCCCACCCGAGACAAATGCACACCATCCCCCGAATACATACTGTCCTCCTTAATACAACCATGCGAGATAGAATGCAATGTCTTAGAACGGAACAACCTACTCACTTTGTTATTAAGTTTTTTAACAGAATGGTTCATAGCAGGAATCGATATAGCCCCCCGCCACACTTTACGTGGGATCATATGAGACCACGCGATGATGCACCCCGGAACTTTCCTCGCCAACCAACTTACAGTGGAAAGCATTGCCTCTAGGAGAAGTCGTCTACCGGTAGTGACCAAATCATTGCCCCCCAAATGTACTATGACTATAGACGGCGGTGACCTTGTCCGCCCTAACAAACCCTCAAAGAATGCTTGAAACTGGTCAATACAGAGGCCGCCCCTTCCGTAGAAGGACACCCTGTACCCGTATTCCCAGGCTACGTGAATCATGTCACCTGCTTCGAATACGTCTGCGGCGCGCCTCACGTATGAGTGGCCCACGACCCACACCTCCTTTCTCACAGCCGGTGATGTCTGACCGCTGGCCCGGTGTTGGGTCGACTGCATAGTCCGCCCCGCCTCGTAGGCTTGCGAAACTGAAAACCAAACAAAAACAAGAGGCGTGAGTACATCGTTACAGCTTTACCACATGTGCAACCGCACATACCTCTTATAACAATTATAACTGCATAGTCCGCTCCGCCTCGTAGGCTTGCGAAACTGAAACCAAACAAAAACAAGAGGCGTGAGTACGTCGTTACAGCTTTACAACATGTGCAACCGCACATACCTCTTATAACAATTGGAGGACCAACGCCCCACTCGTTTTACTTGTTCAACACTAAGACCCCTGGCTGTAGCTTCAGTAGCAGCCCCTATCCGAAAGGAATGGGTCCCGAACTCACCCGGGTCCAAGCCCGCTGCGGTAATTGACATCGCAAGCACCCGCTGAAACTGAAACTTCGTCAGTGGGGTGGCGTCCGCGTGTCTCAACAATGTCCCCTCCCATGATGCCACCCTTCGTGCTAGGTAATCTTCTAAACACTTTACCGGACACATGGGGGATCCAGGAATCCTGTGAATGATTATGGAGTCACCTATCCCATCTTGGTCGGTCTTGGACCTGACAAAGGAGACAGTCATCGTCTCGCCCCTGATCTGAACGTGGCCTCCACATCCCGTTTGTTCCTCGCTACTAGTTCACATATCCTCATCGCCCCGTGAAATGCAAGCGTAAAAGCAGCTCGGAACAACAACGTCTCAAACTGAGACGAGCATGTGGCAGGGAGTGCGGCCAGCAACAGGGACAACCTATCCAGACCTATCGGGCGCCTCTCATCTACTCTGCGACCCTCAAGGCGTTGCCACCCACGCAGCGCTTTTTGTACCACGAAAGACGCTGTCGGGTCCTGGATATTGTGTGCCTTGGCAGCAAAGGAAATGGCAGCACGATGTCTCTGGGCCGTAGCCACTGACTTACCAGCCCTACGCAAGAACATCAGAAAATGTACCACCCATTCCTCATAACCCCAAAGCCCCTCTCTCTCAGTCCCCAAAAAGGCTAAATAAGCCCTGAACGCCCCTTCATATGCCTTCCTCGTCCTTGGTGCTAGACTCTCTCCCACGAGGTGACGAAGTTCGGGGCACCGAGAGACCAAAGAGCTTCGGGAAAGGGTGCCGGCTCTGGGTCCGCCGATGGAAGGAAACCCGAGAACGCCTGCATTTGAAAACGAGACAGTGCATCAGCCGCCTGATTCAACACCCCTGGGACATGTTTTGCTCTGAATATTACGTTCAGTCGCATACACAGTAAGACAATTTCTTTGAGCAGCCTTAAAATCATTTTACAACGTGCTGCCTGACTATTGATGCATTCTACAACGGTCATATTGTCAGACCAAAATATGACAGAATGATCTTTGAACCCTTCGGGCCAGGTTCTGAGGGCCACCAAAATGGGAAACAGTTCAAGGAAAGCAATATTACTTGTCAGCCCCTCTTCATGCCACCATGCCGGCCATCTTTGTGCCGACCATTTTGTGCCGAAAATGGCGCCAAAGCCCATGCTTCCCGCTGAATCTGTCCATAGACCAAGTTCATCAGAGGACACGGCTGGTTTGTTCCAGACGATTCGACCATTGAAGTCCGCCAAAAATGCTAACCAGATACGCATGTCCTGGCGGACCTCAGCCGATAGTCTCGTGCGATGATGACCCTCCTTCAAGCCAACCATCGCTTGAGCAATGGAACGAGAGAAAGGGCGGGCCATAGGGATCACCCTTAGAGCAAAGTTCAATTTCCCCACCAGTTGCTGCAATTGATGCAGCGTAACTTTAGATGCATTTATACATATTTGCAGGGCTGCCTTGAATTTCGACACTTTTGCAGCTGGTAAGCGAAAACAACCCTCACTAGAGTCCAACTCAATCCCCAGAAACTCGAGGCAAGTCGTGGGACCCACAGTTTTTCCTGGTGCCAATGGCACGCCAAATTGACCCATTAACACACAAAAGTCAGCCAAGGCCCGGCCGCATTCGTCATCCCCAGCGGCCCCAAGGAACAAAAAGTCATCAAGGTAATGCATTACATTCCGTAAACCCGTTTTCTTCGTGAAGACCCATTGCAGAAAACTACTGAACTTCTCGAAATATGCACAAGATATAGAGCATCCCATCGGCATACACTTATCCATGTAATACGAACCTTGAAACATGAATCCCAGAAGACGCTGGTCGTCCGGGTGTACCGGGAGCAACCGGAACGCTGACTCGATATCTGATTTCGCCATCAGCGTCCCGGGCCCCAGGCGATTCAAAATGGCTACGGCCCCATCGAATGATGCGTACCGCACCGAACATACCTCTGGATCAATTGCATCGTTCACAGAACGACCATGAGGAGCTGATAAATTGTGAATCAATCGAAACTCACCTGGGTCCTTCTTGGGGACCACCCCTAAAGGAGAACAGACAAAGTTCTGTACCGGGGGTACATTAAACGGGCCGGCGACCCGATCTCGGGCAACCTCTTTCCGGATCTTATCCTGCACTACGATCGTATGCTGCAAGACGGAAATTTGATTTTTGCACGTCCCGACACCCTGAAAGTCCCCTACCGGGATACGGAAACCATATAAAAAACCGTTCCGCAGCACCCCAGCAGAAGTACGATCCGGGTATTCACTGAGCCAGGGAATCATCGCCAAGGTATCAATCGGGGTTGGTAAAGGCGCCCCTCGGACTATTTTAGACCTGTTTGGCGCCTCCTCTACCCCCATTCTCACCTGTTTTGGCTCTGCACGAGGACTCAGGATGGGGCGACCCGCAACCACTACACTCATGTTTGAACTTACACGATCCCTGGGGCCTAGTACATTTACCTTTGTTAAAATTGAAACAGAAACCCCTTTTCCCTGTACCGCCGGCAGGTCTCGGGTAATCGTTGGTACCCGCACCTGACCGAAAGGGCGTCCCTGGATATTGACGGGAGGACTCGCCCCCATTGCCCCCCACCAACGGTACTTTCAACATCCCTGATTCTTTCATCTTGTCCCATGTTAAAGAATCATAACAGTCCCAGGTTAAACTTTTGTTATGCTCCATCGCCTTCCTGAAAAGGTTGTCATAATAGAACCATTGGTTACCTTGGTGCGATGTCGAATACCCCATAATTCGTGACTGATATACCGGAAACTCAGGGAGCAATTCAGGCCTACGTTCCCCCAAAATTGACGTAAAAATTCCCCATGCATTGCCCCAGTTGCCAATATTCTCATTCACTTTAAAGGCGGCCATTTTTGCGCGCCAAACACTTGGATGCATCAGATCCTTTTGACTCTTAACAGTTTCAACCTCATAATGATCAACAAGCAAGGAGAAAATGTTTACATATTCCCCCGCCCAAATCTTCTCCTTTACTGCTAAAGGAACATGTTGCCCCAATTTCTCTCTACGAGAGGGTATAGACTCATCCCTCGCGATCGGCAATGGCCGCTTACCTGCACCGGACGCTGCTTCCGCCATTCGTGGCTTCTCTATCACCGCAGCCGGCGCGGGTATCTTGGTTGTATCACGTTTCTCGCGCAACTGTTTCATCAGTACTTGCGCTTCGGCAGCCGTGGCGCCCTCGCTACTGTCCCCCAACCACGCTGCTAACTGTGCCGCCAACTCGGGAGGCATATCCCCAGCGGATGTCGGGGTGACCACAACGGGAATCGGATTCCCTTCCTTCGGTACCGGGGCCGGTATCGGAGCTGGCGCCTCGAGCGGGGAACAGGGAACCGGGACGTCTCCCCCGGCTGGCCCCCTTCTCGGCCTCTTTGGCTTGCCTCCAGCCGATGGACGCCCCGATCCCTCCTCCCCGTCCCGCTCCGCCAATCGCTTCTTTATTTCGGACATTTCTTTCATGAGGACCCGAACCATCTGGTCAGTCGTCATTCTCTTCGCGCCTTTCTTGGGCATCTCCCAAACGAAGTATCTAGAAGACAAAAAGAAAGATCAAAACGCTCAAAATTGGCTCCTCGTTCTGTCCCGAGCTCACGTGCAGCGAGGAGGTGCAGCTTCCGGGCACAAGAACAAGAGGATGTCTTCTGGTCTTGCGTCCCTTTTTATCCGTCTTCAGGGCGGGCGTACACCCGCCCCTGCCTGCCCCTAGGGCGTGGCTGGCTGCGTCAGTGTCTAGGCCAGCCCACTCTAGGGCGGGAACGGGCGCGCCCCGGCTACGCCGCTTCGGGCATACCAGCCGAGACGCGCCCCCCGCCCAAAAATGGCTTCCCGGGGGGATCGAGGCACTCTGCCATAAGTTCGGGGGGACCGATTTGGTCGCCCCTTTCCATTTCATCACCTGGAATGTATGTGGTCTCAACAACCCCCGTAAGGTGAGGTTCGTGCTTCAGCTTTTAGCTACACATAATATACATGTTGCCTTATTACAAGAGACACACCTGGATAAGCACCTAGATTATACCTTGGGCACTCGCTGGGCAACATATTGACTTAGTCCACATATTCCTGGGGGGTTTTCTATTAATTAAATGTGAGATTCCCTTTCCACTTATAACTCAAAGGTAGACTTTTAGTTGCTGAAGGGAAACTGGCAGGCACGGCTGTCTCACTGGTCAACTCATATGCACCAAATATAGATTAACCAGAATTCTTCACAGCAGTTTGGAGACAGATACAGACTATAGCGCAGGCACACATCATTTGGGTGGGGTGATATGAACCCATATTTAAGCCCTGTGGAAGATCACTTGGCAGCCAAGAGGTGGCACGGGAAGCAAGCAGCTAAGGTTCTGCAGGGTGCGATGGAAGAATACGGCCTGGTGGATGCCAGTAATTGAGACACCCAACAAAGAAGAAGGGTATGTTTGTTTCCACAGTTTCCATGGCACTTGGGCCAGACAGGACTACTGGCTCATCTCTCAAGAGGTCTGCCCATGGATAGTTGAAGTATGACACCTCCCTAAGACATTTTCTCACCATTCACCGGTCCTATTATGGCTTCAAATACCAAATATAACCCCTACACCATTTATATATCACTTTTGGCCAGCGGCTCTGTTGGACACAGTCTTTAAAAAAAGAGGTGTGTAGTGCAATAGTAAAATACTTCACATTGAATACAGGTTCGGTAACTAGTTGCAGCTCATTGTGGGAAGCCTTTAAAGTAACAATACGAGGGAAATGTATAGGCATCCAAGTGGGTGTATTGAAAAGTATCAGGACACAATTAAACAATACTGAAGATAAACTGCACTCACTCCTATAAAGAGAGTATGCGCATCAGCCAACGGGGGTCCATTTTGGCGTGAATTAGGGAAAAACTGACAAACTTCGAGTCTCTTGCAGACCAATAGTCACGGTTCATGTCAAAGCGCCATGTTGCTGAAGGGTATGGTGAGGGTAGGAGGCCTGGATATAGTCTTACACAAAAATTGAAATCACAGAAAGGCACAGATTCTATTGCCCACTTAACAGAGAAGTACAGCCGTCGCTGAGAGAGGCGCTTATATCAACATTGTTGAAAACAGATAAGGAACTAGATAGCTGCGAATCCTATAGGCCCCTATCTCTCATAAATATAGACACTAAAATCTTAGCTAAGGTAATTGCAATGCGATTACAGCCCCTTATATCCCAGTTGGTATTAACAGACCAATCAGGTTTTATAGCTGCTCGGTCAACTACACATAATCTCTGTACCATATTCGCACTATTACATCAAATAGAACCTAACTTGCAGGCAGCTTTGGTGTTTTTGGACGCAGCCAAAGCCTTCGATTTGATTGCATGAACCTCTATGGTTGTAGTGCTGGCCCGTTTGGGGATGCCAGAGCGAATCGGATGATTCGTCTGGACAACACTCCATACGACTCTTTTTCTACGGGAGCTGGAAATGTCCAGAAAAGCAGATTTTCGACTCAAACTGCATACGAAACGGCACCCCCAGGTACGGTGCGTACACCTCATGATTGCAGGGGTACGGTGCATTGGGGTACGATGCCTACACCCCTGGAATTCAGGGGTACGATCTGTATGTCCTGTGCGTACACCCCATGATTGTGGGTGTATGGTGCCTAGGAGTACAGTTTGTACCCCCCAAGGTCATAGGTTTACGGTGCGTACACTCCGTGTGTACACCCGTTGAGTTTAGGGGTACGGTGTGTATGTACTTGTGTGGCTCTCAGTACGAATTGCTTTTACACAACGTTTTTGTACGGCATCTCTATGATTCTTACGGTTCACTGTGAGGATCTATGTACAGATTCAACCTTGCTTTTCGTACAGTACGCAATGATTCAGATGTATTTTTTAAACTACAGATCGTACTACTCGATTCGGACGGATTTGTACGATTTGTACGGAACGGCTACGAATACGAATCATCGTACGGATCGCATAATGTAAAAGTAAATTAAAAATATATATGTATAAAATATAGTATATACACTTAATAATATTTATAAATAATTATTTTAATAACTAATAAATTGTTAAAAACATATTACAAATTATAAATTCTTATATATTCACATACACCAATAATATAAATAAAAATATAAAATATATCAATAACAAATAAAAAAATTAAAATATTTGTATTCTTTTTAAAATACATTATACACTACATTAACTAAAACAGTAGAGAAAATATTGGATAGTGCATGGGATAAAATTATTCCTACTCCAGAGAGTGAAACAGTAGGGAAAGTGTTGGATTGCATAGTGGTAAAAATTACTATTCCCACTCCAGTGAGTGCAACAGTAGGGAAAGTGTTGGATAGCGTAGGGGTAAAATTTACTATGCCCACTCCAGAGAGTGCAACAGTAGGGAAAGTGTTGGATAGCGAAGGGGTAAAAATTACAATTCCCACTCCAGAGATTGCAGCAATAGTGAATATTTTGAATAGCGTAGGGGTAAAAATTACTATTCCCACTCCAGAGAGTGCAACAGTAGGGAAAATATTGGATAGCGAAGGATTAAAAATCACTATTCCTACTCCAATAAGTGCAGCAGTAGGGAAAGTGTTGGATATCAAGGGCGTAAAAATTACTATTCCCACTCCAGAGAGTGCAACAGTAGGGAAAGTGTTAGTTAGCGTAAGGGTAAAAATTGCTATTCCCACTCCGGTGAGTGCAACAGTAGGGAAAGTGTCGGATAGCGTAGGGGTAAAATTACTATTCCCACTCCAGAGAGTGCAACAGTAGGGAACGTGTTGGATAGCAAAGGGGTAAAAATTACTATTCTCACTCCAGGGAGTTCAACAGTAGGGAAAGTGTTGGATACCGTAGGGGTAAAAATTACTATTCCCACTCCAGAGAGAGCAACAATAGGGAAAGTTTTGGATAGTGTAGGGGTAAAAATTACTATTCCTTCTCCAGTGAGGGCAATAGTAGGGAAAATGTTGGATAGGGAAGTGGTAAAAAAATACTATTCCTACTTAGTGAGTACAACAGAATGACTGGTCAAGGGATCTATCATTATGTCCTTGTGATACCATCTCCACACAATCCTCAATACACACAATTTTGTTCTGTAAATTTTATGAAATTCCACGTAGACGCTGGATTGTCCCTATACTGAGATCTATCGGGCTGCGTGCTTGCCGCCCAGCGTTCTTAGCGCTTCAATATGTGGATAACGAGGTATATGCTAAATCCATAGCGTGCTTTTTGAAATGTTGCATTAATCACCGACCCAATCTTGATTAGATAATGGTATGCATATATATATATATAATTCCGAATGAAATCGGCGTACATTTTTCTATATGATGAATGAATTAATAAATATGTAAATGAATTGCTGGATGATTTTGTTGATCTTAATTTTTGCTAAATTGTGTTTTTAAATGTACTTTTATGGTCTTTCTAAAAAATTATGGAAACCGAATAAAGATGATTTGAATTTGAGTGCAACAGTAGGAAAAGTGTTGGTTAGCGGGGGTAAAAATTGCTATTTCCACTCTAGAGAGTGCACAGTAGGGAAGGTGTTGGATAGTGGAAGGGTTAAAATTACTATTAATACTCCAGGAAGTGCAACAGTAGGGAAAGTGTTGGATACCGTAGGGCTAAAAATTACTATTCCCACTCCATAGAGTTTAACTGTAGGGAAAGTGTTGGATAGCAGTGGCTTAAAATTAACATACTTATCAATTAAATAATTGTTTTAATTAAATAACCAATTACTAATTCATTAATGATAAATTATTTATAAATAATAACAAATAGAAAATAAGAATTACTTCAATATAATTTAATTACTTCCCAACCAATTCCCCTATAAACCTGCAACCCGCTCCTAAAAATAAGACAATTTATATAATTATCAATAAACAGTTAATAAAAATGAAATACCAATTAATAATTAATAACAATACATTAATTATCAATACCAAGAAATAGAAATGTATAATTACTTTATTAAAATTAAATTACTTTCCACCCTATTCCCCTATAATCCCAAAACCAGCTCCTAAAAAAAATTAACACAATTAATATAATTATCAATTAATCAATTAATAAAAAGTAATTACCATTTTGTAATGAATTAACAATACATTATTTATCAATACCAATGAAAAAGAATTGTACTTTATTATAAGTAAATTACTTCCCAACCCTATTCTCCTATAAACCGACAACCCACTACAGAAGTAAAACGCATAATTTAATTAAAAATAAACAATAATTTCTAAAAACATTATTAAATTTACCATAATTAAATTACTTACCACTCTATTCCCCTATAAACCCACAACCCACTATGGAACTAAAAAGAAAATTGTAATACATTTTAATGAAAAATAAATAATAATAACAAAAAAAACTTTGCTGGTTTACTAGTAGAGTTTTAGAAATTTTTCTCTTCTCATTTAACACCATATCTATTACCATTATTTGATGAATTTCAGATACATGTTTTAGCTAATGGCTCTATAACAAATGCTTTAATTATTGCCCTCCCTAAAACCTTATTAACCTCATATACTATATCTTTCCTTATTCAATACTATTAAAATATATGCAAAACTATTGGCAAGTGGACTGTCCACAGTTTTACATTGTAATTTTGTATCGATTTGACTGAATTAATGAAAGGAACACTTTTATCATTCAGTACTAGGATCTTTGTCATGTTTTTGCCAATAGGAAACTAATAATCCAGGTCTTCTTGTGGTAGACGTAGTGAAAGCATTTGGTAAAGGAAATTCACAAGCATATTCAAAACTGATTTTTTCAATTAGGTTTTATTCATTCAAATATGGTAAAGTCTTTATATATTGTCCATAAAGCTAGAGTTTCTGGTAATGGAACAACTTCTGATTCTTTTCATTTGTTTTTGGGTAGTAGACCCATATAGTTCTTTTTATTAAAGAAGACATCAGCAAAAATCAAATTACAGAGGGTTCTGCAGAGCTGCAGACTATACATCAGGGGTTCACAGGATAAGCAATACCTACAAATGTAAGAGAACTTCGCGGGGAGGGGGAGTCGTCAAGAACAGCATTTCTGGGTGGCGTACAAATTTCTCCTCTGTAACGATTCCAGGGCCCCCAAACCAGAGACCACTTTCGAGGGCGTCCCCTCGCAAGATACGTAGTTTTCTCCATAAACATACACCAATCGAATTGTTTTCCTACGCTTCCAGGGTGGAGGTTGCTCTGCTGCCCATAGCTGGGCTATATTTCTTTTAGCTAACATCAAGCCCAGAGTAGCCCATTGCGTCTGTGAGGTATTTAAGTCGGTAGGCTCCCAGATGTTCAGGAGATACCTTCTCGCCTCCGGTGTCAGGGAGATCCCCAGTACCTTATGTAGAGTGTTGTGTATCTTGCGCCAATATGCGGTGATGTGTACACACTCCCAGATGATATGCATAAAGGTACCTGTGAGACCACAAAGTCGTTTGCATAACCCCATATCTGACAGTCCCATGTGTACCAGTCGGGGTCCCGTGAGGTAGACCCTATGGAGAATTTTAAGATGAACCAATCTCAGGAGAGCTGGGATGGTGACCTCCCTTGGGGATGACACTGCTGTTTGCCAGTCCTCGTCATCTAGCTCTATCCCATACTTCATCCATTTGTCCTTTAGCTCCAAGGGGATCAGGTCTGTGGTTGATTAGTTTTTTATATATCAAGAAGATAGTTTTTTTCTGGAAGGTGGCCATCCAGTATCCTATTCTCCAGAGGGGAGTTCTCTGGCGGTTCCATATCCCCGGGCAGTGCCGATGGAAGCGAGTGACGGACCTGTACATAGTGAAAGTATTCGGCATTGATTAGTTCATACTCTAACTGCATTTCCTCAAAAAATTTCATTCTCCCCTTCCCCCAGATATCCTTGACCGTGGAGATTCCTATAAAATCCCACTTTTGTTCTCCAGAGCTTACCCAGCCTCCCGTAGTCCCACAGCGGGTTGGCCATGGTTAGTTTATCTTTCAAACCCAGTGAACCCATGGCGTCATGCCAGGTCTGAACTGTGTGTTTAGTTGGCCCCGTTAATGCCAGTTTCTTCAGTCGAGAATACAAGGCTCTGCTAAATCTACCCCGAGGAAGAAGCCATTTATCCATGGCATACCCTGGATCATCAACTCAGCCATATGTGCCGTGGTTAATCGCAGCCAGGTGGGAGGCCCAGTAGTATCTTTTGATATCTGGGAGGGCGGTGCCCCCATCATCAAGAAAGCGTTAGTTTATTCAGAGCGATGCGGGGCCTGCCCTCTCATAGTAGACTCCGCTGCAGGCTCTCGATCTCACAGAAATAACCAGGTGTCACTACATCCAAGGTATTTTGCAAGGCGTAGAGAAAACGAGGCAGAGCCATCATTTTAAAGAGGGCTGCCCTACCCAAAAATGAAAGAGGAAGCTTCCCCCAATTGGCAATATCACTCTTAAGCCTCTGCAGGGGGGGAGGGAGATTTCAGGCATATCTAACCGAGGGGTCCAAAGAGACAAAGACTCCCAAATACTTGAACCCTTCAGTGCTCCCCTCAATACAAACAAGGATTTCTCCCAGTTGATTGAAAGTCCTGAATTTCTCCCAAAGGAGGCCAGGACATCGAAGATCACAATAAGGGACTTACGGGGGGAGGTCAAGTAAAGCAGAACATCATCTGTATATAAAGATATGCAATCCTCCCTTTCGGGGGACCACCACATGCCCCTAATCGAAGGTTCTCAACGTATCCAGGTGGCAAGAGGCTCCAAGGCCAGCGAGAAAAGAAGGGGGGACAGCGGCAAGCCCTGAAGGGTGCCCCGACCCAGCAAGAATGGTGCTGAAACTCTGTTGTTTACCACTATTTGGGAGAGCGGTTCCGTGTATAGCAGATGTACCGATCTTATGAATTCAGGAACAAACCCAAATTCGGCCAAGACCGCCCACAGATAGGGCCATCCAATCATGTCAAAGGCCATTGTTGCATGGAGCAACGTGATTTTAGATGGCTCCCGCAGAGTGTGAACTCTGGCTATCACCCCGTGCAATCTATGCAGGTTTAAGGCTGTGTTCCTATGGGGCAAACTTTGCTATGTTTAATCCATTATTCAGACATTTAAAATGGCACTTGTGGCTTGCCATTATTCTGAAAAAGTGGCCCAACCCTGATGATATTTTACAATTACTATTTGTTGGTGACCCACCAGTTATCATACTATGTATACTTCACATTATAACAAATGATGCCAGGGTTTGTGGATAAACTTTCATTGAGAATAACACATAGGGGTCGATTCCAATTCTGGTCAGAAGGGCTCCGAATGATGTTCGGATGCCTTCCGACTGCATCGGAATGTGCCGGCCTTTCCTTTCTGACCGAGCCATTCCGATGGGCTCGGTCGGAATGGAATCCGACTCGGATGGCTTACGACGGGCTCAGAGAGCCCGTGTGCCATCCGGAAATCCTTCAGTACTCCCCGGTCGCCTCTTTATGACCGAGGGGGTACGATGCCAGTTTCTCCCTGCCTTTTCGTGCCGGTGTTTCTGGCACAAAAAGGCAGTTGGAAACTGTCTCTCGGGGCCCCCAGTAGGGCCCCCATGGGTGCGAGGCTGACAAATGGCAGCCTGGGGCACCTATGGTGCCCCTCTGTGGATCACTGCACCCGGTGGCAGGCACCTTGGGGTGCCGGACACAGAGTGCAGGGATGAACTGCACCCCTGCTTTTCAAATTGCAAGCATGCTTTCTTCTCAGAATGCAAGCTTGCATTGTGAAGTATATGAGTGCGACCGAACCCTGTTCGGTCGCATCGTACTTGCAGGGCCATAACCGACGACAGCAGGTCAGTCGGTTACGGCACCTGACCGATGTTGGATGGACTCAGGTCCGTCCGACATCGAAATCGGCCCCCTGATGTGTACTCATAATGTGTTGCATAATTCCAGTATTCTTTTGTGTAAAAATATTTAAAAATATTTAGGAATTCACTTTTCTATATCCATTAAAATACACTGGATAAAAACTACCACCCTAAATTGTTTAATTTCTAGCAGTTCACATTGCGCCTTGTGCATGAAATTATGCAAAATTATGCCATTTTTTTACATGCCCTACTTGGGAGTAACTCTGGCAAAAATTGCTATTGTAGGAGTACCAGAACAATGGGACCAGACACAATGGGAGTGGCTTTTGTGTTGAATGCACTATTGTTTTAAGTGCGATGTATGTCCTTGCGGATCTTCAAAAGAGAATTGATAGCGGCACAGCAACAATTAATCAATATACCATTTCTTAAATATAACTGCGAAAATAGAAGAAACAAGATAGCTCTAACTTAACTGGAGTGTTTACCGCCTTTGCTTTTCAACTCTACCTTTACTCAACCCACGCACGCAGGTGGATAGTCTTCCATCTGTCTCTGTGCACTCTCAGAAAATAATTAGAATACTACCACACATATTCCAAACAATGAGCTTTTAAAATAGGTTTGTATGGGGAGGATTGGAAAAAAAGAGGGGTCCTCAGATATCTGATGTTTCTTTGAAATAGAAGAATCGTTTTGGATGAGAAGATAAGGACCACATTATACGAATTAGGTATTGTTTGACAATTGCAATGGAGATTGGATGAGATCTTTGATCTTACGAGCTGTGAGGACAAAGTTGCTAATTAGAACAGGGTCATCCTAATCCCCCAGTGGTGTCCAGTGTGAAATGTATCTGATTTATGCATGGTGAGATGGGACGGTACAACTATGACCAATTTAATAACTTGCAAAGTAACTTACCACATTTCCTACCCCTGAAAAAGCTGCTTATCACTGTGAAACAGGTTCTGGATGTGACTTTAGCAGTTACTGTGAATTTTAAGGGTGAATAATCAATATATGAAGAATAGACTACACAGCATGTAAATTGTATCACAGCATACAATGGGTATAATGTAGAGCATGGAAGACTTGTGATATTGAGGCTTACAAGATCCACTGTAGAAAAGCTAGTATTGAACTATTTGTTTGTGACATGATTTGGATTTAAAAGTTATGAGATGTTTTTGACTTTTTCAATAAAAGTATGAAAATAATACATTTGGAATGGTATTGTTGCTCTTATGAAAATTGTTTAATTTGTACATATTGTTCCACATAGAATGTGCAATGGAGCTTTTAATATACACTTTGATTTGTTAAAATTATGCAATCACTTGATGCTTGTCCTGATACATTCCATGCAAGACAAATTATCACTCTTGAGCCACCTGCTGATTTTGTGGCTTGCATTTAATAACAACTGTAATGTATTTTGCTGCTGCATTGGTGGCTTTGCCTTAGTCAGTATCTGTCCTAATCCAAGTTCAAAACTATTTGTTGCAAATGAACTCTAACACTAACTATAAAGGCTGCAGTTTCCTTAATGACACACAAATAGTTATGAAAAAGGGAACAAATTAAGCTATGTGATCCTACTTGCCAGTTCGTACTGTGGACCACCAACTTGCATTACCAAACCATATAGGAACAACTTAGTCCGTCATTACGTAATCTAATGCTATTGTTGTCCTCAGAAAGAAACCTGTCTCTACCTATACTTGACTCTACTTATACTTCAATTGTCTGGAGCCCTTGTGAGCCATTAGCGGTCATGTGATTTTCATTAGGTGGAATTGCTTGGATGAGCTGCCTGTATATGCCACAACATTTTCTGGATGGTTAAATTGCCTCATGTTGGTTCCGATTAGGTTTTGGGTAAGGGTCACAAGCAGTCATGCTTTAACACAACAACCAGTGTGTGTTAATTGATATATTTACTTTGCTGAAAGAAGGATATTTTATCTAGTGGGGTTTTTTTTGTTTCAGAGGTGCATTTTGTGTGGATGTATTACACTGTTATCAAACAGAATGCTAACTACCCTTAAATGTTCATTTATTTTACTTTGTGATCATGACAACTTTTATTGGATTAACATTTTTGTTTAGATCACAAAGAAAAGATATGCATGCACACAGGCTTTCTTAAAGATGCAATGGAAATACTGGCCTTATATCACATGCATTTACTACGGGATATTTTGCCAAGCATTTCTTTGAAGTTCACCACTTTCCTTTCAAAACAAACTTCTGACTCATTTTTATAATACCCCCTCGAGGGTAGAGCTTAGCTAAGCTGCTGCAGTGTGCTCAGCTCAGTACCTCCACTGTTTGCACCTGTATTGCTGAAGTTGTTGTTTCATTATGGAATTTTCTTTCACGGTTGACTAATGTCAACACACACAAAGTTGTCCAGCTATTACAAAAATATTTCCCCTGCTAAAAACTCAAATCTATTGACATTACCAATGCTTGTTCCCTGGTTGAAAGACGGTTCTCTCTGCTAGCAATCCTACCTACTTGTTCTCACCTGTTAACTTTCTCATTGATCCATTTAGGAATTTGTGGCATCAGACATTACAGTTGTGGATTAAATATCACAGCTTAATTTTACTGGAGAATGTATTAGTTATTGACATTTAGCTCATGAGTTGTTTTAATGGTAATAATAAGATACTTTATTTCCAGGAATAAATTCTTACACAAATAGTCATAATTTATCAAAACTTAAAAACCTATGTATTTACAGCTGTTAATCAAAACAATTATAACCATAAATCCTTTCTCTATTAGGGCAAAGAATCTCAAATCCAGTAAAGAACCTATCTCATAAGTTTAAATATTCACTTTGGGCATTTCTTCTTATAAGATAAATTTGACCAGCGTTCAGAAAGTGTACAGACTGCAAGGATTTCTACAAACTACAATATTGCAAATGATCCCAATAAAACCTCAATATTGTCAATAAGAGCATGTAATAAAAGAAATCCTTAACCAGGTCTAAAGAGCTTGTATCAGAAAAATATACTTTGCAATAGCAATTGCAATATCAAAGTGTGTCATTGAAAATAAAGTGACTTGGACCTCATTTTGTGTTTCTATACTGTCTCATTTCATCTTCTGATACCATCTCATTTTGTGTTCTGGTACTGTCTCAATTCATGTTCTGAAACTAAGACTCATGAGTTAATTGTAAATTATATGAGCATTAATTTCCCAGTTTCTAAAATCAGATCTCCTTAAATCCCTTATCAAATATTTATGTTGTGTGACTGTTAACTCTACTATTGACCATGACTGTTGTGGTAATGCCAGTGCTTAATTTTAGAATGGCTAAATGTGTTATTTTACATTTGACAATTGGCTTTTATTCTGGGGTCAGTTGGATTGTTGTTCCTGGCTTTCGACTGCAGCAACTCCTTGTTCCTAAAATAAACTCCCTTCAACACCAATAGAAGATGTCTGTTTGATTTGTTGCCACTACAATGGCATTGCTTTTTTATATAAAGACAGTTTACAATCTCTCTAAAAATATCTCCAAAATATAATTGGTGCAGTGCAAAAGATGTCTACTCTTTACGTGTCACAAAATATGCCAACATATGAGAATCAGTGTTCAGAGAGAGGTGACATGAGTGTGCACCTTGCACACATTTCTTACTTAATGCAAAGATTTCTGAGAAATGGTACACTCAATATTATTGAAGAGCGCATTTATTGAAGAAATATAGAATTTGCTCACATAAGTATGTCTAACCATGCTGATTAAGATGTTTCAATGAAGATTAAATGACAAAAGCACCCTTCTCTAAAAAACAAATGTGCTTTCATTAAAAAAGAAACACGATTTCCTAAACGGGTGCCATATTATCTGTAGAACTCTTAGTGACTTAATTTTAGTCAACAACTATCCTTAAATGTGCAAAATCTATTGAAAGATAAACGATTAAAAAATGTAATGTATGCATTAATGTTATGTACTTACTTTCAAGCGTAGTTCTCAGTCATACTTGTCTTTCACTAATTTGATGATTTTCAGTGTGATTTTTGCAATATAAACTCAAATGTAATAATGAGATTGTATTTGTTTCTGTTAATTTGTTCATATGCATATTATGGGGCCCATTAGCATGGCGATCCGCTCGCCAAAACACCCCGCCGGACTGCCTTTTACCCCCGCCACATAAGCATGGCAGGGGTTACTACGGCAGACGGAAATACCGTCTGCAGCTTTGGGCGGAAAAGTCCTGCAATAATATGATGTTGGCGGTTTAATGCCTTTCCATGGCGGAGACTTTATAATTTAGGCCTGTATTTCACCATGCTGCATTTCAATAAAATATTGTGTTCTCGTTTCACTAACTTAATAATTCTTGTAAGTATGCATATGCATTGTTAGTTTAGAATAGATACATTTCTGTACTAGCAATAGATGCATGGGTTGAGAAACAGACCTTGATGACAAGCACATGGGAAACTTGCAGACATATGAAAGGACTATTATTTCTTAAACTGAGTGTGAAAAAGAGATGCCCTTCCTTTGTCCAGTGTGGGCAATTTATCCAATGTTGCAGTCTGCAACGTGTGAATCAACATGGAGAAGAAAACAAATACAATGAACATTTGACGAGAATGTGACCAAAAGTATACTATTTATGGACTCTTTGATTATAAATAAGGCACCCAGTTTTCCATTTTTATTGATTTTTACAGATAAATACAGAGAGAAAACAATGTGTTTCCTGTCTCTCTTTATTTTTCAAAGTGGAAACATACAGAAAATGGTGCTTCTTGTGGGCAACTCTCCATGCTGTTTTACATGATTTGCAGGACAACAGCCGAGCAGATAGATAGCATGGGAAGTTAAAGATAGGTTGAGATTTCCCTAAATACAGGTATATGTTAACATATAGTTGTATTATAATGCTGATATTTACCTGTAGACATAGTGTTTTGCTACATTTGGGTGCTTAATTTCTAAAACAAGACAGGCAGCAAAGTGTGAGTGCATGTTTCTCAGTTAAATAAATGTGGAAGTGTACTATTTTACAACTTATTTTATTCTCAAAACACAAACTAAATATGGATATATACCAATAAGATAGCCAAAAAAAAATAAGGATACATACAGATGGAAATGTTAAAAAAAATTGCATAAAACCGGAAGCCCTAATTATATTAGACCCCTCATCTTTGCCGACTTCTGAACTTTTCAGAACTCCTCTCGATGCTTGCCCCTGGAACTGGACTGTATGCTAGTTTCCTTTGCTGAACCCCTTTCTGAACACCCTATGCAGAACTTTCCTTGGGCTCCTTCCAGACCCCTTTCATGATTCCCATATGCCCCTTGGATGGACACTGGGTATAGATGTCTGCTGTGTTGTAGTGTTTGTTGTGAGACGACGTCAACAGCATATTAAAGATAGGGACTTAAACTTTGCATAATTGTGAGATGTGGTTGTTATAGTTGATATCAGCGCCAAGCATGGGCGAATTTTGCGAATCTGGCGTTCGCGAATTTGCGGATTTGCAAACTCGCAATCCGCAAAATCCGCGAATTCTCGCAAATTTGCGGATTTTTTTTTTGTGTTCGCAAGGATTTCTGCAAGTTCGCGAGGGTTTTGTACCAGTTCGCAATTGCAAACTTACATGTCGGCTCTCAACGGTCGCGATTATGTTGTTTCTACGTCTGGTTCATCATCACAGGTTCCCAACACCCTCTGTTTCACCACTGCCACCCTCTGTTTCACCCATGCCACTCTCTGGTACATCAATGGCACCCTCTGGTTCATCATCACTGTAGATTATGGGGGGAAAAAGCAAGCACACCTGCCCTGCTTCAACTGACATGAATTAATTTGGGGTTGATTTATTAATGTGTCACTGTTTTAAAATTCCAGTCTGCACCTGCTTCCTTATCTGTAATTTGCTTTCTGTTGCAGTGCAATTTTTTTTTCCAGGACCTTTGTGGCCTACTTGTAGCTATTCTATGATCCGGCTGTGAGGGTCAGAGCAGGGTCATACAATTGTTGCAACTAGCAACTGAACTCTGGAGGGGCCCCAGTCAGGAAGCACTACAGGGAATGGTTACTAATGATGAATTTTAACTTTTGCACCTGCTGCTGAGTGCTTTCAGTTTAGCAAAACTCGTTTTTCTGCAGAACAGCAAATGTAATGCCAACAAACTTACTTGTGAAAGTTTATTTCTAATCCAAAAGTGATCCAAAAATAAGTCAAAAGGCCTCAAATCCCAAAAAGGGCAGGCAAATGTCAACCTGAGGAGTTATTCTGATAAAAATATTCATTTTCAGAAGGTCTATGCTGCTTCCTAGTGGATTTCTTGTGCAGAATTGCAAATTTTGTAATTTCGCGAGTGCGAGATTTTTGCTGCCCGCCGCACCTACATGTTCCCAATTGCGAACTTACACCGCACGCCGAAAAATTGTATCACCAAGAAAAAAAAATCCGCTGCGTGTGAATTTGCGGATTTTCGGTAAATTCGCGAGCGTTTGCGGATTGCGAATTTACTGAAAATCCGCAAAGTCCGCGAGCAGAATGGATTTTCCGCCCATGCTTAATCAGCGCACAGGGAATAACTATCAATCCAAGTGTGGTTGAGGTTTCACTTGAAGTGAATGTTAGAATAGATCTGAGAGTATTGTTCCGAATTGGAGTAGATCCGATCTTGCATCCTTCACAATTGAGTTCCTGAAATTGAGAGAACATACAGTCAAGTGGTACAGGCAGGATGATTGATAAGTGAAAATATCAAATGTTTTGTGGAAGGATTTGGATAGCTTATGCGAAATTGTGGTTTCCAGTGACTTATAGTTACAAAGCAACATTTATGTTGATTGGCCTGAGGTGGAGACGATGAGACATCCTGAATCACATGCTCCGTCCTCGCTGGTCATGAAGAAATGCCAACAAGTGAATGCCTTTTTAAATTTAAAAATCTCTCCTAAAGAGATCGATAGGGTAAAGGTTGACAGAATGACCCAAGAGTCTAAAGAGTCAATTCATGCTTGGTATGGATTGTTGCAAGCATTCAAACAGTTCAGTGGGGCTGATAAAATTGAGGCAAAGAATATGGGAAATTTTGTTTACAGCACTATATACAGATTGAAACTTGAGATTAGGTCCTTGATTCAGCAACTTATAATTTGTTGTGAGAGAAGCCCATTGATGAAATTTTGTGCAACACCAAGTACTGTAGTGATGAATTGGAGCTTAAAGAAAAGCTTCTCGTTGCCCAAGGAACTCCCTGTAATGCAAGGTGTTAATGGATTTCTGCAGCAAGGGTTCCTACAGCAAGGTAGAAGACTAGGTGTCCTAATTGACCCAAGAACAAGTGATGATGTGACGACTTTAAAGAAAACCAACCACACGTTTGTGCAGGTTGGGGCATTGGAAACTCAAATGTCAATTTAATACAGTTAACATGGTTAATGGACATCAGGTTCAGAATGGTGGATTTGTACAGTTTCAGGGGAATTACATGGTTAATACTCAGCAGGGACAGAGGAAATGAGTTCAGAATCCCAATGCTCCCCAAGCTCAAGTGATACAATTTTCACAAGCCCCAATGCCACAGCAAAATGCCAATGTCACAAGTGTCCAAAAATTCAATGTTAATTCAGTCCCCAATGCAAATCCCTTTGTACACCAGAACCTGTCCCAACAATGATACATGATGCAAGCTAATGACTTCAACTCAGACCTATTGCAATAACACGGCCTGAGAGGGGATGAGGATTGCATACTTAGCGCAATCTTAGAGGCAGACCAGAGTTGTTCATATGTGGATGGTGAGGTGGATGGGCGTTATCCAGTATTGGGACTTGTTTCATAGATTCACATGCCTGAATCATTCCCCATCATCATTGTTGGAGTCCCACGGTACATAAATAACAAAGTAGTAAGTACTAGATAATGGCTTTCCTTAGGCTATTATGGTAGCAACAATTTTCTTTATAGCCTATTAGTCTCCTTTTACAAAAATGACCAAACTGAAAACTCAGCCAATCTACACCCAGCAACCTCTAGAACCTTCCCAAGAGAGGCTGAGTCCCTCATATTTTCACTGCACTTCGTAGTGTAAGGGAGTCTGCCTGAGCTCTGCTCAGTTTACTTCAAATTTCTCAGATAAGTTTCTGTAGGATTTCTGTAAGAAGAATGTCTGATAAGAAGGGATTATTCAGAGCATGTAAATCCTGTGGGAGAAGAGGGTGCATGTAGATGATGCACATAAGGAGTGTATCTATTGTAAAACGTTAGCATGAGAGGCAAGATGGCGGTCGATGAGGCCGTAGCTCGCACCGCTCTGAGAGCCCGATGGCCGGTAAAGCTTAAGTTTATGCTGTGGTGGATATACTAACTTATAGATTGAACTATATTGGACTAACAGAATGCTATTAGAATACTAGATGAGAAGTAAAGACAGAGGAGAACGGGGAGAGAACTATGCGATCAGAGCTTACCTGCAGCGTCTTGGCTCTGCAGACTCCGCAGGGGCGATATCTCCAGCTGGTGCGGCTTGCATCGGTTTGATGGTGCTCAGCTCCCGTAATCTTCGGGAAATATTCTTGGCACTCACAGGTTGTTTGGTGAGCTCTGCGTTACCCCCTCCCCCCTTCCCCCAGGCTAGTATACGGGCAGTGAGAGTGGAGGCGGCAGCAAGACGGCTTCCTGCTCAGCAACAAATCTCGCTGATCCATCGCTGGTGCAGGCGGAGTCAGTAGCGGAGGTAGAGGCAGAGGCAGCCGACTCGGGGGTGAGCACACAGAGCACACAGAGTAAGGTGAACCCTCTGAGCATGGAAATGGCCCCAAAAACAGCAGCACTATCATCGAAGGTGAAAGCAAGACTCGCCCTGAGGACTCCTGCTGTGGCAAGATCACTGGTAGCAGAAGGAAACAATTTGGCAGCTACAACAACACGGGCTACACCAACACGGGCACAAAGAGAAGAAGGTACTGGTGCAGGAATCAAATTACTATCTGAGAAGAAGAAGGGAGGAGCAGAGACAAGACCAACTGGTCCCATGGTTGTGGATCTCCTGAGAGGCAATGGCAGAAAAATGCCTGAGGCAGCAGCAGCTGAGAACAGAGGGGGGAAGAATACAAAGCAGGTACTGGACACATAGGTATGCATGTCAAAAAAAGAGGGGGTGGATCTGAAATAATACTAAGCGAAGAGGAGACACCCCACCGATGCTAATATGACTGAAGATAGCACCAGTACGAGAGCAGATAACTCAGAGAAAGTAGATAATGTCGATAACACTGTCACTGAGGCTCCACTTCAGACAATATCGCAAATAGAGAAAGAGATTGAGGAGGGAGGACTATGTGTTGTGGGAAAACCTGAGAAGGATTCCGAGAAGGAGCTGGATTTCTATTCTGTCTTAGATGGGGGAGAGTGGTCTGATGATGTTACAGACAGTAGCAACCCAGAGGCAAGCGACAGCGAGCTAGAATTGAAAATCTGGGACTGTGCAAAGGAGAACTTACAGGTACCCCCAGAGATGGGAGTGAGGGCAGGGGAGACTACTGTTGTTGTGCCAAAATTAGAGACCATCATGCAGGCGATAGCTGCTCACCGAGAGGAGACCCGACAGGACGGCCGTAAGGCTCAGGCGGCAATGAGGAAACTACAAGGAGTGGTGCGAAAGTTGTCTAAAACATGTAGTACATTCAGGGAGCGGATGTCGGATTTGGAAACTCAGATCTATACCGCCGAGTAAGACTTGGCAAGCACCCAGGAAATGGCCAAATCACAGGAAGCAAAGATAAATGATATCCAGTGGAAACTGGAAGAACATGGGAACGGCCAACGGCGGAATAACTTACTCGTTCTGGGTGTTCCTGAGGGAGTGGAGGGGGTGGAGGGGGAGGATTCCCGCAGATATGTCATTGATTTATTTAGAGAATCTCTCTCTGAACTCATGGACTGGAACTGGTCATTAGAAGTTCAGCGGGTACATAGGGTACCTTTGGTGCAGAATCAGCCACCCAGAGCAGGGTCTTTCCCACGATCTATATTGGTATACTTCAGTAGCGTCCTGTTACGACAAGCTGTGTTTGAGAAGGCAAAGCTCGAGGCAAAGCGTACTAGAAACAGGGTCTCATATTTTGTCCGTCCTGACTTCTGCCATACCACGGTCGAAAGACCGTGGAGGCTAAGGCAGATGATCAAACCATTCCAGGACAAAAAGGCTCAGGCGTTTCTGAATAACCCTGCAAAACTAAAGGCTATCTGGAATGGGCAAACACACTTCTTCCTATCCGGGATAAAAGCCAAGGAATACCTGGATAGACTAATATAATGAGAAGGGGTGGAAAAGCATTAAAATAGAAATGGATACCTTCCTTAGCATTCTGTTCTTGGGGGTTCTCTCTTTTTAATTTAATGTATCTTTCTTTGACCACGTTCCCTTTCTCTTTTTTTGTGAAGGCAAACTATTTAGGGTATGAAGGAATGGCTTTTATTTTAGCTACATTGTAGCTACACAGCATAATTTTAATAAAAATGATGGTTTATTTATGGGCACTTGGGCTGGTGCGATGCACACATCACACACAGACACATGTCTGAGTGTCTCTCGGAAGGGATGTGGGTGCAGGGGGGGTGGGGAGGTCAGGAGTCATGGGGCTGGAGGGGGACAGGGGTTAAATTTGGGAAAAACACACAGAGAAGAAATTGGTAAAAGTGGACAGTTGAAAGACAAATATATAACTTATAAAAGTGATTTAAATGGAAAAATGCTGCAGAAAATTAATGGGAAAAGAGGACCAATACGAGTATTAGAGATGGCTGGAATTGTTTTAAGTTGGGGAGAATAAATATCTGCACGATAAATGTGGCAGGACTTAATGATGTAGCTAAAAGGGGTAAATTGGTTGAGTTGGTAAAATGAAATGCTTTTGATTTCATTTATCTCCAAGAGACCCATCTCCCCTGGGACAAAAGGCATCTGATGCTGATACAGGGGTATAACCAATTGGTAGCCACGTCACGAACTTCGAATATTCGAGGGGTAGCTATTCTGGCCAAAAAATCATTGGGCCCAGCCACACATAAGGCAGAAGATACGCTTGGCAGGTGGACTATAGCCGAGCTAGTCCTGGGCCTCACTATTTGTTCAGTCTATGGTTCAAATCATGACAATCCCCACATTTTTGAGGATCTTGAGTTAGAATTGGCAGCATGGCCGGCACCCCTCATTTTATGTGGAGATTTGAATGTAGCTCTAGATCCATTACCTGCCACTAATAACCAAACAAGGTATCAAGGGTGGAAACCAAGGGTGTATAGGGCACTTACATCACTTATAAAGAGTCATGGATTAGTGGATATGTGGCAGGCTGAAAAAACACTGCATAGTTTGGGTAGCACTTATTATTTGTTTCAACATAGGAAATATGTTAGGATAGATTACTTCTTTTCCAAAACAGACCTCCTTAATCAGACCCCCCAGGATATAGCAGCATGGATTAGCAAATTTAGCGGCACAAATATGGAAATTTAGCAGCATTTTTGCAGCACTTTATTTTACTCATAATCATTCATTTTCAGCCTTAAATCAATGGAAACTGTTTTATTGGAGTATTTTGCTTTGAAATAGGCAGCCTGGAATATGGAACAGAGGAAGCAGCCCACAGGTGAAGTCTGTTATCCCTAGGAAAGGCAATCCTCCATTTGCTTTAGTGTAGGTTCTGAGAAGCCCTGTAGGCGATATGGCCAGCTGCATAGCATTGCTATTCCTAGCTCTCAGTGGCTCGAGAACCAATGTATACTCATAATACCTCTGGTCTGGCAACTTCACCTCCTTCCTTGTCTTTCTTCCCAAGTCACACGTATTGGGAAAGCAAAAACTCCTGCTCTCTTCTAATCGTTGAATGGCCCTCTTCCTATCCCTGGGTCTGCATCACCGAGTTAAACTTATAGCATGCCTGGTATCTGGCTCTGGTCCCAGGAGTCAGTGATAATTTTCCTACCATTTGCCCCACTCTACCAAGTGCCACAATTCTGCCCTTAAGGGTGTCATCTCCTTCTTCACCCGAGGGTAAAGCATATGGAATTTCACCCACTAAAATGATACAACATGCCCCTGCCAACTTTGTTGTGTGGGAATGACAACAAGACCAGTACAATCTCCAATCAGCGAGCACCGTAGCATGATACGCGAAATCCTGGAGGGTCTGGATAGGGAGAATACTCTTGTTCCAACAACTAAGTTGAAGCATGAGACAGACCACCTTGCTATTTCACTGGGGTACAGTTCAGAAATCTAAAATTGGTGGACAGTAGGAGGATTTTTGGTGGCGCTAAAGAGAGTAGGTGCTCTCTGCTGGAGCCTTCTCTTTGCACAGCATTTCGAGGTCATTCATCCTTTCTCCCCTACAGGGTTATCACAAAAGGCGCTGCTTTGGACTTGTGGCCAAATTCTAATTCTCTTGACTCTGTGTGGAATCCAGACGCATGAGACATTATTATAAGTTACACCTTTACATACTGGAGAAAGGTATAGCTAAATTTACTCCAACTGGGCTAATAGGGGTGGAAGAGTCATAATATCAAACCTAAAATTAATAATGAGGTAATTGGCAACCTTGCGAAAATGACATTGCAGAATTAACCTGTAATCTTTTGCACTGAATGGGATGTTATAAACGTGCCTTGAGAGTGCTTGACCAATTTGTTTGACAATTGTATTGTACTATACACCCAATAGACCCATTTTTCTGAACATTTCATTTTTGGGTAGTCCCTCCCCCCCCAACCCACTGGAGAGGACCGGTCTTAATTTGCTTGCTGCACTTACCTTGCTTTGAACAATGCTTGGTGCAGGCCGAGAGCTGTTTGATATTGCGCTCTAGTTCTCGCTGGCTACAGATTTAACCGTAGCGGTGGGTGTTGGCACAGCCCAAGTCGTGTTACGGCTGCTTCTTACTTTTACTAAGCATGGGCGAAATTTGCAAATTCGCGTTCCGCGAATTCGCGGATTTCTCTGCGAAATCGCAAAACAATCCGTAAATTCATGAATTTTCCCGCAAAATCACTGATTTTTTGCGATTTGCCCTGGAGTACTTTCTACTGGCTAATCCAGTAAGTGCTCCCTCATTGGGTAAATGTATAGTGCTTTTACTACACTGCAGCTGCGTAAAGGGCCAGAAGATGTGTCTGCAGTGACCAAGTGTGCCTGTAACACAGGCACAGACACACATGTTCACTGGAGACACATCTTCTGGCCCTTTACGCAGCTACAGTGTAGTAAAAGCAGTATGGGGCAGATTTACAAGCCGCTTGCGCCTCTTTTGCGCCGCAGTTGCCTCCCTTTTGTGCCGCAGCGGCAGCACAAAAGATGCGCCATGGTGCTGGGTATTAACAAAGTGACGCATCTGAGAGATGCGTCACGTTGTAAAGCCCTGCGCCATCAGGAGGCGGTCCGGTGCAGGGGAGGGCGTTCCTGCGCAGGAACGCCTCCTAAAAGTGGCTGAGTGAAATCTACAAGATTTCACTCAGTCACTTTTAGGCCAATGCTGCGTCAAAACCCTGCGCCTGTTTGTAGCAGGCGCAAGGCTTGCCGCAGCATTGGGGAGATAGGGCCCCTCAGAGCATTGCTGGAGCTGCGTCGCGCTTGCGACGCAGCTCCAGTAATGCCCTGCTTTTTCGGCACAGATGCGTGACGCATCTGTGCCGTTTTTGCCACATGGTGCGCCGCATTGCAAATGCGGCACACCTTGGGTGGCGGAGCTGCAGTGCACAATAACTGGCACATCCCTGGGGATGCGCCAGTTATTGTAAATCTGACCCTATACATTTAGCCAACAAGGGAGCACTTACTGATTAGACAGCAGAAAGTACTCCAGTTGAGTAGAGATATTGCACAAAAAGGTGGCATCTTCGTGGACAAACACGCAGGGCTTTCATTCTGTCCCCTGTTAGACTTGTTTTTTGTGCCCTTCTGCCCTCTGTTAGACTCGTTTTCCCTTGTTTTTATGTCCTTCTGCCCTCTGTTAGACTCGTTTTTCCCTTGTTTTTCTGCCCTTCTGCCCCCTGTTAGACTCGTTTTTTGTGCCCTTCTGCCCTTTGTTAGACTCATTTTCCCCTTGTTTTTCTGCCCTTCTGCCCTCTGTCAGACTCGTTTTTTGTCCCCTTCTGCCCTCTGTTATTTCCTTGTTTTTGTGCCCTTCTGCCCTCTGTTAGACTCGTGTTTTTTGCCCTTCTGCCCTCTGTTAGACTCGTTTTTGTGCCTTTCTGCCCCCTGTTAGACTCGTTTTTTGTGCCCTTCTGCCCTCTGTTAGACTCGTTTTTCCCTTGTTTTTCTGCCCTTCTGTCCTCTGTTGGACTGGTTTTTTGTGCCATTCTGCCCTCTGTTAAACTCGTTTTTCCCTTGTTTTTCTGCCCTTCTGCCCTTTGTTAGACTGCTTTTTGTGCCTTTCTGCCCTCTGCATCACCACATCATCACTCAGCGCTACCCCAGCATCACTTAGCACCACTAAATTATCACTCAGCACCACCACATTATCACTCAGCACCACCACAGCCTCGCTCAGCACCACCACAGCATCACTCAGCACCTCCACAGCACCACTCAGCACCACCACAGCACCACTCAGTGCCACCACAGCATCACTTAGCACCACCACAGCATCACTCAGCACCACCACATTATCGCTCAGCACCACCACAGCACCACTCAGCACCACCACAGCATCACTCAGCACCACCACAGCATCACTCAGCACCACCACATTATTACTCAGCACCACCAGCCAGGACCTGTCCATGCACGGCCAGGTCAGTGCTGTAGTGTCCTCCTGCTTCCTTTCCCTCCGGTTGATCCGAAAAATTTCCGGCTTCTTTTCTCTTGACTCCCTTAAAATTATCATTTCTGCCCTCATCACTTCCCGCCTTGATTATGGCAACAGCTTGTTCGTGGGTATCCCTGCCTACGAAACTCGCCGCCTTCAAGCAATCCAAAATCAGGCTGCCCGTCTCATCTTCCATTTTCCCAAAACTCACCATATCACCCCTGTCCTCAAATCTCTCCACTGGTTACCTATCCTGCAGAGATCCCTGTTTAAACTAGGGTGCCTTGTCTACCGGGCTGTTGATCGCTCTGCGCCGGCGTTCATCAATTCTCTGATTTCTACCCACACCCCTATTCGCACTCTCCGATCATCTTCCTTTGCCTTCCTCGCTGTTCCCCGTTTCCGTAAAACTCGCACTGGTGGAACTAGATTCTCTGTCCTTGCGCCCCGGTTTTGGAACTCCCTTCCTCTCTCTATGCGTTCTATCCCCATCTTCTCACATTTCCGTAAAACGCTTAAAACATTCCTGTTTGCCCAGGCCTACCCCTGCTAACCTCCTCGGCCCTGTCTGTTCTGTTCACTAGAGCTCTCAGCGCCAGGAAGCCGTTTGGCCATTGTGCGCTCTATAAAATCTTTCATTCATTCATTCATTCATTCATTCATTCATTCATTCATTCATTCACCACATTATCACTCAGCACCACCACAGCACCACTCAGCACCACCACAGCATCACTCAGCACCACCACAGCATCACTCAGCACCACTACAGCATCACTCAGCACCACCACAGCATCACTCAGCACCACCACATTATCACTCAGCACCACCACAGCACCAAACTACACTACCACCGCAGCACTCAGCGCCACCACAGCCTCACTCAGCACCACCACAGCATCACTCAGCACCACCACATTATTACTCAGCACCACCACATTATCACTCAGCACCACCACAGCACCACTCAGCACCTCCACATTATCACTCAGCACCACCACAGCACCACTCAGCACCACCACATCATCACCCAGCACCACCACAGCATCACTCAGCACCACCACAGCACCAAACTACACCACCACAGCAGCACTCAGCGCCACCACAGCATCACTCAGCACCACCACAGCATCACTCAGCACTACCACATTATTACTCAGCACCACCACATTATCACTCAGCACCACCACAGCACCAAACAGCACCACCACAGCACCACTCAGCACCACCACAGCACCACTCAGTGCCACCACAGCATCACTTAGCACCACCACAGCATCACTCAGCACCACCACATTATCTCTCAGCACCACCACAGCACCACTCTGCACCACCACAGCATCACTCAGCACCACCACAGCATCACTCAGCACCACCACAGCACCACTCAGCACCACCACAGCATCACTCAGCGCCACCACAGCACCACTCAGCACCACCACAGCATCACTCAGCACCACCACATTATTACTCAGCACCACCACATTATCACTCAGCACCACTACAGCACCACTCAGCACCACCACAGCATCACTCAGCACCACCACAGCACCACTCAGCACCACCCCAGCATCAGTCAGTAACCTCCAAATATCACTCAGCACCACCAGAGCACCACTCAGCATCACCACAGCACCACTCAGCACCACCACAGCACCACTCAGCGCCACCCCAGCATCAATCTGCGCAACGATTCAACAACAACTGGTTCTAATATGTTCTCTCAATGTTTCAAGCTTTATTACAAATTTCACAAAAAGATATTAATATTTCACTTCTGTTCTTGGATTTTCGTCACAATAAAATACACTGAACATAATCTTCACAAAAGTTATTTACAAGAGTTTAAGCTATTGCCATTATAAATTAAAATCACTTTTATTTAGGTATTAATTATTTAAAAAAATTAAAAGCCATTGTAATTTGTAATATCAATACATATAAGTCATGTAAATACAAAACATGTTGCATTACAAATGCTATAGGTGTCACATTTGCGAAAGTTATAACTATTGGTATTGTAAATGACAAAGCTATTAATTTAGCTATTTTCAAAACCAACACATAAATAAAAAAAATTGTCATTTACAAGACCAATAGCTCAAACTTTCCTAATGCGAGACCTATTGCATTGCAAATGCTTGTTTTTATATCTGTCAGTGCTTACTGTTGAGGTTTAATTTTCGTGACAGGCGCCTCATTGCCTACTTGTAACTATTCTCTGACCCTGCTTCAAGGGTCAGAGCAGGGTCAGAGAATAGTTGCAAGTAGACAACGAGGAGCCAGGAAGCACTTACAGGCTTACAGCAGCAGGTGCCCAAGTTGAAGTTAATTTCTTTGTTACCCTTTTGTAAAAGGTTACAAAAAATTAGCTTCAACTTTTGCACTTGCTGCTGTAACCCTGTAAGTGCTTGGCTTAAAATTCGTCCCCGCTGATTCGCTGATTTTAGCACAATTTCGCAAGATTCACGGATCGCGAATCGCGGAAAATCCGCGAATTCCACGAGCGGAACGAATTTTCAGCCCATGACTGACTTTTACCTGCAGATACAAATTGATTTGCCACTGCTCACAGCTCATAATGTCTAAGGCGCCTTTTTGGATTAATCAGCCATGACCCGTGGAGGGAGTTGCGGTGGGGCGGAAAGGCGGGGCGGCGGAGGGGCAGGGTGGGGGGTGCTAAAAACCGGAATATGGATAATTGGAGGTAAGTAAACAATTTAAGTAATAAAATGAATTTCGTAGCGTGGGCTGCATCGCATTTTGCGATGCAGGGCACGCTACCAAATTCGTCTCACCGGGATGTCATTTTGCTCACTCGCGGTCACCAACTTGTAGTTGAGGACGGCAAGCAAGTAAAAATGACCACTGCACTATGCTACGCTACGCGTGTTTGCACTGTGCTACGTGCAATTCGTGTAGTGCAAAGTAGCGCAAACTTCACAAACTATGACCCTCTGTTCTATAGCAAAAGCTCTACCTACCGCCTAATCTCTCTACCTTACCTTGCAGTAGAGTAAGTCAAGTTTCCATTCCTTACTGCCCAGCAAATGAATTTGTTGGAAATAATTTGTAGTTGTAGGCGAGGCCAGAGAGTAAAATGGGACTACTTTTCTTCTGGGCCACTGCCAAAGCCTCGGTTGTCTCTCTGCAATGCATACTTCCCCTGAGGTAGTGGTTAGTGCAAGTCTGAGCTGGGGCTTTGCAAATTTGGGTAGGTGGGTGTGCTACCTGTGCCACATCCAATGGAGCAGGTTGAATAGCAATGTCGGAGTGCTCTGTGTCACCTAAAAAATTGTCATCATCTTCATCATGCTCCTCTTGATCCTCTTTCATAAGTCTAAGGCTTTCAGGAGCTTTTATTTTCCCTTGCCTCTCCAGGCACCTCCTGGACTATGCCGGGGTCAATGCAGTGTCTCTATCATCATAATCAGAAGTGGTGCTTTAAGAAGATGGTGGAGTAATGCCATTCCTTTTCCTTTTCCTTGCTGAAGGCCTGGGATCCAGTGATTCTAAAATAGGAGGTTCTTGCATTCTTCTCCAGCATCAGTAAGATGTATTCTTACTGTCTACGACTGCTGTCCACATTACTCTGTTACCTGAAACAATTGGGTACTCCTTTGTGAAAGAGACAGATCCAATTCAATGTCGCTGCTTGTCAGTGTCATTATAATTGCAATGGCTAGCTCCAGACAGACATGGCCTTTGACTTAGATTGGGGTTGTGCTTTTGAATTGGGAGTGCTGCTCCAAGCTTGCTCCCCGGTGTGCTGGTGCAGCAGGCACAGAACATTGTGCAAAAAGTTATGGGCTGACACGCCATTAGTGGAAAGTTGCAACTTCTCACTGACCACTTTCTTGACAGCAGCTTTCTTTGGGGCCATCTTAAAGCTCTCAGTTGGCAGTGGCACTAAAGCTGCACAGGCGGAGGAGATTGGGGGGCTGACATGTGACGTTACTGTCCAGGCTTTCTGTTTGGCAATACTGTGGATATTGTCTCTTCTTCTCTTGTGCACCTAAAAGCACACAAGCAATTAAAACATTTAGTGAAATGTGGCATTGTTACAGAGTTAGTTCAGACAAAGGCAATATTAACATGGTTACTTAGGTAATATAATCACTTTAATTCAAACCTCAACACCATACCATAAAATGCAATTCCATATCAGGATAACACATAATATGCAGATAGAGATCTTTCCTTGTATATTCTAAAGGAGACACCAGTGGCACTGAGGGAACTGCATGGTTAAATGAAATAATAATCTTTTTAAAAAACAGAGGTTAGTGTGCACCTATGGCAGGCAATGTGGTTCGGGGGAATTGGGTGTCCAGGAGGAAATGGAGTTCTACCTAAAAAAACTGAATGCTGTTGCCTTGCACTTCATCTATGGTGGATGGATGGACGGAAGGATGTATGGGTCGACAGTATGGGTCGACTGATGAAAATGAGAACAAATTTAAAATTAAAACAATTTAAATAAAAAATGTAAACAAAATACAATAAAAAGAATTTAAAATATGTTTAAAAATAAAAACAATAATTGCAGATGTTTTTATGGGAGGATGACAAGAAACCTATTGTGAGGCAAGGAGGTGTCAAATAAATAAAATGTAGGGTAACCAATAGAGAGAGCTAGGGTTTTGAGGGGCGAGTCCCGTCCCAAAATTTACAATAAAGAATCACTATTTGTAGGACATGTTCTAATGTTCTAGGTCACTTGTGAGTATGGCTATGTGGCTGGACCAAATCGGTCTTGTTTATAAACCCCTCACACACCAACCTGGTTGGTGTCATGCTTCATTATCGGGGTCCAACCAGGCAGCCGAGTGCCGCCTGGTTGGGCTTTGACTCTAGACTACAGCAGAGCAGGTGTTCGTGCAGAAGTGTGATGTGGATGAAGTTAGCTATTAAAATGCACCTCTGGAAATCCTTACCTAGTATGTTATTCGTGGCGGCCCAGGGTGTAGGTAAAAAGATATGTGATGCAACTATAAGTAGAAAAATTATGACCACTTAGTTGGCTAGGTGTTGGCGGTCTACATGTTTCAGTCCCTATGGTAAATACGCGGGACTTTCGTCGGGACCTAAAGAAATATAGTGAGTGGCAAAAAGTGGTGCCACTGGTGACTATCTCCTACACACTCGCTAAGGTGTGTGGAAAAAGGGGTGAAAAATAGTGCAGCTGTATACTTACAAGCACTTCTGGTATGTGAAAAATTATGTGGGAGGAAAAGAACAATACACAATGTACAACATGCATGTAGTAAAAGTATGTCAGCCAGGTCGTGTGTATCAGGTGACATACTGCATGCATGGCGGTGTATGGTACTCTTAGATACAAGTGACAGTTGCTGTGGCACAGCATGCACATATCTGGTAGTGGCATGCCTATGCCTGTGCTGGAAGTGGCAACAGTGATTAAAGGACAACTAGTGTATTGGCCTGTGGGTGAGTCGCAAAAGTGCTTCTTGAGCAGTAGTGCTACATCGTGATCTATCACAGGGCCGGTCCTTGGTGCGTGGAGGGGCCCTGGTGTACTTATTTACTTCTCAGATTTTGTAGACAGTGCAAACATTTAAAAATTACATTTTTTTTAAAATTACGTTTTTTTTTATTAAAAGCCCGAACGGGCCATGAGACATGGTGAGACAGACAGACATTTAGAAATTACATATTTGCACCAATAGTTACTTCGCTATGTATTGATATCCAGTGAGTCGGGCGCGGGGGAAAGGTACTCCTGTGACCGATCTATGGGAATGTATGAAGAATAGTGGTCAGGTCCACAAGAAACAGAGCTCCCGGGCTTAGAAAGAAAAGACTGATTTAAATGTAAATGCATTGTCATAAAAAGGCCTATTTCGGCTGAAGGCCAGGTCTTTATGTTGAGTTTTTAAATGGTCATGAAATGGGTCTCCCTCTTTTATAGCGCTTGCTTGCACGTTAAGGGTTGACAGTATCAAGGGATTGCTGGGGGGCTAGGAGTAGGATCACTTGGTGTAACTACACGGCACCCAGGTTAGATGGGAGGGGCGAATTGTGGTCAGCATGGTTGGTAATGCGTTTTCCACATTTCAGAGGGAAGGGTTGCAAGGGGGGATGGGAGCATAAGGGAAAAACTAAGGGGCATATTATCAAGGGGGTTTATCTCCGCTTTTTTGGCTTTAAAAGACAAGAAAGCGGAGATAAAATGATCTCCCTATTACCTAGCTGTCGCTAACACCAGTTAGCGACAGCTAGTAGGAGATAACAACCATCTTGGGCCCCACTTTGCATGTCAGTGATATTTATCAATAATGACATGCAAAGTGGGCGTGCCAAGATGTTAGCGACTGGAAACAGTCACTAACATCGCTATCTCCTATTACCAACTTTTTGAGATATTTGCGCTAAGCGCGAATATCTCCAAAAGCTAACACCTGCCCTGAGCAGTTCTTAGCCATGTTATCCAATGGGAGCATATCAAGGTTTATCTGCGATAAAAATCGCCGCAGCTCTGCGGTAAATTTTTGTCTCTAGCCAAGCAATAGCGATAATTATCGCTATTGCTTGGTAATATGCCCCATAGTCCTTTTTTTCAAGTTCATTTAGGTTTTTTACATCCATTTTTTAGACTGTTACTGTGTCAGATAGTACGTGGGAGGCTGTTTAGGTGGTTAAAATGTTTATTTTTTTCTTTATTATGGTTATCAACAATAAAAAGAAAATGCAGCAATTGAATTACAGATGAAAACAGAAAATCCAGCAGTGATTTTATTGCAAGAGACCCATATACCGGCGGCAAAGATGTCCGACTTTTCTATGTTTAGGTTGTGGGCATCCTATAGTGGATTTTCTTCATCTGCAGCTTACCATAGAGGGAGAGCACTATTCTTAAGTAAAAGGTTCCAGGCAGAGGTTGTTAATTTTGATAAAGATCAGCATGGTCATTGTTGCTGGGTTGCTTGCATTGCTGGACAGAGACAGAGACCAATAACCTTCGCCAGCATATATACTCAGTAGATGATAATCCAAAGGCTTATGAGGATCTTTTTCAATCCCTAATTCAAGCACCCGGTGAGCTGATTCTGGGGGGAGATTTTAATGTTCTAATGAATCCTAAAATCGACTCCTCAGCACTGGCTAAAAAAAAATTGAAACCCCAAAACCTTAATTACCATACAACATTATGGGGTAACCATGGACCTACAGGATCCATGGCGTGTGGCCTTTCCAACTAAGATAGCTTATACTTGTTGGTCAGGTAAATTCCATACCTCATCACACCTCGACTTCTATTTGGTCTCTCGGAAATTAGGATTCAGTCAGCAGAAATTCCTACATAACGGATTCTCAGACCATGCTATGTTGGTACTTGATTTACAACTAGGAGATTGTGCTAGGTCCCCTAAAAGTTGGATGCTAAATAGGCAATAATTAAATGAAAAGGATTGAGTGGGTTTTATTGAGACAGAGATCAGGAAATTTCTTTTGCGAAATTGCGACTCTGCACCCTTAAATGTGTTTTGGGACACACCCAAAGCTTTCATTCGGGGGCTAATTACTGGAAAGGATTCTGAAAATATAAAGAAAGTTAAGAAAGATAAACGAATCCTGGAGCAGAAGGTATAAAGGTCTTATGCTGTATTTCTTAATAATCCTACTGTGTCTAATCAGCGCCAACTGGATCAGGCTAACCGTGACCTCATTGCAAAATATTACACCCAAAGTGAATCCTCTTTTCAACAATATCGGCAAAAAACATATGTAGAAAGTAATTTTATAGGTAGGTTTTTGGCCTGGCAGGCTAGGGAGCAGGCTGCCTCTAATCATATTCATGCGTTAAAATGTCCCTTAACCCCTCTCGCACAGATGACCACTCAAAACCAGTGATATAACGCTATAGCATTATGGGTCTATATATGGTCACCAACAGACTGTTGATATTACATCTCAGAGAGGCTTCTTGCAGAAAAACGGTCTACTGACACTCTCGTATATTGAAAAATCATCTATGGCAAGACCTTTTACAAAGGTCTTTTTTGGAGCACTTTCAGATTTTTTTTAATCTTGATTGATTCTTTATTAAAAGGAGGGCCTGTTCCGGAATCTTTTAGGCAGGGGAACATTGTAAGTTTCCCAAAGAAAGGTAAGGATAAGATGGATCCTAGCTCCTATCGTCCGATCACGCTGTTGAACTCAGACTACAAAATCGTCACAAAACTTTTATCTTGTAGGTTCAATACATTCGCTGCACAGTTGATCCACCCCGACCAGAATGGGTTTCTAGCTGGAAGACAATTGGCCACTAACACCCACTTTCTTGCAGAAGCCCTGGATTACTTTGAGGGTCAGAGATTCCATGCACTTTATCAAACTCCTTTTTTTCTCAGGTCGAGTCAATGTTTACAGCCTTTATATGGGCAAAGAAAGTTCCACGTCTCGCACTTAGCCCTTTATATGAAGACTTGCATCAGGGTGGTTTAGCACTTCCCAATCTTAAAAGCTACTACGATGCGTATTTTACACAATATTTGTCGAGGTTTAAGCCAGCACCACAAATACATTCCTTTATTAATTTTTTTATCAATCTTATGCGTCAGGATAGCCAAATTCACCCTCCCCTGTTAATGTTTAGACCTTCAAAGCTGGTCCGCTATAAGAGCTTGCAATGGCTCTTTAAAAGAAGGCAGGCGTTCTTTAAAAAATATTCCATACCTGCAATCAACTCTGCTTCCCTGTTAGAAGAAATTCTCCCCTTTATAGGTGTTAGACAACCCAGATATCTGGCCGCAAAATGGGCGAAAGCCGGGTTTGTTAAAATCTCTGATTTTATGCGGGACAGTAACTGGGTGTCTATAGTGGATATGCGCCAACTATTGACCAATGATTTTATCTTAATGAATCCTTATGGTACTTTATTTAATTATCTTGCTGAAACCAGCACTAATTTGTTCTAGGTTCAGAATCTGTTGGTGGAGGATCTTTTAGTTAAAGTATTAGACAGGAAGCCTGGTGCCTGGAAGAAATACTTGACCTCGCTAAGGGGGGTTGATATTGAAGCTAAAGCTTTAAGGAAATGGTCAGAACAGGAAAATTGTGAAATCTCCCCCTATATCTGGACCACTATTAACAGGCTGAATTTCAGCTCCTTAAGAGGGGCAAACTGGCGCAGGATGTTATTCTTTAGTAAATGGCTGCTGTATCGAACCCCAGCTGCCTTGGCTATAATGTACCCCAACCAGTCTTCCCAATGTTTCCGATGTCTGAATTTCCCTGTTGCTAATTGGTCACATATCATGCTCCGCTGTCCAAAGATTATTATGTACTGGGATAAGGTATTTATGTATCTAAAAAAAGAATGTCAATTACAGCTGGAAGTAAATGACAGGTTAATTCTATTTGGTTTTGATCGGATCTAAGCATGGGCGAATTTTGCGAATTCGCAATCCGTGAATTTGGGGATTTTCAAATTCGCGATCCGCAAAATTCGCGAATTTGTGCGAATTTGCGGATTTTTTTATTTTTGCGTGTTCGCGGGGCGCTTTGCGTGTTTGCGGGTTTTTTTTGTGCGAGACCGCGATGCGCCCTCTGGTTCATCACTGCCACCCTCTCGTTTTTTGTGCCCTTCTGCCCTCTGCCCCACTCGTTTTTGTGCCATTCTGCCCCCTGCCCCACTCGTTGTTGTGCCCTTCTGCCCTCTGCCCCACACGTTGTTGTGTTCTTCTGCCCTCTGCCCCCCTCGTTGCTGTGCCCTTCTGCCCTCTGCCCCACTCCTGTTTTATTTTAGAATGGCGCCAGCAAGCTGCCAGCGCCATTCTAAAATAGTTACTAAGTTAGCTTCATTAGGAAGCACTAATAGATAAAATAAAGCAGGTGCTCGAGCACCTGCATTTTATCTATTAGTGCTTCCTGTTGAAGCTAACTTAGTAAATATTTTAGAATGGTGCTGGCAGCTTGCCGGTGCTGTTCTAAAATAGTTACAAGCTTGAAGCTTGAACTTTTGCCCCCTGGATCCGTTCCGCTCGCGGATTCGCAGATTTTTGGCAAATCCGCGGGCATTCGCGGATCGCGAATTTGCTCAAAATCCGCAAAATCCTCGAGCGGAACGGATTTTGCGCCCATGGCTGATCGGATCTCCATTTTGAAGACTCAGTAACTAGATTTATGTACATAGCAATGGCGATTGCAAGATCACTGGTCCTTCAAAATTGGCGTTCCGACTCAATTCCGTCAGCTCTAGAATAGGGGCTTAAAATGAGAAGGGTAAAGAAAAGTGAATATACCTTCGCAGCCAGAAATGGGGGACTTAATAAATTTGATAAAACATGGGGTTCGAGTTTTGATTAAAACAGAGGGAGAGGATGCAGTGGCCAGTCTGTTGGGTGGCGGGCGCGAATGAGATTTTAGACCTCGTCAATTGTTTATTTGTCTATTTATTGTGTTAATGTTTACAGGGGGCGTTTTTCGATGGGATCTTTGCACTTTTATACCTGATCAATGCTTCCTGATGAAATGTACGATTGTGTTTTGTTTTGTGTTTTGTTGTATGGCTTTTTACTATGATACAATGCTGCTTTATGTAAATGTCTATGTTTGACAGACATCGGCTTCAAAAAAAAAAAAAGACCTTTTACAAAGGAAGAGTTGGATGGGGTTATTAAGAATCTACCAAATGGTAAAGCTTGCAGCCCGGATGGGTTTCAGTCTGAGTTATTAAAAGTTTTTTATAGTTCAGTTTCAGACTTTTTTCTTCGTTAGTAAATTCTATGCTGGAGGGGGCGATACCAAAGTCCTTTAGACAAGGCAATATAGTGAGCTTTCTGAAAAAGAAGGGTAAAAATAGTGAGGACCCGAATTCTTATCGTCCGATTATGTTACTAAATGCAGGTTATGAAAATGTTACCAAATTGTTATCTATTCGGTTTAATCAATATGCCTCACATTTGATCCATCCGAACCAAAATGGTTTCATCGCTGGTAGGCAGCTTGCTACCAATACACATTATTTAAATGAGGCATTAAACTCTTTTGACACCCAGAGGATACCCGCATTAGTCCTTCTTTTAGATGCCGAGCAGGCTTTTGACCTTGTTATTTGAGAGACTCTGTTTAATATTTTACGAAACTTTGGTATTTCTTCAAAGATCACGGGCCTGATCCAAAATGTATATCTCATTGTTAAAGCCAATGTAATTATCAACACTTCGGTGGCCGGTCAAGTTAAAGTAAAAGGAGGCACAAGACAAGGGTGCCCTTTAGCGCCGGTTTTATTTCCTTTTTTTTATTGAACCATTGGCGATTGCAATAAGGAACTGCGCTGATATCCGCCCCCCAATTCCATTTATGGCAACATTGAAATTATACGCCAACGATATTATGCTTATTATTAAACCAGAGATTAAGGTTCAGGCAAAGGTTTTCAGATTTTGATGATTTTGAGGTTTTAGGTGACTATAGAATTAATAAAAAGAAATTTGAAGTTATACAGTGTGGAGGAGCCAGCTTGAATTTGCACCCGGATATTCTTTCACTTGTTAACACCAAACCCAAGAGACATTTGGAGGTTTATTTTTTCGGAAAGTGTAAGTGATCTATATCGGTTGAATTTTGCACCACTTTTACGAAAAACTCTGGCTCTGTTTTCACGTGGAAACTCTCTTCCATTATCTATTTTGGGCCGAGTTGCACTGTTTAAAATGTCTGTTCTTTCTCTTTTCAATTTTTTGTTCTCAACCATCCCATGTATTTTATTAGGCTCCTTTTTCACCCAAGTAAAGTTTATGTTTACAGCCTTTCTATGTGCAAAAAAAACCACAGCGAATTACACTTAGCACTTTATACGAAGAGTTGGAACAGGGAGGCGTAGCTCTTCTGAATCTCAGGGACTATTACTTTGCCTATTTTGCACAATATATATCTAGATTCAAATCTAAACAACAATCAAATCTTTTTATCAATAGTTTTTTTAATCTAATGTATAAGGAAAGCCAGATCCACTCCCCTTTGTCAATTTTTAAATCTCCTATATTGGTTCGGTGTAAGTGCCTTCAATGTTTTTTTTAAAAACGTCAGGCTCTCTGTAAATGATATTCCATCCCTGTAGTTAATTCTGCTACTTCGTTGGCTGGCCTTCTGCCATTATCAGGGATTAGACAATATTCAGAACTTACATTAAAGTGGGCCTCGGCTGGATTTCGAAAAGTCTCTGATTTTCTGAGGATTGGAAGATGGTTGACTATGACTGAAATGTCACAATTGATTGTTAACAATTTTCTTCTTTTGGGGTCATATAACATCTTCAGTAAATTGCTTAGTGAATTAGACTTATCTCAAATTTGCGAACAACATCATTTAGCTTTTGAACTTTTAGAGGATACGTCTTGTAGAAAACCTGGAGCATGGAAAAAGCATTTATCCTCAGTTAAGGGCCTCGACCTTGGACAGAAGGCAATTTCAAAATGGATGAAACATGAAGAATTAGAAATTTCACCCAGTATGTGGTCAGCAATGAATAAACTTAATTTCAGTACGCTAAGAGGAGCGAATTGGCAAAAGATGCTGTTTTTCAGTAAATGGCAACTTTACCGAACCCCTCTTTCTGTCTCTAAAATGTATATCAATCAATCAACGCACTGGATTTTGCTGTATTAACCACCCTACAGCTAATCGGTCACATATCATGTTGCAATCTCCTAGGATTCAGAGGTTCTGGGAGGATATTTTTTGTCACTTAGAATCTGTAGTATTCTATCAGAAGTGAATAATTTGTTAATATTTATAGGCTTTGATCCAGATCTTCTTTTTCCTGATAAACATACATTGCAATGGCAGTAGCCAGATCACTTTAGTTGCAAAGATGGCGCACTGATCTTATTCCCACTTACTTCGATTATGCTTGTTGTAAAAAGGCTTAAAGTGTTATTGTCTGGCTGTCTTTCTCAACTGTTCAAGACTTCGAAGATGTTTTTGTGCTATTTATTAATTGTTGTAATTCTAATATTTTGCCTAATGGAAAATTATTTTTATGGATTTATTGGTTTGAATGTATTGTAAGTTGGGCTTCAATAACAAAAAACAAAAAAAGAAACCTATTGTGAGGCAAGGAGGTACCAAATAAATAAAATGCAAAAACGTCATGTAATATATAAGCAAAGCCATCAAAATCATATTCTTAATATACATACTACAGTGATCAGCAAGCATATTATCAGACTCATATCCCATCCGTCCATGCAAGCCTGTGGCAATTGCACATTGTATGGGTGCTCAAAATGACTGCTAGACAGCGCCACATGGTCAAAGAACAACATTGGGAACAAAGAACACATGTAAGCCTATGGCAAAGGCACATTGCCTTTATACACAAAATGGCTGCCAGCCAAAAGGCCAAACAACAACAGCAAGCAAGGAGGCATGTGGAACATAAATCACATGCATGTCTATGGCAAAGGCACACTGGCAGGATGCACAAAATCGCTGCAAGCCACATGGCCAAACAACAACAGCAAGCAAGGAGGAATAGGGAACCAAGAACACATGCAAGCCTATGGCAAAGGCACACTGGTTGGATGCACAAAATGGCTGCCAGCTTCATGGCTAAACATCTACAGCAGGCAAGGAGGCATGGGGAAAAAAGAGAACACATTCAGGTCTATGGGCACAGACTCCACAAAATAGACCCCAGCTTCATTGCAAACACACACACATATATGGACAAACACTGGACAAACAAAGGGAGCATGGTAACACTATAGAAAACATTACCATTAGTTCAACCAAAATAAAAATTTACTGAGCTATGAAAAATTTACAACACGCATCCTCTCAAGGCATCAAATCTTACCCGACGTATACACTCTTTGTACACAAAAAACTAAAACAAAAAAAATAATAATTTTGAATTTAATCTAATGCCATCCCATCCCAGCCCTAAATGATGTTTTTAAAGAACATATACCACAGAAACAGTTGTTTCATGCACCTACGACTAGTACTGGCTTGACCCTACTGAATGGCCCCTTGGCATACTAGGCCATATAGTAAAATAAATAAATATTGCAAATTTAAAAAATGGGAAAACATTTACTGAACTGTGTAAAATTGTTCCTTTACAAAAGAAGAAAAATGTAATGCAAAAATATATCTGGGCTCCTAGTGAAAATGCAGGTCGCCCACCACAAAACCTTCCAAAAATCAAATAAAAGTACAAATAAATACTGGTGCATGTGCTCTATCAAACACACAATGCCCTTATGCAAGAATGTTTGGACTTACTTGTGAAATCTCAAATGTAAAATCTGTAAATACAATGATATATATGCAGCAGACAAGGAGAGTATTCCTTTCTGCTCCAAATCCAAATGGAAAGTAGCCAGGAGATAGACAAAGCACAGGGAGGAGCCTGCTGGACATGAACAGGAAGTTGGAGTCTCTGGGGCACTTCGTTCCTGTGAGAAAAAAAAAGTTTAAAAAAGTCTTCTTGCACAAAAAACAACTCCAATGATTTGTTGGAGAAGAAATTCTACTAGAAAAACCTCTTTTGCTTCTTCTCAAGCACAAAAACTACTCGAGTGGTGTGTTCACCACCGCGACCGGCACTACATTGGTGCTGTCATCGCCAGAAGTTGTGTGAGCGAGCACGAGCTCTCATGCACACTTGCTAGCTTCCTGAGAGTATTGTGTTGCTTTTGAACGAGGACCAAAACAAATCTCAAGTGCGCAAACTAAACAAAAAACACTACATCACTGCCTGAAGAGTCTGTGAGCAGAGTTTACCGCCCTGGCCTAACGAGAATCTATTGTCCCTTGCGGCTGGACAGATCACCACCATATCACCTTCCTCATCACTGATGCTGTGAGTTCTAAAAAGGCTCAAATAAAGCAAGCTAAACAATGAAACAGAAGTTTGTGGAACATAAACCTTAATGATATGACTCTGTACTGGGGTGAATGTATGACATTGTTCTGCATTCTGTCCATCAACTGTTGGTTTTGCATTTGTCACCCCGAGTGGGAGGGGTATGCTCAGACGTGAGTCCCATGTTCTCCATACCACTGGAGTCAAGCTATCCTGGCTGAAGACGGCTGATAGCCAGAAACCCGTCCTAGGATGCTTGATTCCGGTCCAGGAAAGACATGGCTTGGCAGTTCGGGCTGGACTGTTCCCATGAGGCACAGGGTCAAGGCTGATTTGCATATGGCCATGTCTGAACTGGGGTTGGTGTGGAGTACAAAAAAACGATGGATTTAGGCCCAGATCTCTGTACTGGGGTGAATGTATGACATTGTTCTGCATTCTGTCCATCAACTGTTGGTTTTGCATTCGTCCTCAGTAACAACATCCTGCCTCCCCAGGTGGACATGGTAGATGTCTACATCCTCATAGATCACTACAATACTTCCATTTTGAACATTCTAGTTTATTTATTTATTTATTTATTACATTTCTAGAGCGCACTGTTACCCGGAGGTGTCCTTGCACCAACAGATTGGGCTGGTGTGTGTGGGTAAGGAGCTTTAATGAGTGAAGAGCCAGGTCTTCAGTGCCTTTCTAAAGGATAGCAGATCAGGCAATTGTCTAATGTAGAGGGGTAGCTTGTTCCAGGCTACTGCTGCGCCTAAGGAAAAGCTCCTCCCTCCCCATCTTACTTTCTTGACTCTGGGGACTACTACCAATGCCTGCTGCCCAGATCTGAGGGATCTTGCCGGCTTGTACCAGAAAAACAGTTCCTTCATGCATCTAGGGCCCAGATCGTGCACTGCTTTAAAGACCACACAGAGCGCCTTGAAAGTAATTCGTTTCCGCACTGGCAACCAATGAAGTTTAGCCAGGTCCTGAGCCACCGATGCAAACTTAGGTGTATCTGTTATCAGGTGTGCGGCTGCGTTCTGTAGGATCTGGAGTTTATTTAGTACACCTAGGGGCATATTATCAAGCCTGTGCGCTAAAATTATCGCCGCTTTATCGGCCGAAAACGACCGATAAAGCGGCGATTACGGGCTTGATAATATGTTCTGTGGAATTCCAATCGAAGCCCATGTTAGATGTCTTCACATCTAACATGTGCTTCGATTGGAATTCCATAGAGCATATTATCAAGCCCATTATCGCCGCTTTATCGGCCGTTTTCGGCCGATAAAGCGGCGATAATTTTAGCGCACAGGCTTGATAATATGCCCCCTAGTCCCTATTGCGCCCTTAGAACTAAAAAGAATATCCACCAAAGAGTCTAAACCTTGGATCAATTACAGCCTTAATACAGAAAGACACAATTTTAGAGTAGCTGAACGAGCTTGGAGATTCAAATCCCCCCCAATCTTCAACATTCCCACTTTGGCATAGCTCATTGAAAAATGTGTCCAGGTCTAACTTTACAAACACATAGAACAATTCCAACTTCTAGACCAATTCCAATCTGACTTCTGTCAAGGCCACAGCACTGAATCAGCGCTCACACACATAGTGGACTGTTAGACCCTGCATCATTGGCATGTGTTTTCCTTTCCCTCTGCTCTTCGTGACTTGTATGATTGGCTGGATGCATATGTTCTAGGTGCTGTGCCCCTGCTAATCAGTGCCACAGCACGAATGCTCCCGGAATATAGATGACAGTGTGAATAAGAATAACCCCAATGCATACATCTGTGTAGCCTGTTAATTAAGGATTACTTTTTAGCATCCTATTTGGCCCTAGGAAACCGATAGGAACTTCGAGTTTGATATGGTTATGCTCAGGACATTGAGGGCCATCTTTTAGTGAGGACCGTTTATATTTCACATGTTTTGATGTGCCTTTCCTGAAAATGTGGTAGTTTCTTGCCTATAGCTTTACTCCAGGCTGTATCACATATGCGTGTTGGCCGTCTGGTTTTGGAGCAGCAGGGCCAGCTGGGTCAAACCTGGCTGGAGAGAGAGACCAGAATTCCGAGCGTGAGGAGGGGTGACTCTTTGATCCGAGCAGGGCCATGCCTGGCAAGGTGAATGATGGCTCCACCTCCCTCTGGGTGTCTGGTAGCAGGCCCCCTCATTCTGAAAGGGCAGGATGTCGCCTCATAAACCAAGTGCTCCCCATCTCCACCGAACTGGTTCTGACTGGAGTCAGTGATTTGCGACCTTAGAGAACAAATACTTTTTAGGTATAAAATACTGCGCTGGAACTTTGGCCAAGGGTGTTCCTTCTGGATGTCAAGACGAAACACTGTCCGAGTGAACAGAGGAAAGGACTTTGAAACTTTCACCAAGCTTGCCGAAAAAACAACTGAAGGGCCTAAATCAAGAGCGCTTCCTGCAGAAGTCTCAGAGACATTACACTTCACCCCGTCAGCCGTCGGAATTTCCATGCGATGAATTCTACTTGCAGGTGAGGCCTCCGTCGAGTAATCCGGAGGCTCTAGGTCTACTGTGAGGACCGCGGACTGTGAACCTTTGAACCTTTTCCTAAACATTTGGGGGCCGCTGCAGCTAAGAGAGAGTTGCCGCCGCTGAGAGCCTGCCTAACTTTGCCCCTTCAACTCTTCCGCCAGATCCATGTGGGCTGCTGCCACTGAGAGAGAGCTGCCGCCACTGAGAGCCCACTGGATTCTGCAATTAGAGCCCTTCACTGAACCTGTGTGGACCGCTGCAACCAAGAGAGAGCTGTAGCCGCTGAGCGTCCATCATTGTGCCAGCCTGGCCGAGACCATCCTCTGTTGTGTGGGCTGCCGCAGCTAAAGAGATAGCTGTAGCCACTGAGTACCCGCACCCTTTACTACTTTTTCACCATTGCAATTTGTCCCGTGGGCCGCCGCAGCCAAGGGAGAGCTGTAGCCGATGAGTGCCTGCACCCTTTGCTACTTTGCACCATTGTTTTTTGCCACATGGGTTGCCTCAGCCAAGAGAGAGTTGTAGCCACTGAGTGCCCACACCCTTGCTACTGTGCATCATCGTGATTTGTCCCTTGGGCCGCCGTAGCCAAGCGAAAGCTGTAGCCGCTGAGTGCCTGCACCCTTGCTACAATGCATCATTGTTATTTGTCCTGTGGGGCGCCGCAGCCATGAGAGAGCTGTAGCTGCCCCCTTTGCTACTTGCATCATTTTGATTTGCCGTGTAGGCTGTCACAGCCAAAAGAGAGCTGTCACGGCTGAGTGCCCACACGCTTTGCTACTTTGCATCATCATGAGTTGTCCCGTGGGCCGCCGCAGCTAAGAGAGGCTGTGGTCACTGAGCGCCTGCACCTTTGGCAACTTTGCATCCCTAGAATTTGTCCTGTGGGCCAGCGTAGCTGAGGGAGAGCTGCTGCCGCTGTGTGCCGGCACCTTGTTTACCCTTGTTGTGGATTGTCGCTATGGTTTTGTTGGCCGCCGCAGCTAAGAGAGAGATGCTGCTGCTGTGCACCCACCACGGGGCTGCACGACGAGAGTCATCGCCACCACCAGCCTGGGCCACCACAGCCACGTGCTGCTGTCACTGAGCGCCTTGTCCCATAGTGCCCGAATCATTGTGGGTGCACACTGCGGAACTCAGCCCCCAAGACTTGTTTTCACTCAGAGTCCGCCTGTCACCGTCTCCGCTACTTCAAGAAGCTGTGTGCTGTGTCCCCTTTCCGCGATGGGTATCTGGTGCCCAACGGGTCGCATATGCCCTGGCCCAGAACTCAGTAAGTGTCACGCTTTGGTGAATATGTTATTGTCTTTCAGTTTGAGTCCCTAGGGGTTGACGTGAATTGTAGTTGTTGAAACGCTTTGAAAGTTTTGAGTTAAACTGTTAGATAAAGCTATTTTGTGGTGTCATTACTGCCTTATTGTATGTGGTCATAAACGCTTCACACACTGCCTCTGAGATAGGCCTACCTGCTAGTGCTACATTACCAGAGGGTTGAGCAGGGTTTATCTAAGGCGTTGGCCCTCTTGCCCTGACTTAGGAAGAAGGGTCCCTATTTGGACAGTGAGGCCAGCCATTGTCAACTAGAGACCCTCATTTCTAACATGGACGATGTGCAACAAATGTTGGATCAGAATGAATCATGCCTTCTAATCATTCTAGCCTTATCATCTGCATTCAATATGGTTAATCATGACAGTCTACTAGATTTACATGAATAGAGGATGGGGTTTTCAGGGTCCATCCTAAACTGGTTTACCTTATTCCTCCACAACTGAACCCAGATAGTCAAGGTTAAACAGTCTCTGTCCAATGCCACCTTAGGGGGTCACACAGGGGTCCTCTCTCTCACCTACTTTTTTCAACCTATTAATGGAGCCTCTGGCAGAATCTTTGAAATACTCCAACATTCATTATCATATGTATGTGGATGACATTCAATCATACTTGGAAATCTCTTTCCAGAAGACTTCAGATCCCTCAAGTTAACTCTACAAAATACTCAAAACTGGCTAACTCCCAATCATCTCAAACTAAGTGCTATCAACATGGATTTCCTCCTTATCGTCTCAACCAATCACAAGCCTCAAGATGGATCTATGGATAAAGCATATAATTTTTTTTGGACTGATGCCATTGGTTTTTTGACTCTCTGCGCTCTGGCTCCTAAAACATTTTGACATTGGCTATACCCCTAATTGGTATATTTAACGTAGCTATAAGTGCCTAGTATATGGTACAAAGTATACTCACGACCTGTGGGGTTTAATGTCACTACTAGACTGTAGCACACATTGTGCCACTGCTAAATTGACAATGCAAAACATGACTGCGGGCCTACCACTGAAGCCTGTCTTTAAAATTTTAAAACAGCAAATTCAGCTGGTCTAGATAACATGTTTTAGCAGGTCTAAACCCTCTATTTAAATTAACCCTGGGCGGAGAACTACGCTCCGTTCACAGAGTTTGCGAATTTTTGGCAACTTCGCACTTCGCGGAGAGCGCGAAGCTGTCGCCTACTTCGCAATCTACAGCGTAGCGTAGTAGTTTTTCTTCCTCGCGCGCTCAATAGCATTCTTGCGTGCGCGGTAATGACTTACCGTGGTTCTGCGTTCGCTTTCTCGCTTTTCTCTCCCGGTCGCGTTCGCTACGATGTTTGGAATCCGGCCGCACAATCCAACCCGACTGTGAGAACGCGATAACGTCATTCGGACGCACGAACACGTCATTAGGATGCGCGATCTTCCTTACAGCGCTATGTAGGTAAGATCGCGTTTCTGAAAACGCAGAAACTGCAATCTGGCACAGAATATCTCTCGAGCATTTTAAAATTTTCGCAAAAATGTTCATTTAACCCCTCAAATTGTGATTTGGCTGTATATTTTTGGGCTAGGAGTCCTCTTTTTGTTTCTACTCTTTTTTTCAAGAGAAAGGAAGTGTCCCTGACCCTCCAACTTCCGGTTCCTGTCCACCAGGCTCCTCCCAGTGCTTTGTCCATGTGGTGTTCACTTTCATTTGGAATTGGAGCTGGAAGGATCACTCTTTGTGTTTGTCTGCTGCATCATAGCATTTAATTGGATTTATTTCCTTTTTTTATTGAACCATTGGCGATTGCAATAAGGAACTGCGCTGATATTCACCCCCCAATTCCATTTATGGCAACATTGAAATTATACGATATTATGCTTATTATTAAACCAGAGATTAAGGTTCAGGCAAAGGTTTTCAGATTTTGATGATTTTGAGGTTTTAGGTGACTATAGAATTAATAAAAAGAAATTTGAAGTTATACAGTGTGGAGGAGCCAGCTTGGATTTGCACCCGGATATTCTTTCACTTGTTAACACCAAACCCAAGAGACATTTGGAGGTTTATTTTTTCGGAAAGTGTAAGTGATCTATATCGGTTGAATTTTGCACCACTTTTACGAAAAACTCTGGCTCTGTTTTCACGTGGAAACTCTCTTCCATTATCTATTTTGGGCCGGGTTGCACTGTTTAAAATGTCTGTTCTTTCTCTTTTCAATTTTTTGTTCTCAACCATCCCATGTATTTTATTAGGCTCCTTTTTCACCCAAGTAAAGTCTATGTTTACAGCCTTTCTATGTGCAAAAAAAACCACAGCGAATTACACTTAGCACTTTATACGAAGAGTTGGAACAGGGAGGCTTAGCTCTTCTGAATCTCAGGGACTATTACTTTGCCTATTTTGCACAATATATATCTAGATTCAAATCTAAACAACAATCAAATCTTTTTATCAATAGTTTTTTAAATCTAATGTATAAGGAAAGCCAGATCCATTCCCCTTTGTCAATTTTTAAATCTCCTATATTGGTTCGGTGTAAGTGCCTTCAATGTTTTTTTTAAAAACGTCAGGCTCTCTGTAAATGATAATCCATCCCTGTAGTTAATTCTGCTACTTCGTTGGCTGGCCTTCTGCCATTATCAGGGATTAGACAATATTCAGAACTTACATTAAAGTGGGTCTCGGCTGGATTTCGAAAAGTCTCTGATTTTCTGAGGATTGGAAGATGGTTGACTATGACTGAAATGTCACAATTGATTGTTAACAATTTTCTTCTTTTGGGGTCATATAACATCTTCAGTAAATTGCTTAGTGAATTAGACTTATCTCAAATTTGCGAACAACATCATTTAGCTTTTGAACTTTTAGAGGATACGTCTTGTAGAAAACCTGGAGCATGGAAAAAGCATTTATCCTCAGTTAAGGGCCTCGACCTTGGACAGAAGGCAATTTCAGAATGGATGAAACATGAAGAATTAGAAATTTCACCCAGTATGTGGTCAGCAATGAATAAATTTAATTTCAGTATGCTAAGAGGAGCGAATTGGGAAAGGATGCTGTTTTTCAGTAAATGGCAACTTTACCGAACCCCTCTTTCTGTCTCTAAAATGTATATCAATCAAGCAACGCACTGATTTTTGCTGTATTAACCACCCTACAGCTAATTGGTCACATATCATGTTGCAATCTCCTAGGATTCAGAGGTTCTGGGAGGATATTTTTTGTCACTTAGAATCTGTAGTATTCTATCAGAAGTGAATAATTTGTTAATATTTATAGGCTTTGATCCAGATCTTCTTTTTCCTGATAAACATACATTGCAATGGCAGTAGCCAGATCACTTTAGTTGCAAAGATGGCGCACTGATCTTATTCCCACTTACTTCGATTATGCTTGTTGTAAAAAGGCTTAAAGTGTTATTGTCTGGCTGTCTTTCTCAACTGTTCAAGACTTCGAAGATGTTTTTGTGCTATTTATTAATTGTTGTAATTCTAATATTTTGCCTAATGGAAAATTATTTTTATGGATTTATTGGTTTGAATGTATTGTAAGTTGGGCTTCAATAACAAAAAACAAAAAAAGAAACCTATTGTGAGGCAAGGAGGTGTCAAATAAATAAAATGCAAAAACGTCATGTAATATATAAGCAAAGCCATCAAAATCATATTCTTAATATACATACTACAGTGATCAGCAAGCATATTATCAGACTCATATCCCATCCGTCCATGCAAGCCTGTGGCAATTGCACATTGTATGGGTGCTCAAAATGACTGCTAGACAGCGCCACATGGTCAAACAACAACATTGGGAACAAAGAACACATGTAAGCCTATGGCAAAGGCACATTGCCTTTATACACAAAATGGCTGCCAGCCAAAAGGCCAAACAACAACAGCAAGCAAGGAGGCATGTGGAACATAAATCACATGCATGTCTAAGGCAAAGGCACACACATATATGGACAAACACTGGACAAACAAAGGGAGCATGGTAACACTATAGAAAACATTACCATTAATTCAACCAAAATAAAAATTTACTGAGCTATGAAAAATTTACAACATGCATCCTCTCAAGGCATCAAATCTTCCCCGACGTATACACTCTTTGTACACAAAAAACTAAAACAAAAAAAAAATAATTTTGAATTTAATCTAATGCCATCCCATCCCAGCCCTAAATGATGTTTTTAAAGAACATATACCACAGAAACAGTTGTTTCATGCACCTATGACTAGTACTGGCTTGACCCTACTGAATGGCCCCTTGGAATACTAGGCCATATAGTAAAATAAATAAATATTGCTAATTTAAAAAATAGGAAAAAATTTACTGAACTGTGTAAAATTGTTCCTTTACAAAAGAAGAAAAATGTAATGCAAAAATATATCTGGGCTCCTAGTGAAAATGCAGGTCACCCACCACAAAACAGTCCAAAAATCAAATAAAAGTACAAATAAATACTGGTGCATGTGCTCTATCAAACACACAATGCCCTTATGCAAGAATTTTTGGACTTACTTGTGAAATCTCAAATGTAAAATCTGTAAATACAATGATATATATGCAGCAGACAAGGAGAGTATTCCTTTCTGCTCCAAATCCAAATGGAAAGTAGCCAGGAGATAGACAAAGCACAGGGAGGAGCCTGCTGGACAGGAACAGGAAGTTGGAGTCTCTGGGGCACTTCGTTCCTGTGAGAAAAAAAAAGTTTAAAAAAGTCTTCTTGCACAAAAAACAACTCCAATGATTTGTTGGAGAAGAAATTCTACTAGAAAAACCTCTTTTGCTTCTTCTCAAGCACAAAAACTACTCGAGTGGTGTGTTCACCACCGCGACCGGCACTACATTGGTGCTGTCATCGCCAGAAGTTGTGTGAGCGAGCACGAGCTCTCATGCACACTTGCTAGCTTCCTGAGAGTATTGTGTCGCTTTTGAACGAGGACCAAAACAAATCTCAAGTGCGCAAACTAAACAAAAAATACTACATCACTGCCTGAAGACTCTGTGAGCGGAGTTTACCGCCCTGGCCTAACTAGAATCTATTGTCCCTTGCGGCTGGACAGATCACCACCATATCACCTTCCTCGTCACTGATGCTGTGAGTTCTAAAAAGGCTCAAATAAAGCAAGCTAAACAATGAAACAGAAGTTTGTGGAACATAAACCTTAATGATATGACTCTGTACTGGGGTGAATGTATGACATTGTTCTGCATTCTGTCCATCAACTGTTGGTTTTGCATTTGTCACCCCGAGTGGGATGGGTATGCTCAGACGTGAGTCCCATGTTCTCCATACCACTGGAGTCAAGCTATCCTGGCTGAAGACGGCTGATAGCCAGAAACCCGTCCTAGGATGCTTGATTCCGGTCCAGGAAAGACATGGCTTGGCAGTTCAGGCTGGACTGTTCCCATGAGGCACAGGGTCAAGGCTGATTTGCATATGGCCATATCTGAACTGGGGTTGGTGTGGAGTACAAAAAAACGATGGATTTAGGCCCAGATATCTGTACTGGGGTGAATGTATGACATTGTTCTGCATTCTGTCCATCAACTGTTGGTTTTGCATTCGTCCTCAGTAACAACATCCTGCCTCCCCAGGTGGACATGGTAGATGTCTACATCCTCATAGATCACTACAATACTTCCATTTTGAACATTCTAGTTTATTTATTTATTTATTTATTACATTTCTAGAGCGCACTGTTACCCGGAGGTGTCCTTGCGCCAACAGATTGGGCTGGTGTGTGTGGGTAAGGAGCTTTAATGAGTGAAAGCCAGGTCTTCAGTGCCTTTCTGAAGGATAGCAGATCTGGCAATTGTCTAATGTAGAGGGGTAGCTTGTTCCAGGCTACTGCTGCGCCTAAGGAAAAGTTCCTGCCTCCCCATCTTACTTTCTTGACTCTGGGGACTACTACCAATGCCTGCTGCCCAGATCTGAGGGATCTTGCCGGCTTGTACCAGAAAAACAGTTCCTTCATGCATCTAGGGCCCAGATCGTGCACTGCTTTAAAGACCACACAGAGCGCCTTGAAAGTAATTCGTTTCCGCACTGGCAACCAATGAAGTTTAGCCAGGTCCTGAGCCACCGATGCAAACTTAGGTGTATCTGTTATCAGGTGTGCGGCTGCGTTCTGTAGGATCTGGAGTTTATTTAGTACACCTAGTCCCTATTGCGCCCTTAGAACTAAAAAGAATATCCACCAAAGAGTCTAAACCTTGGATCAATTACAGCCTTAATACAGAAAGACACAATTTTAGAGTAGCTGAACGAGCTTGGAGATTCAAATCCCGCCCAATCTTCAACATTCCCACTTTGGCATACCTCATTGAAAAATGTGTCCAGGTCTAACTTTACAAACACATAGAACAATTCCAACTTCTAGACCAATTCCAATCTGACTTCTGTCAAGGCCACAGCACTGAATCAGCGCTCACACACATAGTGGACTGTTAGACCCTGCATCATTGGCATGTGTTTTCCTTTCCCTCTGCTCTTCCTGACTTGTATGATTGGCTGGATGCATATGTTCTAGGTGCTGTGCCCCTGCTAATTAGTGCCACAGCACGAATGCTCCCGAATATAGATGACAGTGTGAATAAGGATAACCCCAATGCATACATCGAATGTCTGACAAAATATCGAAATCAAAAATATCGACATACAAAAATATCGGAACAAAAATATCGAAGTCAAAAATATCGGAATCCTATCCCTAACAAGGTAAGTACAAAAATATCGAAAAAATAATATCGTAGTACAAAAATATCGAAATTAAAAATATCGTTTTTTTAAATGTATTAATAATAATGTAAAAATAATTATAAAATACATATAATGTTACAAATATTAAATAAAAATATTAAAACATAATTAAAAAATTAAAACTAATACATATACATTTAAAATAAATTAAAAACTTAATAATTTAATGTAATTTTATATTTTTTAATTTCATTTAATTGATTTAATTTACATTTATTTTATTTTTACCCTGTACGACTGTACCCCAAAAACCCAAAACTGACCCTGAACCCTAAAAATACCCCTTTACCCATGAACTGAAAACTGACCCATAACCCTAAAAATACCCCTTTACCCAAAAACTGAAAACTGACCCTGAACCCTAAAAATACCCCTTTACCCAAAAACTGAAAACTGACCCTAAACCCTAAAAATACACCTTTACCCAAAAACTGAAAACTGACCCTGAACCCTAAAAATACCCCTTTACCCAAAAACTGAAAACTGACCCTGAACCCTAAAAATACCCCTTTACCCAAAAACTGAAAACTGACCCTGAACCCTAAAATTACCCCTTTACCCATGAACTGAAAACTGACCCTGAACCCTAAAAATACCCCTGTACCCATGAACTGAAAACTGACCCTGAACCCTAAAAATACCCCTGTACCCAAAAATAATTAATATTATTTAATTACCAATTAATTATTAATTAACAATAACAATAAAGTAAATATATTAGCACATTTGCTGTAATTAATTTAATTTAATAATTAATATTATTTTGCACAATTAATTAATTAAGAATAACAATAAATTATATATATGAAAATTACTAAAATTAATGTAATTAAATAATTAATAATTATTAATTACCAACTAATTAATAATTATAAATATGTAAAAAATTATAATAATTAATTAACTAATTAATAGAAATTAATTACCAATTAATTATTAATTAAAATATGTACAAACATATATCAATTAATTAATTATTATTAAATTACTTCCCACCCTATTCCCCTATAAACCCATAACCCGCTACAGAACATATTTATCAATTAATAAATTAATTAAAAATAATTTAAAATTAATTCTCAATTAATTAATTAATAATTCCTACTAATTAATAATTAATTTAACATAATTAAATTACTTCCCACCCTATTCCCCTATAAACCCACAACCCGCTACAGTAGTAAAAGACAATATTTAATAAAATAACATTAAAAATAAATAATAAAACATAATAAATACAATATAATATACACTAAATTTATTTAAAAATTGATATTAGTAACATCAAAGTTATTAATTTCGATATTATTAACATCGATATTTACAACTTCGATATTACTGATATCATACCAATATCGATATTTAGACTGTCGATATTACTTACCTTCGATATTTTTGTATATCGATATTTAAACTTCGATATTTTTGCATATCGATATTTAAAAATCGATATTTTGTCTGTGTACCGCATACATCTGTGTAGCCTGTTAATTAAGGATTACTTTTTAGCATCCTATTTGGCCCTAGGAAACCGATAGGAACTTCGAGTTTGATATGGTTATGCTCAGGACATTGAGGGCATCTTTTAGTGAGGACCGTTTATATTTCACATGTTTTGATGTGCCTTTCCTGAAAATGTGGTAGTTTCTTGCCTAAAGCTTTACTGCAGGCTGTATCACATATGCGTATTGGCCGTCTGGTTTTGGAGCAGCAGGGCCAGCTGGGTCAAACCTGGCTGGAGAGAGAGACCAGAATTCCGAGCGTGAGGAGGGGCGGGTGACTCTTTGATCCGAGCAGTGCCATGCCTGGCAAGGTGAATGATGGCTCCACCTCCCTCTGGGTGTCTGGTAGCAGGCCCCCTCATTCTGAAAGGGCAGGATGTCACCTCATAAACCAAGCTCTCCCCATCTCCACCAAACTGGTTCTGACTGGAGTCAGTGATTTGCGAACTTAGAGAACAAATACTTTTTAGGTATAAAATACTGTGCTGGAACTTTGGCCAAGGGTGTTCCTTCTGGATGTCAAGACGAAACACTGTCCGAGTGAACAGAGGAAAGGACTTCTAAACTTTCACCAAGGTTGCCGAAAAAACTACTGAAGGGCCTAAATCAAGAGCGCTTCCTGCAGAAGTCTCAGAGACATTACACTTCACCCCGTCAGCCGTCGGAATTTCCATGCGATGAATTCTACTTGCAGGTGAGGCCTCCGTCGAGTAATCCGGAGGCTCTAGGTCTACTGTGAGGACCGCGGACTGTGAACCTTTGAACCTTTTCCTAAACATTTGGGGGCCGCTGCAGCTAAGAGAGAGTTGCCGCCGCTGAGATCCTGCCTAACTTTGCCCCTTCAACTCTTCCGCCAGATCCATGTGGGCTGCTGCCACTGAGAGAGAGCTGCCGCCACTGAGAGCACACTGGATTCTGCAATTAGAGCCCTTCACTGAACCTGTGTGGACCGCTGCAACCAAGAGAGAGCTGTAGCCGCTGAGCGTCCATCATTGTGCCAGCCTGGCCGAGACCATCCTCTGTTGTGTGGGCTGCCGCAGCTAAAGAGATAGCTGTAGCCACTGAGTACCCGCACCCTTTGCTACTTTTTCACCATTGCAATTTGTCCCGTGGGCCGCCGCAGCCAAGGGAGAGCTGTAGCCGATGAGTGCCCGCACCCTTTGCTACTGTGCATCATCGTGATTTGTCCCTTGGGCCGCCGTAGCCAAGCGAAAGCTGTAGCCGCTGAGTGCCCGCACCCTTGCTACAATGCATCATTGTTATTTGTCCTGTGGGGCGCCGCAGCCATGAGAGAGCTGTAGCTGCCCCCTTTGCTACTTGCATCATTGTGATTTGCCATGTAGGCTGTCACAGCCAAAAGAGAGCTGTCACGGCTGAGTGCCCACACGCTTTGCTACTTTGCATCATCATGAGTTGTCCCGTGGGCCGCCGCAGCTAAGAGAGGCTGTGGTCACTGAGCGCCTGCACCTTTGGCAACTTTGCATCCCTAGAATTTGTCCTGTGGGCCACCGTAGCTGAGGGAGAGCTGCTGCCGCTGTGTGCCGGCACCTTGTTTACCCTTGTTGTGGATTGTCGCTATGGTTTTGTTGGCCGCCGCAGCTAAGAGAGAGATGCTGCTGCTGTGCACCCACCACGGAGCTGCACGACGAGAGTCATCGCAACCACCAGCCTGGGCCACCACAGCCACGTGCTGCTGCCACTGAGCGCCTTGTCCCAGAATGCCCGAATCATTGTGGGTGCACACTGCGGAACTCAGCCCCCAAGACTTGTGGTCACTCAGAATCCGCCTGTCACCGTCTCCGCTACTTCAAGAAGCTGTGTGCTGGGTCCCCTTTCCGCGATGGGTATCTGGTGCCCAACGGGTCGCATAGGCCCTGGCCCTGAACTCAGTAAGTGTCACGCTTTGGTGAATATGTTATTGTCTTTCAGTTTGAGTCCCTACGGGTTGACGTGAATTGTAGTTGTTGAAACGCTTTGAAAGTTTTGAGTTAAACTGTTAGATAAAGCTATTTTGTGGTGTCATTACTGCCTTATTGTATGTGGTCATAAACGCTTCACACACTGCCTCTGAGATAGGCCTACCTGCTAGTGCTACATTACCAGAGGGTTGAGCAGGGTTTATCTAAGGCGTTGGCCCTCTTGCCCTGACTTAGGAAGAAGGGTCCCTATTTGGACAGTGAGGCCAGCCATTGTCAACTAGAGACTCTCATTTCTAACATGGACGATGTGCAACAAATGTTGGATCAGAATGAATCATGCCTTCTAATCATTCTAGCCTTATCATCTGCATTCAATATGGTTAATCATGACAGTCTACTAGATTTACATGAACAGAGGATGGGGTTTTCAGGGTCCATCCTAAACTGGTTTACCTTATTCCTCCACAACTGAACCCAGATAGTCAAGGTTAAACAGTCTCTGTCCAATGCCACCTTAGGGGGTCACACAGGGGTCCTCTCTCTCACCTACTTTTTTCAACCTATTAATGGAGCCTCTGGCAAAATCTTTGAAATACTCCAACATTCATTATCATATGTATGTGGATGACGTTCAATCATACTTGGAAACCTCTTTCCAGAAGACTTCAGATCCCTCAAGTTAACTCTACAAAATACTCAAAACTGGCTAACTCCCAATCATCTCAAACTAAGTGCTATCAACATGGATTTCCTCCTTATCGTCTCAACCAATCACAAGCCTCAAGATGGATCTATGGATAAAGCATATAATTTTTTTTGGACTGATGCCACTGGTTTTTTGACTCTCTGCACTGGGACTCTACCAACCAGGCCCCAGTGCATGCGCTCTGGCTCCTAAAACATTTTGACATTGGCTATACCCCTAATTGGTATATTTAACGTAGCTATAAGTGCCTAGTATATGGTACAAAGTGTACTCACGACCTGTGGGGTTTAATGTCACTACTAGACTGTAGCACACATTGTGCCACTGCTAAATTGACAATGCAAAACATGACTGCGGGCCTACCACTGAAGCCTGTCTTTAAAATTTTAAAACAGCAAATTCAGCTGGTCTAGATAACATGTTTTAGCAGGTCTAAACCCTCTATTTAAATTAACCCTGGGCGGAGAACTACGCTCCGTTCACAGAGTTTGCGAATTTTTGGCAACTTCGCACTTCGCGGAGAGCGCGAAGCTGTCGCCTACTTCGCAATCTACAGCGTAGCGTAGTAGTTTTTCTTCCTCGCGCGCTCAATAGCATTCTTGCGTGCGCGGTAATGACTTACCGTGGTTCTGCGTTCGCTTTCTCGCTTTTCTCTCCCGGTCGCGTTCGCTACGATGTTTGGAATCCGGCCGCACAATCCAACCCGACTGTGAGAACGCGATAACGTCATTCGGACGCACGAACACGTCATTAGGATGCGCGATCTTCCTTACAGCGCTATGTAGGTAAGATCGCGTTTCTGAAAACGCAGAAACTGCAATCTGGCACAGAATATCTCTCGAGCATGTTAAAATTTTCACAAAAATGTTCATTTAACCCCTCAAATTGTGATTTGGCTGTATATTTTTGGGCTAGGAGTCCTCTTTTTGTTTCTACTCTTTTTTTCAAGAGAAAGGAAGTGCCCCTGACCCTCCAACTTCCGGTTCCTGTCCACCAGGCTCCTCCCAGTGCTTTGTCCATGTGGTGTTCACTTTCATTTGGAATTGGAGCTGGAAGGATCACTCTTTGTGTTTGTCTGCTGCATCATAGCATTTAATTGGATTTATTTCCTTTTTTTATTGAACCATTGGCGATTGCAATAAGGAACTGCGCTGATATTCACCCCCCAATTCCATTTATGGCAACATTGAAATTATACGCCAACGATATTATGCTTATTATTAAACCAGAGATTAAGGTTCAGGCAAAGGTTTTCAGATTTTGATGATTTTGAGGTTTTAGGTGACTATAGAATTAATAAAAAGAAATTTGAAGTTATACAGTGTGGAGGAGCCAGCTTGGATTTGCACCCGGATATTCTTTCACTTGTTAACACCAAACCCAAGAGACATTTGGAGGTTTATTTTTTCGGAAAGTGTAAGTGATCTATATCGGTTGAATTTTGCACCACTTTTACGAAAAACTCTGGCTCTGTTTTCACGTGGAAACTCTCTTCCATTATCTATTTTGGGCCGGGTTGCACTGTTTAAAATGTCTGTTCTTTCTCTTTTCAATTTTTTGTTCTCAACCATCCCATGTATTTTATTAGGCTCCTTTTTCACCCAAGTAAAGTCTATGTTTACAGCCTTTCTATGTGCAAAAAAAACCACAGCGAATTACACTTAGCACTTTATACGAAGAGTTGGAACAGGGAGGCTTAGCTCTTCTGAATCTCAGGGACTATTACTTTGCCTATTTTGCACAATATATATCTAGATTCAAATCTAAACAACAATCAAATCTTTTTATCAATAGTTTTTTTAATCTAATGTATAAGGAAAGCCAGATCCATTCCCCTTTGTCAATTTTTAAATCTCCTATATTGGTTCGGTGTAAGTGCCTTCCATGTTTTTTTTAAAAACATCAGGCTCTCTGTAAATGATATTCCATCCCTGTAGTTAATTCTGCTACTTCGTTGGCTGGCCTTCTGCCATTATCAGGGATTAGACAATATTCAGAACTTACATTAAAGTGGGTCTCGGCTGGATTTCGAAAAGTCTCTGATTTTCTGAGGATTGGAAGATGGTTGACTATGACTGAAATGTCACAATTGATTGTTAACAATTTTCTTCTTTTGGGGTCATATAACATCTTCAGTAAATTGCTTAGTGAATTAGACTTATCTCAAATTTGCGAACAACATCATTTAGCTTTTGAACTTTTAGAGGATACGTCTTGTAGAAAACCTGGAGCATGGAAAAAGCATTTATCCTCAGTTAAGGGCCTCGACCTTGGACAGAAGGCAATTTCAGAATGGATGAAACATGAAGAATTAGAAATTTCACCCAGTATGTGGTCAGCAATGAATACATTTAATTTCAGTATGCTAAGAGGAGCGAATTGGCAAAGGATGCTGTTTTTCAGTAAATGGCAACTTTACCGAACCCCTCTTTCTGTCTCTAAAATGTATATCAATCAAGCAACGCACTGATTTTTGCTGTATTAACCACCCTACAGCTAATTGGTCACATATCATGTTGCAATCTCCTAGGATTCAGAGGTTCTGGGAGGATATTTTTTGTCACTTAGAATCTGTAGTATTCTATCAGAAGTGAATAATTTGTTAATATTTATAGGCTTTGATCCAGATCTTCTTTTTCCTGATAAACATACATTGCAATGGCAGTAGCCAGATCACTTTAGTTGCAAAGATGGCGCACTGATCTTATTCCCACTTACTTCGATTATGCTTGTTGTAAAAAGGCTTAAAGTGTTATTGTCTGGCTGTCTTTCTCAACTGTTCAAGACTTCGAAGATGTTTTTGTGCTATTTATTAATTGTTGTAATTCTAATATTTTGCCTAATGGAAAATTATTTTTATGGATTTATTGGTTTGAATGTATTGTAAGTTGGGCTTCAATAACAAAAAACAAAAAAAGAAACCTATTGTGAGGCAAGGAGGTGTCAAATAAATAAAATGCAAAAACGTCATGTAATATATAAGCAAAGCCATCAAAATCATATTCTTAATATACATACTACAGTGATCAGCAAGCATATTATCAGACTCATATCCCATCCGTCCATGCAAGCCTGTGGCAATTGCACATTGTATGGGTGCTCAAAATGACTGCTAGACAGCGCCACATGGTCAAACAACAACATTGGGAACAAAGAACACATGTAAGCCTATGGCAAAGGCACATTGCCTTTATACACAAAATGGCTGCCAGCCAAAAGGCCAAACAACAACAGCAAGCAAGGAGGCATGTGGAACATAAATCACATGCATGTCTAAGGCAAAGGCACACACATATATGGACAAACACTGGACAAACAAAGGGAGCATGGTAACACTATAGAAAACATTACCATTAATTCAACCAAAATAAAAATTTACTGAGCTATGAAAAATTTACAACATGCATCCTCTCAAGGCATCAAATCTTCCCCGACGTATACACTCTTTGTACACAAAAAACTAAAACAAAAAAAAAATAATTTTGAATTTAATCTAATGCCATCCCATCCCAGCCCTAAATGATGTTTTTAAAGAACATATACCACAGAAACAGTTGTTTCATGCACCTATGACTAGTACTGGCTTGACCCTACTGAATGGCCCCTTGGAATACTAGGCCATATAGTAAAATAAATAAATATTGCTAATTTAAAAAATAGGAAAAAATTTACTGAACTGTGTAAAATTGTTCCTTTACAAAAGAAGAAAAATGTAATGCAAAAATATATCTGGGCTCCTAGTGAAAATGCAGGTCACCCACCACAAAACAGTCCAAAAATCAAATAAAAGTACAAATAAATACTGGTGCATGTGCTCTATCAAACACACAATGCCCTTATGCAAGAATTTTTGGACTTACTTGTGAAATCTCAAATGTAAAATCTGTAAATACAATGATATATATGCAGCAGACAAGGAGAGTATTCCTTTCTGCTCCAAATCCAAATGGAAAGTAGCCAGGAGATAGACAAAGCACAGGGAGGAGCCTGCTGGACAGGAACAGGAAGTTGGAGTCTCTGGGGCACTTCGTTCCTGTGAGAAAAAAAAAGTTTAAAAAAGTCTTCTTGCACAAAAAACAACTCCAATGATTTGTTGGAGAAGAAATTCTACTAGAAAAACCTCTTTTGCTTCTTCTCAAGCACAAAAACTACTCGAGTGGTGTGTTCACCACCGCGACCGGCACTACATTGGTGCTGTCATCGCCAGAAGTTGTGTGAGCGAGCACGAGCTCTCATGCACACTTGCTAGCTTCCTGAGAGTATTGTGTCGCTTTTGAACGAGGACCAAAACAAATCTCAAGTGCGCAAACTAAACAAAAAATACTACATCACTGCCTGAAGACTCTGTGAGCGGAGTTTACCGCCCTGGCCTAACTAGAATCTATTGTCCCTTGCGGCTGGACAGATCACCACCATATCACCTTCCTCGTCACTGATGCTGTGAGTTCTAAAAAGGCTCAAATAAAGCAAGCTAAACAATGAAACAGAAGTTTGTGGAACATAAACCTTAATGATATGACTCTGTACTGGGGTGAATGTATGACATTGTTCTGCATTCTGTCCATCAACTGTTGGTTTTGCATTTGTCACCCCGAGTGGGATGGGTATGCTCAGACGTGAGTCCCATGTTCTCCATACCACTGGAGTCAAGCTATCCTGGCTGAAGACGGCTGATAGCCAGAAACCCGTCCTAGGATGCTTGATTCCGGTCCAGGAAAGACATGGCTTGGCAGTTCAGGCTGGACTGTTCCCATGAGGCACAGGGTCAAGGCTGATTTGCATATGGCCATATCTGAACTGGGGTTGGTGTGGAGTACAAAAAAACGATGGATTTAGGCCCAGATATCTGTACTGGGGTGAATGTATGACATTGTTCTGCATTCTGTCCATCAACTGTTGGTTTTGCATTCGTCCTCAGTAACAACATCCTGCCTCCCCAGGTGGACATGGTAGATGTCTACATCCTCATAGATCACTACAATACTTCCATTTTGAACATTCTAGTTTATTTATTTATTTATTTATTACATTTCTAGAGCGCACTGTTACCCGGAGGTGTCCTTGCGCCAACAGATTGGGCTGGTGTGTGTGGGTAAGGAGCTTTAATGAGTGAAAGCCAGGTCTTCAGTGCCTTTCTAAAGGATAGCAGATCTGGCAATTGTCTAATGTAGAGGGGTAGCTTGTTCCAGGCTACTGCTGCGCCTAAGGAAAAGTTCCTGCCTCCCCATCTTACTTTCTTGACTCTGGGGACTACTACCAATGCCTGCTGCCCAGATCTGAGGGATCTTGCCGGCTTGTACCAGAAAAACAGTTCCTTCATGCATCTAGGGCCCAGATCGTGCACTGCTTTAAAGACCACACAGAGCGCCTTGAAAGTAATTTGTTTCCGCACTGGCAACCAATGAAGTTTAGCCAGGTCCTGAGCCACCGATGCAAACTTAGGTGTATCTGTTATCAGGTGTGCGGCTGCGTTCTGTAGGATCTGGAGTTTATTTAGTACACCTAGTCCCTATTGCGCCCTTAGAACTAAAAAGAATATCCACCAAAGAGTCTAAACCTTGGATCAATTACAGCCTTAATACAGAAAGACACAATTTTAGAGTAGCTGAACGAGCTTGGAGATTCAAATCCCGCCCAATCTTCAACATTCCCACTTTGGCATACCTCATTGAAAAATGTGTCCAGGTCTAACTTTACAAACACATAGAACAATTCCAACTTCTAGACCAATTCCAATCTGACTTCTGTCAAGGCCACAGCACTGAATCAGCGCTCACACACATAGTGGACTGTTAGACCCTGCATCATTGGCATGTGTTTTCCTTTCCCTCTGCTCTTCCTGACTTGTATGATTGGCTGGATGCATATGTTCTAGGTGCTGTGCCCCTGCTAATTAGTGCCACAGCACGAATGCTCCCGAATATAGATGACAGTGTGAATAAGGATAACCCCAATGCATACATCGAATGTCTGACAAAATATCGAAATCAAAAATATCGACATACAAAAATATCGGAACAAAAATATCGAAGTCAAAAATATCGGAATCCTATCCCTAACAAGGTAAGTACAAAAATATCGAAAAAATAATATCGTAGTACAAAAATATCGAAATTAAAAATATCGTTTTTTAAATGTATTAATAATAATGTAAAAATAATTATAAAATACATATAATGTTACAAATATTAAATAAAAATATTAAAACATAATTAAAAAATTAAAAACTAATACATATACATTTAAAATAAATTAAAAACTTAATAATTTAATGTAATTTTATATTTTTTAATTTCATTTAATTGATTTAATTTACATTTATTTTATTTTTACCCTGTACGACTGTACCCCAAAAACCCAAAACTGACCCTGAACCCTAAAAATACCCCTTTACCCATGAACTGAAAACTGACCCATAACCCTAAAAATACCCCTTTACCCAAAAACTGAAAACTGACCCTGAACCCTAAAAATACCCCTTTACCCAAAAACTGAAAACTGACCCTAAACCCTAAAAATACACCTTTACCCAAAAACTGAAAACTGACCCTGAACCCTAAAAATACCCCTTTACCCAAAAACTGAAAACTGACCCTGAACCCTAAAAATACCCCTTTACCCAAAAACTGAAAACTGACCCTGAACCCTAAAATTACCCCTTTACCCATGAACTGAAAACTGACCCTGAACCCTAAAAATACCCCTGTACCCATGAACTGAAAACTGACCCTGAACCCTAAAAATACCCCTGTACCCAAAATTAATTAATATTATTTAATTACCAATTAATTATTAATTAACAATAACAATAAAGTAAATATATTAGCACATTTGCTGTAATTAATTTAATTTAATAATTAATATTATTTTGCACAATTAATTAATTAAGAATAACAATAAATTATATATATAAAAATTACTAAAATTAATGTAATTAAATAATTAATAATTATTAATTACCAACTAATTAATAATTATAAATATGTAAAAAATTATAATAATTAATTAACTAATTAATAGAAATTAATTACCAATTAATTATTAATTAAAATATGTACAAACATATATCAATTAATTAATTATTATTAAATTACTTCCCACCCTATTCCCCTATAAACCCATAACCCGCTACAGAACATATTTATCAATTAATAAATTAATTAAAAATAATTTAAAATTAATTCTCAATTAATTAATTAATAATTCCTACTAATTAATAATTAATTTAACATAATTAAATTACTTCCCACCCTATTCCCCTATAAACCCACAACCCGCTACAGTAGTAAAAGACAATATTTAATAAAATAACATTAAAAATAAATAATAAAACATAATAAATACAATATAATATACACTAAATTTATTTAAAAATTGATATTAGTAACATCAAAGTTATTAATTTCGATATTATTAACATCGATATTTACAACTTCGATATTACTGATATCATACCAATATCGATATTTAGACTGTCGATATTACTTACCTTCGATATTTTTGTATATCGATATTTAAACTTCGATATTTTTGCATATCGATATTTAAAAATCGATATTTTGTCTGTGTACCGCATACATCTGTGTAGCCTGTTAATTAAGGATTACTTTTTAGCATCCTATTTGGCCCTAGGAAACCGATAGGAACATCGAGTTTGATATGGTTATGCTCAGGACATTGAGGGCATCTTTTAGTGAGGACCGTTTATATTTCACATGTTTTGATGTGCCTTTCCTGAAAATGTGGTAGTTTCTTGCCTAAAGCTTTACTGCAGGCTGTATCACATATGCGTATTGGCCGTCTGGTTTTGGAGCAGCAGGGCCAGCTGGGTCAAACCTGGCTGGAGAGAGAGACCAGAATTCCGAGCGTGAGGAGGGGCGGGTGACTCTTTGATCCGAGCAGTGCCATGCCTGGCAAGGTGAATGATGGCTACACCTCCCTCTGGGTGTCTGGTAGCAGGCCCCCTCATTCTGAAAGGGCAGGATGTCACCTCATAAACCAAGCTCTCCCCATCTCCACCAAACTGGTTCTGACTGGAGTCAGTGATTTGCGACCTTAGAGAACAAATACTTTTTAGGTATAAAATACTGTGCTGGAACTTTGGCCAAGGGTGTTCCTTCTGGATGTCAAGACGAAACACTGTCCGAGTGAACAGAGGAAAGGACTTAGAAACTTTCACCAAGGTTGCCGAAAAAACTACTGAAGGGCCTAAATCAAGAGCGCTTCCTGCAGAAGTCTCAGAGACATTACACTTCACCCCGTCAGCCGTCGGAATTTCCATGCGATGAATTCTACTTGCAGGTGAGGCCTCCGTCGAGTAATCCGGAGGCTCTAGGTCTACTGTGAGGACCGCGGACTGTGAACCTTTGAACCTTTTCCTAAACATTTGGGGGCCGCTGCAGCTAAGAGAGAGTTGCCGCCGCTGAGATCCTGCCTAACTTTGCCCCTTCAACTCTTCCGCCAGATCCATGTGGGCTGCTGCCACTGAGAGAGAGCTGCCGCCACTGAGAGCACACTGGATTCTGCAATTAGAGCCCTTCACTGAACCTGTGTGGACCGCTGCAACCAAGAGAGAGCTGTAGCCGCTGAGCGTCCATCATTGTGCCAGCCTGGCCGAGACCATCCTCTGTTGTGTGGGCTGCCGCAGCTAAAGAGATAGCTGTAGCCACTGAGTACCCGCACCCTTTGCTACTTTTTCACCATTGCAATTTGTCCCGTGGGCCGCCGCAGCCAAGGGAGAGCTGTAGCCGATGAGTGCCCGCACCCTTTGCTACTGTGCATCATCGTGATTTGTCCCTTGGGCCGCCGTAGCCAAGCGAAAGCTGTAGCCGCTGAGTGCCCGCACCCTTGCTACAATGCATCATTGTTATTTGTCCTGTGGGGCGCCGCAGCCATGAGAGAGCTGTAGCTGCCCCCTTTGCTACTTGCATCATTGTGATTTGCCATGTAGGCTGTCACAGCCAAAAGAGAGCTGTCACGGCTGAGTGCCCACACGCTTTGCTACTTTGCATCATCATGAGTTGTCCCGTGGGCCGCCGCAGCTAAGAGAGGCTGTGGTCACTGAGCGCCTGCACCTTTGGCAACTTTGCATCCCTAGAATTTGTCCTGTGGGCCACCGTAGCTGAGGGAGAGCTGCTGCCGCTGTGTGCCGGCACCTTGTTTACCCTTGTTGTGGATTGTCGCTATGGTTTTGTTGGCCGCCGCAGCTAAGAGAGAGATGCTGCTGCTGTGCACCCACCACGGAGCTGCACGACGAGAGTCATCGCAACCACCAGCCTGGGCCACCACAGCCACGTGCTGCTGCCACTGAGCGCCTTGTCCCAGAGTGCCCGAATCATTGTGGGTGCACACTGCGGAACTCAGCCCCCAAGACTTGTGGTCACTCAGAGTCCGCCTGTCACCGTCTCCGCTACTTCAAGAAGCTGTGTGCTGGGTCCCCTTTCCGCGATGGGTATCTGGTGCCCAACGGGTCGCATAGGCCCTGGCCCTGAACTCAGTAAGTGTCACGCTTTGGTGAATATGTTATTGTCTTTCAGTTTGAGTCCCTACGGGTTGACGTGAATTGTAGTTGTTGAAACGCTTTGAAAGTTTTGAGTTAAACTGTTAGATAAAGCTATTTTGTGGTGTCATTACTGCCTTATTGTATGTGGTCATAAACGCTTCACACACTGCCTCTGAGATAGGCCTACCTGCTAGTGCTACATTACCAGAGGGTTGAGCAGGGTTTATCTAAGGCGTTGGCCCTCTTGCCCTGACTTAGGAAGAAGGGTCCCTATTTGGACAGTGAGGCCAGCCATTGTCAACTAGAGACTCTCATTTCTAACATGGACGATGTGCAACAAATGTTGGATCAGAATGAATCATGCCTTCTAATCATTCTAGCCTTATCATCTGCATTCAATATGGTTAATCATGACAGTCTACTAGATTTACATGAACAGAGGATGGGGTTTTCAGGGTCCATCCTAAACTGGTTTACCTTATTCCTCCACAACTGAACCCAGATAGTCAAGGTTAAACAGTCTCTGTCCAATGCCACCTTAGGGGGTCACACAGGGGTCCTCTCTCTCACCTACTTTTTTCAACCTATTAATGGAGCCTCTGGCAAAATCTTTGAAATACTCCAACATTCATTATCATATGTATGTGGATGACGTTCAATCATACTTGGAAATCTCTTTCCAGAAGACTTCAGATCCCTCAAGTTAACTCTACAAAATACTCAAAACTGGCTAACTCCCAATCATCTCAAACTAAGTGCTATCAACATGGATTTCCTCCTTATCGTCTCAACCAATCACAAGCCTCAAGATGGATCTATGGATAAAGCATATAATTTTTTTTGGACTGATGCCACTGGTTTTTTGACTCTCTGCACTGGGACTCTACCAACCAGGCCCCAGTGCATGCGCTCTGGCTCCTAAAACATTTTGACATTGGCTATACCCCTAATTGGTATATTTAACGTAGCTATAAGTGCCTAGTATATGGTACAAAGTGTACTCACGACCTGTGGGGTTTAATGTCACTACTAGACTGTAGCACACATTGTGCCACTGCTAAATTGACAATGCAAAACATGACTGCGGGCCTACCACTGAAGCCTGTCTTTAAAATTTTAAAACAGCAAATTCAGCTGGTCTAGATAACATGTTTTAGCAGGTCTAAACCCTCTATTTAAATTAACCCTGGCGGAGAACTACGCTCCGTTCACAGAGTTTGCGAATTTTTGGCAACTTCGCGGAGAGCGCGAAGCTGTCGCCTACTTCGCAATCTACAGCGTAGCGTAGTAGTTTTTCTTCCTCGCGCGCTCAATAGCATTCTTGCGTGCGCGGTAATGACTTACCGTGGTTCTGCGTTCGCTTTCTCGCTTTTCTCTCCCGGTCGCGTTCGCTACGATGTTTGGAATCCGGCCGCACAATCCAACCCGACTGTGAGAACGCGATAACGTCATTCGGACGCACGAACACGTCATTAGGATGCGCGATCTTCCTTACAGCGCTATGTAGGTAAGATCGCGTTTCTGAAAACGCAGAAACTGCAATCTGGCACAGAATATCTCTCGAGCATGTTAAAATTTTCACAAAAATGTTCATTTAACCCCTCAAATTGTGATTTGGCTGTATATTTTTGGGCTAGGAGTCCTCTTTTTGTTTCTACTCTTTTTTTCAAGAGAAAGGAAGTGCCCCTGACCCTCCAACTTCCGGTTCCTGTCCACCAGGCTCCTCCCAGTGCTTTGTCCATGTGGTGTTCACTTTCATTTGGAATTGGAGCTGGAAGGATCACTCTTTGTGTTTGTCTGCTGCATCATAGCATTTAATTGGATTTATTTCCTTTTTTTATTGAACCATTGGCGATTGCAATAAGGAACTGCGCTGATATTCACCCCCCAATTCCATTTATGGCAACATTGAAATTATACGCCAACGATATTATGCTTATTATTAAACCAGAGATTAAGGTTCAGGCAAAGGTTTTCAGATTTTGATGATTTTGAGGTTTTAGGTGACTATAGAATTAATAAAAAGAAATTTGAAGTTATACAGTGTGGAGGAGCCAGCTTGGATTTGCACCCGGATATTCTTTCACTTGTTAACACCAAACCCAAGAGACATTTGGAGGTTTATTTTTTCGGAAAGTGTAAGTGATCTATATCGGTTGAATTTTGCACCACTTTTACGAAAAACTCTGGCTCTGTTTTCACGTGGAAACTCTCTTCCATTATCTATTTTGGGCCGGGTTGCACTGTTTAAAATGTCTGTTCTTTCTCTTTTCAATTTTTTGTTTTCAACCATCCCATGTATTTTATTAGGCTCCTTTTTCACCCAAGTAAAGTCTATGTTTACAGCCTTTCTATGTGCAAAAAAAACCACAGCGAATTACACTTAGCACTTTATACGAAGAGTTGGAACAGGGAGGCTTAGCTCTTCTGAATCTCAGGGACTATTACTTTGCCTATTTTGCACAATATATATCTAGATTCAAATCTAAACAACAATCAAATCTTTTTATCAATAGTTTTTTTAATCTAATGTATAAGGAAAGCCAGATCCATTCCCCTTTGTCAATTTTTAAATCTCCTATATTGGTTCGGTGTAAGTGCCTTCAATGTTTTTTTTAAAAACATCAGGCTCTCTGTAAATGATATTCCATCCCTGTAGTTAATTCTGCTACTTCGTTGGCTGGCCTTCTGCCATTATCAGGGATTAGACAATATTCAGAACTTACATTAAAGTGGGTCTCGGCTGGATTTCGAAAAGTCTCTGATTTTCTGAGGATTGGAAGATGGTTGACTATGACTGAAATGTCACAATTGATTGTTAACAATTTTCTTCTTTTGGGGTCATATAACATCTTCAGTAAATTGCTTAGTGAATTAGACTTATCTCAAATTTGCGAACAACATCATTTAGCTTTTGAACTTTTAGAGGATACGTCTTGTAGAAAACCTGGAGCATGGAAAAAGCATTTATCCTCAGTTAAGGGCCTCGACCTTGGACAGAAGGCAATTTCAGAATGGATGAAACATGAAGAATTAGAAATTTCACCCAGTATGTGGTCAGCAATGAATACATTTAATTTCAGTATGCTAAGAGGAGCGAATTGGCAAAGGATGCTGTTTTTCAGTAAATGGCAACTTTACCGAACCCCTCTTTCTGTCTCTAAAATGTATATCAATCAAGCAACGCACTGATTTTTGCTGTATTAACCACCCTACAGCTAATTGGTCACATATCATGTTGCAATCTCCTAGGATTCAGAGGTTCTGGGAGGATATTTTTTGTCACTTAGAATCTGTAGTATTCTATCAGAAGTGAATAATTTGTTAATATTTATAGGCTTTGATCCAGATCTTCTTTTTCCTGATAAACATACATTGCAATGGCAGTAGCCAGATCACTTTAGTTGCAAAGATGGCGCACTGATCTTATTCCCACTTACTTCGATTATGCTTGTTGTAAAAAGGCTTAAAGTGTTATTGTCTGGCTGTCTTTCTCAACTGTTCAAGACTTCGAAGATGTTTTTGTGCTATTTATTAATTGTTGTAATTCTAATATTTTGCCTAATGGAAAATTATTTTTATGGATTTATTGGTTTGAATGTATTGTAAGTTGGGCTTCAATAACAAAAAACAAAAAAAGAAACCTATTGTGAGGCAAGGAGGTGTCAAATAAATAAAATGCAAAAACGTCATGTAATATATAAGCAAAGCCATCAAAATCATATTCTTAATATACATACTACAGTGATCAGCAAGCATATTATCAGACTCATATCCCATCCGTCCATGCAAGCCTGTGGCAATTGCACATTGTATGGGTGCTCAAAATGACTGCTAGACAGCGCCACATGGTCAAACAACAACATTGGGAACAAAGAACACATGTAAGCCTATGGCAAAGGCACATTGCCTTTATACACAAAATGGCTGCCAGCCAAAAGGCCAAACAACAACAGCAAGCAAGGAGGCATGTGGAACATAAATCACATGCATGTCTAAGGCAAAGGCACACACATATATGGACAAACACTGGACAAACAAAGGGAGCATGGTAACACTATAGAAAACATTACCATTAATTCAACCAAAATAAAAATTTACTGAGCTATGAAAAATTTACAACATGCATCCTCTCAAGGCATCAAATCTTCCCCGACGTATACACTCTTTGTACACAAAAAACTAAAACAAAAAAAAAAATAATTTTGAATTTAATCTAATGCCATCCCATCCCAGCCCTAAATGATGTTTTTAAAGAACATATACCACAGAAACAGTTGTTTCATGCACCTATGACTAGTACTGGCTTGACCCTACTGAATGGCCCCTTGGAATACTAGGCCATATAGTAAAATAAATAAATATTGCTAATTTAAAAAATAGGAAAAAATTTACTGAACTGTGTAAAATTGTTCCTTTACAAAAGAAGAAAAATGTAATGCAAAAATATATCTGGGCTCCTAGTGAAAATGCAGGTCACCCACCACAAAACAGTCCAAAAATCAAATAAAAGTACAAATAAATACTGGTGCATGTGCTCTATCAAACACACAATGCCCTTATGCAAGAATTTTTGGACTTACTTGTGAAATCTCAAATGTAAAATCTGTAAATACAATGATATATATGCAGCAGACAAGGAGAGTATTCCTTTCTGCTCCAAATCCAAATGGAAAGTAGCCAGGAGATAGACAAAGCACAGGGAGGAGCCTGCTGGACAGGAACAGGAAGTTGGAGTCTCTGGGGCACTTCGTTCCTGTGAGAAAAAAAAAGTTTAAAAAAGTCTTCTTGCACAAAAAACAACTCCAATGATTTGTTGGAGAAGAAATTCTACTAGAAAAACCTCTATTGCTTCTTCTCAAGCACAAAAACTACTCGAGTGGTGTGTTCACCACCGCGACCGGCACTACATTGGTGCTGTCATCGCCAGAAGTTGTGTGAGCGAGCACGAGCTCTCATGCACACTTGCTAGCTTCCTGAGAGTATTGTGTCGCTTTTGAACGAGGACCAAAACAAATCTCAAGTGCGCAAACTAAACAAAAAATACTACATCACTGCCTGAAGACTCTGTGAGCGGAGTTTACCGCCCTGGCCTAACTAGAATCTATTGTCCCTTGCGGCTGGACAGATCACCACCATATCACCTTCCTCGTCACTGATGCTGTGAGTTCTAAAAAGGCTCAAATAAAGCAAGCTAAACAATGAAACAGAAGTTTGTGGAACATAAACCTTAATGATATGACTCTGTACTGGGGTGAATGTATGACATTGTTCTGCATTCTGTCCATCAACTGTTGGTTTTGCATTTGTCACCCCGAGTGGGATGGGTATGCTCAGACGTGAGTCCCATGTTCTCCATACCACTGGAGTCAAGCTATCCTGGCTGAAGACGGCTGATAGCCAGAAACCCGTCCTAGGATGCTTGATTCCGGTCCAGGAAAGACATGGCTTGGCAGTTCAGGCTGGACTGTTCCCATGAGGCACAGGGTCAAGGCTGATTTGCATATGGCCATATCTGAACTGGGGTTGGTGTGGAGTACAAAAAAACGATGGATTTAGGCCCAGATATCTGTACTGGGGTGAATGTATGACATTGTTCTGCATTCTGTCCATCAACTGTTGGTTTTGCATTCGTCCTCAGTAACAACATCCTGCCTCCCCAGGTGGACATGGTAGATGTCTACATCCTCATAGATCACTACAATACTTCCATTTTGAACATTCTAGTTCATTTATTTATTTATTTATTACATTTCTAGAGCGCACTGTTACCCGGAGGTGTCCTTGCGCCAACAGATTGGGCTGGTGTGTGTGGGTAAGGAGCTTTAATGAGTGAAAGCCAGGTCTTCAGTGCCTTTCTAAAGGATAGCAGATCTGGCAATTGTCTAATGTAGAGGGGTAGCTTGTTCCAGGCTACTGCTGCGCCTAAGGAAAAGTTCCTGCCTCCCCATCTTACTTTCTTGACTCTGGGGACTACTACCAATGCCTGCTGCCCAGATCTGAGGGATCTTGCCGGCTTGTACCAGAAAAACAGTTCCTTCATGCATCTAGGGCCCAGATCGTGCACTGCTTTAAAGACCACACAGAGCGCCTTGAAAGTAATTCGTTTCCGCACTGGCAACCAATGAAGTTTAGCCAGGTCCTGAGCCACCGATGCAAACTTAGGTGTATCTGTTATCAGGTGTGCGGCTGCGTTCTGTAGGATCTGGAGTTTATTTAGTACACCTAGTCCCTATTGCGCCCTTAGAACTAAAAAGAATATCCACCAAAGAGTCTAAACCTTGGATCAATTACAGCCTTAATACAGAAAGACACAATTTTAGAGTAGCTGAACGAGCTTGGAGATTCAAATCCCGCCCAATCTTCAACATTCCCACTTTGGCATACCTCATTGAAAAATGTGTCCAGGTCTAACTTTACAAACACATAGAACAATTCCAACTTCTAGACCAATTCCAATCTGACTTCTGTCAAGGCCACAGCACTGAATCAGCGCTCACACACATAGTGGACTGTTAGACCCTGCATCATTGGCATGTGTTTTCCTTTCCCTCTGCTCTTCCTGACTTGTATGATTGGCTGGATGCATATGTTCTAGGTGCTGTGCCCCTGCTAATTAGTGCCACAGCACGAATGCTCCCGAATATAGATGACAGTGTGAATAAGGATAACCCCAATGCATACATCGAATGTCTGACAAAATATCGAAATCAAAAATATCGACATACAAAAATATCGGAACAAAAATATCGAAGTCAAAAATATCGGAATCCTATCCCTAACAAGGTAAGTACAAAAATATCGAAAAAATAATATCGTAGTACAAAAATATCGAAATTAAAAATATCGTTTTTTTAAATGTATTAATAATAATGTAAAAATAATTATAAAATACATATAATGTTACAAATATTAAATAAAAATATTAAAACATAATTAAAAAATTAAAACTAATACATATACATTTAAAATAAATTAAAAACTTAATAATTTAATGTAATTTTATATTTTTTAATTTCATTTAATTGATTTAATTTAAATGTATTTTATTTTTACCCTGTACGACTGTACCCCAAAAACCCAAAACTGACCCTGAACCCTAAAAATACCCCTTTACCCATGAACTGAAAACTGACCCATAACCCTAAAAATACCCCTTTACCCAAAAACTGAAAACTGACCCTGAACCCTAAAAATACCCCTTTACCCAAAAACTGAAAACTGACCCTAAACCCTAAAAATACACCTTTACCCAAAAACTGAAAACTGACCCTGAACCCTAAAAATACCCCTTTACCCATGAACTGAAAACTGACCCAGAACCCTAAAAATACCCCTTTACCCAAAAACTGAAAACTGACCCTGAACCCTAAAAATACCCCTTTACCCAAAAACTGAAAACTGACCCTGAACCCTAAAAATACCCCTTTACCCAAAAACTGAAAACTGACCCTGAACCCTAAAATTACCCCTTTACCCATGAACTGAAAACTGACCCTGAACCCTAAAAATACCCCTGTACCCATGAACTGAAAACTGACCCTGAACCCTAAAAATACCCCTGTACCCAAAATTAATTAATATTATTTAATTACCAATTAATTATTAATTAACAATAACAATAAAGTAAATATATTAGCACATTTGCTGTAATTAATTTATTTTAATAATTAATATTATTTTGCACAATTAATTAATTAAGAATAACAATAAATTATATATATAAAAATTACTAAAATTAATGTAATTAAATAATTAATAATAATTAATTACCAACTAATTAATAATTATAAATATGTAAAAAATTATAATAATTAATTAACTAATTAATAGAAATTAATTACCAATTAATTATTAATTAAAATATGTACAAACATATATCAATTAATTAATTATTATTAAATTACTTCCCACCCTATTCCCCTATAAACCCATAACCCGCTACAGAACATATTTATCAATTAATAAATTAATTAAAAATAATTTAAAATTAATTCTCAATTAATTAATTAATAATTCCTACTAATTAATAATTAATTTAACATAATTAAATTACTTTCCACCCTATTCCCCTATAAACCCACAACCCGCTACAGTAGTAAAAGACAATATTTAATAAAATAACATTAAAAATAAATAATAAAACATAATAAATACAATATAATATACACTAAATTTATTTAAAAATTGATATTAGTAACATCAAAGTTATTAATTTCGATATTATTAACATCGATATTTACAACTTCGATATTACTGATATCATACCAATATCGATATTTAGACTGTCGATATTACTTACCTTCGATATTTTTGTATATCGATATTTAAACTTCAATATTTTTGCATATCGATATTTAAAAATCGATATTTTGTCTGTGTACCGCATACATCTGTGTAGCCTGTTAATTAAGGATTACTTTTTAGCATCCTATTTGGCCCTAGGAAGCCGATAGGAACTTCGAGTTTGATATGGTTATGCTCAGGACATTGAGGGCCATCTTTTAGTGAGGACCGTTTATATTTCACATGTTTTGATGTGCCTTTCCTGAAAATGTGGTAGTTTCTTGCCTAAAGCTTTACTGCAGGCTGTATCACATATGCGTATTAGCCGTCTGGTTTTGGAGCAGCAGGGCCAGCTGGGTCAAACCTGGCTGGAGAGAGAGACCAGAATTCCGAGCGTGAGGAGGGGCGGGTGACTCTTTGATCCGAGCAGTGCCATGCCTGGCAAGGTGAATGATGGCTCCACCTCCCTCTGGGTGTCTGGTAGCAGGCCCCCTCATTCTGAAAGGGCAGGATGTCGCCTCATAAACCAAGCTCTCCCCATCTCCACCAAACTGGTTCTGACTGGAGTCAGTGATTTGCGACCTTAGAGAACAAATACTTTTTAGGTATAAAATACTGTGCTGGAACTTTGGCCAAGGGTGTTCCTTCTGGATGTCAAGACGAAACACTGTCCGAGTGAACAGAGGAAAGGACTTAGAAACTTTCACCAAGGTTGCCGAAAAAACTACCGAAGGGCCTAAATCAAGAGCGCTTCCTGCAGAAGTCTCAGAGACATTACACTTCACCCCGTCAGCCGTCGGAATTTCCATGCGATGAATTCTACTTGCAGGTGAGGCCTCCGTCGAGTAATCCGGAGGCTCTAGGTCTACTGTGAGGACCGTGGACTGTGAACCTTTGAACCTTTTCCTAAACATTTGGGGGCCGCTGCAGCTAAGAGAGAGTTGCCGCCGCTGAGAGCCTGCCTAACTTTGCCCCTTCAACTCTTCCGCCAGATCCATGTGGGCTGCTGCCACTGAGAGAGAGCTGCCGCCACTGAGAGCACACTGGATTCTGCAATTAGAGCCCTTCACTGAACCTGTGTGGACCGCTGCAACCAAGAGAGAGCTGTAGCCGCTGAGCGTCCATCATTGTGCCAGCCTGGCCGAGACCATCCTCTGTTGTGTGGGCTGCCGCAGCTAAAGAGATAGCTGTAGCCACTGAGTACCCGCACCCTTTGCTACTTTTTCACCATTGCAATTTGTCCCGTGGGCCGCCACAGCCAAGGGAGAGCTGTAGCCGATGAGTGCCCGCACCCTTTGCTACTTTGCACCATTGTTTTTTGCCACATGGGTTGCCTCAGCCAAGAGAGAGTTGTAGCCACTGAGTGCCCACACCCTTGCTACTGTGCATCATCGTGATTTGTCCCTTGGGCCGCCGTAGCCAAGCGAAAGCTGTAGCCGCTGAGTGCCCGCACCCTTGCTACAATGCATCATTGTTATTTGTCCTGTGGGGCGCCGCAGCCATGAGAGAGCTGTAGCTGCCCCCTTTGCTACTTGCATCATTGTGATTTGCCATGTAGGCTGTCACAGCCAAAAGAGAGCTGTCACGGCTGAGTGCCCACACGCTTTGCTACTTTGCATCATCATGAGTTGTCCCGTGGGCCGCCGCAGCTAAGAGAGGCTGTGGTCACTGAGCGCCTGCACCTTTGGCAACTTTGCATCCCTAGAATTTGTCCTGTGGGCCACCGTAGCTGAGGGAGAGCTGCTGCCGCTGTGTGCCGGCACCTTGTTTACCCTTGTTGTGGATTGTCGCTATGGTTTTGTTGGCCGCCGCAGCTAAGAGAGAGATGCTGCTGCTGTGCACCCACCACGGAGCTGCACGACGAGAGTCATCGCAACCACCAGCCTGGGCCACCACAGCCACGTGCTGCTGCCACTGAGCGCCTTGTCCCAGAGTGCCCGAATCATTGTGGGTGCACACTGCGGAACTCAGCCCCCAAGACTTGTGGTCACTCAGAGTCCGCCTGTCACCGTCTCCGCTACTTCAAGAAGCTGTGTGCTGGGTCCCCTTTCCGCGATGGGTATCTAGTGCCCAACGGGTCGCATAGGCCCTGGCCCTGAACTCAGTAAGTGTCACGCTTTGGTGAATATGTTATTGTCTTTCAGTTTGAGTCCCTACGGGTTGACGTGAATTGTAGTTGTTGAAACGCTTTGAAAGTTTTGAGTTAAACTGTTAGATAAAGCTATTTTGTGGTGTCATTACTGCCTTATTGTATGTGGTCATAAACGCTTCACACACTGCCTCTGAGATAGGCCTACCTGCTAGTGCTACATTACCAGAGGGTTGAGCAGGGTTTATCTAAGACGTTGGCCCTCTTGCCCTGACTTAGGAAGAAGGGTCCCTATTTGGACAGTGAGGCCAGCCATTGTCAACTAGAGACCCTCATTTCTAACATGGACGATGTGCAACAAATGTTGGATCAGAATGAATCATGCCTTCTAATCATTCTAGCCTTATCATCTGCATTCAATATGGTTAATCATGACAGTCTACTAGATTTACATGAACAGAGGATGGGGTTTTCAGGGTCCATCCTAAACTGGTTTACCTTATTCCTCCACAACTGAACCCAGATAGTCAAGGTTAAACAGTCTCTGTCCAATGCCACCTTAGGGGGTCACACAGGGGTCCTCTCTCTCACCTACTTTTTTCAACCTATTAATGGAGCCTCTGGCAACATCTTTGAAATACTCCAACATTCATTATCATATGTATGTGGATGACGTTCAATTATACTTGGAAATCTCTTTCCAGAAGACTTCAGATCCCTCAAGTTAACTCTACAAAATACTCAAAACTGGCTAACTCCCAATCATCTCAAACTAAGTGCTATCAACATGGATTTCCTCCTTATCGTCTCAACCAATCACAAGCCTCAAGATGGATCTATGGATAAAGCATATAATTTTTTTTGGACTGATGCCACTGGTTTTTTGACTCTCTGCACTGGGACTCTACCAACCAGGCCCCAGTGCATGCGCTCTGGCTCCTAAAACATTTTGACATTGGCTATACCCCTAATTGGTATATTTAACGTAGCTATAAGTGCCTAGTATATGGTACAAAGTGTACTCACGACCTGTGGGGTTTAATGTCACTACTAGACTGTAGCACACATTGTGCCACTGCTAAATTGACAATGCAAAACATGACTGCGGGCCTACCACTGAAGCCTGTCTTTAAAATTTTAAAACAGCAAATTCAGCTGGTCTAGATAACATGTTTTAGCAGGTCTAAACCCTCTATTTAAATTAACCCTGGGCGGAGAACTACGCTCCGTTCACAGAGTTTGCGAATTTTTGGCAACTTCGCACTTCGCGGAGAGCGCGAAGCTGTCGCCTACTTCGCAATCTACAGCGTAGCGTAGTAGTTTTTCTTCCTCGCGCGCTCAATAGCATTCTTGCGTGTGCGGTAATGACTTACCGTGGTTCTGCGTTCGCTTTCTCGCTTTTCTCTCCCGGTCGCGTTCGCTACGATGTTTGGAATCCGGCCGCACAATCCAACCCGACTGTGAGAACGCGATAACGTCATTCGGACGCACGAACACGTCATTAGGATGCGCGATCTTCCTTACAGCGCTATGTAGGTAAGATCGCGTTTCTGAAAACGCAGAAACTGCAATCTGGCACAGAATATCTCTCGAGCATGTTAAAATTTTCACAAAAATGTTCATTTAACCCCTCAAATTGTGATTTGGCTGTATATTTTTGGGCTAGGAGTCCTCTTTTTGTTTCTACTCTTTTTTTCAAGAGAAAGGAAGTGCCCCTGACCCTCCAACTTCCGGTTCCTGTCCACCAGGCTCCTCCCAGTGCTTTGTCCATGTGGTGTTCACTTTCATTTGGAATTGGAGCTGGAAGGATCCCTCTTTGTGTTTGTCTGCTGCATCATAGCATTTAATTAGATTTATTGAGGAATTTTGGATTTGAACTTTTCTTTCAAAAGTACGTTTGAGAATTGAGAATTGGTGTACTGTAAATGTTTTTTGGTTTGGTTTTTTTTTAACTACAGTTTTCTGTGCTTCTCAATCTTTCTTAAAAATGATTATTGAGGGAGGCATGTACTGTTTTGGTAAGTTTGCACAGTGCTACAACGCGACCTTACAGTTTTTGTCTTCTTCGCACGCTCAATGTGCGTGCTCGGGCACGCAATCACGACGTTTTGTACAGTTCGCGCCGCTGAACACGCCGAATTTGCATTCTCGTGAGCAATATCTCTCGAGTTGCCTTAAACATTCCCGAAAATGTAGATGCTGTTCATTTTGCTAAAAGAAACTCCTCAGGTTGTCTTTTGCTTGTAGTTTTTGGAGCATGGACCACTTACTGTTTCTGTCCTCTATGTACCTTGTTGTTTGAGGGTGGCCTGACCATGTGGGCGGCTTGGTGGCGGCCATTTTGTCAAGCCAAGCATTGTCCTTTTGCCATAGGAATGTATTGTCTGTCTTCTCTTTCTTTTCATGTTTTTGGAGGTGGCCAGACCATGTGGGGGCGGCCATTTTAATTCCTGGTACTAGTAGCAGCCTCTGTGTTTTTGCCATAAGCCTTCAAGCTTGTGGCCTACTGCGCCAGTAGGTAGGCCCAAGGGTACTACTAGAGTCCTCCTCATCATGGGTGCATGAAAGTTGTTCAACTGTTATAGGGGTGTTTAAGTTGTAAGTGTAACATCATGTAGGTCATGGATGGCTTTGGATTAATTAGCAAAATGTGTTTTTGGTGTTGAATTGCAGGTTTTGGGTGTGTGTTGAATAATATGGCTTTTTCATGCGCACTAGGTAACCCTAGAATTCAGCTCTCGTAGTTTTGGTACGTTTACACAGTGCTACAACGCAACCTTACAGTTTTTGTCTTCTTCGCGTGCTCAATGTGCGTGCTCAGGCGCGCAATCACGACGTTTTGTTCAGTTCGCGCCGCGAACACGCCGAATTTGCATTCTCGCGAGCAATATCTCTCGAGTTGCCTAAAATGTTCCCGAAAATGTAGATGCTGTTCATTTTGCTAAAAGAAACTCCTCAGGTTGTCATTTGCTTGTAGTTTTTGGAGCATGGACCACTTACTGTTTCTGTCCTCTATGTACCTTGTTGTTTGAAAGTGGCCTGACCATGTGGGCGGCTTGGTGGCGGCCATTTTGTCAAGCCAAGCATTGTCCTTTTGCCATAGGAATGTATTGTCTGTCTTCTCTTTCTTTTCATGTTTTTGGGGGTGGTACTGGCCAGGCCATGTGGGGGCGGCCATTTTGTGTGACCTTCCATCCTGGTTTCGTTTTTTTGCAGCAGGCCTACAAAGTTGTGTGATTTTTTTCTGCCAGTAGGCCTAGAGTCCCAGAGATAGTCAGCTGGGATGCTTGATGTAGCGGTATCCATTTTGTCTGTTGAATTTAACATCATTTAGGGCATGGGTGGCAATGCATTGAATTTTCAAATGTGGTGTTTGGGGTGTAGTTAACTGTTTGGGGGAAAACTCCAAATGCCTTTGTTGTTTGTGTTGTTGTGTAACTTTCAAACCTTGTAGCCATGGGGATTTTCTTTTTTGCATTAAGCTGTGATGTAGGCATCCTCCCTTTTTCTGGCCATATAGGGAGGGATATAGGCCTGCTTGAGTTTATTTTTTTCTGGCCTTTACCCATGTACCTGTGATGAGTGCCCATGTGGAGCTGTGGTGGTAGTAGTAGTGTGCTGTTTTGTTTTTGACAAATTGGCCTGTGTCTTGCCATTGTTCCTGGTGACCCAACGAATAAATATAAATCATTGCTGGCATTGTTTGAATTTAATTTTAGAGCATTTACGTTTACGATTTGTATTGTGTTTTAATGACTCCAACGCAACTACAGTTATCTTCTTCTACTTTTTCAGTCCCCAACACCATTGAGTTTGTTTAGCAGTTGCAATATTGTTTGTATTTTTTTGTCCGTATTATGTACTGTAATTTTCTATTTCTCTCAAATTCTTTCTCAGGCAAATGACTGTCTCTTTGTTTTTGTTTTCCAATGCTAGTGCCAGTGTCTAGGAGTCTAGTCTACTACAACCACAGCATATTCTCCGTTGTCTTCGGAAACCATGAAGCCCTTGCGGTGCCAAACGTAATCATCATCAATCACAGGTAAGAAGAGAAGTTTGCTGGGAGGTATAATGGAGGAGAGGCTGGTAGTACTAATAGGACAAATATAACTGAGTGAGGGGCACAGCATCTATCTGTTTGCATGTTACACATGTGGTCAATTAATAAAGTATTTCAATCAAACTCTGGCCGCTGCCCTGCATCTAGAGTAAACCTTGTGACGTACAACAGTAACCCCACCACAAAACAACATCATATCATATGTGTAAGTTGAAAATAAGTAACATTTATTCATGTGTAAAAATAAATATCCTCCTATCCCACCCCTAACCCCACCCTAACCCAACCAATGTCCAAGTCCAAAGAATGTCCCACAAAAATAATAACCCCAACACCCAATTCCCACCCACCAACAAAAGTATTAAAAAAAGGGCAAATCAACAGGGTCCGGGTCCATTGTAGTTGGCGGGCTTTAAGATGTTTGTCCACAATGATCTTTACGTGCTCCTATAATTGGTCCTCCAGCTTGACCACCGGGAGGAGAAGTTTTTGCCGAAATGCACGGCACCTACATTTGCATCCTTGCTGTGTGGGGGTGGCAGATGTTAAATGCCGGTGGTGAGCGGCTGCCTGGCAGCGGCGCCGTACTCCTGCAGGTGGAGCCTTGCTGGGGCCAGACGCATTGGAAGAGGCAGCAGCTGCTGCCGCCGCCTCTTCCTCCTCCTCCTCAGCCTCAGCCAACAGCTTGCGGTACTCCTCCACAATGGCCTGCAGTTTTCTTTGCCGGGCCCTGGCTGCCAACTCCTTCCGCAATGGTTTTGAGGAAGGGGTATGAGTATCTATAAAAAAAGAAACAGAATTGTAACTGAAACTCTTCATAATTAATTCAACAGTACATTGTGGCATAGTAGCACTACCAAGCGCAGTACATACAATTGGTGTCAACTTTTAGTATCTATCTAATCTGTCCTCCTGCTTCCCCTGCCTGTAGCATTTGTTGAAGTTTTTTCAGCCAATTATACTTGCCCTAGTACTGGGTGGCCTTGAGTACACATAAGAACAAAAGTCTTTTTTGTATCTCCTTTTATTTTTTCAAAGTAAGACTCTGTTTCCAGTGACAGTCTTCACCTATGATGAATACAAATACATTTAGGGGGCATCCACCCATTAAAAGTAAATGTCTTATCATTCTTTATTATTGGCTTAGCTCGTTTCACTTTCACCAGCAACCACCCATGCGTCCACTCCTTATTTGCCTTGGGTTTCATTGACACAAACTCCGCTCATGATTCTTGCTATCCACTGTATCCATGCCCCCATATTCTTTTGCCCAACCAGGCCTGCATTTTCTTTGACCTTCCAGTTCTACCCATTCTTTAACAACCCATGCATCCGATTCATATCAGCCATGTGAATGAACCTTCCAAAGTATCCTTCTATGGTAGTTAGTCGTATTATTACATCTCTTTAGTCCTTCCTCCTTCCACCCTAGTTCACTTCTTTCCCTTTTTTTTCAACACATCCCTCCAGGTCCTCTGATCTGACTTTTAGTCTTCTCCATAAGTTTCACAGCTGAGTTGGAGTCTGATGGAAGAGGCCTTGTTTACTCAACTCAAACTGGTAATGCTACAAAGGGTGTCTTCTTCAACCATTGTATATTGTCCAGTACAACTTCAAATTCATATTTTTTTAATAAGTCTCATAGCACAGTGATGAAAAAAATGTCCCCCTTCCACCTAGTAATGCAAATAAGTAATGAATATAACTTACCACCGCCCACCGCGAACGTTTCCTCCCCCACTGATGCTCCTGCAGGTGCCGCAGCCTCTGTCCCCTCCTGGATGGCAATCGCGTCGCTGCTGGCCCCATCGGCACTGGTGGTTGGTAGTGATTGTGCACCTATAAAAGCAAGTACACCTTTTTAGATGCCTGCACACCTCCCCCTATTTTACTAGTTGTACTTTTTTCATTAGGAAGGAAGATTGAAAAAACAGTTACGTACAACATGAATCGTTGTGACAGTGTAACTAGTCCAAATTGCGTCCTAATGTACACCAGTCACATTAGACAGAGTTTAGTTTAAATGTATTAGATGGTCCCTAGGGTCATCTAATCTACTCCTACTCTAGTCTTTGGAAAGTTAGCCTGATCCATATAACCATTTTTAGATCCGGGTCTACTGCTTTGCCCATGTTTCCTCGCAGCTTGTTGCACAGTAAGAAAGACACCATTGAGGCCACATGAGTGTTGCATACAATTGACAAACCAGTATTGTTAGTCCCTTTTGCTTATCCATAATGTTGCACTTTTTGCCATGACTGCTAAAAACTGGCATAGTTGCATTCACTGTCTAACGTGCAACATTTTTCTCATAGGCAGATGAGAAGAGAAGAAGATTGCCTTCTACGAAACAAGGGATTTGCAAAGCCTTCGAAAGATGCATGTGTAACCACTAACAGTATACTTTCAATGGTGAGAGGTCTCCCACAATTCACACATTTCTCTATTTGCACTAGATGTACAAAATGTACAGTATTTAATCTTCTCCATTTTGCATGGTGGAGCAGGATGATTTTCATGGAAAAACTTACAAGTTACAACAATACAAAGCTTGTTATTAAAAAAATAACGTTTTTGAACTTGCACATAGACTCTGTGGTATATTTTTAGTGTCTGGGGTGTTGTGGACTGAAACGAGTGAGTGAGCAAAAGGGTCTTCTTCTGTTCTTGCCTGGGTTGTGTAAAATCATTCGGGATATATATCTAACTATCTTCGTGTGGGGGTCGGGAGTGGGACACATGACTATGACCGAGACACTTAGGTAGGTAGACTAGACGGTCATTGGATCATGGGTTCTTCTGACTGAGTTCTGTGACCAGGGTGTAAGGTCCGTCCTCCCTATCACCAACATCAACAACATCCTATTTTCTTGTGCATAGTTCTGTATGTGACTGTGTATGTGCAGAGAATAATAACCACATCAGTAGTAGAAGTATACTAACTGAACAAAAATTAGTAGGCCAACATCTGGTTGTGCATTTTTGTTGGTGGGAATTGACAAAGACTGGAGATTACAGAGGACAACGCAAAAGACAGGAGTGGACCCAGTGGCTACAGCTATTCTATCACAGCTTTATTCAAAAGAATACCTTAACTAAAGAGTGGCCAACAGGGCAAGCTTAGCTACACATTGTCTAATAGTAGTAGCACAGAGAGTCTTGGGGCAGAGGCAGTTTGAAGGAACTGAAAGTCAGGGATGGCATTGGATAGTTACCACAAATTTGGAAAACAAATTTAAGACCAAAGAAGGTTTTGCTAACATTGAATTAGGAAGGAGGATTAATTGGTTAGAAAAAATAAGGTGCGTTAAAAAGTTAGGGAAATATAATTGTTAATAATATAAGCACCGTGGGACTTACTGGGGCCAGCAGCAGGATCCTCGGTAGAGGAGCGCTCCTGTGGTTGTCCCGCCAACTCGGACCCTGTCTTCTTGCCCTTGGGTGGTGCTGATCACGTAAGAAATAATAAAGAAAGAGAAACATTAAGGGCCCGATGTAGGTAAACGCGATTTTCCGATTTCAAAATACCGAGGCGGGCCGAATCGGTATTCTGAAATCGGAAAACGAGATGTAGGAAAAAAATACCGAATGAATACTGAATCGGCCGGCATCGGTAATGAGAGTCGGTACGTTCCGAATCTGCTCGGGCCGAATCGGAAATTACCGAATCGGCCAACAACGAATCGGAAAACACCGATTTGGCTACCACCGAATCGGATATTCCCGATTCGGCGAATACCGATTCGGCAAAAGCCGAATCGGTAAAATCCGATTCGGCAATCATAGACCCATGGCGAAAAAGCCCATAGGAATGCATTGAAAGAACCGATTCGGCTTTTACCGAATCGGATAATACCGATTCGGATTTTACCGAATCGGATTTTACCGATTCGGTAAAAGCCGATTCGGCAATAGGCGATTCAGCCAATGAGGTGGCTCCCCCTCCCCCACCCAAACAGGGAGTGGCAACCCTGGCAGGTGCAGCTAATTAAGAAGTTTCTAGAAGTTTCTGGAAAGCCTGCCTGAGCCCAACACACAGTTAGCAGCAGTGGGAGAAGGAGGTTGCAGACTGAACAGCAGAAAATGGCAGATCAGGCAGGAAGCCAGAAGTCCTCCCAAAAGAGGAAGCCCAAGTTCACCACCACCGAACTTCAGGTGCTGGTTGAGGAGGTGGTGAGGGTGCACCGCCAGCTGTTTGGCAAGCTGTCCCTCAACGTGCCAGACAGCACCAAGAGGAGAATGTGGGCCGACATCGCCCAGAAGGTCAATGCTGCTGGTGTCACCCCCAGGTCCATTGAGGAACTTAAGAAAAGGTTTTACGACCTCCGCAGCCTCACGAAGAGGAAGCTGGCCGAAATCCAAAGGCAGGCTGGACACACCGGAGGAGGCCAGAACCCGGCGCCACCCCTCACCGAGCTGGAGGAAATTGTCTCCAGCACCATTGAGAGGGAGAGCATTGTAGGAATCGGGACCCTGGACAGCTCTGCGAGAGCCACAGCTACAGGTAAGAAGCATGCGCATCATGACACACCCTACCAGACACCTCCCCATGAGACACAATGCATAGGCAAACACCAGCACTGTACTGTCACCAACATACAAGAGACAAGCATCATGGTACATGTAGTCAGCAGAAGTTAGCCAAATATGTCAGTGCAGAATCACAAGACAGGAAACAGTGTGACACGGTGTAAGGAGATGCAAGGACATGTGGAATGCCATAATTGTACTGACTGTAATACATCGGCACTCAGTTTACAAATGCTTCTTTGTACCTAGGGGCACCATCAGGCGGCACCACTGTGGCAGCAGAGGGAGCATCAACATCAAACACTGCAGTCGCAGGGCCGAGCACCTGCCCGGCTGGCCAGGAGGAGGAGGATGAGGATGAGGAAGGAGACACCCCAGGGCTTGGAATGGAGGGAGTCCTGGTGATTGATTTCCAGGCAGTGCACTCCCCAGTACTGTCCAGCACACCCCCCTTGCAATTTTCACCAGACAACTCCCCTACAAGGCAGACCATTCCGCCGACAACAGCTCCTGCCACAACCGTGGCCTTGCCACCCGTCCAACCTGTCGTGGGAGCAGGGGCTCCGGGACCGGCCAGCACCACACCACCACCAGTGGCACCCCAGCCCACTCAGCAGGCCGGAGGCAGCAGTGCCAGACGCCGTGCCACCACCACCACCACTGCTGCACCAGCACGGGAGGGCAGTGTGTTCCTGGGCCTGGAGGGCCAGATGGTAAAAATCCAGCGCCAACAGGCCAGATCCACCATGGCCTGCCAACGCCAGCTCCTGCAGCACAACATGCAGATGGGGGAGTTGGTGAAGGGTTTCCAGGCTGTTGTGGACAGCAACAAGGAGGTGGCAGCAGGGTTGGGCAGGCTGACCACTGCCATCACCTACTCAACTGCCAGGCAGGAGGAGCATGAGGTTGCGCGCAGGAGGGATGCCCGGGTGCTCAACCGGGCCATGGCCCGCCTTGCAGCGGCGACCGCACAGCTGTGCCATCGCAGCTCAAATCAAGAGTCAGTGCTCAGTCAGCATACGGCTGAGCTCACCAGGGGGATGGCCAGGATAACCACGGCCATGGAGGCCATGTTAATATCAAACGCCGCCTCCAATCCTGCCCTGGACCTGGGTGATGCTGGAGACAGCAGCAGCCGCAGCAGCCCGGCCAGCGCTGCATCAGAGCCAAGGAGGAGCACCAGGCGATCCGCTGATGCTGCTGGGCATTCGGAGGGGGCCGAGGGACACCCCAGTGGGTCTGGAAAGCGGGCCAAAAAATAGACTGGCAAGGGGGGATGTGCAAACCAGAACCCTGGACTTTATTTGAGTTTACATTCTCCATTTTTTGATGCACATCAGTGCTGTAACTGTGGTGCATCACTATTATTAAATTTTTTTTCCAAGCAACATTTAGCTGTCTTTGCATCTGTACTCAGTCAGAAATAGTTCTCAGTGATCTCCTCACGTCTGTATCTGCCATCACTTGGCGTACACACCCCAGCTGGCTGTGTCAGTGGCACAGCTTCGTCGTCGTCATAGTCCTCGTAGTCAGACAACTCCACCTCAGTGCCCTTCTTGACCGCAAGGTTGTGTAACATTGCACATACAGCTATGATCTTGCAGCAGGTGATAGGGGTATACTGCCTTGCACCTCCACTCTTGTGCAGGCATCTGAATCTACTTTTCCAGATGCCAAAGGTCCGTTCAACAACATTCCTGGTGCGTATGTGGGCCCGGTTATACCTCCTTTGGCTGGGTGTGGAGGGGGTTGAGGTAGGGGGTGAGTATGAATGAGCGGAGGGCATATGCACTGTCGCCTGGAAGAGAAAGGGGTCACATTAGACACATGCATACATGTATTACACCTACCTACTATGTGTTATGGGGGTCTGATGATGTGTCTCACCTAGGAGGTATCCTTCTCCAAATTCGCCAGCCATCAGCCGTGCATATATGCCGCTCTGTTGGAATATATAGGAGTCATGGGTACTTCCTGGAAATTTTGCTACCAGGTCTGTGATGGTGCACTTGGCATTGCAGATCACCTGCACGTTGATGGTGTGTGTAGATTTCCGATTGCGGTATATGTATTCGGTGTCCGCTGGTGGGCAAATCGGAATATGCGTGCCATCTATGCAACCGATGATTTGGGGAAATTGCGCCATCTGGTAGAAGTCAGCTTTGGTTTGTAGCAGTTCTGCGTGGGTTGCAGGGAATGAGATGTATTGGTCCATCCTGTCTATCATGGCGTCAAGGAATATGTGGAAGAACCTTGACAGGCTGCTCTGGCTCACCCCTCCTGCTGCTGCTACTCCACTTTGATAGCTGCCAGACGCTACCAGGTGTAGGCTGCATAGCACCTGGACGTGCGCAGGGATGGCGTGTGCCCTTGGGGTGTGGTGGTCCAAGTATGGCTTAAGGTCCCTGATGAGCTCAAGTATGGTGTCAGAGTCCAGCCTGTATCTCTGTAGGATCTCAGCCTCAGTGAGCATGAACAGGGTTATCCTCTGTCTGTAGACCTGTTCATTTCTTAGCCATTCCCTCTGTCCTTCCTGCTGTAGCCGTAGCCGCCTCGCAATGACATAGAAAGCTGCCATCCTGCAAGTTGCAATGCATTTTGGGACTGTTTATATGGGTTGGAGTTGGTTACCACCTGATTGCAATCCATGGTAAATACCGAGTGAATTCTACCGATTTTGAGCCGATTTCGGTGTTTCTGTGCCTCCCTACATCTCCCCAACTGTCGGAATCGGGGAATTTCCCGATCGGAGAATCATACGAATCGGCATGATTTCCGATTCGGCTCATGTCCGATTCGGTATTTTTTCCGATTCGGTACATGGACCGATTCGGTGATTTTCCGATTCGGTGTCACTAACGAATCGGTAGTAGGACCGAATCGGTGATTTTCCGATTCGGTGTCACTAACGAATCGGTACATGGACCGATTCGGTCTTTGTAACCGAATCGGTGTTTTTCCGATTCGTTACTTATCCGATTTTCGGTATGTACGTATCGGATTCTTTCCCATTCGGTACTCATTCCGAATCGGTTTTCTATCCGATTCGTTCTGTTTTTGGTTCCCTACATCTCGATGGCTGTTTACCGATCGGTAAGGGCCAAAAATCGGTATTTTCGGCCGATACCGATCGGTAAAGCCCTACCTACATCGGGCCCTGAGTGCTGTGAAACAAAGACCTCATTCAAAAATCCTCTCAAACATTTTAGGGAACAACAATTCCAATAAAATTGACTTCGAAATGACTACTGGCTTGCAAGATCCACAGACCGTCTACTTATAGAACACTAATCAAATGTACCATAAACATTCTGATTGCAGAATACTAAAGAAAGCCAGTACCACCTGACCTACACCACCTATTCAAGAATCCAGACGGGCCAATTGTTCAGTAAGTCGGCATTTCAATTTTATTTTTGCCCGCAAACATGCATAGATGATGAGATGGAGGACACATGCATAAATTTGTACATACACATAATTGTTGGTTGCTTGCGTCAGAACTGCTACTGACTCACCTGACCATGCTATTGCTGTGCTAAGCCTACCACTCAGTAAACAAACTCAAACCGGTTCTATGGAGGGGTGGGGTAAATAAGAACTAACTAAGCATTCAGTGACAAAGGAGGCGTCATGCAGACCGTTAAAAAAATATGAACTAATACTATCCATCCACCACTATTTCACTAAAGGACAATGTAAGGACTAGACTCTAGCAATAGCATCAACTAACTTTAGTTCTCTAAAAAATCTAACATCAATAATCAGCAGCCCAAGCTAGCGCTAAGTTACAAACCAGTAAGAGAATTGGCGAGCAGCATCTGTGTCATACAATAACAGAAGAATTTGAGACGGAATTGATCTGCAATGTAACTAAGCGCACCAGTAAACGTGTTACTTATTCGTCCAAGAATTATACACAATACTTATACTACTATAATATATATTAAATTATTAATATTACTAGCTACTCACCAAGCCCCACGACTTCAACACCTATCAGGTCCAACAGGTCCTGCTCCCTGTCCAAAATGTCTGCCCACCGGTGGGCCAGCTGTTGGTGGGTGCACCGTATTTTCGAGCGACGGTAGACTGCCCGGCGCATTTTCGCCCACCGGCGGTGACGCTCCTCTGGAAGGTAACCGGACCCTGGCCTGCCGCCTGCTGCCAAGGTCAAGGGGAGGTGGTGCTGGATGAAAAAAACCAGGGCGGCCACCTCCGCCTCCCCGAAAAGATTCCGGGCCTACACCCCTGCAGGTCGCATTCTGCCGCAAGGCAGCCGGCTCTTGGGCGCAGGCGCCTTGCCCTTCGAGCCGGTTCTGCTGCTCCCCTTTGCCATGGTTCTGGGGTGGAGTTGGAGGTGGAAAAGAAAAGTTAGAACAAAAGGAAAAAAAGTTAGGAGGAAGAAGTAGGAGCTTAAATAAAGAAGTAAAATAAAACAGTAGAAAAGCTAAAAAAAGCTGGAAAAGTAGAAATAAAATGCAAAATATAAACTTAGGGACAGAGAGATAGATGAGAAGTAAAAAAAATAAGAAAAACTGTGAAAATAGGTAAAGATTGAACAGATATAAGGTGGATAGAAAACTAGGCCCAGAACCATAGCATAGAGTGTGAAAAACAAGATGGCCACGCCCATCGCGACCACGTGGGTAAGTTCGCGCGAGATTTCACGCGAACACGCACTTTGTCAGTGTGAACAAGTAGTTGTGTTCCCGAACAAGACGTGCACCACGTGAACGCATTATTCGCGACCCGGAAGAGGAAGTAGGGGACGCGGGACAATTGAAAAAAAAAGATGGCCGCGCCCATAGCCCACCACATGGGTAAGGTCGCACGCTACAATCCCCCGACCACGCAGACAGCACCCCGAACACGCACTACGCGCCCCCGAACAAGAAAAACGGCTCGCGAACGGGACCAGCAAGCAAGCTCGCGAAGCTAAGCGAAGCTCGCGTAGTGCGAGAACGGCTTAGCGTAGCTTTGCGTAGCACAACTACGCGTACTACGCCCACCCTTAATTTAAATATGAATAGGTCACCTCTAAGTAGGCCTTATTGTACAAAAAGGCAGGGTGTATGGTATTTGAAAAGTAGGACATGTAAAAATGTAATTCACAATGTGTGCTTCCAATGAGAAGGAACCTATTTTCACTGTAGCAGGGTTAGAAGTTCGATAGGGACGCATTAGGCTATATTATTAAAACTTAAATAATGTTATATACATTTAAGAAACAGCTACAATTTTTATTTTAGGCTTTTTAAAGTATGCAGTACAAGCCCAATTCACGGATAAAGTTGGATTTGTACTGAATATTTCACAAAAGGTAATTTAAAAAAGTTACCATTCACATGCCTAAATCCTCCAGAATCCTATTTACTTGAGCTTTCAACTGTGAACACAGGAACTGAATAGACCTTTTTATGAGGTGTGAGCTTGCTGCCAGAGTGTAGAAAAAGGTTTTGAAAATGGGGAGGTTTTCTATTCTGCTGACAGGATGACCAACTGGGCAGAGCCCAGGAACTTAATTAACTTTGAAGGATGTATACTCTTTCTCCCACTCTGACCTTTCCAGCCAAAAGCCAATGGCTTTCCGGGGATCTCGTCCACCAACTATAGAGCCTCATGGAGCCCTTCTTGGCCATACCCTGCTGCCATGCCCCACTAAGAATTTTTGACTTCCATTTCAGTGACTGAGTCAGGAGGTAAAATTCTAAATGGAACAAACTTTGTTTCGGCATATGCACCCATGCTCTATTGAGTTCGGGATTAAGTCCTGGTCAAGCCCATCCAGATGACCTCAGTTGGTGCTTAAAACCTTTTGGCAGTATTTCTGTATACAAATTTAAAATTCTTATGCCCATTTCCACTTCTTGGATTTTTCTTAGTATAGTGTATTTTTGTTCAGTAAATTGTTCTCTATTTTTACAAATGTATTTTTATTGAGTTATATTTCCGCTTTTTTGATTGTTTTGCTTGTTTTAAATGCTTTATACCAGCGTTCTCAAATGTTTAACTCATGTGGACCCCATTGAGTCACCACTGGAAGCCGGAGACCCCCAGGCAACTTGTAGGATTTAAATTTCAAACATTAAAACAGAAATTTGAACAAAATAAACACACGTACACACAAATTGCTAAGGATTTTAGGGGCATATTTACAAGCCCCTATCCCCATGGGAATGTCACTTTCTGCGATGTTCCCGTTGCAATAGGAGCTATGCCTTATTTACAAGGCAGTGTTGAACCACTTACCGTGGCTTACATATAAGACCCCCTTCCATGCAATACTTAGGTTAAAAGAGGTGGGCGGTGGGTGTTGCAGTGGGTATTCCACTGCAACACCCATTGGTTTTGACTCTACCTCCTATTCACAAGGGCAGCGTAAGTAGGAGACTGCGCCAAAATTAAAACCAGGAAACACCTGGTCTTAACTTGGCGAAACGAGGAGAATTTTTTTTTTTCTCCTCGATTTTGCTTTTTCCATGTGTGCTGCCTTATGCAGTACACTTGGAAAAAGCAAAATGCCTTGGATTGCTTATGTTCACGAAGGTGACCCTTCCTGCACATAAACAATCTTTAAAAAAATTAAATTTTGTAACTTCCATATGTGCGTCAATAAGCAGAACACATAGAAGTGACAAAACAGCATTTCAGATTGTTTATGTGCAGGAAGGAGGACCTTCATGTACATAAACAATCTTCCCCTGCATGCAGACACACTTGCACTATGGTGCAAGGGTGCATGCATTGGCGCTACCCTGCTAAGTGTAGCGTCAGCGCAGGGGGAAACGCAGGGCTGCACCATATTTTTGTAAATATGGTGCAGCCCTGCGTTTCAGAAGTGGTGGAGCGTGTTGTTAAGCCAAGGAGGCTAACAACACGCCCCTCCACTTCTGTTGTAAATATCCCTCTTAAACCAAAAGCAGCCCTAGAAAATGTTTTCAGACCATTCCCTTACGGTGCATACCAAGTGCAGTGAGTGAGCCTGGCCACTACAGTGGGGGCTTTGGAAAGCTCTCCCCAAAATGTTTTGGGAAACAATGGTGTAGTCTACAACACATTTATCATTACATATTGAATTTTATTAGCTTTTAAAGAATAGTAAATGAAAACCTTACTATGCACCAGGGTATGATAATCTGGGAAGAAAAATACGTTACTGACAACAGCAGTAACCCACTGACCTATGCACATTAAATTTAAAAAAAATTAAATGCATGGTACGCGTTCTTTGCAGTAGGCATATTAACCCACTGTGCTACATAAGATAAGTTAAATCTGCCACTGGAAAAAACTCTCATCTCTCTTCAGCAGGTACATTAATCACTGGCGTTATCTTGACACTTTTATTATTGCTCGAAAACCGCTAATTATACAAGGAACTTTGCAGTGCTTTTAAAACTGCTGCCTGCGGACCCCCTGGGAATGTGTCAAAGACCCCTGGGGGTCTGTGGACAACAGTTTGGGAAACACTGCTTTTCACATTTTCTTAAGTTAAGCTCATCTGCCCTCTAGCATAGCTGCCAGGGGTCAGATTCAGTTTTAAAATACTGAAACCTTTACTAAACCTAACAAGAATGATTATATTATTAATTGTGTTGGAGAATTATCCACCTAAACTAATAATCCACTTTTTCAAAGTTGACCACCAAACCTAAAACAGGGATCACTCTAAGATTTAGATTTGGATCTCATGGTAGTGCCAGAAACATAGCTCAATGATTGCTCCAAGCTGGCTATGAATTTTCTAATCCCACCGAAGTCTGTTTTTATATGTCTTAACACGGAAGGAAAAATTGGTGGGGTGTTGTGATCATAGAAAGAAATCTATTAATTGTAAATGAGTGATGATAGAATCTCTTGTAACTTTCCATTGTTTTTGAACTTCAAATTCGGGCCTATAAATCCTTCAGACTCAAAAATATCTACTTCCACCAGGGGACAACAAAATATTTGTTGAGCAATGAATAGATTTATCCCAGCCTAAATCATAATGCCCAACCACTTCCATATATTTCTTGGTGAGCTCAACCCTCACTGGGAATATTCTGACATCAAACCCTCTGCTCATTCCTAACTGAAATAAGCTAACTATAACTTATGCCTACCCAATGCGCGACGTATGACCTCACATATTAGACCACTCATGACATGGTCAGTGACATCAATGATTACATCACTGATGAGATCTCAAATTAGCTCACCTAACTATAACTGCTGAATTTCTCTGGTTTTGTATGAATCAAATATCAGCCTAGCTATAATGTCCCTGTAACCTTGTTTTTTTCTGTGAATTTCTAAGGTTTTATAAATTCTATTTCCTATCTATAATGTCACTGTAACCTTTGTTTTTTCTGTGAATTTCTGTTTTTTAACAAGTAGTCATGTTTGTAGATGGTGGAGAAAGGGAGCTGGCCTCTGACCTGCTCTCACGATTCCTGCTGTGTCATGCTTACTAGAGGTAACATGAGGGCTTTTTGACTCCTAAGGACCCTTAGCTTCCAAGAGGACTTCTTCTCTCAACCAGTAGTGTGCCAGGAGGTGCGTTTGCAGAGTGTTGTTGAAAGCGAGAGTTAACTTTGAAGACCTTTCAGCAATCCCCTTGTGTGGGATTTACTGGGGGTACCATGAGGACTTGTTGGCTCCCGCGGACCCTCAGCAGCCAAGGAGACTTTATCTCCCAACCAGTAGTGCACCAAGAGGCCAGTTTGCAGACTGATGACCTCTCAGCAATCCCCCTGTTTGGAACTTACTGGAGGTAACAGGATCGCTTGTTGGCCCCCAAAGGACCCTCAGCATTCTACAGGACTTTATCCACAAACTAGTAGTATGCCAGAAGGAGCGTTTTCAGAGTGAGGGAAAGGGGGGCATGGCCTCTGACCACCTCTCAGCAATACCATTGTCTGGGACTTACAGGAGATAACAAGAGGGATTTCTGGCCCCAAAGGATTCTCAGGAGTCTAGGGGACTTCATTCCCTAACAAGTATTGCACCAGGAGGAGCATTTGCAAAGTGGTGGAGAAAGGGGGTGTTGGACAGGCCACGTGAAGGGCTTGCCTCCTCCCCACATGACAGGACCCGGGCCCCGGTCCTCCAGATGTTACCCACAAAAGCAACCCGCACCCCGTCCCATGCGGGACTCCTGCCACGGACATCTCTGTATCATGGGGCCGAATCCCTTCCCGCTCCCTCGGCCGGCCCGGCCGCCATCTTGGACACTGCACCACGAGGCCGGGTGGCCTCAGATCGACCCTAACCCTGGGCCTGGCCAGGCCCCGCCATCCCAGCACCACCATCCACCCAGGAGGTGAACGGCCCACTTGGCAGGTTAATGGGAGAAAGAAGTATTGATGGCTCTCCCCCGCCAGGTGCCGATCGCACCCAGCTCCCCCGGGCGCTGGCTCCACCCCCCTGCTGGGTGTCTGGACTCCCTCATCCCGGACCTCCCGACCTCCAAGTGCGAGGGTCCGGACATCAAAGGGCACCAGACCTATAACTGGGGCAGCTCCAGAGCAGGAAGGCAGTTGTATCCTGGAGTCGAGAGACACCGTGACAAACTCATCCTTGACGGACTACTGGCGCTGCCGTAGCCCTGCCTTGCGAACTATTGTCCTGCCTGCTGGCGCTGCCGCAACCTTCTGAATCCCTCGACCTCGCCGGGACCTGCTGGCACTGCCGCGGACCGTTGTAACCACCATCTTCACCGGGACCTGCTGGCGCCGCCGCGGACCGTCGTTCCTTCGATCATCTCGGGACCTGCTGGCTCTGCCGCGGCCCGACCACCTAGAACGCCGAGCTCGAGGATTGTGAGCTATCCATCCTATCCTCGCATCTACCAGATTGGTAACAAGACTGTCCCGCTACCCCCTTCCCATCCTAGAGACTAAACTCGAAGGGACCCCGGAGTCCAGACCTCCTTGTACCATTTTACCGTACTTAAAGATTGCATATAAAGAACGTTAAACCTTATCTTTGTGTGGTGCCCATCTGTGGGGGGGAAGTTACTTGTCTGTACGATCGCTGGAGACGGCTCTCCCCGGAGACCTCTCCCCTTGTCCTCGGCCGACCCTCCCGGTCCGTCTAACATTGGTGGCCAGCGGCGCGATCCGAATCAACGCATAATCGTACAGAGAGTAACTCTCCCCACGACGAAACCACAATGACAACCAAAGAAAGCGGATCCACCGAGAAATTCCAGATGGAGAAATTGGAAGAATATAACCATCGTGAGCTGAAACAATTCTGCATTGAACTAGGCATTGCTACCACCGGTCTGAGTACTAAAGACGATTTTAAACACGCCATTGAGTCGTGGGCAGAAACCGGGGCCGTCAGACCCCCGGACCAAAATGTCGCAGCATCAGAGAGGAACACCACTGCTCCCGAGGAGCGAAGAACGGGTCTCTCGCAGGAAGAGATCCAAGAGAGGGAAAAAAATAGACTACATGAGTTGGAAATGGCCCGGCTAAAAATGGAAGGGGAACTCAAATTAGCCGAACAAAAACTGAACCTAGAACATATGCGGCTCCGAGAAGAAAAGGAAGAAAAGCAGAGACAAAGAGAACTCGAAGAAAAAAGACTAGCTTATGACCACGAGCGCAAACTAGCAGAAATAGACTTACGGAAGCAGAACAAAGAACTGGGGGTGCCCGAGCAACCGCGCACCCCAGGAGTGACGGAAAAAAAAGTACACATCCCCAAGGATGTCGTTTGAGAGTATTTCCGAGATGACGACATACAACAGTGGTTCAAGGCCTACGAGGTCGCCATGACCTCCCACCGAATAGATCGAAGTGACTGGGGAGCCGGTCTATGGGGAAGGTTCGTCAATGAAGGCCGCGATGCCCTGCTACAGCTCCCTGACCATCTGATGACATCCTATTACCACATGAAGGCTGCCCTCCTCACTCGATATGGGCTCACACCCGAAATGTACCGCCAGAGGTTCCGAGACTGCACCCGGATCCCGGGTACAACTTGGGTGGAGTATGTAAACTATTTCAGCCGAGCCTTCGAGGGTTGGATCAAGGGAAGCAAGGTAACGACCTACGAGCAACTTTTTAATCTCATGGTGTGGGAACACCTCTCTAACAACTGCTTCATAGAGCTCAGGCAACACCTCCTCGACAGCAAATTGACAGACCCACGGCAGCTCGCCGCCGAAGCTGACCGGTGGGAGATCACCCGAGTAGGCCGGAGCGGGCCGCACGAACACCACCGAAACAACCACGGTCAGCACCGTCCCCGAGGAGGAGGAGGAGGCCAGGGACGAGGAAGAGACACCGCCCCGGCCGCCCCCGCTGCCAACCGGGGCAACACCCCAGTGCGCCCGGGGTACCGAGCCAATGTCACGTGTCACCGATGCCAGCGAGTCGGCCACTATGCGAATGACCCGAACTGTCCACAGAACCAGGCTCCGAGACCCCGCCAGGTAGCTGCCGCCGCCCTGGGGGGAGAACAAATCTCCGAAGAACAGGAGGAATGCGAGCAAGAACAACAGGAATGGGAACCAGCCGCCATGGTTCTAGCGTGCCTAGGGGGAAGAGACATAGTTCTGTGGGCTCCCCTACCCGCCAACACCAGGAAATATAGTCAATGGGTGAACATTAACGGGCGCCGGGCCGAAGCCCTACGTGACACCGGGGCCAGTGTGACGGCCGTCCGCTGTCACCTGGTGACCCCAGAACAGATCCTACCGAACATTCTCTGCCCCGTCCGTTCAGCCGACAATTCAGAGAGTCTCTGTCGGATGGCCTGCGTCCCCTTCGAATGGGGAGGAGTCTCCGGCATGTTGAAGGTGACGGTCCGAGATGATGCCCCCGTGGACTGCCTCCTGGGGAATGATCTTGAGAGTTCTCCGTGGGCCACCGTAGAGAGAAGAGAGCACCTAGGGATGCTGGGCCTCCCGGACTGGGTGTGCGTAACCACCCAGGCCATGGCTGCCCGTACCATCCCCCGAGCCGAAGATCCCGAATGGCCAGCACCTCCGCCCCCGGTCGCCCCAGTAGAAGACACCGACCAGACCAACCCCCCAGGGCCAACTCCCGAAGGGCTCACCCAGCCCCAGGACCTTCCCGGCCTAGCTCAGTGGCAGCAGGAAGGGGGGCCCACCCAGGAACAGTTCCGTCAAGAGCAGAAGACCTGCCCCTCCCTCGAGGGACTCCGCCAGCAAGCCCTCGCCCAGAGCGCAGGGGACACCTCCGGGGCCCATTGGGTCTATTGGGACAACGACCTGCTATACAGTGAACAGAGAATCGCGGAGTTAGGGGCCAGTCGAGTGTTAGTGGTGCCCCTCCGTTTTAGAGACTTCTTGTTAAACTTGGCCCACGATGTCCCCCTGGCTGGACACCTGGGTCAAGACAAAACCTACAGTCGCCTGGTGACCCACTTTTTCTAGCCCAAGATGAGAAACGACGTCCTTAACCACTGCCGTTCCTGCCCCACGTGCCAGGCCAGCGGGAAGAGCGGCCGCAAACTTAAAGCACCTCTGCAACCCTTCCCAGTGGTCACCACCCCGTTCGAGAGAGTGGGAACAGACATTGTGGGGCCCCTGGACCCCCGTACAGCACAAGGACATCGGTTCATCCTGGTACTGGTGGACCACGCCACCCGCTACCCCGAGGCTGTGCCCCAGCGAACTGTGACAGCCCCGGTGGTCGGCCGGGCCTTGATGGGGATTTTCTCCCGGGTGGGCTTCCCCCGAGAAGTCGTCAGCGACCGAGGCACAAACTTTATTTCAAAATACATGACATCCCTCTGGCAACAGTGCGGGGTCACCTATCGATTCACAACCCCCTATCACCCTCAAGGAAACGGACTAGTCGAGCGGTTCAATCGCACGCTCAAAGGGATGATTGGGGGGTATGAAGAACCCCTCCGTCGCCAATGGGACGTGCTCCTGCCGTGCCTCCTCTTCGCATATCGAGAAGTCCCCCAGAAGTCCCTCGGCTTCAGCCCGTTCGAGCTCTTATACGGACACCCTGTGCGGGGGCCCCTCAGCCTAGTCAAAGAAGGTTGGGAGATGCCTCCCCTAAAAACCCCTCCAGATGTCTTCAAGTATTCAATGCCCTTATCACATCAAGGCTTGACTACGGCAACATACTATATCTAGGCGCAAATAAATCTGTCATTGGACGACTACAAGTGGCGCAAAACGCTGCGGTCAGACTCCTGTGTAAGATTCCTAGGAATGCTGGAGTCTCGAACCACCGCCGAGACCTTCACTGGCTCAGGATAGAGAACAGAGTTCGCTTCAAGGCCTTGAACTACATGTTCAAAATAAAAACAGGAGGAGCCCCAAAATACCTCCAATCCCTTGCTTGCCTCTACACACCTAAGAGAAATCTCCGGTCCCAGACAGCAGCATGTTTCTGTATACCAAGGTTCAAACGTGCAAGATCAGGGGGCAGATCTTTTGCCTATCTTGGACCCTCCCTGTGGAACACGCTTCCTCCAAGCATTCGGAAGGAAGATAACTACCATAGCTTCAGAAAGCTCGTAAAGACCTGGCTGTATGACCAATAATTTCTCAAGATCTCCCTCCTTCTCTGTCTTTTCGTCTCTAGCTGTGTCTAGGCGCCGGGAAACCCTTTTTGGGTAGCTGTTGCGCCCAACAAATTGACAAAATAAATAAAATAAATAAGTACCTCCTGACCCTACGCAATCAGACCAGGCGATTCAGAGAACTGGCGAAGGCGAACCTGGAGGCCAGTCAGGAGGACATGAAGAAGTGGTACGATCAAAATGCCTCCTCCATCGAATTCGAACCTGGCCAACAAGTATGGGTGATGTCCCCAACTGAACCGTGTGCCTTACAGGACAAATGGACGGGGCCCTTCAAAGTGGTCGAGCGCAAGAGCCCCGTCACCTATCTCATCGATATGGAATCTGCACGGAACCCCCTCCGGGTCCTCCACGCCAATAGACTTAAACCCCACTTTGTGCGCTCGGAGCTCAGCCTCCTGATGGCCACAGACAGCGGAACGGAAGAAGACTCCGAGCCTCTCCCTGATCTCCTAAAGACCCGTGAGAAGGATGGATCCGTAGACGGGGTCCGACTCTCCGAAGCCCTCACCCCGGAACAGCGCCAAGGCTGCCGGGACCTCCTGCTGCAGTTTGCGACCCTGTTTTCCCTCACCCCAGGGGTTACCCCTTGGTGCTTGCACGACGTAGACACTGGGGACAGTCCCCCTATCCGACATCGGGCGTACCGCGTACCAGATCGGGTACGGGCCTGCATCCAAGAGGAGGTGTCCAAGATGCTCACGCTCGGGGTCATCGAGCCCTCAGACAGCCCCTGGGCCAGCCCCGTGGTACTGGTCCCCAAAGCTGCCGCCCCCGGCACCACCCCTGAGCTCCGGTTCTGCGTCGACTACCGGGGCCTGAACGCTGTCACCAGAACCGACGCTCATCCCATCCCCCGAGCGGATGAACTGATCGACCGCATGGGAGCTGCCCGCTACCTCAGCATCTTCGACCTGACAGCGGGCTACTGGCAGATCGGCCTCACACCCCGGGTTCAAGAACGATCTGCCTTCTCTACCCCTGATGGCCACTACCACTTCAAGGTCATGCCATTCGGCATGAAGAATGCCCCAGCTACGTTTCAGCGACTGGTGAACCAGGTCTTGGCGGGACTCGAGGAGTTCAGCGCAGCCTACCTGGACGATATCGCTGTGTACAGCCGCCACTGGTCCGACCACCTCCACCACCTCCGAGAGGTCCTGCGGGCGCTCTAACGGGCTGGCCTCACGATCAAGGCCAGCAAATGCCAAATTGGTCAGGGGTCCGTGACCTACCTCGGACACCAGGTGGGAAGCGGTCTGGTAGCCCCCCTTCAAATCAAGATCGCTGCCATCCAGTCCTGGCAGCCCCCCATCACGCAGACCGAGGTCCGCGCCTTCTTGGGGCTCACAGGCTACTACAGGCGGTTCGTGAGGGACTATGGCAGCATTGTGGGGCCCCTCACGGAGCTCACCTCCAAAAACTACCCAAAGAAGGTCAACTGGACCCCAGACTGTCAAGCGGCCTTCGAGAAGCTGAAGGCCGCCATGTGCACTGCCCCTGTGCTCCAGGCCCCCGACTACAGTCGGGAATTCATCGTCCAAACGGATGCCTCCGACCATGGCATTGGGGCAGTCCTCTCCCAGTTGAACCCCGAAGGACTTGACCAACCAGTGGCCTTCATCAGCAGACGTGTCCTGGCCCGAGAACAAGGCTGGAGCACCATCGAGAGGGAGGCCTTCGCAGTGGTGTGGGCTCTCAAAAAGCTCCGACCCTATCTCTTCGGTACCCACTTCCGGGTGCAAACAGATCATCGGCCCCTGCAGTGGCTAATGCAGATGCGGGGGGAAAACCCAAAACTATTGCGTTGGTCCATCTCCCTACAGGGGATGGACTTCACCGTGGAACATCGACCTGGCCAAGACCACGCCAACGCAGATGGCCTGTCAAGATTTTTCCGCCTCGACGAGGAGAGTCCCCAAGAGGATGGGTGACTCTCCCCGCCTTCAGCTGGGGGGGACGCATGTTGGACAGGCCACGTGAAGGGCTTGCCTCCTCCCCACATGACAGGACCCGGGCCCCGGTCCTCCAGATGTTACCCACAAAAGCAACCCGCACCCCGTCCCATGCGGGCCTCCTGCCACGGACATCTCTGTATCATGGGGCCGAATCCCTTCCCGCTCCCTCGGCCGGCCCAGCCGCCATCTTGGACACTGCACCACGAGGCCGGGTGGCCTCAGATCGACCCTAACCCTGGGCCTGGCCAGGCCCCGCCATCCCGGCACCACCATCCACCCAGGAGGTGAACGGCCCACTTGGCAGGTTAATGGGAGAAAGAAGTATCGATGGCTCTCCCCCGCCAGGTGCCGATCGCACCCAGATCCCCCGGGCGCTGGCTCCACCCCCTGCTGGGTGTCTGGACTCCCTCATCCCGGACCTCCCGACCTCCAAGTGCGAGGGTCCGGACATCAAAGGGCACCAGACCTATAACTGGGGCAGCTCCAGAGCAGGAAGGCAGTTGTATCCTGGAGTCGAGAGACACCGTGACGAACTCATCCTTGACGGACTACTGGCGCTGCCGTAGCCCTGCCTTGCGAACTATTGTCCTGCCTGCTGGCGCTGCCGCAACCTTCTGAATCCCTCGACCTCGCCGGGACCTGCTGGCACTGCCGCGGACCGTTGTAACCACCATCTTCACCGGGACCTGCTGGCGCCGCCGCGGACCGTCGTTCCTTCGATCATCTCGGGACCTGCTGGCTCTGCCGCGGCCCGACCACCTAGAACGCCGAGCTCGAGGATTGTGAGCTATCCATCCTATCCTCGCATCTACCAGATTGGTAACAAGACTGTCCCGCTACCCCCTTCCCATCCTAGAGACTAAACTCGAGGGGACCCCGGAGTCCAGACCTCCTTGTACCATTTTACCGTACTTAAAGATTGCATATAAAGAACGTTAAACCTTATCTTTGTGTGGTGCCCATCTGTGGGGGGGAAGTTACTTGTCTGTACGATCGCTGGAGACGGCTCTCCCCGGAGACCTCTCCCCTTGTCCTCGGCCGACCCTCCCGGTCCGTCTAACAGGGGGCATGGCAATCCCCTTGTGTGGGTCTTACTGGAGGTAACGGGAGGTCTTGTTAGCCACCAACGACCCGCTGGAACCAAGAGGACTTTATTTCCCCAACCAGCAGTGCACCAGGAGGAGGGTTTACAGAGAGTTGGAGAAAGAGGGCTTGGCCTCCATAGTTCTCTCAGCAGTCAGGCTATTTAGAACTTACAAGAGGTACCAGGAGGGCTTGTTGGCCCCCAAGTAAACTCAGCATCCAAGGGGACTTCATCCCCCAACCAACAGGGCACCAGAAGGTGCGTTTGCAGAGTAGTGAAGATGGGGGGCGGGGCCTCCGGCGACTTGCCGATCTTTATGCTTTTTTTATTTTTAAATGTATTTAGGAGGGCAGCCATGTGCCCCCCTTCCCTGGACCACTTTTGGCCGAGGACCCCATCTCCTGCAGCCAGGCCTATTTTGAACAGGGGAGGGCGAACCCATGGCAAATAAATTAGTCACTAACCCATGCATTCAGTATGATACAATTAATCACTCACTTATGCGGTAAGTCACACACCTATTAAATCCTCCACCCAGACACTTATATACCCACTCATTCTTCAATACACCTTGGCATATATATAAAACATATTTAAACTTTATAGAAATACACAGTCACTGGATGATGCCATCAGTGATGTCATCAGTGATGTCACTGACCATGTCATGAGTGATGTAATATGTGACGTCATCAGCAGTGCATTGCGGGTGCACGAGTTATAGTTAGCTCTACTAACTATAACAGCCGAATTTCTCTGGTTTTGTACGAGTGAAATGTCCAACTAACTATAACGTCCCTGAAACCTATGTTTTTTTTGTGAATTTCAAAGCTTTTTTTAAATGATCATTTCTAATTATAATGTTCATTAAACCTATGGTTTTTTCAGTAATTTAGAATAAAGTCTTCTTTTTTATTAAATACTATAATATATTCATTTTTTTTAGAAAAAAGTGGAGTCGTGCACCCATCATGTACCTATATCGGTGGGTGCGCGGATTCAACCCGCCATATTGGTAAAGTCATGAACGATGTGCGTTTTAGCCAGCCCACTCCGCTTACGCTTACAGGGAGGGAACGACAACGCTACATGTCCCAGGTCTTCCCTTTAGTAATTTGTTGATCACAGGTCTACTTGTCAGCATGCCACAGCCACTCCCTCATGGCTGGTTTACACCCACACCCCACCCATGCAGCACATACATTACAGGACATGTGACCCTACCAATAAAAAGAGCCAGGTGCACATGCTCAATGCCATTTCCATTCTCTCCCATGACTTGAAGTACACAGAGTTGGTGGCAGCTGAGGCACTTTGCCCAACACGGGCTTCCCGCCATGTGGCGATGACTTGTGTTTTAAGGAGTTAGTGCCACCTGAGCTGAACAGGTGTGCAGCCTGCGATGATGCGTAGGCCTCGATACACCATCCTCGCAATCAAGACCTGATTTGATTTGTGAGCTCGGCTGGACCGCCTGTACGTTACACAAAGAAGACTCCTTTGTGCTTTGATTTGTTCTCGGCCATTGCGATACCAAGACCCAGAATCAAATGTGCGACCTTCTGACTGCCAAGGACGCTGGTCCCGGCCTTGGAGGTTGCTTCAGCACTTGGTGGGCCCTCTTGGACATCCACCTGTGACGAAAGGTGAGCAGAGAGGCTTGTTTGCGCAGCGGCGGGCAGTAACCACTAGGCGATTGGAGTGGATGGTGAGCAGCAGCCTGGGTGCGCAGGGGCAGGCAGACACCTCTGGGCGGTGGGAGTGGATGGGCTACAGCAGCCTGGGTGCGCAGGGGTGGGCAGGCACCTCTGGGCAGCTGGAGAGGATGGGCTACAGCAGCCTGGGTGCGCAGGGGTGGGCAGGCACCTCTGGGCGGCGGGAGCGGATGGGGTGCAGCAGCCTCGGTGTGCAGGGGCGGGACAGTGATGAAGGCGTGTGCAGTTGTATGTACTCTGCCATTACTGATTCTATACTAAGTTTCAGATGAGCGAGCTTGAGGGCTGCAGTATGTCCCGGCACATGGTTGGAGACACTCCTGTGGTGGAAAGGTGAGCTGTGAGGGTTTTGTCCGCACTCACTCTCCCTCTCTATCTATCCCTTTCTCTCTCTCACACTCTTTCTCTCAATCTTCTTCTCTCTCTCACTCTCATTCTCTCTCTCTTCCTCTCTCTTTCTCTCTCTCTTCTCCACTCGCTTACTTTCTCTCTCTCTCTCTCTCTCTCTCTCTCTCTCTCTCTCCTTTTAATGGGCGCATGAAGCACAATCTTATCCTGCTTTTTGTCTTGTAGGCTGTGATTGTCGAGGGATGACAAGCCATGGCTGTGCCTACTTTTATTTTGTTGTTTTGTTTAAATAAAATGTTTTATATGTAAATCCATAGACGATTGTGATTCTCATTTGTCCAACTTCACATGCATCTTGATTGTTATAATTGTGCGACATCAGCCGATTTGTTACGTTCCAGATTTCGGAAGGTTGCAGTCGCATTTGTTTGTCAGGGGGGATGGCGGACAAGGGGGTTGTGGCGGGGGTGGCCGGGCACTCTTAGGTGTCCGAGCTGCATGTTCATTGGCTCCATGGCATCTGTTGTCGTTCAGGTGTGGCTGTGGGCTGGGCTCCCTTTGATGTTGCAGGTTGAAGTCTGACTTCATACCAGGTCAGAGCCGGTGTAAATTTCCTGGTGCTAACTCACCTTATCGCCTATTTTGTGTTCTCTTGGCCGATCTTGCTGGTCATTGAGAATGTTGCGAAGTGGCGTGTTCGCTGCTTTTTGCACAGAAATGCCTACTCTGCATCTCATTAGCAATATTTGCCGGGGTCAATATTTGCCGGGGTCATCAATGACAATGTTTTTTTGAGGCTGCTATCTCTGGTAAACTGGTGATATGTGCGTTAAATTTATCACCATTTTGGCTGCTATAAAGTGCCATTAACTCAGCGATGTGTCCTTGAGAATATGCCCCTCTGTGTTTTAAAGACCTGAGAAGTACTCAATTGCCGTGCTGAGAGCCGTGCACCCAGCGCGTTCACTCTAGGTGACCGCACTGAGAGCAGCGCACCCTTCGTGTTCACACTCAGGGGCCACACTGAAAGTTGCGCTTCAAAACTTTTTTGAAAGAAAAAAACGTTAACTTTCATTAATTTACATTCGCCTCAGGGGACCCCATCCCCCGAAGCATGCCCACATCTACATATTTTTTTATTTTTTTTAAAGGGGAAGGGGGCGCGAGGCCCCCCTCCCAGGTGACTTCTGGTCCCAGGGACCCCATCCCCCGGGGCCTGACTTCTCTGTTGGGGACCGTGGGGATAGACCCGTTGTCCCCATGGTCCCGCCGGCTGTCCGCCTCCTGCGGGAGCCAACATTGCTTTTGGGCAACGGGAGCTGCTAACATGCAGCGTCCCTTGCCCAAAAGCAATTCTCCTTTCCTTTAGAAGGTTTCCCTCCTCTCGCTTCAACGAAGCAAACCAGGGTTTGCTGTCACAGGGTGGAGCCCTGCTCTCGCCCTGTCATAGCAAACGGCAATGTCCCAGGGATGGACACCCCAGGATATTGCAGGAGCCGGCCTTGGTGGGTGGTGGTCCCCAGGGCCATAAAGCGCTCCCCTCCCTCTAGCTTCAAAGCCCCGGGTGGTGATGGTTCCAGGGGCTGCGGGAGGGCCGTAGGCCCTCCCCGCACCTAATTTACATAGCTCTGAGGAAGTGGCGGTTAAATTATATGATTGCCCCTGGGACCTGGCCCACCTGGGGGCTCATTTAAATGAAGTAGTGGAGCCCCGCTTAATTTTTTGTTTTTAGTTTTTCGTCCGGATTCGCGCACCTAGCGCACATTCTGAAGTTTTGGGGGGTCCTTGTGGGACCATTAAGCAGGCCTAGGGAGTCAGGGTCATCAGGACATCAAGACCAGGGTGAAAGACCGTGCCAACAAGAACCATGATCTGGCTCAGAGGACTGGCGGTTGCCCTCCCATTCCACCATTAACATTCACGGGAGGAAAATCAATCAATCAATCAGGTGTTTGTTAAGTGCGACTGCTCATCCATAAGGGTCTCAAGGCACTGGGGGGTGCAGATTCCAGTCCATCAAGGAGGGGTCTGTTGAGGTTTTGAGGTTTCTCTTGATGATGGGGAGCTATGTTGTCTGTCTGAGGTGGAGTGGAAGGGCGTTCCAGGCTCTGGCAGTGAGGACGGTGAAGGAGCAGCCTCCTGATCTGGTCTTTCTGGTGTAGGGGACCACGTCATAAGAGAGCTGGGCTGATCGTTGGGTCCTTTGGGGTGCGTGGAATTTAGGTCAGATATTCAGGTATGCTGGTCAGGTGTCGTGGAGGGCCTTGTTTGCGTGGGTGAGAAACTTGAAGGTGATTCTAGCCTCAATGGGGAGCCAGTGGAGTGTGCACAGGTGCTGGGGGATGTGGCAGTGTCTTGCCAGGTTTAAGATCATTCTGGATGTTTTGTAGCTTGCGGGTGAGGTTTTTGTTTATTCCGGCGTAGAGTGCATTGCTGTAGTCGAGTCTGCTGGTGACAAGGTTGTGAGAGCTCGAGGGGGATCCATTTGAAGGTCTTACGTAGAAGGCAGAGAGTGTGAAAGCAGGAGGATGCGACAGAGTTGATCTTGGTGTCCATTTTGAGCTCGGAGTCCAGGATGATTCCAAGGGCGCATGCGTGGTCCATGGGGGTGGGTGGGCTTCAGAGGGCGGAGGCCCACCAGGTGTTGTTCCAGTCATCGGGGTTTGGGCCCATGATGAGTACTTCTGTTTTTTCGGTGTTGAGTTGTAGGCAGCTGCTTTTCATCCATTTGGCGACAGATTCCATGCCTTCTTGAAAGTTGTGTCTGGCGGTTTTGGGTTAGTTGGATAAGGAGAGGATGAGTTGGGTGTCGTCTGCGTATGTTGCAATGTTGAGTCGGTAGGTTCTGATGATGGGGGCGATCAGAGCCATGTAGACGTTGAAGAGCGTGGGGCTGAGGGAGGACCCCTGGGTGACTCTGCAGGTGGTTGGTGTAGGGTACGAGAGGAAAGGGGGGAAGTCTGACCCACTGCGTACTGACACAGAGGAAGGAGTGGATCCAGTCTAGGGCCTTGTCCCGGATCGCTGCGTCGTGGAGTCTGCGTATTAGGGTGCTGTGAGAGACTGTGTCGAATGCCTCTGAGAGGTTGAGGAGGATGAGGGGTACAGTTTCTTCTCTTTCCAGTAGGGAGCGGATGTCATCTGTTGCAGCGAGGAGGGCGGTTTGTGTGATGTGTTTTTTTCTGAAGCCGAATTGGGAGGAGGTGAGGATGTTGTGCTCTTCGATGAAGGTGGCGAGTTGGCTGTTGATGGCTTTCTCAATGACTTTCGCTGGAAACGGTAGCAGGGAAATGGGTCTGTAGTTTTTGAGGTCGCTGGGGTCCACCAAGGGCTTCTTCAGGAGGGGCTTGTTTTCTGCGTGTTTTCAGTCATTGAGCAGTGAGGCTTTTGTCAGGGAGTGGTTGATGGCGTGGCAGAGCATGGGTGCGAAGGTGTTGGCAGCACTGTTGAAGATGTGGTGGGGCAGGGGTCGGTGGGGGCCCTGGAGTGGATTGACTTCATTGTCTTCAGTGTGTCTTCGGTAGTGAGGGTTGTCCAGTTGTCAATCATTGGCTTCAGGATGTCGGGGTGGCTGGTGAGGGTTCAGTATGTTGGTTGTCTTCGTCGAAGTTGTCATACATGTTCTTGATTTTGAGGTGGAAGAAGGTACTGAGTTTGTTGCAGAGGTCTTGTGAGGGAGGGATGTCAGAAGACTCGTTGGTGGGTTGTGCAAACTACTAGATGATGCTGAAGAGTTCTTTGCTGTTGTGCGCATGTGTGGAGATTCTGTCTTCAATTGCTTTTTTTCTCGTTTTCTGATGAGTTGGTGGCGGCTCTGAAGTCGTTGTGGGCCTCCAGGTGGTGGCATGTGCATCTGGATTCTCGAAGTTTGGTGGTAAACCATCTGGCTTTCTAGGCGTGAGTGTTGTTGTTTTTCTTGAGGGGGGCTATGGTGTTGTCACTGTTGGAGATCGATCTGTGCAGATTTCGGGCTGCGGTGTTTAGGCTGTCGTCTTCCACGATGGTTGGGGTGGAGTTGCTGAGTGATGAGTTGAGCTGGACATTTGTGATTTTGGTCCAGTTTCATCATGAGAGCAGGTGCTGGTGTCTGTGGATGGTGGGTGTTCTGATGGCGAACAGGACGTATCAGTGGTCTGTCCATGGGAGTTCAGTGGTGAGGCTGAAAGTGATGGAGGTTCCTGTTGTGAAGAGGGAGTCAAGGGTGTGTCCTGCTGAGTGTGTGGGTTTGGTCATGATCTGGTGGAGTCCAATGTTGTGGAGGTTGTCCAGGAAGGATGTGGTGTTGGGGTCCAGTTGTTTGTCGAGGTGGAAGTTTAGGTCTCCCAGCAGGGTGTAGTTGGTGGATGCGATGGCATGCGGGGAGATAATGTCCGTGATGCAGTTGGCAAATGGTCCACGGGTTCCAGGGGGTCAGTATACGAGGGTTCCTCGGAGGGTCGTGGTAGGGCTGGCCAGTATCTTGAAGGGAAGGGAGTGTGCTCAGGTGGAGGGCGGATTTGTGGATGATGGCGATTCCTCCTCCCAGGCGGATGGAGAAGTCCTTCCTGGAACTCTTGTAACCATTGGGGAATGGGGATGGCGATGTCCGGTCCTGCGGTGGTGTTGGTCCAGGATCAGTGAAGAATGCTACATCCGGGGTTGTGCTGTCGATGAGGTCCCAAATTTCGGTGGCATGTTTGTGGAGTGAAAGGACTCTGAGGAGGATGCATAGCAGGGCCTTTAGTTTAGGTGTGTTCTAGTGGGCGGGTTGTGCTGGGTCCATGTTCCTGGAGGTGCTGCAGGTGTGTCGCCACTGGTGACAGGTGAAGGGTCTGTGGGTGTTGGCTAGTGATGCTAGCTTGCAGTTATTGTTGCAGCCTGGGTTGAGTGCGTGGAGTGCCGTTTGGTTGGTGGTGAAGAGGTCCAGGTTTCCTGCCACTGGTCACTGTCAGGTCACAGATGGGCGCAGACAGGTTTGCCTTTGGAGCACCTTAGGTGTGCCAGTGGTGCGCCCGCTGCGCAAGGCGCCATAGTGGCTGCCATTAAGTAGGAGTCGGGGAGGGCTGGACAGCTGGGAGGCGGACGGTAGCTGGATTGGGCTGGTCAGGCTGGTCGTGCGGGGGGAGGGGCTACAGGGGCAGCAGCAGCAGGGAAAACAGGCAGAAATGGAAAAGAGGAATAAAAAAGGAATAAAAAGTGGAATAAAGCAGAAAAGCCCAAGAAAGGTGGAGGAGAGAGATGAGAGGGAGAGATTGAAATGAGGGTAAAATGAGTGAAACAGAGACGGAAAGCGGAGCGAGAGAAAGGAGACAGAGGCCAACTGGACCACTAGGGATGAGGCACAGAGATAACTTGGAGATGGAAGAGGGCCTTGAACACCTGCACTCAAGAATGCAGGGGCTCGGGTGAAGGCCTCACTTAATGATGGAGTTGCAAGGGTAGGAGAGCCATTTCACTGCCAATGAGTCAGTGGTCTTGCTAACCTGTCCCCGCAATGGTGCCATTAAGTAGGGGTGGGAGAGGGTTGGACATCTCGGAGGCGGGAGCGGAGCTGGATTGGGCCGGTCGCGCTGGACGTGCTGGGGAGGGGCCACAGGGCAGCAGTATCAGGGAAAATGGGATGAAAAGAAAAGAGGAATAAAAAGTGGAATAAAGCAGAATAAATCAGAAAAGCGCAATAAAGGTGGAGAAGAAAGATCAGCGGGAGAGATTGAAATGAGGGTAAAACGAGTGAAACAGAGAGTTAAAGCGGAATGAGAAAAAGGAGACAGAGGTCCACTGGACCACCAGGGATGAGGCGCAGAGGAAAGGGGGGAGTCTGACCCGCTGCGTTCTGCCAGAGAGGAAGGAGTGGATCCAGTCTAGGGCCTTGTCCCGGATCCCTGCGTCGTGGAGTCTGCGTATTAGGGTGCTGTGAGAGACCGTGTCGAACGCCTCTGAGAGGTCGATGAGGATGAGGGGTACAGTTTCACCTCTGTCCAGTAGGGAGCAGATGATATCTGTTGCAGTGAGGAGGGCTGTTTGTGTGATGTGTTTTTTTCTGAAGCCGAATCGGGAGGAGTTGTGGATGTTGTGCTCTTCAATGAAGGTGGCGAGTTGGCTTTTGATGGCTTTCTCAATGACTTTCACTGGAAACGGTAGCAGGGAGATGGGTCTGTAGTTCTTGAGGTCGGTGCGGTCCGCCGAGGGCTTCTTCAGGAGGGGCTTGTTCTCTGTGTGTTTCCAGTCATCGAGCAGTGAGGCTTTTGACAGGGAGTGGTTGATGGTGTGGCTGAGCATAGGTGTGATGGTGTCGGCAGCACTGTTGAAGATGTGGTGGGGCAGGGGTCCGTTGGGACCCTGGAGTGGATTGACTTCATTGTGTTCACTGTGTCTTCGGTGGTGAGGGTTGTACAGTTGTCAATCATTGGCTTTAGGATGTCAGGGTGGCTGGTGAGGGTTCAGTGTGTTGGTTGTCTTTGTCGAAGTTGTCATACATGATTTTAAACTGGAAGAAGGTACTGAGTTTGTTGCAGAGGTCTTGTGAGGGAGGGATGGCAGAAGACTCACTGGTGGGTTGGGCGAAGTCCTAGATGATGCTGAAGAGTTCTTTGCTGTTGTGCGCATTTGTGGAGATTCTGTCTTCAATTGCTTTTTTTTGTTGTTTTTCTGATGAGTTGGTGGTGGCGCTGAAGTCGTTGTGGGCCTGCAGGTGGTGGCATGTGCATCTGGATTCTCGAAGTTTGGTGGTAAACCATCTGGCTTTCTAGGCGTGAGTGTTGTTGTTTTTCTTGAGGGGGGCTATGGTGTTGTCACTGTTGGAGATCGATCTGTGCAGATTTCGGGCTGCGGTGTTTGGGCTGTCGTCTTCCACGATGGTTGGGGTGGAGTTGCTGAGTGATGAGTTGAGCTGGACATTTGTGATTTTGGTCCAGTTTCATCATGAGAGCAGGTGCTGGTGTCTGTGGATGGTGGGTGTTCTGATGGTGAACAGGACGTATCAGTGGTCTGTCCATGGGAGTTCAGTGGTGAGGCTGAAAGTGATGGAGGTTCCTGTTGTGAAGAGGGGGTCAAGGGTGTGTCCTGCTGAGTGTGTGGGTTTGGTCATGATCTGGTGGAGTCCAATGTTGTGGAGGTTGTCCAGGAAGGATGTGGTGTTGGGGTCCAGTTGTTTGTTGAGGTGGAAGTTTAGGTCTCCCAGCAGGGTGTAGTTGGTGGATGCGATGGCATGCGGGGAGATAATGTCCGTGATGCAGTTGGCAAATGGTCCACGGGTTCCAGGGGGTCAGTATATGAGGGTTCCTCGGAGGGTCGTGGTAGGGCTGGCCAGTATCTTGAAGGGAAGGGAGTGTGCTCAGGTGGAGGGCGGATTTGTGGATGATGGCGATTCCTCCTCCCGGACGGATGGAGAAGTCCTTCCTGGAACTCTTGTAACCATTGGGGAATGGCGATGGCGATGTCCGGTCCTGAGGTGGTGTTGGTCCAGGTTTCAGTGAAGAATGCTATATCCGGGGTGGTGCTGTCGATGAGGTCCCAAATTTCGGTGGCATGTTTGTGGAGTGAAAGGACTCTGAAGAGGATGCATAGCAGGGTCTTCAGTTTAGGTGTATTCTAGTGGGCGGGTTGTGCTGGGTCCATGTTCCTGGAGGTGCTGCAGGTGTGCAGCCACTGGTGACAGGTGAAGGGTCTGTGGGTGTTGGCTAGTGATGCTAGCTTGCAGTTATTGTTGCAGCCTGGGTTGAGTGCGTGGAGTGCCGTTTGGTTGGTGGTGAAGAGGTCCAGGTTTCCTGCCGCTGGTCACTGTCAGGTCACAGATGGGCGCAGACAGGTTTGCCTTTGGAGCACCTTAGGTGTGCCAGTGGTGCGCTCGCTGCGCAAGGCGCCATAGTGGCTGCCATTAAGTAGGAGTCGGGGAGGGCTGGACAGCTGGGAGGCAGACGGTAGCTGGATTGGGCTGGTCGGACTGGTCGTGCGGGGGGAGGGGCTACGGGGGCAGCAGCAGCAGGGAAAACAGGCAGAAATGGAAAAGAGGAGTAAAAAAGGAATAAAAAGTGGAATAAAGCAGAAAAGCCCAAGAAAGGTGGAGGAGAGAGATGAGAGGGAGAGATTGAAATGAGGATAAAATGAGTGAAACAGAGACGGAAAGCGGAGCGAGAGAAAGGAGACAGAGGCCAACTGGACCACTAGGGATGAGGCACAGAGATAACTTGCAGGTGGAAGAGGGACTTGAACACCCGCACTCAGGAATGCAGGGGCTCGGGTGAAGGCCTCACTTAATGATGGAGCTGCGAGGGTGGGAGAGCCATTTCACTGCCAATGAGTCAGTGGTCTTGCTAACCTGTCCCCGCAATGGTGCCATTAAGTAGGGGTGGGAGAGGGTTGTACATCTGGGAGGCGGGAGTGGAGCTGGATTGGGCCGGTCGCGCTGGACGTGTTGGGGAGGGGCCACAGGGGCAGCAGTATCAGGGAAAATGGGCGGAAAAGAAAAGAGGAATAAAAAGTGGAATAAAGCAGAATAAATCAGAAAAGCGCAATAAAGGTGGAGAAGAAAGATCAGCGGGAGAGATTGAAATGAGGGTAAAACGAGTGAAACAGAGAGTTAAAGCGGAACGAGAAAAAGGAGACAGAGGTCCACTGGACCACCAGGGATGAGGCGCAGAGGAAAGGGGGGAGTCTGACCCGCTGCGTTCTGCCAGAGAGGAAGGAGTGGATCCAGTCTAGGGCCTTGTCCCGGATCCCTGCATCGTGGAGTCTGCGTATTAGGGTGCTGTGAGAGACCGTGTCGAACGCCTCTGAGAGGTCGATGAGGATGAGGGGTACAGTTTCTCCTCTGTCCAGTAGGGAGCGGATGATATCTGTTGCAGTGAGGAGGGCGGTTTGTGTGATGTGTTTTTTTCTGAAGCCGAATCGGGAGGAGTTGTGGATGTTGTGCTCTTCAATGAAGGTGGCGGGTTGGCTTTTGATGGCTTTCTCAATGACTTTCACTGGAAACGGTAGCAGGGAGATGGGTCTGTAGTTCTTGAGGTCGGTGCGGTCCGCCGAGGGCTTCTTCAGGAGGGGCTTGTTCTCTGCGTGTTTCCAGTCATCGAGCAGTGAGGCTTTTGACAGGGAGTGGTTGATGGTGTGGCTGAGCATAGGTGTGATGGTGTCGGCAGCATTGTTGAACATGTGGTGCGGCAGGGGTCCGTTGGGACCCTGGAGTGGATTGACTTCATTGTGTTCAGTGTATCTTCGGTGGTGAGGGTTGTACAGTTGTCAATCATTGGCTTTAGGATGTCATGGTGGCTGGTGAGGGTTCAGTGTGTTGGTTGTCTTTGTCGAAGTTGTCATACATGATTTTAAACTGGAAGAAGGTACTGAGTTTGTTGCAGAGGTCTTGTGAGGGAGGGATGGCTGAAGACTCACTGGTGGGTTGGGCGAAGTCCTAGATGATGCTGAAGAGTTCTTTGCTGTTGTGCGCATTTGTGGAGATTCTGTCTTCAATTGCTTTATTTTGTTGTTTTTCTGATGAGTTGGTGGTGGCGCTGAAGTCGTTGTGGGCCTGCAGGTGGTGGCATGTGCATCTGGATTCTCGAAGTTTGGTGGTAAACCATCTGGCTTTCTAGGCGTGAGTGTTGTTGTTTTTCTTGAGGGGGGCTATGGTGTTGTCACTGTTGGAGATCGATCTGTGCAGATTTCGGGCTGCGGTGTTTGGGCTGTCGTCTTCCACGATGGTTGGGGTGGAGTTGCTGAGTGATGAGTTGAGCTGGACATTTGTGATTTTGGTCCAGTTTCATCATGAGAGCAGGTGCTGGTGTCTGTGGATGGTGGGTGTTCTGATGGTGAACAGGACGTATCAGTGGTCTGTCCATGGAAGTTCAGTGGTGAGGCTGAAAGTGATGGAGGTTCCTGTTGTGAAGAGGGGGTCAAGGGTGTGTCCTGCTGAGTGTGTGGGTTTGGTCATGATCTGGTGGAGTCCAATGTTGTGGAGGTTGTCCAGGAAGGATGTGGTGTTGGGGTCCAGTTGTTTGTCGAGGTGGAAGTTTAGGTCTCCCAGCAGGGTGTAGTTGGTGGATGCGATGGCATGCGGGGAGATAATGTCCGTGATGAAGTTGGCAAATGGTCCACGGGTTCCAGGGGGTCAGTATATGAGGGTTCCTCGGAGGGTCGTGGTAGGGCTGGCCAGTATCTTGAAGGGAAGGGAGTGTGCTCAGGTGGAGGGCGGATTTGTGGATGATGGCGATTCCTCCTCCCGGGCGGATGGAGAAGTCCTTCCTGGAACTCTTGTAACCATTGGGGAATGGCGATGGCGATGTCCGGTCCTGAGGTGGTGTTGGTCCAGGTTTCAGTGAAGAATGCTACATCCGGGGTGGTGCTGTCGATGAGGTCCCAAATTTCGGTGGCATGTTTGTGGAGTGAAAGGACTCTGAGGAGGATGCATAGCAGGGTCTTCAGTTTAGGTGTGTTCTAGTGGGCGGGTTGTGCTGGGTCCATGTTCCTGGAGGTGCTGCAGGTGTGCCGCCACTGGTGACAGGTGAAGGGTCTGTGGGTGTTGGCTAGTGATGCTAGCTTGCAGTTATTGTTGCAGCCTGGGTTGAGTGCGTGGAGTGCCGTTTGGTTGGTGGTGAAGAGGTCCAGGTTTCCTGCCGCTGGTCACTGTCAGGTCACAGATGGGCGCAGACAGGTTTGCCTTTGGAGCACCTTAGGTGTGCCAGTGGTGCGCCCGCTGCGCAAGGCGCCATAGTGGCTGCCATTAAGTAGGAGTCGGGGAGGGCTGGACAGCTGGGAGGCGGACGGTAGCTGGATTGGGCTGGTCGGACTGGTCGTGCGGGGGGAGGGGCTACGGGGCAGCAGCAGCAGGGAAAACAGGCAGAAATGGAAAAGAGGAGTAAAAAAGGAATAAAAAGTGGAATAAAGCAGAAAAGCCCAAGAAAGGTGGAGGAGAGAGATGAGAGGGAGAGATTGAAATGAGGATAAAATGAGTGAAACAGAGACGGAAAGCGGAGCGAGAGAAAGGAGACAAAGGCCAACTGGACCACTAGGGATGAGGCACAGAGATAACTTGCAGGTGGAAGAGGGCCTTCAACACCCGCACTCAAGAATGCAGGGGCTCGGGTGAAGGCCTCACTTAATGATGGAGCTGCGAGGGTGGGAGAGCCATTTCACTGCCAATGAGTCAGTGGTCTTGCTAACCTGTCCCCGCAATGGTGCCATTAAGTAGGGGTGGGAGAGGGTTGGACATCTGGGAGGCGGGAGTGGAGCTGGATTGGGCCGGTCGCGCTGGACGTGCTGGGGAGGGGCCACAGGGGCTGCAGTATCAGGGAAAATGGGCGGAAAAGAAAAGAGGAATAAAAAGTGGAATAAAGCAGAATAAATCAGAAAAGCGCAATAAAGGTGGAGAAGAAAGATCAGCGGGAGAGATTGGAATGAGGGTAAAACAAGTGAAACAGAGAGTTAAAGCGGAACGAGAAAAAGGAGACAGAGGTCCACTGGACCACCAGGGATGAGGCGCAGAGGAAAGGGGGGAGTCTGACCCGCTGCGTTCTGCCAGAGAGGAAGGAGTGGATCCAGTCTAGGGCCTTGTCCTGGATCCCTGCGTCGTGGAGTCTGCGTATTAGGGTGCTGTGAGAGACCGTGTCGAACGCCTCTGAGAGGTCGATGAGGATGAGGGGTACAGTTTCTCCTCTGTCCAGTAGGGAGCGGATGATATCTGTTGCAGTGAGGAGGGCGGTTTGTGTGATGTGTTTTTTTCTGAAGCCGAATCGGGAGGAGTTGTGGATGTTGTGCTCTTCAATGAAGGTGGCGAGTTGGCTTTTGATTGCTTTCTCAATGACTTTCACTGGAAACGGTAGCAGGGAGATGGGTCTGTAGTTCTTGAGGTCGGTGCGGTCCGCCGAGGGCTTCTTCAGGAGGGGCTTGTTCTCTGCGTGTTTCCAGTCATCGAGCAGTGAGGCTTTTGACAGGGAGTGGTTGATGGTGTGGCTGAGCATAGGTGTGATGGTGTCGGCAGCGCTGTTGAAGATGTGGTGCGGCAGGGGTCCGTTGGGACCCTGGAGTGGATTGACTTCATTGTGTTCAGTGTGTCTTCGGTGGTGAGGGTTGTACAGTTGTCAATCATTGGCTTTAGGATGTCAGGGTGGCTGGTGAGGGTTCAGTGTGTTGATTGTCTTTGTCGAAGTTGTCATACATGATTTTAAACTGGAAGAAGGTACTGAGTTTGTTGCAGAGGTCTTGTGAGGGAGGGATGGCAGAAGACTCACTGGTGGGTTGGGCGAAGTCCTAGATGATGCTGAAGAGTTCTTTGCTGTTGTGCGCATTTGTGGAGATCCTGTCTTCAATTGCTTTTTCTTGTTTTTCTGATGAGTTGGTGGTGGCGCTGAAGTCGTTGTTGGCCTCCAGGTGGTGGCATGTGCATCTGGATTCTCGAAGTTTGGTTTTAAACCATCTGGCTTTCTTGGCGTGAGTGTTGTTGTTTTTCTTGAGGGGGGCTATGGTGTTGTCACTGTTGGAGATCGATCTGTGCAGAGTTCGGGCTGCGGTGTTTGGGCCGTTGTCTTCTGTGATGGTTGGGATGGAGTTGCTGAGTGATGATGTGAGCTGGTCATTGGTGATTTTAGTCCAGTTTCATCATGGGAGCAGGTGCTGGTGTCTGTGGATGGTGGGTGTTCTGAAGGTGAAGAGGACTTATTAGTGGTCAGTCCATGGGAGTTCAGTGATGTGGCTGAAAGTGATGGAGTTTCCTGTTGTGAAGAGGGGGTCGAGGGTGTGTCCTGCTGAGTGTGTGGGTTTGGTCATGATCTGGTGGAGTCCAATGTTGTGGAGGTTATCCAGGAGGGATGTGGTGTAGGGGTCCAGTTGTTTTTTCGAGGTGGAAGTTGAGGTCTCCCAGCAGGGTGTAGTTGGTGGATGCGATGGCATGCGGGGAGATAATGTCCGTGATGGAGTTGGCAAATGGTCCGCGGGTTTCAGGGGGTCAGTAGATGAGGGTTCCTTTGAGGGTCTTGTTAGGGCTGGCCAGTATCTTGAAGGGAAGGGAGTGTGCATGGTGGAGGGCGGATTTGTGGATGATGGTGATTCCTCCTCCCGGGCGGGTGGGACAGTCCGTCCTGGAGCTCTTGTAACCTTGGGGTATGGCAATGGTGATTTCCGATCCTGAGGTGGTGTTGGTGATGGAGGACCTCGAACACCAGCACTTGAGAATGTATGGGCTTGGGGGATGGCCTCACTTAATGGTAGAGCTGCGAGGGTGGGAGAGCAGTTTTACTGACAATGAGTCAGTGGTCTTGCGTGCCTGTCCCCGCAGTGGCGGCCATTAAGTAGGGGTTGGGGATGCTGGACAGCTGGGATGCGGGGAGGGGAGCTGGATTGGGCCAGTCACGCTGGTCGTGTTTTGGGGGGAGAGGCCAGGGGGGCAGCTGCAGTGGCAAAAATGGGCAGAAAGGGAAAAGAGGAATAAAAAGTGGAATAAAGCAGAGAAAAGCAGAAAAGTGCAAGCAAGGTGGAGGCGAGAGATGAGAGTGAGGGATTGAAATGAGGGTAAAACGAGTTGAACTGAGAGGGAAAACGGAGTGAGAGAAATGAGACAGGGGTCTAATGGACCACCAATGAGGAGGGCCTCGACACCAGCACTTGAGAATGCAGCGGCTCAGGGGATTGCCTCTCTTAATGGTAAAGCTGCGAGGGTGGGAGAGCAATTTCACTGACAATAAGTGCCATACTGCTTGCCACACTGCAACTAGAGAGTCTCCCTGCTATGTACTGTCATACACAACTACAAAGCTTAACTTCCTAGGCCCAAATGCACTTATGTACAACACATTCTTCCCAACACATGTCTCACAGATCTAACATTTACTACCTCTGAATAATCCCAAAGGTAGCTCACAACATTCCTGGGGGGGGGGGGCATGTGTACAGGCAGCCAGCACTACAACTCCCACCAGGCCCTCTTGTCCTACAGCAGAGCAGAACGGCACCCCCCCTCCCCCCACGCACCCACTGCCATGTGGCAGCCATTGCATTGTTCTCTTCACACTTACAAGTAGGTAGCTATCTTAACAGAGAGGTGTATTTGTGGGTGGGAAGCCAGCACTACAACTCCCACCAGGCGCCCTTGTCCCACAACTCAGCAGAATGGAGCACTCCCCACACCCACAACCATGTGTCAGCAATTGCATTGCTCTCTTTAAACTCACAGGTAGGTAGCCATCTTAACAGGGAGGGGTGTTTGTGGGTGGGAAACCTGCACAACAACTCCCACCAGGCCCCCTTGTCCCACAGCTCAGCAGGATGGAGCACTCCCCAAACCCACAACCATGTGGCAGCCATTGCATTGCTCTCTTCAAACTTACAGGTAGGTAGTCTTCTCATACTCTCTTGTCTCATCCCTGAGCAGCCAAAACCATGCGGCAGCTATTGCATTGCATTGCATTGCAATCAGTACGTGGCACATGGTTAGTATTTGCATGTCACACCATGGACAAGTAATGTATGTACCTCAACATCATGTTATGATGCTCAGTACCTTGCAGCCCTATCAAGTGATTGCAATGTAAAGTGTATGGTGTATCACATGTAACATCCAAACGTCGAACACCAAGCTTTTGGAGTGCACTTCAATGACAATTTTACATCTGTTCAACAGGAGATCCACAAGCATCTGCTGCAGAACACAACACCGACCTGCAGAGCCAGTCTCCGCCCGGAACGTTAACTCTCAGATGCAGACTCCCTAAGTTTCTTGGATAAGGAGCAACAACCTGGTCCATATGGACTGCCAGGGTGCACCACGTCCCAGGCCCACATTGTCACCATCAGCGCCACCACCACAGCAACAACAACAGTGCTAACCCCTGCTGCATCGACATGTGCGGCATTAACCACTGCTGCCTGCAACACTTTCCCTGCCTCAGTGGTTACCACCACACAATCAGGAGGGCAGGGAGAGTTTTGCAGGTGTGTCAAATGCCAACTCCATAGGTCCAGGTCAGCAGGGCAGGTGGGAGGGCAACTGGGGGACAAACACAGGAGGAAACTGGGACCAAAGCCCTGGCCAATGCCGCCAGAGTCCTTTGTGCATATGATCAGACCCAGGAACAGCTGGAACAGGTTGTGGAAGAAGTGCGTGAGCTCCGCCTGCTGCTGAGGTCCATGGACACATGTATGGGCCAAATTGTGAACCTCTTGGGCCAGCTGGTGGATATTTTGAGGGACAGACATGGAGCCCACATGACAGTTCAACCCCCCCCCCCCGCCAGTGGCCCTCAGGATAATACTCCCATCACCTCAGCTGTGGCCACAGAGAGGGGTGAGATGCAACAAAATGACTCCTCAGACACCGCTAAGCCTGCAGCGGTGGCCCCCTGGTAAACGCACATGGGGCCATCCGTGAAACATCAGGGGAGGATCACGTGGCACCATCCAAACGCTTGTCACCGAGCCAGCAATGATGACACCTCTGTTCTCCTTAACATTGACTTTGTTGACTATCCTTAAACAACTTTGCAATGTTGATGGCAGGTGTCTGTTGGACTGTGTGACAACATCAATATGGTGAATACTCTATTGTATCATTTACCATCATTGACAACTCAGAAATTCACTGAGCACCAATTTGTAAATTATTACTTTTCTGTCATAAACACTCTTTACACACCTATGTCTGTGTGTCAGCTCCATGTTTATCACAGTATGTACAATGGCAACTCAGATTCCAAAGTACCACAAGCTCTGATTGTGACAAGGCATTGAAAGGGTGAAGGGACCTAGAAAGACTCAAGAGAATGACATTTACTTGTCAGGTGATGCCATCACAGCTAGAACACACCACTAGTCATCACTGTACACAAACCAGCATACATAACAATGAGAAACAACATCAACATAAACATTATGTAGTTAGTCATAAATACCCTATGCCACACACATCAGCCACTAGCACAGAGCCAACAACAGCCAGCAGTCAAAAAGCTCTTCTAGGCATTGTCACTACCATCAAAGACAACAGACAATATCACTGTTGTACAATGTCACACACACTCAAGAGAAGTAGTTCATGATGAGCTGTTGACACAGCTCAACACCTTCCTCCTCTCCACTATGGTCGTCACTGGACATGTGTGGGTTTGAAGGGGGGCATCAGCAGCTCATCATCATCCAGGAGCAGGGGGATCTCTTTACACAAGGCCAGGTTGCGGAGCATGCAGCATGCAACTGCAATCTGACACAACTTTTGGGGAGAGTAGAGTAGTGCACCTCTGCTCTTGTCCAGACACCGCATTCTAGACTTCAGAAGCCCAAAATTACGCTCCCCCACACGACGTGTCCTCCCATGTGCCTCACTGTAGCGGACTTCACCCGGGGTCCTGGGATTTCTCAGTGGGCCCAGCAACCAAGGCCGGTTCGGATACGCAGAGTCACCTAGGTGTGACATACACAGACCAATTTTGTGATGTAAACAGTAGCTGAGAACAGCATGTCACACATAGAGCACACTATTTGACTCTGTGTACTCACCAACAAGCCACGCATACTCCGGATGCAGATTTGCCATCAGCTGTGGTATGATGCTGTCACGCAGTATGTAGGCGTCATATGCTGATCCTGGAAATCTGGCACAGACATGGGAGATAATAATATCCGCTTTGCATACCACTTGCACATTAACAGAATGAAAATGCTTCCTGTTCCTGTACATGTGCCCACGTGCCTGTGGTGGAACCAGGCCAACATGTGGCAGTCAATGGCGCCAACAACATTCAGTATGTTGCCAAGGTCAGAAAAAACACCCTTCACAGCTGCCAATTCTTGTCTCCTGTGAAAATGGATGTAGCGGTCCTTGTCTGTCATCATTGCGCACAGGACATCGCGTAGCGCAGTGCTAGACATTGGTTGAAACATCCCACCTGTGCTGGCCAATGTGTACTGGAATGAACCTGTTGCAAAGAAATGCATGGCCGCCATCATCTTAACTGCTGGTGTCAAAGCAGTTGGATAGGTTCTGTGAGGCCTCAGATGGGGCTCCAACTGACTGCATAGGTCTTGAAGGGTAAGTCAATCCAAACGGAATTTCCTTATGATGTCCTCATCCTCCATGTCTGCCAGTACTGTGAATGGACGATGCACATTTGGTCATCTCCTACATAAAATGAAAGTGGACACATGTCAATTGAATTCTCTTATGAGATGTGTCCAACATCTTATGTCTTGACTGACACAGTGCCAACAATGACTGGACTGAAACAACAGCTTAAAGCACAAGTCACATGCAGAGACACCTTGATCTCAAGTAGTTCTACAAGTGTTCAGTATGTACATACTGAGTACCTCCAAAACATCTTCTGACTATGTGAATGAAAAATGGTACATTCCGACATCTTGTGTCACCAGCCCTGAGATTAGTTGACACAGCACATGTTTGAAACAGAAACACTGCAGACTTCTACGTAGCTGCTGTACCTGCCACACCTTCTTCTGTAAGTTGGACAGAGCACACATTTTCAACACAACGAGCACAGTGTGTGTAAGCAGATCAACTATCAAAATGGTTTCAGCAATCTACACAGTGAAATACGCATATTATGTAGTCAATCCATCATTACTGTGGGTTGATTAGCATTTCACACATTGACATGTTCACATATATGAGGGTCCATTACACAACAGATCTGTGTACATGCACACAAATATCATAAGTGACATGTGAGGAAGTACATGTCAATGCATGTAATCCTGTGCACTGACATGGCATCAATCAATCAATCAATTAATCAGGGGATTTGTAGAGCATGCTGCTTACCTGCTAGGGTCTCAAGGTGCTGGGGGGGAGGGGGGGACTGCAGCTAGTGGTCGAAGAGCCAGGTCTTAAGCAGTCTTCTGAAGGCTGGGAGGTCCGCGGTCTGTCGTAGGTGGAGGGGGAGAGCGTTCCAGGTCTTGGCGGTGCAGTGGGAAAATGATCTGCCCCCGGAAGTGGTTCTGTGGATGCACAGGACGGCGGCCAGGGACAGGTCGGTGGAGCGGAGTTTCCTGTTGGGTACGTAGAAAGAAGAGTCTGTTGTTGAAGTAGGCTGGGCCGGTCATGTGGGGAGCTTCGTGTGCGTGGATCATGATTTTGAATGTGATTCTTTTGTCGACGGGGAGCCAGTGCAGGTCTCTCAGGTGCTGGGTGATGTGTTCCCGGCGTGGGATGTCTAGGATCAGGCGTGCGGGGGTGTTCTGGATTCTTTGGAGTCTGTGGATGAGTTTGGACGGGGCTCTGGCGTAGAGGGTGTTACCGTAGTCGAGTCGGCTGCTTACGAGGGCGTGGGTGACGGTTTTCCGTGTGTCCGCCGGGATCCATCTGTAGATCTTGCGGAGCATACGGAGGGTGTGGAAGCAGGAGGAGGAGACTGCGTTGACTTGGTTAGTCAACTGGTGTGTAGTCATCAGTGAGTTCAATGTCACACTAGAATTGAATTTAGCAATCAGGTGCCATAATTCATTGTAAGTGTCTACTGTTCCATGAGGACAATTGGCAATAGCCATTGTTACAGCATGATGTGTCCATAGGTGCCGTATGAGTACTCCGCCACTGCAATCACAGTCATTGGACACAATTGAAAAATGCTAATTCTCTGTAGCGACTGCCTAGGCCCTACGGTGTGACACCGCCAATGCCAATGCCTTACAGCCAATGGGAACCGCAATTGCAGTTGTGAATTACACATTTAAAACCCGCCGTAGGCGTGGTCCACTACAGCGGGCCCAGTCATTAGGTACAATCAAAACATGCATGATTGCAGTTGCGACCACCCGCCACTGCGGGGCTATATATGTCTGTGAGAGAGCCACACCTTTTAATTGCATCCAGACACTGCTGCCTGCCATTCTTCACCGATAACTGCTGTTGTTCCTGTCTCCTGAATCCAGTGATGGCAAGAACTGAGAACATCAGGGCCCATCCCTTCACCACAGAGGAGCTGGATGTCCTGGTGGATGAGATGCTTTCACAGTATGGGAGGCTATATGGTGCTCCAGATGTACTGGTAAGTGTTTCAGAGTGACAGTTTGAGAGTGCTCACAGTGCTCACATGATATTGCTCTGCAGTATTATGTGCATGCATCCTCATTTTTGATGTACCATGCTCCATAGCTGGCCTAGGAAATATTGCACTTGACTATTTGTTGAGGATGGCAACATGGACATTTCTATAGCCCTTCTCCAGCAAGTAAAATACAAACATTGGTCTGAGACGGGGTAATGTAAATGAGTGATACACTGCCTGGTATACTAACTTCATGTCAATGGGGTGTGTAGCCTTATTTCTACAGATCCATGGCTGCACTGATGGATGGGAGGGACATGCATTATTTTTGCAGCCATACTTTCACACTGCTGGTTTGCACAGTGGAAGTCTGAAAAAACATTGCCTGGACTATGTGATGACATAGTCAACAGGGTTTTCACATGCTCATTTGTGACATTGCAAAGGTATGTCTTCCAGAGGGTAATGAAGAATGGGTATACAGTTTTCATCTTGCCCCCATGGATATGTGTGAATTATGCACAAGAGTAAAATGCCTGAGTGTAACAGTTTTGGGGGTAATTCACCTTTGACACATCAAATAAATGTAATTTGGAGATATCATCCTTCCATTGTTTTCATTATGTGTTCTGTCGCACATGTGTAGGCACTGTGTCTCCTCTCATATTGTACATGCATGTGAATGTTCTCATGGCCCACGTTTAACCTCAGTGTGAGTCCCACTGACCTGCACTGAAACTGCCCAATTTGACAAGCAGGGACCCATCAGTAAATGGACAGAGTGAAACATATGTGTTGTCTGCCACCATATTTCTCACTGAGCTATCTTAGGCCTGAGGATTGCACAAGACAGGCCTACACATTGTGAGAAGGAGAGGAGTGCTCCATCAGTTGCGCTGACAGGTCGATGACGTTTCGATCCGATTATTTGGGATCATCTTTAGGACTGGGTTGAAGGTTTGGACGGTGCTGTACAAGAAGGGAAAGGAGAAGGATAAGGGGGGAATAAAAAGGAGGGAGGGTGCGTGGACAGGAGTAGGCAGCAAAGGTGCATCCTGACTGCAGGGATGCTGGTCAACCGGGAAGGTGGTGAGGAGGCCAGGGTGGCGTCTAGTGCACCCGCCTACTCCTGTCCACGCACTCATCCCCCTTTTTTCCCCCTTACCCTTCTCCTTTCCCTTCTTGTACAGCACCGTCCAAACCTTCAACCCGGTCCTGAAAAGGATCCCAAATAATTGCATCGAAACGTCGTCGACCTGTCAGCGCAACTGATGGCCCGCTCCTCTCGTGGTTCAACAAAAACTGTTATCAATTATTCTAAGTACATTGTAAATCATTGAGTTGAACCACCTAATTCACTGTACATACTTGTTCACATTTGCACTTTGCGCCGTATTTCACTGCTAACACATTTCACTTGCGTCGCCACTCTTTTTGTCATGTACACAATTGAGCACCAAGTACAATTCGGGTTGTTCACGCAATTTCTTGCCTACAGTGCTGTCACAACTGTACATTTCTTTCTGATCCAATCTTTGCCCAAATATATGATGTCATGTGCACTTTCCCAAAAACAAACACAGAGTCTCCTTTTCTTTTATGTAATGTATTGTACACATGCGTCTAACTGTCCTGCCTAATGATACCTGTTGAGATACTGTTGTTTTTCTCACGTACCTACCCAAATCTCAACGTGGTTTATGGGTTTTACTCCTGTTGTCTAATACAAAAGGAGAATACTCCATTATCTAAGGGCCCAATTATGAGTCTGGCAGTCCATGGACCACCAGACTCATGGGGGGCAGAGGTGGTCGTTTCCCGACCACTGTATCATGAGTCGGGCTGTCGAACCGCCACAGCCCCACTGCAGCTTGGTGGTGTTGTGGCAGTGTAGAGGCACCAATATGCTTGGCAGGACCTGCCAAGCGTATTAGCAGTTTCCTCTCCGCTTGGGTTTTCATGGCAGTTCCTCCTCCACGAAAACCCCGGTGGAAAGGAAACAAAGGAAGCTGTAAAATCAAGTAATTGATGTTCAAGGAAGACTCATGTTAAGATTGAAGAAAGTTCATTCTTGGGAGAAAAAGGTTTCATCCATCCAGGAGCTTGGGCCAGGTGCAACTGACTCTCACAATAAGCACTAGGGGGCATATTACAAAGCAATAGCGATAATTATCGCTATTGCTTGGTTAGAGACAAAAATTTACCGCTGACCTGCGGAGATTTGTACCGCAAACAAACCTTGGTATTACCAAGGTTTATCTCAAATGCGATCAAAATCGCCGCAATGCATGAATATCGCTGAAAAGTCAGCAATATTCATGCATTACCGAGCTAATGCTCTTAGCCATGTTATCCACCTCCCATTGGATAACATGGCTAAGAAGCTAGATATTCGCGCTATCTCTAAAATTTGGTAATAGGAGATAGCGATGTTAGCGACTGTTTTCAGTCTCTAACATCTTGGCACGCCCACTTTGCATGTCATTAGTGATAAATATCACTGTCATGCAAAGTGGGGCCCAAGATGGTCGCTATCTCCTACTAGCTGTCGCTAACTGGTGTTACCGACAGCTAGGTAATAGGGAGATAATTTTATCTCCGCTTTCTTGGCTTTTAAAGCCAAAAAAGCGGGGATAAACCCCCTTGATAATATGCCCCTAGGTTCTATCACCATGGTGCTACTCAAATGAATACAAGGAGACAGGCCTAAGTATAACAGAGAAATACATGCAGAGAAATACAAGCAGCGAAATATGCACAATGTTACACACCTTCCCTCTTTATATTGCAATTGAACAGTAAGAGGAAAGAACTACAAAAATAATGCAACAAAGTTAAACAGAACCAACTACACTAAAATATGGAGAATGTAACAAAATTACTTCATGACAAAATCCTTGAACCTAGAAGGTTGTTTTATTGCTCCTCTTTCTCTTTGGAGAGTAAAGTTTGAAGTCGATGGAAGACAAGAGGCTGAATTTGTGGGTTGACCAACACACCCATTACGCAAAAAAGAACTGTTCTTGACAACCACCGCTATGTTGAGATTCCATGTAAATGTAAATGTAAATGTAAGGTGTTTTGTAGCGCGCTCAATTACTACCGGAGTATCCTGGCGCGAATGACCGCTGGGGAACCCGTCCTGGCTTTCCCTGTGAGATGGTCCCATGCTGGGTATCTCCAAGGTGAAGCCAGGCATCCCCGGCGTCTGTGGGGGGCCGTTGTAGAGATGAGGCAAGCTTAATGCCCAGAGTTACCGAGTGTGATCACTGCCCAAAGTGGGCACCGAGGCGAGAATTATCAGTCCGCTGACCCTGGTCCTCGACCATGTACGAGAATCTTCCGTTTTTTATGGCATTGGTTAATAGCTGACAACTCTATGCGTTCTTTGAAACAAACCAGACGCTTTCCTTCCAAAGGGTGCCTTGATCATGACCCAATCGCCTACTTTCACAGAATTTACCTTGACTGCTTTCCTTGCATCATAATTTTGTTTCCTTGCATCAATTTTTCTGCCTCTTTAAACTTCCATTCACTATGCGAGGAGATCATAGCTCTTTTTTTTTATTCAGCCTCATTTACCCAAAAAGGCGCAATGAGTGTGTTAGGATGTCTTCCCTTCGATAATTCAAAGGGAGTACATCCAGTAGTTGCATGACGAGAGATTCTATACATCTCCCCCTTTTTATTAATCTCTTCTTTCCAGTCTAAACCGTTCTGTTTAGACATGGCGATGGTTTCTTTAAGGACACGGTTAAAGCGTTCCACCATACCATTGTCTCAGGATGATATAATGAACAGCATTTGTGTTAGATGGAACACCCTTGTAAGAACTCTTCCATCTCACAGGACACAAACTGAACCCCCATCCATTAGTAGAAAACCAGGTAGACCTTCTTGCGTAAAAACCTCTTTAAGAAAAGCAATGACATGTTTAGTGTCAATGCTCCTTGTGACCTTACTTTCAGGCCTCCTGGAATACATGACTATGAGGACAAAAACATAACAGTCACAGTCTTTATTTTGTATAGGACCCAAGATATCCAATGCTACATCTTCCCAAAGTCCTTTGGGACATTCTCTGATAATCATGGCTTGTAGCCTGGGCTTAAGGCATATTTCACTTAAGGTGTATTGTATGCATTTTCTAACCTGGTGTTCAGCTTGTAAGTCCATCCCTGGCCACTAGTAATTAAGTCTGAGCCTCTCCTTGGTTTTTGACTGATAGGCCAAACCAAGCAGTTCACCACGAAGTACCATGGGAGGAATAAATCTTGTCCCTCTAAAAATCAAACCCTCGCACTCAGATAATTCATGCCACCTGCTTTCTTTCACACCATCCTTTTCAATGTTACCCACCCATTCATTCAAAACTCCTTAAATTGGGAGTTTCTTGAGTAAATCTTTAACCTCATTAAGTTCATCTTCACACTGTTCCAACCAGTTGAAGTCCACACCTTTACACAGAAGAGTTTGCATGCAAGCACACTTCTAAGCAAACCCCTTCACAAATGTGCTGTAATATTCAGCCATGCCAAGGAATTTCATCTGTTCCTCTTTGCTTGCTGGGGAGGCCAACTTATGTATAGCTTCGATCAACTCACCCTTAGGTTCTACACCCTTTCCAGATATCGTGTGACCAAGATAGTCGATAGAGAATTTCCTAAATTTGCAATTATCTATCCTGACCGTAAGATTGTGTTGATTGAACCACTCTAACACTTGCTTGAGTCAAATTGTGTTCTTCCTTATCTCTGCCATAAATCAAGACATCGTCTTGGTAAATTTTGACACCCAGCTGGCCTCTTAATACCTTTTCTAAAGCCCTTTGAAATACTGAGGCTGCCGATACCAACCCAAAAGGTAGCCTTATGAATCTGAAGGTTCCAAATGGAGTAATGAATGCAGTGTAATCTTTGGAATGTTCATCTAACTTAATTTGATGATATATGAATTTTAAATCTACGGTGGAAAATACCTTAGCTCCTTGCAAAAGCATAAGCATATCAGAGATTTTGGGAAGGGGATATCTATTAACTATGTGTGGATTTTGCAGAGCTGCGGTCTGCGAATTCGCGCGAATTCGCAAAAAAATCCGCAAATTCGCGGACTTTCCCACGAACTCCCGGAACACTTGCCCAGCCTAAACTGTGCTCATTTATGTTTTGGGCTGATTAAAACGTTACTGAATTTGAGCTTCAACTCGGGCACCTGCTTTATTTATATCTGTAAGTGCTTCCTGTTGAGGTTTAATTTTTGTGACAGGAGCCCAGTGCCAGAATGAATCCTGCCCTGCATAGTTATCCACGAAGATGCCACCGTTTTGTGCAATACCTCGACTCAACTGGAGTACTTTCTACTGGCTAAACCAGTAAGTGCTACCTCATTGGGTAATGTATAGTGCTTTTCCTACACTGCAGCTGCGTAAAGGGCAGATGATTTGTCTCCACTAACCAAGTGTGCCTGTAACTTTGCCACCACGCCAAAAGGCGCCGGGGTCCCTTGAGTGAGCTGTCCATCATAGTTGCGAAAGGGCGGGAAGACGTTTGATACCGCTAGTGTGTGGTGCGGGGCCAAACGAGCGGGGCTTCTATGCGTGTCAACATGCCTCTTGTGTATAAAGGGTCAGAGAGCGAGCAGGGCAGCAGGTGAGGAGGAAGCAGCCTCCTGGTCACAGGAACTACACGGGGATTGCGCTCGAGAAACTCATGGATGCAAAGACCTCCCTCGAGTATTACAGGTAATTTTCGATGGAAGATATGGGGTTAAAGCACACTTGCCCAGCCTCGACCGTGCTCACTAATATTTTGGGCTGATTAAAACATTCGTGAATTTGAGCTTCAACTCGGGCACCTGCTTTATTTATAAAATATCTGTAATTGCTTCCTGTTGAAGTTTATTTTTTGTGACAGGAGCCTTGTGCGAGAATGAATCCTGCCCTGCATAGTTATCCACGAAGATGCCACCGTTTTGTGCAATACCTCTACTCAACTGGAGTACTTTCTACTGGCTAATCAGTAAGTGCTACCTCGTTGGGTAAATGTATAGTCCTTTTCCTACACTGCAGCTGCGTAAAGGGCCAGAAGATTTGCCTCCAGTGACCGCGTGTGCCTGTAACTTTGGTCGCTTGATTGAGCTGGCCATCAAAAAAAAAGAAATCCGCCCACAAGCGAATTTGCAAATTTTGCGGCAATTTCGCGAGATTCGCGGACCGCGAAATTGGCGAAAATCCGCACATTTCGCGAGCGGAACAGATTTTTGTCCCATGCTTAAAATCTATCCACCACAACCTGTTTATTGAGCTCCCTCAAGTCTATGCATATGTGAAGACTATTGTCAGATTTTCGTGCGGCAGCGACTGGCACCAACAATTGTGTTTCTTGAACCTCCTCAATTATACCTTCAGACTTGAGTTTCTCCAATTGAAATTTAATCTCTTCCCTCACATATAAAGGAACCCCATGCACTTTACTTGCTACAGGTACAGCCCCAGAGACCAAACGTATTTTCTGCACTGAGTCACAAAGGCATCCCAATTCACTCCTGAAAACTTTGGGAAATGACCTTCTAAGATTTGAAGTGTAGACATCATTACTTTCTTGAGTGTTGATTTTGTTTATCCAAAAATGTTCTTTTAAAATGATAGGAGGATCATTATTGGGATCTAACGTGACACCCAAATCCGTCTGATGAAACCAGCTTAGGATACTATCACCTTTATGTGATATGTAAATCTTTCCTTTGTACTCGATCAAACCATGAAAATAACCCAACAGCTTTATGGATTCTCCACCATAGGCACTGGGTTTGATGAAAGCTCTCAAAATGTTAACTTTATCTTTCAAGTTGTGCATGTAGAAATGTCTAGAAACAATGGTTATTTTCACCCCCAAATCAAATAACACACAAGTTCCACTACCTTCAACCAACACTTCATCAAAAGGACCCTTGTTACTGTTATCTGTTACCTGTGATACTATTTGACCACAGTCAAACTCAGAACTGGAATCACTATCACTATAATTATGATGAGAAATTACATTTACTTTCGCCTTATTTATTTTTGGCTTTGCAAACAGCAGTGAAATGTACAACCTTTTTACAATTCACAAGTGTGACTTTCAGTGCTGGACACGTCTTATCATTAGCAAGATGAACTGGATTGCCACATCTTTAACACGGTTGTATGAATAAATAACTACCTCTGAAATCACGAGTGCCTAAACCACGAAGGCAAACAACGACCAAATGCTAATCACAAAGTTATTGAACCACGACTTAACTGAACCACGAAAATATCTCTTTTGACTTGCAAACCGAATCTACCCATATTTTTAAACTGGTGTAAATGAAAACCTGCTATCTTTGAAAATGCCATTCTTACAGTGTTTTTTTTTAACGATTCTAATATTTACACTTAGACGCTTTCTGATTTTAATGTCATTTTCTACATTGGTACTAACTGTTATTCTTCATTCTTGTATTAAATAAAAATATTGCTTGTATTGATTTTTTTTTTAAAGGGAAATCTATTTTTACTTTGCGAACTGGGCCTCCTGTTTTAGGATGTTGTCATCAAACAGGAAAATACTCGTTGCAGAGCCTTTCCCAGAGCTACATAAATAATGGCAGAATATAGATAAAAATTGAGGAAAATACATTAATTAAACCTCGCGAAAAGGGCGATCGTAGTGATGGAAAAAAAAAACTGCTACAATCGGATAAAGAAAGCGGAAGTGCCTGGTGGTCTGTTCTTCAAATGATTATACATATTCCAGTAGCTGCTTCATGCAGGAGTCCACATCAACCTACTTTTTTTTAGCACTGAGTTATAGAGTCTGAATTTAAAATTGCAAAATGCCTATATCACACAGAATGACACTGTGAAGCTGGGTTGTGAAAGTGGTCCCAACTAGAATGCTATCATAATTTGCGCCATATTAAACGTAAAATTAAAACCAAATCCACTATTTAAAGCGAATTTAAAAAAAGACGTCAGCATAAAAACCATCTGATAACAATACTACACCGCCATCTATTGGCCTCACAAGGTAAATGAAAACATTACATTTGTGTTCGTGTTTATATTCGTTGTTAAGTCTACTCGTTGTTTAATGTAGTAGTTGTTGAGGTGGTCGTGGTTCAGTTGCAGGTCGTTGTTAATGAGTTGTTGTTAAGCCCACTCATTGTTAAAACTTCGTTGTTCAGGCTGTTTCCCCTTTAACACTTAGGTTGGAAGTTTGGTTTTTGAGAATTTCGAGATGCACTAATTTCTGTCTTAACATTAAACCCTTTTTTAACATGCTTTTATTTTGAGGATGTATTTACCTCATCTACAACATCATTCTTTGTTTCATGTTTGGTAATGATTTAACACATTTTTGTGAATGTTCTATTTTTTTAGCAATAGTTATAAATACTTCTAATGAAGGATCATCTTTTTGCCAAATATCAACCCTAACATTTTGAACATTACAACCCAACATAAATTGGTCTCTTATTCCCTCTTCCAGCAAAGCTCCAAACTTACATGAAGATCCTAATTTCCTTAAGGCAGTTATATAGTTCTCAAGAGACTCACCATCATTTTGGGTTCTGCGACCAAAATGGTACCGTTCCAAAATCGTGCTGACCTTGGGCAAGTAATGCCTATCTAGTTTCAAAATAAACATTTCATACTCATTTAAATTAGAGTCAACAATCTCATGTAGAAGATCATATATCTCTTGCCCCTCTGAGCCAAGACAATGTAGAAGAAGTGCATTTCTCCTTTCCGCACTAAGGTTAGTTCCACACACCTTGGAGTACCTTTCAAAAACTTTTTTCCATTTCTGCCATCTGTTGGGTGAATCACCAGGTGACGAAATGAAGAACGGTGGAGTAGTTACATTTTGCATAGCTGCTTGGACTAGAGAGGGTGAGACTAAAACTAAAATATAAAGATTGGTCAAATCATGCGAAATACATATGAGTATACAATTCTAAATTAAATTCCTATTATCTTCATGCTAAAGATTGAAAAAGTGTATATGACGCGAGGTTAATCATAGTCAGGCAGAAGAAATAAATAAAAGGTACTATCTTTCTCAATAGTATGCAGTAAAAACAAGCATCAGTAAATTAATGACTCTGAAAAGGAAATCAGTTAGAGGTAAGTCAAACAAGACACCAGCAGCACAGTAAAGAAGGATTAAATGCGCTGTTCAGAATGTAGTCAAATATGCAGTGCGAGAATGTTCAGTCATTGAGGATAATAAAAATAAGTTGTTTGCCGGTTGTCGATAATTGTTCAAAACATAGTCAGCTGTGCTTCACAAATAGTTCCAGACAAAGAAGATAATAAAATAAGATAAGATGTTTACTGGTAGTAGATAACTCTTAAATAACTTGAACATATCTATGATACTCCGGTTCGTGAGAGAAAATCCCAATATCCAAGCATAAACAGAATCAAAATGGCCTTCGCATCACGTATGTCACATAAAACGTAATTTGAAGTTCTGATGTCAGGAACAGGATCTCTCCCAAGGCGAAATCAATACTTTTGAAGCGGGAATTGAAAACGCCGAAAAATCTTAAAGTCGAGTTGGGCTTAAAGACCCCTCGCAAGGTACGATATGCGCTGGGTCCGATACATATACGCTTTGGAGAATTTTGAGTGACTGTTTCATCACAATATTATACCCTGCAATCAACTTTGACCAGTGCATGAAGACGATAAGGTCAATATGCAAGATAAAGGAGCATATTGTTAAAAGATAATCCAAAGAGTGATACCCAGTCATCATTTATCTAATGACATTGTGGTATTTACAAATGCCCTGAAGAAGTTCTGTTTGTAGAACAAAACGCGTTGGCTGTGGCCTATTTAAAAAGAAAGAAAATAAAGCAATAAAGAAGACATTTCAATCATCTTGTTAAAATGGACTGGATATAAATTGAGTTGACTGTATATAATTGGAAAGTGGTGCAACTTTGAAACAAGCTCATAGACGTTCGAAGCAGCGAAGATTTCACCAGCCAAACAAAGCACCGAAGACAATGCCAGGCAAGTGCGTTTGAATCAAAACATGTAATCACTGGAATTTCCTTTGAAAGACAGCAGCAGTGATGCTTAAGGTAAAGAGCCTTAGAGTATTTACATTGCACCTTGTGTCCAACTCTTCATCAACGCTAAGTAGCAAAACGTACACCTAAAACCAGAATTATCGGTAGACACCAGCAGCTCTAGTATGTAGAAATCACATTCACTGTAAAAGACCACTAGCATGTGTGCTGTAACTTAAACAAAGAGCCATGGCAGGCTCACACTCTGCAAATCACAAACATAAGTGTTGTAATTTAGGAGTGAAAACAGGGCAGACTCTGCATACCCAAAAGACAAACTTGCCAAAGAAACAGTCAGTAATCATGCACTGCTAGTTAAAAAGAAAGAAAACAGCCAACTCCTTATGCATGAGAGATCTTTGAAGTCCTGAGTTACAAATGATAAAAAAAGAAACAGTCAACTCCTTACTTGTGAGCCCGCAATGAACCTCCCAACCCCTGCTGTTAAAAGGTGAGGATGCGGCGATTGCTCCCAACAAGAACTAAATGAGTAACTTAGTGGAGCCCGCATCGAAACCTCCCAACCCAAAACGTTATTAATAAATAATGGTGAGGCAAGCAACAAATGCTCTGATAGCTCTCAGTATAAGTTTGTGCAGTAACCCACATGGTACATAGGAACACCAAGGATAGCTGTTCTTAAAAGATGTTGAAGATGAATCACTTTCTTCTATTTTCAAAAGATGTTGAGACCGTAATTTTCCTCTCCCTGGTAGGCAGGGTAAGTTTACTTCACTCGTTGCCAGTGTAAAATCATGTAATTGAGGTTCAAGGAAGACTCAGGTTAAGTTTGAAGGAAGTTTATTCTTGGGAGGTCCCTTGAGTGAGCTGTCCATCATAGTTGGGAAAGGGCGGGAAGACGTTTGATACCGCTAGTGTGTGGTGCGGGGCCAAACAGGCGGGGCTTCTATGCGTGTCAACCTGCCTCTTGTGTATAAAGGGTCAGAGAGCGTGCAGGGCAGCAGATGATGAGAAAGCAGCGTCCTGGTCACAGGAACTACACGGGGATTCCGCTCGAGAAACTCACGGATGCAAAGACCTCCCTCGAGTATTACAGCTAATTTTCAACTGCAGATATGGGGTTAAACACACTTGGCCAGCCTCGACCGTGCTCACTAATGTTTTGGGCTGATTAAAATGTTACTGAATTTGAGCTTCAACTCGGGCAACTGCTTTATTTATATCTGTAAGTGCTTCCTGTTGAGGTTTAATTTTTGTGACAGGAGCCTCGTGCCAGAATGAATCCTGTCCTGCATAGTTATCCACGAAGATGCCACCGTTTTGTGCAATACCTCGACTTAACTGGAGTACTTTCTACTGGCTAATCCAGTAAGTGCTACCTCGTTGGGTAATGTATAGTGCTTTTCCTACATGGCAGCTGCGTAAAGGGCCAGAAGATTTGTCTCCACTGACCATGTGTGCCTGTATCTTTGACACCGCGCCAAAAGGTGCTGAGGTCCCTTGAGTGAGCTATCCATCATAGTTGGGAAAGGATGGGAAGACGTTTGATACCGCTATTGTGTGGTGCAGGGCCAAAGGAGCGGGGCTTCTATGCGTGTCAACATGCCTCTTGTCTATAAAAGGTCAGAGAGCGAGCAGGGCAGCAGGTGAGGAGAAAGCAGCCTCCTGGTCACAGGAACTACACGGGTATTGCGCTCGAGTAACTCATGGATGAAAAGACCTCCCTCGAGTATTACAGCTAAATTTCGATGGCAGATATGGGGATAAAGCACACTTGCCCAGCCTTAACCGTGCTCACTAATGTTTTGGGCTGATTAAAACGCTACTGAATTTGAACTTCAACTCGGGCAACTGCTTTATTTATATAATTATCTGTAAGTACTTCCTGTTGAGGTTTAATTTTTGTGACAGGAGCCTCGTGCCAGAATGAATCCTGCCCTGCATAATTATCCACAAAGATGCACCGTTTAGTGTAATACCTCTACTCAACTGCAGTACTTTCTACTGGCTCATCAGTAAGTGCTACCTCGTTGGGTAAATGTATAGTGCTTTTTCTACACTGCAGCTGCGTAAAGGGCCAGAAGATTTGCCTCCAGTGACCGTGTGTGCCTGTAACTTTGGTCCCTTGATTGAGCCGCCCATGAAAAAAAAAAGAAATCCGCCCATGAGCGAATTTATAAATTTTGCATCAATTTCGCGAGATTCGCGGATCGCGAAATTGCCGAAAATCCGCAAATTTCGTGAGCAGAACGGATTTTTGGCCCATGCTTACTATTTATCCACCACAACCTGTTTATTGAGCTCCCTCAAGTCTATGCATAGGTGAAGATTATTGTCAGACTTTCATGCGGCGGCGACTGGCGCCAACCATTGTGTTCCTTGAACCTCCTCTCTGTTATACTTAGGCCTGTCTCCTTGTATTCATTTGACTGGCACCATGGTGATAGAACCAAGTGTTTGTTGCAAGAGTCAGTTGCACCTGGCTCAAGCTCCTGGATGGATGAGTCCTTTTTCTCCCAACAATAAACTTCCTTCAAACTTAACCTGAGTGTTCCTTAAACCTCAATTACTTGATTTTACACTGGCAACGAGTGAAAGAAACCTACCCTGCGTACAAGGGAGAGGAAAATGATGGACTCAACATCTTTTGAAAATAGAAGAAAGTGATTCATCTTCAACATCTTTTAAGAACAGCTATCCTTGGTGTTCCTATGTACCATGTGAGTTACTGCATAAACTTATACTGAGAGCTATCAGAGCATTCGCTCAAGGCGCTGAAGGGAGGGGGGGTGTCTGCTATGTTCGAATAACCACGTCTTGAGGTGTTTCCTGAAGGTGAGATGGTCCTGGGTCAGTCGTAGGTGTGCAGGGAGGGAGTTCCATATCTTGGCTGCTAGGTAGGAGAACGATCTTCCTCCGGTGGTGGTTCTGCGAATCCGTGGGACGCTGGCAAAGGTGAAGCTGGTGGAGCCGAGCTCGCGGGTGGGAGTGTAGAACGAGAGGCGGCTGTTGAGGTATTCGGGCCCGTGTTGTGGAGCGCTTTGTGTGCGTGGGTGAGCAGCCTGAACGTGATCCTCTTGCTGACGGGGAGCCTGTGTTGGTTCCTAAGGAGGGCGGATATGTGGCTGTGGCGAGGGATGTCGAGGACGAGTCTTGCGGAGGCGTTCTGTATGCGTTGAAGGCATTTCTGAAGTTTGGCTGTGGTTCCTGCGTACAGGGCGTTTCCGTAGTCCAGTCAGCTGGTGATGAGGGCCTGGGTGACCGTCTTTCTGGTTTCGGTGGGGATCCACCGGAAAATCTTTCGGAGCATGCGCAGGGTGTTGAAGCATGAGGATGAGTCTGCGATGACTTGCTTGGTCATCGTGAGGGAGGAGTCCAGGATGAATCCCAGGTTTCGTGCGTGGTCTGTGGGTGTCAGGGCGGTGCCCAGCGATGTGGGCCACCAGGAGTCGTCCCAGGCAGATGGGGATTGCCCGAGGATGAGGACCTCCGTCTTGTCCGAGTTGAGCTTCAGACAGCTGTGCTTCATCCATTCTGCGACCTCTTTCATTCCATCCTGGAAGTTGGCTTTGGCGGTGAGAGGGTCTTTGGTGAGGGAGAGTATCAGTTGGGTGTCGTCGGTGTAGGAGATGATGTTAATGTTGTGTTTGCGTGCGATGGTGGCGAAGGGGTTCATGTAGATATTGAAGAGAGTTGGGCTGAGTGATCATCTTCTTCAGTCCGGTTATCGGTCTCAGCTCCAACACCAAAACAGGAGACAAACAAAAGGTATTCAACAACAGTCCAGCTGCAAAGGGCACAGCATGCAGTATAGACAAATAAGAGCTCTAGTCACATGTGGTGCAAGTAGTATTAGACACAGTGAGCTGGAAATTATGTTCTAAGTAATCACTTAGAACCCAAACATAAATCACAGCTGTAGCACGCATACCAAACAACGCAAAACACGTGTCTCTAGCAGGATAAATCCAAATGCCTTTTGACAGTCATAACAACACTCAAATTGTTATTGGACTAAGCAGATGCTGCTTGGAGTGCAATTCTGAGCAAAGAGGAAAGTATTTATGCAGCACACAAACAATAATAACGTGAAAATACAACTTTTGAAATTTAGCTTTTAGAAAGTTGGCATTTCCTGCCATATTTGTTACCTGCAGCCTTTTATTGGGTCATATGGCTGGGTGTAGTTGGCAGTTGGACTTTGATTATTCTTCCCAGACCACCACACAATAGAGCAATTAGATTTACCTGGGTGGGCCATAACTGGCAGGATGGGGGAAGAGTTGGGCACAGCCCACTCACAAATGAATAGACTGTGCAATGCTGTCCGACAAAGGAATTGTCACTACTGCATTGTCCATGCAGCCAACTTGGAGCCAGGGCAGGTGACTTCAAAGGGTATTCTGTAGAAACTTCTCCTACTTCAAAAATGCACCGGGTATAAAAATAGGACACTCAGACCTACTTTTCAGTTCACTTTCTAGACCTGCGGAAGGACTCTGAGAGAACTGCCTGCTGCTGCGCCCTTCAGAGGACTGATTTGCAGCAGCTGAAAGGACTGCTCTGCCGATTGAAGCATACTTTGAACCCCCCAGAGGCCTGCCCTGCTTTTGGAGATCTGTTCCACTGTTGATCTCAAGACACCCAGAGTAACTCTAAGCACTAATTTGCCAGGTTCGTTGATCAGAGCATCAGGGACCCAAAAGGTCCCAACTATCTTGAACCCCCACCTGGACCTAGGCTGAGTGAGTCCTAACCCCCAAAGTGATGACCCTCCAGTCCCGGACCCTTAGGGGTTGTGCTTAAGGTGCTCAGATAGCCAGAATCCAAAATTTGAAATGTAGAATTTTTTTGGCTAAACACTGATTTCAAAACAGAGAGGAGACCAGGACCAACCTGCTCGTCTATCCACTCAAGTTGCATCACCGGTCAGCCTGGATTTCATAGTAGCTCCCACTACGCTCTTCTCTACAGCAGCAAATCATATTCAGGGGTCCTTCACCAAATAGGTATCCAGTCTTGTGGAAATATATCTAGCTACAGCCTCCAGCTTCATCCTGCTGGAGATTTTCAACTTCTAAAAAAGAGACTAAGGGTCTAACTACGAGTTAGACTGCCAAACCCATGGTGGAGGTGGGGTGGCAGTCGGGGAGCGTTGCACTGGTGGTTTGGTCCCCCTATTATGACTGCAACGGTCAGACATCCATAGGACTGCTGAAACTGCTGGGATCCATGATCCCTTGGGATGGCGGTTTGAGGCTGCAATATGCTTGGTAGTGCTGCTGCAGCTCCACCAAGAATATTAGGAATTTCCTCAATGTCAGCGGTCTCATGGCGATGCTCACGCCATGAAAATAATTGAAAAAATTATGAATATCCAATTATCTGAATACATAGATACTAACAACTGTCTAGACGCTTCCCAATTCAGATTCAGGAAGGGACATGGGACGAAGACGGCATTAATAAAAGCTTCAGATGAGATAAGAATGATCCTCGATAAAGGAGGTGCCGCGGTGCTCATATTACTTGATCTTTCTGCGGCATTCGACACGGTCGATCACTCTATTCTGATCGACCGTGTCGGAAAAGCTGGAGTCTCATCAAGTACCGTCTCACTCCTTGCCTCCTTCTTGACAGACCGAGAGCAATCGGTTTCCATGGGCGCATTCTCCTCTGACTCCTTTTCACTACCTTGTGGAGTCCCCCAGGGATCCTCGCTGAGTCCAACACTTTTTAACATTTATGTGGCGGACTTAGCGAGGGTCATTAAAGTTCATCGTCTAGCAGTAACATCGTACGCGGACGATACACAGCTTGTCCTGGCCATTAACAACAATAGTATGGAAGTTGCTGATAATTTCCGAAAAGGAATGCTTGCCATATGTAAATGGATGAATTCAAACTGTCTGAAACTTAACTCGGAGAAAACCGAGGTGATGGTGTTTGGAAAACTCATTCCTGCATGGTTTCCCACCTGGTGGCCACAAGATCTTGGCCCCCCACCTAACCCGGTCACCAAAGTCAGAAACTTTGGTATAATTTTTGATAATAGACTTACATACATTCATCAAGCCAACTCTATAGTTTCTGCCTCCTTTTTCACACTTAAAATGATTTAAAAACTTCAACCTTATCTTCCTTTAAACACCGTAAATACTTTGATTTCAACAGTATTGATGTCTTGAGCCGACTACTGTAATGCTCTTTTGCTTAATGCTCAAGAACAAGTTGTCAATATACTTCAGCTGGTCCAAAATGCAGCTGCAAGACTCGTTACTGGTACACCCAAATTTACACCCACTTCAAACATCATCCGCAAACTGCACTGGTTACCGATCAGGCAGCGAATTAAATTCAAAGCCCTGTGTATTGCTTTTAAAAGCATTCATGAAAAATCTCCTTCTTTTCCTAAAGATGTCCTCTGTCCCTATCAACCATCACGCACTCTCAGATCTGCTAATGATAACCTTTTGAAGGTAGCCAAAACCAATAAGGCCACTTGGGGAGACAGATCTTTTGCAGTGGCCACGGCCATATTATGGAACACCATGCCAGGTGATCTTAAGAACATCCCTACATTAATAGCATTTAGAAAGCAGTTGAAGACCTGGTTATTTAATTATTAGAGTCCGTCATTTCTTGGGTATAACCTTCAATTTTTTCTGTCAAGCGCCAAGACACCCTTGGGTAATCGTGCGCTCAACAAATTGCATAAAATAAATAAATACAATAAAAATGCTATCAGTGAGAAACTAAGTGGGCTCCAATTGCGGTGACTATCTAATAGGCAGTGCTCTGGGACCAACAAAGGACTCGTAATCGTACAGGCGGTGGTTGAGTTTGGTGGTGTGGGAGCGGGTTGCTGGCATGTGTGGGAGCGGGTTGCTGGCGTGAAGGCCCACTCCCACATAGCCAAACTCGTAATCAGGCCCAAAGTTCAAATGTAGAGATCTTCATCATCCAGCGTCTACCTAACATCTCCTCGTACACCACATGCAGCCTTGCAACTCTAATTTTTCTTTGCCAAACAACTTTTTAACTGACATTTTATCTTATTCCGAAGTCAAGTGCTGACCGAGCCTAATCCACTTTTTGTATTCGAATTGTGCTCTATTGCGGTTAGCCATAATTTTGCACTTTAACCTGGTCTTGTGTAGCTAAATGTTTGCAGTTAGCGCGTTGAACTTCTAGGTGCTTGTTTTACCCATAAACATTAAGAATTCATAACTCCACCTCTACTGATTGGAATTTTGCTGTCTTGATGTCAACTAATTTATGAAAATTTACTCAATTTGTATAAGTTAGTGTGGGATTGTTCTGTGTTGTGTTTTCCCTTTATTAGCGTTTATGTGCTTCAAAAATACTTCACTCATTGCCTCTAAGTGAAGCCTGAAAACTTTTGTGCCCAATTACCAGAGGACAACAAGCAAATTAAGCTAGACCAGGGAAGGTGTTGAACTTTACCTGGGGTACATTTTCTGTTCCCACTCCAATCTAACATACTTTGCGGAAGGGGTTGGACTATTCCGACTTCAATCTAAGCTACATTGGGGTAAACTTTGCAAATGGATAGGTAAGGTGTTGGACTTAAACAGGGGTATATTTTAATTCCCACTGCAACCTAAGCTACATTGGAGAAGGCATGGACTTTATCAGAGGCAGGTTTACCAAGCCCACTCTAATCTAAGTTAAATTTGGTAAGGTGTTGGACATTAACAGGGGTAGATTTGTAATTACCACTCTAAGCTAAATCAGAGAAGGTGTTGGACTTTAACAGAGGTCAATTTTCTAGTCCTATTCGAATTGAAATTAAAGTGGGTAAGGTGTTGGACTTAAACAGGGGTAGAGATTCAATTCCCATTCCAATCTAAGCTACATTGGGATAGGTGCTGGAATTTAACAGGTGTAGATATACTATTCCCAATTCAATCTAAGCTACAATGGGGAAAGTGTTGGACGTTAACAGAAATAGATGTACTATTCCCACTCCAATGTTAACAGCATTGGGGAAAATGTTGACTTTTACAGGGTTAGGGTTACTATTTTCACTACAATACATACTTCATTAGGGAATGTGTTGGACTCTAACAGGAATACATTTACCATTCCTGCTCAAATCTAAGCTACACTGGAGAATGCTTTGGACATTGAAGAGATTATATTTACTATTCCTACTGTTATCTAAGGTAAAATAGGTGGAAGGTGTAGTAATTGAACAGGGATATATTTACTATTCCCGCTCCATTCTAATATAACTTTGTGAAAAGGTTACATATTGAAGGGATTATATTAATTAATCCCACTCCAATTGTAGGTATGTTTGAAAGAACATTATGATTTTATGGTACTACATGATGTATACCTAATTTAGTACAGCCCAATATTAGATTAAAATTAAATAGAAATGTAATGTAAATATAATGTCAAGAAACAGGAATCAATTATAAATAAATGATTAAAATAAAATAATTTTATAAACTTAAAAAAAGTAATATTGTAAAAAACTGTGCAACCTTTAATTATAATAAATGTAAGTGTAAAAAGCATAATTACTAATATCTCTTATTATTCTTATCAAATTCCAATTTTGTGAAGAAATAAATAAAACAAAAATATAAAGAATTAAAGAAAAATTATACAAATTTATGTAAAAACTCACAGTACATATTCAAATAAACACACAAAAATATTTTTTGAAAAACATATCTAATATCTCTTCTTTTAAATGTAATTTATAAAAGCATGAATTTACTTTAAAGTAAAATCATTTCTTATAAAAAACAAAGAATCTCAAACAATTTAACATGCTATATTTACATATATATTTACATTTTATGGCGGCTGATGGTGTGTTTAAATAAATCAAATTGCACCAAACCTGGGTCTACTCTTGTCTTTTGCGGTGAAGGAACTGCTTTGCGAGGTTTGTGGCATATATATATATAATATATATATATATATATATATATATATATATATATATATATGTATATATATATATATTCACTGAAAAAACCATAGGTTATAGTCGATATATAGTTAGGAATTTGCATTTACAAAACCTTGAAAATTCAATGAAAAAACCATTGGTTTTAGGCCATATATAGTTAGGGATTTGCATTTACAAAACCTTATTTTACTCGCATAAAACCATTGAAATTCCATATATAGTTAGATGCGCTAACTATATATCACGCACCCGCAACCCACTGCTGATGATGTCACATATTACATCATTCATGACATGGTCAGTGACATCACTGATGACATCACTGATCACAACATCCAGTGACTGTATGTTTCTGTAAAGTTAAAATATGTCTTACATATTGAAGAATGAGTGGATGTATAAATGTCTGGATGAAGGATTTAGTAGGTGCATGACTGATTGTATGAGGGAGTGATTAAATGTGTCTCACTGAGTGCATGGGTTAGTGATTAAACTGTATTAATTTGTGCATCATTATATCTGTTGTTCTGTAAACTGCTGCATGTGTTGATCAGTAGCTATATGAATAACTATATGGGTTATTGATTGGTTGCTCAAGTATTTGTATGGGAGACTGAGTATGTGTGTGAGTGGCTGGGAGGTGTGTGACTCTGTGCATAGATGTGTGAGCAGTTGATTCACTAGATGTATGGTTTCAAAAGTGCATGTGGAAACAGCTGTATGGGCGGTTGACTGTGTGCATGAGTGTATTGGTGAGTGAATGGATATCTCAGTGCTACATGTCAAAGTAAGTACATATGTAAAACACAGTACATGTGAGAGTTAACATATATAAATAACTGTGCATTAGAGCCAGTGAATGTGTGAGTGGCTGTATGGATCATTGTGAACTTTTATTAGGGATTATATAAGAGAGTAAATATGTATTAGAATATGTTTCAATAAGTAAGGTGTGTATAACTGTATAGTTGAGGAATTGGAGGTGTGATTGATTCTTTGCATGACTGTCTAGGTGTATGAGTAACTCCATGGATGAGTGACAATCTGTGAGTGTCTTTTTTCACTGAGTGTATCTAAGGATATATCAGAGTCTGTAGAGGTTCATCGTATTAACACATGAATGATGTCATCTGTGATGTTGTCAGTGATGTCATTTGAGTTGTCATCAGTGATGTCATTTGAGATGTCATCAGTGATGTCATTTGAGTTGTCATCAGTGATGTCATCAGTGATGTCACTGACCATGTCATGAATGATGTAATATGTGACATCATCAGCAGTGGATTGCGGGTGCGCGATATATTGTTAGCGCATCTAACTATATATGGAATTTCAATGGTTTTATGCGAGTAAAATAAGGTTTTGTAAATGCAAATCCCTAACTATATATGGCCTAAAACCAATGGTTTTTTCATTGAATTTTCAAGGTTTTGTAAATGCAAATTCCTAACTATATATCGACTATAACCTATGGTTTTTTCAGTGAATTTCAATGGTTTTTTAATAGCAAATATGAAAAGCTTTAAAATGTCAAGTACGTGATAGATAAAAACTTTTTCGTGTTTATGCACGCTGATGTGCTTTGAACGCTGCCCCCCTCCCCTCTTTTCTCTTAGTAGTACTCTCTCTTTGCAGATAGTGAAGAGTAGTTAACGCAGGCCTTTACCTCCGTTGTAATCGGTCCTGCCTGCTTGTCTCTCCATTTGATTGATTATTATCCAAGCATTTACTGTTTTACAATTGATTCTCTTTGGTTCATTCTCTATTTACAAACAAGCACAAAGTCGCAATACTCTGTTTAGTCTTTGCAGATCATGAAAAATCGTGTAAAAAAATAAAAGTAATCGAGCAAAATCAGTAGGCCACTAATTGGATCTCTTTTTGACCTCGCTAAAATAGAAATATTATAAACAACCCTTCATGAGAAATACGAAAATAGTGAGATGAACTGAGCTCCACACCATGAGGGCTGCAAGACAGCTCGGCTCCGTCACCCATCCCGCCCAAAATAACGACAAACCCTATGCAAATATTAAAAATATAGACAACACACCAGCAAAGAAACAGGGTAAAACATTTTATTAAATAACTATTTACATAACGTTGGTTTATAAGATGATGTCAGTAGTGGACCGATGTGTGAATAGGTCGGAAGCAGCACAAGGCGCCAAGATCCGGATGGCAAGTCCTGGATGTTGGGTGCCATAGTTCAGAGTTCTGAGTTTGAGCCTTTTTCAATGCCTGTGCTTTGTTGTTTCTCCTCCATCAAAAACAAAAAAATATATAAAACTGTGCAAAAATACAAAAAAATCAAAAAATGTTTACAAAAGCAGTGCTTGTAAGACTGTCTGAAGCTTATTTCCACCTACTGCAGCTTCACTATTCTCAAAGTAAGTGAGGGTTGTTTGTGGACCTGACTGCATTTGAAAACAATGTTATATGGTACCTCCCTAAACCGCTTGACGGAGGCCCCCGAGGGGCGGTGTGATGGCACGGACTCGGAGAAGACGCTTGGCTCCGACCCCCTCCCCAAGTCTTATAGCACTGGTGTAGCCTGAGATCGCCCCCGACATAGGCGGCCGGCTCCCGGGGTCCGGCGGAACTTTTTGCCTTTTGATGACTCTTCTATTCTGGACCTTGTCCCACAATCCGTTTGACCTGAAGACACGCTGTAGTGGGGCGCCCCTTTACCGTTTTAGTTGCCATTCCGCCCGCTTTTGCTACACTGTGCCTCTTCCGCCATTCAGCTGTTTACCGCCCGCTCTTGCGACTACAGCGTCTCGCTCACCATGTAGTTAAGTTGCTCCCGCTCTTGCGGTGCAGCGATAGGCGGCTGCCACAGGACTCTCAAAATGGCGGCCGGCTCTTCGGTTTTGGGCCTGGTCCACTAAAATGGCCCTGGGACACCTTGGAACTCGGACGCTTCCCTGATAGGGCTTGGGTCCCATTCTCGAAAGCGTCCCCTCAGCCGTGAAGATTCTACAAAAGTCTTGGGGGCCCCCGACTCCCGCAGACTTCTGGTGGGGAGCGGCTGCCATGTCTGCTCGTGGAATGGCCACGACGGAGCTACGAGATGGTAGTGCTCTCATGCTGACGCCAGCTTCAGTCTGAAACATCCAGAAACACTGTAGACTACCAATTCGATCAGTTCCGGTAGCGCCCCAACATGACCCGGAAGAGAAGAACTTGCCCTCCCCTCTTTGACTGATGGTTCTTGTTGCCTGTCCCCTCTGTTGTCATTTAACAGAACTTTTTGGACTGCTGAAAGGGAATGTGTTCCGAACGCTGGTTGGTGGAGTCATTTTGACTATATTCTTGACCTACGTTGTCGCGTAATGCGTTATATGACACGCCGCGTTAGCGCACCCGGAAGTGATCCGGGGCGCGGCGCGCAGCGCGTAACGTAAGCATAACAGGTCATGTGACTTGTTAATAAAACTTTTCATTGGTTCATTTTACTTTTGTTATTTTAATGATGAAAAGCTTGGTCATATGACCTAAAAATTACGCTTTTTATTGTTTTCGAACATTATTTTTTTTTAAACATATATGTTATAATATTCCAGGCTAATGTACTTTCCCGGAAAATTTACAACTGTCCTGCAAGTAAAATATATTCCTTTTTCGAGAAAAAGGGCGTTTCTTCGTTCCATGACGGAGCCGTTGAGTAAAAGAGACTCGGCCTGCTGTCTTAGTCGCCGATACGCCTGATTATCAGATTCTTATCGATCACTTTATGATGCAGGAGTGGAAAAGACAACTGCCCTTGACCATTTATCTTTACTGCGTTCCTACATATTATACCTTTTATCCGTCATGTAATTGGACTGCTTTATTTCACTTGCCTTTTACTGATTCGAAAACAGTGACTAAAAGTAAAAACTTTACCAATGTAAATACTACTACCGTGTTTTGTTTTAGAAACCTTTATTGTGAAAATGTCAGTATACAAATACGGGCCTATAACCACGTGGGCCGGCCACGGAGCAAACTGAAATCGTATATGATGAGGAGACATTTACACTGTAGAGGAACGTAACGAGCGGGCCATTAGGTTGCAAGAACTAAGGTGTCTAACAATTGCAGAATCGGTGGACGTACATTTTGTAATTAAAATAAGACAGGGCCACTTACAATAAAATTTTCTAGATATACATTTGCGGGCAAGGAGTTACGAGTCCCATTTATACCGGCGCCATTTTGGGCGAGGCCGGGCAGGTCCAAGATATAGTCAAAATGTCTCCACCAACAATCGGCCAGACCAGAACCCCTTTCGGCCCTTTATGCTACAAGATGGTGTCTTCCATTCAGAAAATATTGTTAGCAGCATTTTGAAAGGAAAGATAAACAGCCGTTCTCCTAGTGAGTCTCACATTGTTACATTTAGGAAGAATGTTGAAGAGTAATATGTGGAAAATCTGAAGCCATTTTTCTACAAACTCTCAATCAGCCTTGGATGGAAAAAAAAATCCTGAAGAATGTACTAACTGAAAACCAATTTTTGTCTGTATAGCATCAACAGCAACGCTTGAGTCAGCTTTGTGTAAAGCCGCCATTTTCATTCAATCAATAGCGTCCCCCTGCACACAATCAGGAACCTGGTCGTGTCTTCAGGTGAAACGGATTGTGGGACAAGCAGAAAAGAAAAGGAAAAAAGTTCCGCCGGACCTCGGGAGCCGGCCGCCTATGTCATGGGCGATCTTTGGCCACACCAGGGCAATAGTGAAGCTGCAGCAGGTGCAAAAGAGCTTCAGACAGTCTTACAAGCACTGCTTTTCTAAAAAAAATTTTGTATTTTTGCACAGTTTTATATATTTTTTTGTTTTTGATGGAGGGGAAACAACAAAAAACAGGCATTGAAAAAAGCTCAACAGTGCAGGGCGCCTTGTGCTGGTTCCGACCTATTCACACATCGGTCCACTACTGACATCACCTCATAAGCCAACGGGGCACCCCACACTGACTTTCGGCGCAACATTGTAGGATGGCCACACCAGTGCGGCAACTTGCTGGACACCACCTCGGTGCCATCCGGATCTCGGCGCGTTCGATTCACTGTACCGCAAGAGTGACCGGAACTCAGCTGGTCACGCCGTCTTTCGGCGCAGCATTGTAGGATGGCCATACCAGTGCGGCAACTTGCTGGACACCACCTCGGTGCCATCTGGATCTCGGCGCGTTCGAGTCACTGTACCGCAAGAGTGACCGGAACTCAGCTGAACACGCCGTCTTTCGGCGCAGCATTGTAGGATGGCCACACCAGTGCAGCAATTTGCTGGACACCACCTTGGGCAATAGTGAAGCTGCAGCAGGTGCAAATAAGCTTCAGATAGTCTTACAAGCACTGCTCAGAACTCTCAACTATGGCACTCAACATCCAGGACTTGCCATTCGGATCTTGGCGCCTTGTGCTGGTTCCGACCTAGTCACACATCGGTCCACTACTGACATCACCTCATAAGCCAACGGGGCACCCCACGCCGACTTTCGGCGCAGCATTGTAGGATGGCCACACCAGTGCGGCAACTTGCTGGACACCACCTCGGTGCCATCCGGATCTCGGCGCGTTCGAGTCACTGTACCGCAAAACTGACCGGAACTCAGCTGGACACGCCGTCTTTCGGCGCAGCATTGTAGGATGGCCACACCAGTGCGGCAACTTGCTGGACACCACCTCGGTGCCATCCGGATCTCGGCGCGTTCGATTCACTGTACCGCAAGAGTGACCGCAACTCAGCTGGACACGCCGTCTTTCGGCGCAGCATTGTAGGATGGCCACACCAGTGCGGCAATTTGCTGGACACCACCTCGGTGCCATCCGGATCTCGACGCGTTGTGCTGCCTTCGGCCTATTCGCACATCGGTCCGCTACTGACGCCGCCTCACGTGCCAACGGATTTTCTACGCTTTTTGTAGCCCTATGCCGCATAACAGGTCATGTGACTTGTTTATAAAACTTTTCATTGGTTCATTTTACTTTTGGTTTCCTAAAGATGGAAGGCTTGGTCATATGACCTAAAAATAACACTTTTCATTGGTTTAGAACATTTTTTTTTCCCAAACGATGAAAGCCCCACCTTGTTTCTGGATCATTCAGACTGAAGCTGGCGTCAGCATGAGAGCACCACCATCTCGTGGCTCCGTCGTGGTCATTCCGCGAGCAATCATGGCAGCCGCTCCCCACCGGAAGCCTGCGGGAGACGGGGGCCCCCAAGACTTTTGTAGAATCTTCACGGCTGAGGGGACGCTTTTCGAGAATGGAGCCCAAGCCCTAGCAGGCAAGCGTCCGAGTTCCAAGGTGTCCCAGGGCCATTTCAGTGGACCAGGCCCAAAACCGAAGAGCCGTCCGCCATTTTAAGAGTCATGTGGCAGCCGCCTATCGCTGCACTGCAAGAGTGGGAGCAACTCAACAACATGGTGAGCGAGACGCTGTAGCCGCAAGAGCGGGCGCAACTCAGCTGGATGGCCGCCACCTGGGGAGGCCCGTTCACGCCGCCTCCCCCACGCCCCCCCCCCCCCGGGCCGCCCCACGCCAATTTTCGGAGCAGCATTGTAGGATACCAAAACCAGTGTGGCAGTTTACTGGACATCACCTGGGTGCCATCAACATCTCAGCGCGTTCTGCTGCCTTGGGACTATTCGCACAACAGACCGCTACTGACGAGGCCTCCCCCCCGCACCACCTGGGACGCCCCACGCCAATTTTCGGAGCAGCATTGTAGGATCCCAAAACCAGTGCGGCACCCAGGCGACATCACCTGGGTGCCGTCCAGAACTCTGCACGTTGTGCTGCCTTGGGACTATTCGCACAAAAGACAGCTTCTGACCATTGTTGCTTTTTTGGGTGAAAAATGTTTAAATGTTTTTACAGTTTTTGTTCCGTTCATTATATTTAAAAGTTAATAAAGTTTTATAATCTTACTTTGTTGGAGTGTTTATATATTTTTTTAAAAACGGGTGAATGGGGCCTTGAATCGGGTTATTGTCATGTGTGGGCTTTGGAAGTGTGCTGCTGCAGGATCGGACATTTCAAACTCAAATGCACGTTCTTTTTCTTACCTTTCCGAAGCATGGAGCGCAATAGCAGGCAGAGAAAGGGTGATGCACGTGTTGAACACTACCTGACCTGGCAAGTTGCTGGCAGTGCCCCCCCGCCCGCTCCTGAAAGAGGGCACACACACACCGCCGCCCCGAGTACTTCACAAATCTTTAAAAGACCATGCGCTTGTTCATGAGGCTTAAATGGTTTATCACCTCTTCTAGAACCCCTGCATCGACCCTCTGACGTTTCCTGGAAAAATTACCACGTAACACAATACCAAGCCCTGTCAGCTGAAACCCCCGAGGAATCGTGGGGCATATTATCAAGGGGGTTTATCTCCGCTTTTTTGGCTTTAAAAGCCATGAAAGCGGAGATAAAATTATCTCCCTATTACCAAGCTGTCGCTAACACCAGTTAGTGACAGCTAAAAGGAGATAGCGACCATCTTGGGCCCCGCTTTGCATGTCAGTGATACTTATCACTAATGACATGCAAAGTGGGCGTGCCAAGATGTTAGCGACTGGAAACAGTCCCTAACATCGCTATCTCCTATTACCAACTTTTGGAGATATTCGCGCTAAGCGCGAATATCTCCAAAAGCTAACACCTGCCCTGAGCAGTTCTTAGCCATGTTATCCAATGGGAGGTGGATAACATGGCTAAGAGCATTTGCTCGATAATACATGAATATCGCTGACTTTTCTGCGATAATAGCAAGGTTTATCTGCGATAAAAATCGCCGATGTGCGGCGATAATTTTTGTCTCTAAACAAGTTAGAGACAAAAATTATCGCTAGTTGTTCGTAATATGCCCCCGGGTTTTTGCTTGCAGAAATCGGGAGGTGGGAGACTAGCACTGAAATCAGTAGTCTCACGCCTGAATCGGGAGGGTTGGCATGTCTGGTTTCTCTACAGCTGGGGCCATAAACTACATCCGCAGGGGTAGGTGATAGCCTGGGACCAGCCTGGCATCTAAAATGGCTGCCGTGCACGACAAAATTGTGGCATTGGAAAAAAGGCAAGATGGCGCAGACAATGTTTATCAATAAGGATTAATTTATAACAAAATATTTTATCGCAGTGACAAATTGGCGGTCAACACTTCCTGATTTCCATCGAATCGAACGTTAACAGACGTCACGCAGCAAAAAAAAAAAAGCTCACGCACAGCCGCTGGAAGAGATGTATCAACATATATGAGCCTCCTCAGCCACCCTCAGGAAACATAGGGGATTAGGATACGTCTCCCGCACCCTCTTATACCTAGTAATTTAATTAAAACGAAGCACAAAATGGCGAATTCCCGTTTCGCTACCAGTTTGCGGCCCAGTTCGCGGCCCGTGAAGCGCTTCTACCGTGAAAAATCATTTTTTTTTATTTTCCCCACGGGACCCTTTAATAACCCCAACAACATTCCTAGGAGGTCAAGAGGGGTATACCTTGCCCCCTTTCATTAAATTCCCCCTTCGTTTTTCACCTCTTCTTCTCTCTCGATCCTACCGAGAGATAAGATGGCGGCCGCTCCGGACTGTCATGCAGCAAAAAAAAAAAAAGCTCACGCACAGCCGCTGGAAGAGATGTATCAACATATATGAGCCTCCTCAGCCACCCTCAAAAAACATAGGGGATTAGGATACGTCTCCCGCACCCCCTTATACCTAGTAATTTAATTAACGAAGCACAAAATGGCGAATTCCCGTTTCGCTACCAGTTTGCGGCCCAGTTCGCGGCCCGTGAAGCGCTTCTACCGTGAAAAATCATTTTTTTTTTTATTTTCCCCACGGGACCCTTTAATAACCCCAACAACATTTCTAGGGGGTCAAGAGGGGTATACCTTGCCCCCTTTCATTAAATTCCCCCTTCGTTTTTCACCTCTTCTTCTCTCTCGATCCTACCGAGAGATAAGATGGCGGCCGCTCCGGACTGTTTAGAATGTTGACAGACACCGGAGAGCCAATCAGCTTTCTGCACGCAAAGTTCCGTTTCGCGAAAAGTAAGCGAACCGGAGCGCAGCCTGGAGCGCTGTTACAGATATATATCTTGTTTTGAACGTTAATTTCTCAAAAACTACTGGAGCACATATATTGAGACCTAGCAAAGGCACATCGGGCTAACAGTCCCTACAATTTTGCCAAGTTTCGTGTAAATCCATTCAGCCGTTCGAGCTAAAAGTGAGTCCAACCGCCCTATGGAAATTAACATGGGAAAAACGTGTTTTGGGACCCCCCTTTTTTCTCGGCCCCCCCTCGACAAAACCCCCCCAAATTTTCAGGGGCTGCTCAGAAACAACATGTGCCATTTTCCTGAAACTTTCAGCCGATTCCGTCCACAAACGCCAAAGTTATTAGACATAGAATTTTCAAAAATCCCATAGGGAACAAATCCTAACTATATATACCTACTGGCGATAGCCAGTAGGTAATATATATATATATATATATATATATATATATATATATATATATATATATATATATATATATATATATATATATATATATATATATATATATATATATACATATATATATATATATATATATATATAATTAATTAAAATGGAGTGGGAAATCAACCCCTTTCTATTTGCAAAGTTTACCCCAATGTACCCTCGATTGAAGTCGGAATAGTCAATCTACCTTTGTTAAAATTCAGAACCTTCCTCAATAAATCTTAGATTGGAGTGGGAATAGTAATATATATATATATATATATATATATATATATATATATATATATATATATATATATATATATATATATATACATATATATAAATATATATATATTTTTTTTTATTACATTTTTCATTTCAAAACTACTCTGTACTCCTTTTCCCTAAAACCCTATTTCCTGCTACTAGAAATTGTTTGCAACTTAAAACCTACATAGAAAAACAAAGCCAGTACATGAAAATAAATTAAAATACAAACACAACGGGGGAGGAGCCAAGATGGCGACCGGAGCAGAAGCGTAGGCTCCCGGCTCCGCCAGCCCTTGAGCCCCGCACCGAAATCCTGCTCACTATCCTGGTGTTTTTTTGCAGCGGGACGCCTGTGAAGACGCGCTGACATCGCTGGTGACCGGAGATATCTGCGAAGCCGTCTGGCGGCCTCCACGGCCCTGGAACCGTGCCTGGGCCGCCGTGCGCCGCCGGACTCGGATGGATCGATAGCGGCCAGATTGGCCCAGGTGGTGCCGGCGGTTGGGAAGGGTTGCCTCCTGAAGGGGACACGGACCGGATTGCGTAGCTCCGACATTGTTTATCGCACAACGTGATTGCAGCACGCTTGCGAGGAAGGGGTGCACTGTGCGTGCATCTTCTTTGTTGTGCGCTGGAGGTGTGCCGTGCAGACTCCATTACTGATCTTGTCCGACATCGGCGGACCACTCCTGGATTTGCCCCAGCTAGGTGCCGGAGACGAGATGGCTCTCTGCAAGGGTTGTTTAATTGCAGTTGGCCTTGCTAGCATCAGTGGCTCAGATTGCAGCTTGCCCATGCCGCACTCGCCCCAGCTTTCCCATTGCTTTTCCGGCGGGATGGGCATGCCCGATGGCTCACAGAATGGGAAAGATCGCTTACCCCTGCCCTGGGACTGCAGTACCCTGACTGATGTTGAGCTGGGGGCGGACTGCATGAGACCTCTCGTGATGCTGAGATGGGGGGACCGCAGTCTGTACTGTCCTATGGGGCCGTCCTAGCTGCTCTTTGTGATCTACGGTCTGCGCTGGAAGATGGCTCCCGTGTACTGGGTGAGAAGTTTGATGACATCGCGTTCGCACTGGGGCGGACGCGGCGGGCCTGCTCCCAGCAACGTCTGGATTTGCCTTTGCCGGTGATTGAAGGGGATACAGTGTTTCCACATGTTCACAGCAAGGAGTGGACTGTTTTTGACTGTACTGGCACCTGCGGACGGCCGTCCGCCAGCTCTAACTGTGCTACAATGTTTCCCCCTCCTCCGAGGAATGAGTCTTTGTCTATTTTACCACCACTATTGACTCGGGCACCGCCTGTGCAGCTACTGGCCCCCTCGACTGCTATCTCTTTGCGGACTCCGTTCTCCCCACTGTGGAACTTGTGCCATCGGGCGAACCTGGAGGCGCTATTCATTGAGGAAGACGGAACTAATGGTGACTGGCGGCGTCCATTTTGTATTTACGTGCCTCTCCTCTCCCGTTCGTGGCCATTTTGTCTCTTTGTTTCAGGTGGGGCTGGCTTTCCCCAGGGGGCATGTTTCGGGAGGCATCCACGATCTGGCCAGGGCTAGGTGGTTTCCTTTGTAGTTGTGATTTACTGGCTGGCGGAGAATAGGGTTGGAATGCTTATGTACCTGATTCGGATGCGCAATATGTGATGACTCTCCCCATTTGCACTCGTAACTGTTATTTGCTATTTTCGCTACTGTTTCATGGGGTGGAGGATGTATGCGTGGCTGGGGAGACCGGGAGCACACAGATTTGGCCCTCCTCTCGGTTCATATGTGACTCCTTTTTCTTTTTTCTTCCTTTTCTTTCTCGCCTGTATTTCGGGTACTCCTTTTGGGCGACAGGCACACTGCAAGGGGGGGTAGGCCGTAGCCTCTGCATGCGTGTAGGGTGGGGGGAGGGGGGAGGGGCTTCTGTTTGTCTTCAGTTCTATGGGCCTTATTTTTTCTTCCTTTTTGATCTCTTCTATTTTCTTACTTCTTTCTTTGGATCGGTGGGGTGGTTAGGTGGGGGGGGGGTAACGATCGGCACGCAGTATGATTAGTCATGATCTATCCTTATATATTGCATCTTTCCGCTACATTGACTATGTTTTTGCTTGTTTAATGACTGCTGGTCGAAGTTGCCCGCTCCGGTTCTAGATGGTTGTTTGGTCCCTGATCCTTCTTAGTCTCTATTCTTCATAGTATATTTTAAAAGTTTTAAAAATTAACCTTCATACCTCCTGTTTCTCGGCAGTTTAACTATATCCAGTGTAACTCGGACTGATTGTTAACTTGTACTGCGATACTGCTGGGATCCGTCTACCTGCAAATGTGCTTACAATGTCATTGAGGCCGGCCGGATGGTTGTAGGCCCGTATTTGTTCGCTATTTCTGCACAATAAAGGTTTTCAAAAAAAAAATATATACAAACACAACATTTTTAAATCTATTTTACCCTAATCAAAATTATTATAAAACAATTTAAAAAAATCCTAAATAAACGACCTACCTCATTCTCCTAAAAAAATCCTGTTTAAGAAAAAAATCCACAATTTTATCTAAACGCAAAAAAAACTATATAATATTATTTTTTAACATTAATATTGAAAACAACTCCAAAAGTCAATATTCGTACCTGTGCTAATCCTGAGGACAATATTTTTGGTGTCAAGATCTATAGGCAACAATATTAAAGTAAGTCAATATTTCCAACTCGATATTTTGGTAAATGTCCCCATGACCTGTTGGGCCTTCTTGAAGTTAGGAGTCCTTCTGCTAGTTGAGTCCCTAGAGCAGGCAAGCAAGAGTTCAGCCCGCTAAGACTTAAAGAGCAGTACCAGTCGGTGGATGCCAGGCAGAAATCAGGGGTCTTCTTTCTTCAAGTAGGCCTTCCTCTTGAGGGGTGTTCTTCCTAGTTCCAGGAATGTTGTTCAAAGTAAGCATGGGTGAATTTTGCGAATTCGCGATCCGCGAATTTGTGGATTTGCAAATTCGCGATCCGCAAAATTCGCGAATTTGTGCGAAATTGCGGATTTTTGTTTTTTGCGTGTTGGTGGGGTTTTTTGCATGTTCGCGGGGTTTTTTGCGTGTTCGCGGGGCTTTTTGCGTCTTCGCGAGCCGCTTGCATAGCGAAGTTACCCATGCAGTCGTTTATGGGAGAGGGAGAGAGAGATAGATAGATAGATAGATAGATAGATAGATAGATAGATAGAAAGAGAGAGAAAGAGAGGGAAAGAGAGAGGGAGAAAGAGAACGAGAGAAAGAAAGAGAGGCCGGATCTCTGAAGGGCCAGATTCCTGAGTTGCCCCTACAGAACATACAGCTTTTTATTTTTAGCAAAATGCATATGAAAATTGTGCTGTAAAGGTCTCTTTTAGTTTAACCCCTCCTGACAACTCAAAATGGGTGTATTTGCCATCCTCTCCCTTCTTCCTGTTTTTTATATCTGTAAGTGCTTCCTGATGAGGTTTAATTCCTTGGACAGGTGCCTCGTTGCCTACTTGTAACTATTCTCTGACCCTGCTTCAAGGGTCAGAGCAGGGTCAGAGAATAGTTGCAAGTAGGCAACGAGGCGCCAGAAAGCAATTAGCAGCAGGTGTCCAAGTTGAAGTTAATTTGTTTGTAACCCTTTTGTAAAAGGTTACAAAGAAATTAGGTTCAACTTTTGCACCTGCTGCTGTAACCCTTGCTTGGCTGAAAATTCGTCCCCGCTGATTCGCGGATTTTACCGCAATTTCGCGAGATTCGCGGATCGCGAAATCGCGGAAAATCCGCAAATTCGCCCGCGAAACGGATTTTACGCCCACCCTTAGTTCAAAGGTGATCGGTAAGTATCAGTCCTATGCAATGGCCAGTGATTGGCTAATTTTACTGCTGCCACTAATCTTGTATATTTTCTCACCCAAGAAAACCTTCTTCTGGATCATTACCTCTTCACATTACTATAAAAAGCCTGATATCTAGATGACTGAATCTTGCTTCGACAAGAATGGCCTCTGGTTTCATCAGGACACTGTCCACCCACCCACTGGCAAATGCTGAAATCCAGTGCCTTGAGTAGACTCATGCCCAGCACCTAGGATGACATGTAGTCCTCCAAATGTTCATGGGCTTGTCTGGACACCGTCCAAGCCTTTTCAGCACTCAGCCAATAGCGTGATGCTTATAATGTGATGCCGATCTTCTACGTTCTTTGTCTCTTTATTTTACGGCTGTGTCCCACCGCTGAGATAGTGCCCAGGAAATTACAGCGGTGATGAAGCTTGGAACAAAGCACAAACTTTTCAAACAGAGAAAACTCTAATGTGATCATCAAAATATGGTACATAAGTCAATTTGAAACCTTGAGCCGACAGACATAAAACTTGTCTGCGGAGAAGTAGGGTAGGTGTGATGATGGTTAATGAGAAAACATATGAGAACAGGATCAAAAGAGATATGGTAAATAACAGGGACTATATACAATATAAATATACAGTGAACGTAAAAGGAGAGATACCAACTATTTTGACTAACTAGAACACCTCTCAGACCACCTCTGCTTGTTCTACTCATTTTGTGCAATATTACACTTTTTGTTTAATATGAAATGTGCATAAGAGATCTGACTTCCTTATGAATGTTATTTAAAACATGCTTCTTCATTTTTTTCTGAAATATCTAAATGAAATTGCGAATTTTGAATTTTGATCCACAAAATTTAGCAAAATGCACTCTTTGACATTTTGTGTGACAACTTTACTAAACACACAACATTTCTCGCTTGTGAAAGTCACATAAGACACTTGCAAATTGGACTAGCTCAAGAAGTAAATATCTTCCGTGAGGCTGCTTAAGCTAGTCTCCTGCAAAACATTTTCTAGTCAAACTCAATCAATCAATCAATCAATCAATCAATCAAGGCATTTGTATAGCGCGCTACTCACCCAGGAGGGTCTCAAGGCGCTGGGGGAGGGGTAGGTCACTGCTCGAACAGCCAGGTCTTGAGCTGCTTCCTGAAGGAGAGATGGTCTTGGGTTCGCCGAAGGTGGGTGGCGAGGGAGTTCCAAGTCTTGGCTGTCAGGTAGGAGAAGGATCTTCCTCCAGCGGTGGCTTTGTGGATGCGTGGTACGGTGGTGAGTGCGTGGTTGGTCGATCGTAGCTGGCGGGTGGGCGTGTAGAAGGTCATGCAGTCATTGAGGTACTTGGGGCCCAGGTTGTGGAGAGCCTTGTGTGCGTGGGTGAGGAGTCTGAACGTGATTCTCTTGCTGACGAGGAGCCAGTGCAGGTCTCTCAGGTGTCTGGTGATGTGGCTGTGTCGGGGGATGTCGAGGATGAGTCGTGCGGAGGCGTTCTGGATGCGTTGGAGTCTTTTTTGGAGTTTGACGGTGGTTCCGGTGTAGAGGGTGTTCCCGTAGTCTAGTCAGCTGGTGACGAGTGCCTGGGTGACGGTCTTCCTGGTTTCCGTGGGGATCCATCTGAAGATCTTGCGGAGCATGCGCAGGGTGTTGAAGCATGAGGATGAGAAGGCATTGACTTGTCTGGTCATTGACAGGGAGGAGTCCAGGATGAAGCCCAGGTTTCGTGCGTGGTCCGTTGGTTTGGGAGCGGTGCCAGGGCCGGGGGCCACCAGGAGTCGTCCCAGGCGGAGGGTGATGATCCCAGGATGAGGACTTCCGTCTTGTCTGAGTTCAGTTTAAGGAGGCTGTTTCTCATCCAGTCGGCGACGTCTTTCATCCCTTCGTGTAGTCTAGTACTATTATGAAAGTACTGTGTGAAAATTCACAACTCTGAGATTCACCAAAGTTTACAATTTCAGTTAATACGAATTTCGAAAACCTTTGCACGGACATAGCGAATATTGAGAAAGTCGAAAGATCTTTGGGGCATATGTATCAAAAAAGCCATTTGCGATACTCATAATGCGATTTTTAGTGAATCGCATTCTGAGAATCGCAAATCACGATGTAAATAAAAAGTCGCAAACCTTTTACGATTTCTAAAAATTTCCTGAATATTTTGCGATTCCCTATTTGCGAAATTCGCAAATAAAAAATCACAAATTTAGTGAATCTGCAATTCAGGTGCAGCTTGATGACATCACACCCAGGAATTGGGAGTGACATGCTGCACCTGATTGCCTGAGGCAAAGTCAGAGGCTGTGAGGAGAGGCAGAGAAGTGAGCACAGCATTTCTAAACAGCTACAATGGATTCACAGGACAAAGAGGACAAGGAGCGGGCAGTGATATAGAGAAAGCACAAGTTCAGCGAGAAGGAGCAGGAGGTGCTGATTGCGGAGATAGTGTGCAGCCATGAACTACTATTTGTCAAAAAGGCACTCGTTGTACCTGAGTCAAGAAAAAGGAAGATCTGGCGGGATATACAGGTGGAAATAAATGCTGTTGGTGGGACGCAGCGCACAATCGAGGAGCTTAGTAAGAGATGGTACGACATGCACCAAAGGTCCAAGGAGAAGGTGGCAGCCAGGCTGTTGGAGGCCGAGAGGACCGGGGGTGGTACATCAACTGCAACTGACTCAACACCCCATGAGGAGTTGGTGGAGTCCACCCTCCTGCCCGAGAGCGTCAGTGGTGTGGCTGACATAGACAGCTCTGACCCTGCAACCACCAGCCATGGTAAGATGCATGCCAAATGCAGCCGCACCCATCACCATCCCATTCACACAGTCAGGAATGCACCAAACACAAACTACTCATGCCACTCCGTTCCACTTTTTCCAGCACACACAGCAATGCATCATGGGAGACATGGTCAGATGTATAACAGTGGGGCAATGAGACACAGCAATGTTGAAGCAGTATGTGAATTCCTGTAAAGGGAAAAGCAACAGACAGCAGTTAGCCAATACAAATTTAATAACCTTATTGAGGGAGAAATGCAGACAATGTCACTAAATCCCCCCGTCCATCCACAGCACAAACTAGGACACAGGATGACAGTGCAGGAGCTGAGGAGGTAGAACATATGGATGAGCAGGCAGGGCAGGGGGACTCCGACGATACTACAGAGACCACACCTGTCCACAGAGAAAGTGCACCATTGTGGCACTACTGCCACCTCTGGAGGTTGATACACACTCCAGAGGGTAGGATGATGCACAGGCAAAGTCAGGTCAGTGTGTGACACAGGTGCCAGAACAGCACACACCCCAACATAGAGTGCAAGGAGCTGTGAGACTCAGGCAAGGGCGAGCACCAGCTTTGCCACAGTTGAAGAGGCCATGGTGTTTGCTGGACTGGACGGCAGCATGCTGCAGATACAGCACCTGCAACAAAACTCAATGCGTTCCATTAACCGGCAGCTGTTCACAGTCAACAAAAGCCTACGTTACATGGGGGAGGGCATCATGGACATGGCAGGTGTACCTGACAACTGTGTGCCACATAACAGAGGAACCAGTCAGCCAGGCGCAGGGTGAGCCAATGTGTCGACAGCCATCTGAACAGCTACAACAAGGCGGTGAGCCACCTGTGCACTGCCACTAACCAGCTGACACGTCGCACCATCAGCATGCAAGGGAGTTGTCCCACTGCTGCCAGGATGTGGCGAAAGGCCTGATGCAGGTCACCACTGCTGTGGAACAACTGCAGTCAGCAAACACAGGTGGCACAGCACTCCTGGGCTCAGGGGAGAGTGAGGAGGTGTCCAGCATTTGCAGCATTACCCCGCTAGTGCCCAATCCAAGAAGGCACAGTGGAGACAGTCTGCAATGCATGTGGACTCAAGGGAGGGCAGTCAGCACCCAGAGCAGGCAGCAGCAGTCTGTCCCAGGAGGAGATGAACTGGCATTACTGAGTCACGCAAATGGGTGAGGCAACCCATTACAACAGGACTCCAGACTTGCATGCATACCTGCACTGTGGACCTAACATGTGCTACGTATAGCAACACTCATTGAGTCTGTCAGGCTGTGTGACAAAATATTATCCTGCAGCTAAGGGTTTGAATAAACACAGGCCTGCTACAAATGTCATTATTACTCACATAGAAGTAGTTCTGTGTGATCTCATCCCGTCACTGACATCCGGCAGCTGCCCCAACTCCAACTGCTGGTCTGCCAGGGGGACCTGGGCCCTCATCGTTAGAAGTATCAGTATTAGTTAGTTCTATTAGGATGCCTTTTTTCATAGCTATGTTGTGGAGCATTGCACAGGTAGCCAAAATCTTGCAGCAGGTCTCAGGGCTGTATTGGAGTGCTCTTCCGCTTTTATGCAGGCAGCGGACCAGGATCCCAAATGTCTGCTCTATTACACAGCGCGTAGATTTGTGTCCATGGTTGCATCTCCTCTCCCTTACATTGGCTGGATTTAGGTATGGTGGCAGGATGAAGTCCTGCACTGCATATGCACTGACACCTGCAGGAAAGGAAACAAGAGGTGAGTCAATGTCCCCTAACCCAATGATGTACTGTATTTTTGGATGTTTGAAATGCATTTACCTAGCAGGTATCCCTCATCAAACTCACAGCATTAAAACATCTGTATATCCCACTATGTCTAAAGATGAACAAGTCGTGAGTACTGCCTGGGTATTTAGCTACAATATCATTGATGATATGTTTGGCATTGCAGATGGCCTATATGTTTAGGTAATGATATGATTTACTGTTTAAATACATATTCATTGGTTGATGAGGGTGTGAGGGCCACATGGGTCCATTATATGCAGCCAATTACGTGGGGGAAGTCCAGTTATGTTTGCTGTAATACCTGTTGTATGCTGGGGAATTGTATGTGATGTTGTAGCTTCTGTATCATTGCATCTGGGAATGCATGGAAGAAGCGCAACAGACAACTCTGGGAGACCCCACCTGCCACTGCTATCACCCCTTGGTAACTCCCTGAGGCCAGTAGGTGCAGTGAGCACAGGACCTGCACATGTGTTGGAATTGTTTTGGTCCTGTGTGTTGGGTGTTCCAGATGGGGTTTCGGCTCTGCTGTCAGGTCTAAAATGGTCTTTGAGTCCAGCCTATACTTCTCATAGATCTCCTACTCAGTCTGCTGGAGCAGAGTGATGCTCACTTTGAAGATCCGTTCCTGTCTCCTCCTCCGCTGTGCTGCTGCCCGAATTTGCAGCCTCCTGGCTATCCTATATAGCGCTGCCATTGTGGAAGTTTCTGTTGCATTGTGGGCTTGTATATATAGCTTGCACCTGGTTACCACCTGCATTCACTTGGTGGTAAAATTGATGTGCAATTTGTGAATTTTTCATTCATTGCTTTGCGAATTCTCAAACTACGATTTCTCTATTTGTGATTTTCACAGGCTGCGTATCGCAGACGGCGAATTAGCAGAGAAATTGCCAAACTTCGGGCCTCGCAAAATAAGAAATCGCAAAAATTGCGATACGAAAATGTGTCATACATCGCATTTGTGTATTTGGCGATCCAAACACTGGTTTGTTTGCGATTCGCAGTGTTTGCGTTCGCCAAATAGTATCATACATATGCCTTTTAAGAACAGGAGTGATTATTTGCAGTTTTTAAACTTTCTTTTAAGATTATGGTTTTGCATGGTTAGCAAAATCGTGTACCCTTTTTTGAATCCCTAAACGGAATAATGCAAATACCAGATGTTAACATGTTAGAAAACAAGGCGGTGTATGCAGAGGAATGTGATGTAATAGGAAATTGGCAAATCTTATATATCAATGTAGATGTCACTGGTTGTATATTTTAAAAAATGCAATAAAATGCAGTGATAAAAAATATACCATTTGGCGAACCTCCAGGCAGGGTGAAGCCGAGGAACTGATGCCTGCGCCTAGCACAGGATGAACGGCAGTCATTGCACGCCACTCAGAAACACCCTGGACCTATAAAGATTGGATAAGAGATAATAATGTGTAACTTATTATTCATGCCTGCATTGCACCGGCTGGCCAAGCCAAGCTGGGAAAGGGAGTCCGTGCTCGAATTGTAGACAGAGTGATATTTTTAAAGTGCTGTTTGCCAATAAATCCTGTTTTAGACTTTTTAGGCTTTATGCTCGACGTTTGAATACCTTCTGCAAGCAGCCATGTCATGCCTGGGAAAGCCATAAAACTCATAACAGCATTTGTGGGGCTTTTGTGCAACCTGCTGGATCTTGTTAAATGTTCCGTTTCTTTTGATGGTCGGAATATAATATGACCAAGTCTTGTACCATACGAACCGCAGGCTGAAGAATGCAGTTTAATAACGAGGTCCCAGAGGGTGGGAAAGCCTCTGTCACCCCCACTTCCATAAAACGTGGTATGACCCTGATTTTTTATGTCTCGCGAAAGGCTGCGCCTGTGGCCTTCTGCCAGCGAGCAGTATGTTCATAGAATTAGATTAACAATGGAATAATGCAAAACAAATGTAGCATACTAAGGCAAAAGAATATACACTTACACTTATCAGACACTTTTTTACTGTTAGATTTCCGATCTCGGTAATAAATCTCACCAACTTGATTTTTCAGGCGATCAATCAATCAAGTGACTTGTAAAGCGCTAGGACTCAACTGTAAGGGTTTCAAGGTGCTGGGAGAACTGAATTGTATACATAACTTTACTATAATAATATCCGCAATGCGGACACATTCTTAGTTGTCCTAGTTGAGCCAGAGATATTCAGGTGAATTGCAATTTTTTTGTTCCTGACCCAGGAATAAGGATATCAGTAATGCAACAAGTGCAGCGAAACCGCGGCAATGGGACCTTCGGGCCCTCTGAACTCTAATTACGCCTGTATTTTATTACTTATCTCTTTGACAGAAACACCCCTTTTCCTTCCATACACCTGGGCCCTTCCTACACCATTGGCCTGACAGAACTTGACTTTCTTTTTATAAGCCTGCAGTGGGAGGACCTGCCTGCTGAAGCCAATGAAGTCATTTCTTTTGTCCTTTTAAAATTCCTATAGGAATAGAAGGCACTAACAAATATAGAGATACTTTAATTCATTGTGCTCCTGTCCTGATGCCTACACATGGTGTTATTTATTAATGTTAAGATTTTGTACGGGTGCTCGTTTGCTATAAGTTGACATAAAGTATTCTTTTGTTCTCCTTGTTATGTGGGTCCATTTGGTTTAAATATAGTATTTACTAATTACGCTATTTAGAGCACTATTGCATGCACAGTAAATAAAGCTTTGGAAACCCAATTGTTCTCGCCTTTTGGCTTTGCCAATGGTTTTTGCGGATGTTGTTCAGATGGAGGTGACCAACTGAATGGCTAACTCTGAAAAGTCGCCTACACCTCAGGTAGTCAACGTTCAGGGTGTTAATAGCAGATGTTCCCACCAGTTGAGGTGCCACTGGCTCTGGACAAAAGGGGGTTGGCTTCCTCTCCTGTGCGAGTAGCCAGATTCACTTACCAATGGTGTTGAGCATTTTGAAGTGACCCTGCCATGGAATGCTAATCTGCAGCTCATCCTTTGGGCTGATGATCCTTATCAGCATAGCCACCTCAGCCCAGTCTTCTAGGGTGTAACGAATTTGACATGGATGATGCTCTTGGTTCCATCAGATAGGTGACCTCCCCATTTTTTCTAGGATAGGGTAGGATCCACTTAATTTGTCCTGGGGAGCCCTAGGAGCCCCAGGCTCCAAAACCCACACCTTCTGCCCCAGATGGTACTCCACCAGTGCAGCCTTTTGGTCATACCAGAGCTTCTGGAACTCTTGACTGGCCTCATGGTTTTTGGATGCTTTTTACATGTATTCAGCTATCCTTGAACGAAGGCCACTATGTCTTGCTTAGCCTCTGTGAGAGGTCTCTCCCAGCCTTCCTTCATTAGACATAATGGTCCCCTTACAGGATGACAAAACAGAAATTCAAAGGGGAAACCCTACTCCATTCTGTAGTACTTCTCTGTAGGAGAAAAGAAGGCATGGCAGTAAGACATCCCATCTCCTTCTGAGTTTTTCAGGGAGTCTACTAATCATGCATTTCATGGTTTTGTTGAATCGTTCAACTGAACTATTGGTTTGTTGGTGATAGGGATTGGTACACTTATATGCCACCCCACATTCAGTTCACATGGCTTTCAGGTAGCCAGAGATAAAGTTTGCATCTCTGTCTGACACCACCTCCTTAGGAAAACCCACTCTGGTAGAAAATACCAATGATGGCCCTAGCAACTGCAGGAGAAGTAATAAACCTAAGGGGAATTGCCTCAGGGTACCTGGTAAGAACAATTCCTTATGGGGTAACCCAGTATCCCTAAGAACCTGGGCAGTACAACAATAGTTTTAACAATGGTTCCGTCGGGTATGAACACAATTACTTTAAGTCATGTATTTATCTTCAACTGAAAACTAAGCATAACATTTCTACTTATTATGCTACCTCTGATAGGCCATAGGAGTGCAAAACCAAACACCGGCAAGGGTCAGTATGATTTTTAATTATTGAATTATTTTTTATTCATGATTCTGTTTGTTCTCATCAGCGGACACCTTTAGATATGCATTAAAATTTACAAACCTGGTGGCATGATCGACTACTACCAGTTAAAATTTGTTCCCTGATGCTGTTGGAGGATCTGGGTTTCCAACAACGTCAACCCCTACTCTTTCAAAGGGAAACCAACCACTGGAACTGGAATTAAAGGGCCTTTGGGTGTCCACCTGCATTACCAATGGCTTGGCAGGTGGCACAGGAGTTAAACAATGCCTTCACCTTCTGGGACATACCTGACATGTAGATGTTGGCAACTAACCTACTACACGTTTTTGCCTGGTCAAGATGCTGAGCTAAGGGATGTCATGTGCCAAAGTAAGTAGAATCTCTCCATACATCTGAGACACTACAAATCTCCTGGTGGAACCAAGTGTGAGGTCTCTGACCTCAGTGTAAAGAAGTCTCTCCTTGCAATAGGCTCCGTGGGAATCACTGACATCTACCCTTTGTATGATCAACAGCTTGCTGAATCAGGCTTTCAAGAATGGGTTTTTCATTCGACCTCAGCCCATGCTGCAGAGCCCAGACCATTACCTAGCAGACAGAATACAGGAATTGCAGAAGATACCACCACCTTTTTTTAGCCAGTAACCCCTCCCCATTCTAAGGACACCATTGCTTCAACTCTCATTTATATGAGGCTGTTGAGTGCATTTTTCCATTTTAATGGGCCCGACAGACATGGCAGCTATATTGACCCCACCATCTGAGACTAAAGTTCCCACAGTGAGCTCTCTGAAACAGGAAGGGCTCACCTGGGATCTCATCTACAGATGTACAACTGCATTTACTGCAGGTGCAATAGGGGTGTTCTTTTTGTTGGGACAGCTGAGGTTTCCAGTTCGGAGCCCATTGACTTTGTAATCATGGCACCAAGCCTTCTTGGGTTCCCAGTGTTTACCCTTGGATCCACCATTTAGACTGTGAATTGGCTCGGGTCTCACTCTTCTGAACAGGTTTTTGGGGTCTATGAGAAGACTCTTTGTTTTTATTGTTACACTGGTCACCATCTTTCCCTTGGGGGGGCATAGCAACCCCTTTCTTTTGGTCGCCCCCACCATGAGTTGTCTTGGTTACCCTTGTCTTGACCCAGTGGTCTGCCTTTTTCCCCAACTCTTGAAGTGAAAGTGGACCTAGGTATACCAGGCACTGATGGAATTTCTCAGGAACATAATTACTCAACAGATGCTCTTTCATAGTAAGATTATAAAGCCCATCATAGTTGTGCAAATTGTTACCTTTTAACCAGCCACCTAGTGTGTTCAATGAAAAGTCTTCTAAATCCACTAAAGTTTGACTCAGGATGTTTCGAGTCTCCTTGAACCTGATTCTGTATTCCTCAGTGGTGAGTCCAAAGCCCTCAACCAGGTATCCTTCATGAGGTAATACGACCTGGCATTTGCCCCATTCAGTGACATGGGCCAATCCCTACAATTTCCTGAGAACAATTCCCAGAGAAGAGAGCCCAATACTTTTGATTGAATTGCCTCATTGTACAAGCCCTTTCAAAGGACGTAAACCATTTTGGTGATGTCATCACCATCTGTGTATTTAGGGACAATCCATTTGGGGATCTAAGGGTCAAAAGCTTCTTCTTTCTCCCTATTTGGTATTTTGCTGCCTGGATTACGGCTTCTAAAGCTGCCCTCTTGGCTAGCCTCTCCAGAGCAAGATTCTCCTCAGAGAGCTTTTCTCTACCCCGGTAGGGGAAGGTCTATGCAAATTACGATTCCTTAAATGCAATTCTGAAAGCACCCAAGTTGTGCGAATTTGCCTTAAGAAATTGCAAATTACCAACAACTTCAAGTTGGTGGTAATTTGCGATTTCCTAGAAAAATGCACTTTTTTGCATTTTTCACAGTGCCATGTGGCTGGCACGTATGTGCTTGACATGTGCACACATACCTATTTCAGAGGTGCAACAGGGTGTCCTTTTGACTCCATTGAAATTGCATTTGCAATTTGAGAGTACCTAATGGGTACTCGCAAATTGCGAATGTCTTCCTATTCATTCCTATGAATGAATGAATGAGACGGTATTCCTTAATTGCGAATCGCAATTTGTGATTCGCAATTAAGGAATGCATAGGAATCGCAACTAATTTTGCGACCCCTATATACATTTCATTTTGCGAGTCCTAAAAGCGATGTGCTAAAATTTGCTATTAAGGACTCGCAAAATGGTTGTTTGATACATATGCCCCACTGTGATGATATTAGACATATTGATATTGATGATATTACAACAGAATATCAAGGGACTTTGGTGAACCCTGTGGTAAATATTTCTATCCACCTTTCTTTGCATTTTGTTAATCAGAAAAGAGCAGGTGTAATGAGATTCGGACATGTACCATGCCACAGTTATAAATCAAAGGTTTTGCAGTTCAGAACATTGATTGATGTCATTTTAAGCCAACTCTTAACTGAAGATTTTAAGCTTGAATATTGCTATCAATGGATCTGACATATGTTGGTTGTCTACATGACACGTAGGACACAGTCAAAGTTCATCAACTTGGGTATGTTCCATAAGCAAGGAGAGGCGTGGAAAGAGTGTCGGTCAACTGGTGATTTTGCCATTTACTACTCATATATTTTACCTGTAACAGAATCCTGTTCTAATCCATATTCTACGTAGTGTTGAAACAATGGAATTCAAATACTGTGGGAAAATATTATGATTTTGCTGTGGCTTAATTGTGTACTGCACTTGCCTGTCAGGAGTAAGCCAGCAGTAGTCCTGGCTTATTTTTTGAATTTACACCATGAGTACCAAAAGGGTAAGCCACACCTACTAATACGACATTTTTTAAAATTGGTCCCTACATTTTTTACAATACAATTCCAATTTCCAGTCTTATAGAGACTTTACCTCACTCTATTGCTACTGGTTAGAGACCTTTGCTCTATTGCCTTCATTTACTAAAGTTGTGGTTAGATGCGTGTGCGATACAATCAGGTGCAAGAGATGGAGTCAGTTTACTCACCATTTTGAAGGCCTACATGTGCAGCTCAATATTGCATTGTCTCGCATGAGCACTGATGCAAACTTTAGTAATTGTGCGCCTAAATTGTGCTCTGGTGGTTTTCAATGTGACAGTTGATCTTGCTGATCTGTATAGCTTCATTATCTGGGTGCAGAGAGCATTCACATTCCCTGAATCAGTGCTAACATCATGGAGGGATGATAGACCATGGATGCAATGACCACACAAATATTGAATAAAACATCTGGGGCCAGATGTAGGTAAGTTCCATTTACTGATTCTAAAATACCGAATTTTACCGATTCGGTATTTTAGAATCGGTAAATGGTACATAGGTAAGTATTCGGTAAAGTTTACTGAATCGGTAATATTTGGTAATTACCGATTCGCTAAATACCGAATCGGTAATTCCCATTCATTCCCATGGGCCTGTAGGCCCAGAGGAATGAATGGGAATTACCGAATCGGTATTTACAAATTCGGTAATGGGGGAACACATTCAAGGGTGGCAGGGTGTCACAGTGACACCCCGTTGTACCCCTGAATAGTGCATGGGTGCACATGTGGCACAAATACATGCCCTAAAGGCATGTATTTGTGCCACATGGCACTTTTGAAAAAGGCACAAATTTGCTTTTTCAAATGTTTTCGATATTTACCACCATCTTTCATTTGGTGGTAAATGCCGAATCCTTAACCATGCAATGCACTCATTTGAGTGCTCCCTACATTTCAGATTCAGTAATTTACAGATTCGGTATTTTAAGGAATCGGTAATTTACCGATTCCTTAAATTACTGATTACCGAATCTGAAATGTAGCCACCTACATCTCAATAGCCTAATACCGGTCGGTAACGGACGAAATTCGGTAATTTTGGCCATTACCGACCGGTATTGGGCTACCTACATCTGGCCCCAGGAGTGGACAATATCTAAGTAGATGCATATCATGTAGCGTTGCTAATTTGTTGAATGTAAAATTCAAAAAGTGATGAGTGGAAGGACTGAATTAATCTCAGTCATAGGGTGTTACCTAGGCACTTATTACAGACCACTGCTTTTCTGCACGCTCTGCTATGAATGCATTTACCACACAACAAAAATAATAAACGTCTGGACTAGACAATATCTCAGCAGATGCATTGCATGTAAATTCCATAATTCTGGCACGATATATATGCGAAATGTAAAGTGCTGAAAATAAGTGATTTGCAGAATGCTTGAATTCAGCCTACCATGCTGCTCCAGACAGATACCAGCTATGTGGAAATCAGTCTTGTTCCTGCTTAAATAGAAGTCCAACCAGAATTGCCGGTCAGGTGCCCTCCAAACAGAGAACAGAAGCAACCCCAAACTGGTTTCTGACCAATAGGCCTATTTAGTAAGCTGCAGCTTGAGTCCACCGGATCAGTGAGTATAGGACCCACAAATTGCCATACTCTTCACATTTAGGGCGTCTCACATACAAAAGAACAACATTGTCAAAGTCAGAATGTCTCAGACATGACGCCTAATGACTTTGGCAATGCATTCTCCCTCCCAGGTGGCCATTTACAGTCACATACACGTATGGCAGCTATCTTTGAATGGTTGGAATTTCCTTTTAAGCAGACTTCCTGATGTTGTTGGTAAGCAAGACCTAAAAATTACATCTTAGGCTCTTATAAAATGTGGGAGAGCACCTGTGAATCCAACATTACACTATTACAAAGTCGAAATACTCAGAGAATATATAGCCCCTATCATGACTTGCCACAAGTGCTTACGCCCGCATCCATCTACCTCTGGTTCTCAAGATATTAGTCACCACTCTCACCCCTTAAAGGACATTGCCAAGCAGTATGTTGGTTGCTGTAGCGTGATAAGAGTCATGTCACTCTGCATTGTGGATGTCACATGTGCCCCTAAAGCTGTGACAGTATGCCAAATATGAGCAGCAGGCTACAGCAGGATTTGAGGATCCAGGATTTGAGGATCTACTTTAGGATTTGAATCCCTTGATTGAGGATCTCCTACAGTATTCAAGGATGCCACCGTTTTTAAAGTGCTTGTCTTTTGTTATTGTTGATAAGGCAAAAACTCTGCTTTGACTCCGCTCTTCATCTGTGTTCCTGGATCTCCATATTACACAGTCTTCAAACTGGATGCCGATTTCATCTTCTCCAATGTTTTCTACGTGTGACTCAGTTTGGAATTTCATCTGCAATAATATTTAAAAGATTTTCTTCTTCTTGCTTGGAACTGTTCAACAAATTTCCTTGAATCCTTGGAACTCTTTGAGCTCTTCGAGGGCTGTTTTCTAAGGCATCAGGTTAGTGATTTCCTAAGGAGAGTTTGATTAACGTGTTTGGATTATACACCTACTGTTGGACTCTTGAACTGCCCATTATGCCTACATACTGAAGCTCTGCCTCACCTTCTAAGTTGTGCCCCACCAACTGTATCTTGAGCCTTCACAGAGTTATTTACAAATCTTCTGTGTTGTGCCTCAAGTTGTGGAGCTTTAACAACTGTGTATGGGACATTTGAACAGGCCCAGTCTCATGGTGATTCCCTAGGATCAAGAAGAAAGAAGGTATTATATCATTGATACATTTCATGTTTACAATAATGGACCTCATGCTAGAGTGATTCTTGGGTATTTTTCCATTTTAAGTAGAACATTACCATTTATGTGAAATCTAAGTAAAAGACAAAAACAATTTGCAATTGAAATTGATGTAAGAGGAGAGAGTATCAGTAGTTTTTTTTAGTGCTTGTTACAAAAGAGTCATCACTCATAATATCCTACAGAACTCCCGACAGAGCCTCCATTTGAGGAGACAAGCTGTGTGACTACAAATGAACAATCAGCCGCGGCCTGTGCAGGTGAGAGCTGTGGGATGGTGTGGCCGAGTTGGGGGGGGGGATTCAACAGATGACTATGAAGGAAAATTAAATAAATAATTGATTTTCCCTTGTGGCTGTCTATAGAAATCCCCTCCCACCCCACCAGGCCCTACCGCTCTTACCTGTGCAGGCTGCAGCTGCGAACAATGTCTCATGCGTCCCATCTCTCACTTTCATGGGAACCCTGCCCTCCTCTTCACCACCAATATTAAGCAAAATGTGCATGTGTTCTCACAAATTCTCCTAAATTACAGAGAAAGTCATGAACAAACAGTTAACTAGCTTTATAGAGAGGCATGAACAGTTACACAGAACCCAATCAGGGTTCCACCCCTTATATAGCACAGAGTCAACCTTACTCCTGATGACAGAGTCAATTCACCAGATCTTGGATGCTGGCGATTCTGCGGCAGTGTTGATGTTGGATTTAGGTTCCACGCTCAACACTGTTTCCCATAACATCTTGCTAGAAAGAGTCTGGAAATGTTAGGTAGGACATAAAGCACTGCATCTTTGAGATAGTGAAGAAACCCCATCAGTCAAGGGTGCTCCCACTGAAACAAGGAGTGCCACAGTGCTCCTCTTTGAATCCAACCCTGTTTAATGTATATGTGTGACCTTTGGCAGATGTAATCAAGAGTTTTGGGTTTTCCCCCATGTCATATGCTGATGACACCCAGTTCATCATTACGCTGTTAAAAAATGCTACCCATATGGCTGCTTCTTTATGCTTCTGTCTTGTTGAGGTGGCGAAATGGATGGACTTAAATTGCCTTGAGCTTAAAGCAGAAAAACTGAGGTTTCTACTTTGGGCAACCAGACAAACATCTGGTCAATTGCTTGGTGGCCCAAGGAGCTGGGTCCTTTACCTAACTCTAAACCCATGGTCAAGAATTTTTGGGTGAACAAAAAAATTATCTTTTGACAACCAAATCTCTGCAGTGCCAGGAAAATGTTTGGATTCATTAAACTGCGGTGGATAGTATTGTGCTTCTTGCACCAACCAGGAAAACAGTGGTTCAGGCCTTGATAGTGTCAAAGCTTAACTACTGTAATGTTTTCTATCTTGGAGTGATGCAGGGCGGGATCAATAGACTGCAAAGAGTGCAGACAGTGGTGGCCAGGCTCCTTCTGAATGTGCCAAAACATGTGTCCATGGAGGCTGTGCTCAGACAGCTTTATTGGCTCCCAGTAAGACAGAAATCTACTTTTAAAGCCTTTTGGTTTGCTATAAAGCCATGAATAATAAAGGTCCATATAATTTGCAACCATTAGTCATACCTTATTTACCTTTGAGGAACATTAGATCATCCAGGGAGATGTTAGCAATTGTTCCTAGATTTAGGAACGTACTTACGGGTGGGAAGTCATTCGGCTTAGTCAGAAGAACTGCTCTGAAAAATAATTAAAACCAGTTTTTAGCTCAGGATTCAGGAGGCTTTGATAACTGCATGGAGGCAGGCAGACATCGTTGCCTAGCGCTGGAACATCTCAAATGGGATAGCTATGCAGTCAAAAAATTACATTATTAGTATTATTATTATTGTTGTTTGCTACTGTCTATTGGGACTGGCGCTAGTAGTTTCCATGTTTCTGCAGCAACATTTGGATTTACAGATTAGTGATAACTTGTCTCTGTCAGCACATTGCACCCGGGTTACACGTGTTGCTGAGGTCAGGTGGAAATCTCAGAGAAAAAAACTACTCAGATGGAAAAAGATTCAGCCTTGTAGTGCTTTGCTTCAGGCTGGAGCTTTCATTAATGCTACTCTATAGTAGGTAGAAAGATGCCGCATGGAACCCTTGTTTTCCTTGCCCTCTGATAAACTATCTGAGATCATCAACATCTAATGAATGCTACAATGAAGAAGTAAAATCTTACAGCATAGATCAGTGTTAGAAATGGGGCTCTCTAGGTGGCAAGTGCTTGCACCTTTCTCCAAGTAGGGACCCTTCCTTCTAGTCAGGATAAGGGAGATACACTACTGAAATAACCCCTGCTCATCCCCTTGGTAGCTTGGCATGCACCGTCAGGCTTATCTCAAAAGCTGTGGGTAAAGCATTTGCACACTACCAACAGTAATGCAGTGAAAACACTACAAAAGGACACTACACCAGTTTAGAAAAATATCCAATACTTGATATATTTTAAAACAAGACCAAAACAATAAAAATCCAACATACAGTTACTTAAAAATATACACTTTACAAGAATACTTTAAAAATGCATTTCCTTGCATTCAGGAGCTCCGTCCAGTGCTACCGCGGTACTGAAAACAACAGAATCCAATAGTTCTATCTGACCGTGTCGGTCGGGGGTGTCGGCGGACTCCTTAAATGGTACTTTTTGTGGTGCAGGGGACACTTTTGGTGAGGGCCGGTCATGGCAACCGCCAAGGTTGCAGTGTGAAGCGGAGCAGTGCAGTATGCAGCGCCCTTAAGTCGAGGTGCAGGCAGCGGCTCTGTGACAGTCGTCCAGCAGCGTCGGTGAGACCAGGGCTGCGGTGTGGAGTGCTGACAGATCACAGTGCAGGCACCAGAGCTGATTGTGGGGAGCTGGTGTCAGTCAGTCTGGACTGCGGTGTGGGCCAAGGCGGTGTGTCGTGAGACTTGCAAACGGTGCCTCCAAGCCACGATGTGGTCTCGGGAGCCAGGATCAGCATGCAGCAACAGCCTCTGTGAGACAATAGTGGTGAAGTGAAGCAAGGCGGTGCGGGGTGCAGAGCCCACAGGTCACAGTGCAAGCAGTGGCTGGGTTGCGGCAGAGTCGGCCGTCATCGTCAGTGAGACCAGGGTTGTGGTGCGAGATGCAGACAGTGCCCTCTGCAGTGCTTTTGGAACACTGAGCCAGCAAGAGACTCGGTAACGGAGTTGTTGGTTTTCCCTCCTCTGTGGCAACTGAAACCACGGTTCTAGAGGCAGTAATCCAAGGTAGGTGAAACCTTTGCAGTCCCTGAGAATTCATAACAGGAGGCAACCTCTATTTCAAGCCCTCGGAGATACTCAGCACAAGTTCACTAAGTTAAGTCCAGTCCTTTTTCTGCCTCAGGCAAAAGCTGCAACTGCAGGCCAACCCAGCAAGGCAACAACACATGAAAGGGGCAATACTCCTCCTAGCAGTTCTTCCAACTCTTCTTCTTGGCAGGTTCCTTGAATCCAGCGAGTTCTAAAGTTCTGAGGTTTGGGCCCCAATATTTATACTCAATTTTTCTTTGCTCTCTTAGACAGAGAGGCTCTGTCCTCCTTGCAATCAAGTGCAGTCCTCTCTGGTCTATCTTCTCAGGAGGAGGTGGGGACAGCTTTGTGTAAGGCAGACCAGGGTCATTCAGGTGCAAGGAAATCTCCCCCTCCTACTCTAAATGCAGCCCAGGTCTATTCAGCCCAGCCCTGACTCATCCAGGAAAGGCAGGACATCCTTCAGCCCCCCCCCCACCCCCAGTGGCTGTCTACAGTGAAAGCATATTCCCAGCCCCTGTCACTCCAAAGCCAGACAGTTAATCCACAACCCAGCAGAGGCACATAGGATGGCTAAGCAAAAAAATACCTACTTTTCAGATTTGGCATTTTCAAACACAGAACATAAAAATTATTTTTACTAAAAGATGGATGTTTTCCCTCTGAGTCCAGGCATACTAAACTCCATTCCCCTATCCAATGGGAAGTTAGGCTTCTAAAATGTTATAAGCAAACTCCCATTCTTTCCAAAAGGACAGATAGCCTTTCCATAGAGAAAAACGAAATATACTGTAATTCACTATCAGAACATGTCACACAACTCAATGCATGTCCTACCTTTAACCGACACAGCACCCTGCCCACAGGGGTAACTTGGGCCTACCTTAGCGGTTATGTACATGTAAGAAAAGGGAATATCAGGGCTTGGCAAGTGGGTGGACTTGCCAGGTCTACATGGCAGTTACAGACTGCATGCAGACACTGCAGTGGCAGGTCTGAGAACCCTTTTCAGGGCTGCTTGTGTGGGTGGCACAACCAGTGCTAGAGGCCCACCATCAGCATTTGGTTTACAGGCCCTGGCACTCTTACAGCAGGGATAAACTTTGAAAGTCGGTTGTGTGGCAGGCAGCCCCTGGCAAAACACTGAGGCAAGGCAAGGGGCAGAGGAGAGAGGACCGGGGTGCGAGATCCTGGCTCGGATTCCAACTCCCAGGTGCCCCAGCATTGCGAGATCACCGCGACACCACCTGAGAGCGCCCGGAGGCGCTTAAAAGATCACAGCGCCTCCCGCAGGGCGGAATAAACTTCAAAAGTCGGCTGTGTGGCATGCAGCCCCTGGCGAAACACCGAGGCAAGGCACAGGGCAGAGGAGAGAGGACGGGAGCGAGGACCTGGGAGCGAGATCCCGGCTCGGACTTCAACTCCCAGGTGCCCCAGCATCACGAGATCACGTGACACCACCTAAGAGCGCCCGGAGACACTTAAAAGATCACAGCGCCTCCCGCAGCGCCTGTCATAGGCCGGAGGAGGCCGGGCTGGGCCAGGTCTCTTGGTTCCACTATTCACTGTGGATCGGAAGGAACACTTGAAACCCGGGTAATTGTCATATTTGTGTACAAACTTTGCCACTTGTTTAAAGCCTCAACTGACTCGGGAGAAGTATTTCTCTATTCATTTTGGGTCTGCTAAACAAATCAGAGGGCCAACAGGGGACTGTGAAAGAAAGCTTGTGGCAATTATCAACTGCGATGTAAGATAACCCCCATGTATTTTGATCAAATCTTTGGACACTCTGTATAGCTTGCATACGAAAACTGGGTGGGCGTGCTGGGCATTTGCATATTAGTACTTTCCATACTTTCCTGTGAAGTAACGATAAAGGGTATAGTCACATTAATTAATCAGGGTATAGCTGCAACTTATCGGCCTCCTAATAAATGGGGAAAAGAAAGCTACACACTAGCCCTCTCGGCACGAGAACGTCCAATGTTAGAGTCTAGTACGACCCTAATGAAATATCTGACGGGGGCAGTAGGAGCTATCGAGAAAAATGTTTTTAACGTAGAGGAAAAACTCAACAAAGGGTCGTCTGGCTTGACCGCCACTAGTATTAACAATCCTGCTCGAAATGAATCGAACGATGTACCTGCCATTGTCACAGTAAATGCACCCCCACACGATCTTCATAATGGGTGCGTGCAGCAGGGTAGTGATGAGATTTCTGCAATTGACCTAGAGGGTTCAGATCTTCCCCACTAAAAAAGAGTATGCGTGTCTAAGAAACCCGCCCTTACTATTTTACCGCACATGATCCGCCTCCTAATAAATGGGGAAAAGAAAGCTACACACTAGCCCTCCGGGCACAAGAACGTCCAATGTTAAAGAGTCTAGTACGACCCTAATTAAATATCTGACGGGGGCAGTAGGAGCTATCGAGAAACAAATTTCTAACGTAGAGAAAAAACTCAACAAAGGGTCGTCTGGCTTGACCGCCACTAGTATTAACGATCCTGCTTGAAATTAATCGAACGATTTATCCATGCCATTGTCAAAGTAAATGCATCCCCCCTCGATCTTCATAATGGGTGCGTGCAGCAGGGAAGTGACAAGATTTCTGCAATTGACCTAGAGGGTTCAGATCTTCCCCCCAAAAAAGAGTATGCATGTCTAAGAAACCTGCCCTTACTATTTTACTGCCCCAGATCCATGAAGCCAAGGACATCCCTCAACGCCCCCCCCCCCCAGTGGCTGTCTACAGTGAAAGCACATTCCCAGCTACCTGTCACTACAAAGCCAGACAGTTAATCCACAAGCAAGCAGAGGCACGTAGGATGGCTAAGCAAAAAAATACCTACTTTTCAGATTTGGCATTTTCAAACACAGAACATAAAAATTATCTTTACTAAAAGATAGATGTTTTCCTTCTGAGTCCAGGCATACTAAACTCCATTTCCCTATCCAATGGGAAGTTAGGCTTCTAAAATGTTATAAGCAAACTCCCATTCTTTCCAATGGGACAGACAGCCTTTCCATAGTGAAAAACGAAATATACTGTAATTCACTATCAGAACAAGTCACACAACTTAATGCATGTCCCACCTTTAACCGACACAGCACCCTGCCCACATGGGTATCTTGGGCCTACTTTAGGGGTTATGTACATGTAAGAAAAGCGAAAATCAGGGCCTGGCAAGTGGGTGGACTTGCCAGGTCTACATGGCAGTTACAAACTGTATGCAGACACTGCAGTGGCAGGTCTGAGAACCCTTTTCAGGGCTGGTACAACCAGTACAAGAGGCCCACCACCAGCATTTGGTTTACAGGCCCCGGAACTCTTACAGCGCTTTACTTGGGACCTATTAGTAAATCAAATATGCCAATCAGCCAATCATTGAACCCCCAATCCATAACTCAATTTACAACAGGAGTACTAGCACTTTAATACTGAACAGCAGTAAGAAAGTGCGCTCTCTATAGTCCCAAAATATAGATGGTAGTAGTGCCGGGGAGTCGCAAGGAGTGTGATAGTTAACGCGATGCAGCTGCATGATTTTACTAATCATGCGCCAACCCTTAAAAGCAGTATACACCAACTTAAATTTCGTTCTCTTGTAATAGCTAGGCTCGTAAAAACGAAAAAGCATCTGTCGTGCTCGTGGGCCAAGTAATAAATAAAAAATATCAGGGTCCTCAAATTGAGGTGGGTCATTTCCATTTACAGCAAATATGGGGGGAAAAAGGCTTAAAAACGGTTGGATCACTGTTTAAAGACGGTGTAGTATTATCTTTTCAAGAGCTTAAAGACACCTATGCAATCCAACAGAATGATTTTTTAAAGTATTTACAGATACGAGATTTTATTTTTAAGAATCTAAATACAATATCTATACTGCCTAACGGTCTATTGACAATACTTAATAGACCGACACGGATAGGTATTATATATAATTATTTACTTGAATTACATCAGGATGACCTTGCACTGCAGGAGGCCAAATGGTTGACGAGGCTTGCTACTAGTTTTGTACCTTTACAAGAGTCTATTAACATCGCGGCCGATATCATGCTATCGGCGAATTTACGTGCCCAGCACTATAAAACTTTATTTAATCTTTACCATACTCCTGCAAAAATGGCAAAGTGGGGCAACAGTTACAATGGGAAATGTTTTAGATGCCAAACTAATATGGCTGACATTGTTCATATATTTGTCGATTGCAATGTGTTAAATCCATTCTTCACATCCATTGTACAATTTCTTTCAAGTATGCTAAAAGCTGATGTCATAATATCCAAGGAAATGATTATCTTTGGTCTATCTAGTGACTTGGATGTGTTTGTATCGTATCGCAAGTATAGATACTTGCTATTTATGGTGACGGCAGTGGCTCGCCTCTGTATTGCCTCAATGTGGTTGAAACCGGAAGCTCCAGCTTATGAGATGTGGAGAGCGAAATTCTATAATGTGTTTTACCTGGAGTACAACCTATATTGCACTAAGTCAATTAAGAAAAAGCAAAGGGGGATTAAGGTTTGGCAGGCGATGATTGATCATATGGGGGTCGAAGAGTGAAGTTTGTATAAAGTTAGACCAAGGAAGGTCTTCAGTGTAGTGTAACATTAACACTGTATTATATCTTGTAATATTTATTTAATGTACTGTTTTTTTCTGTATCTACATAGTCTAAATGTTTTATTTTTTTGGAAGTGTATAACATCATAACTGTATCATGAATATGAAAAGATATTGGTTTTGAACTGAATCAATAAAAAAAAAAAAAAAAAAAAGAAAGTGCGCAAAGACATTAAACCAGCAAAAACAGAGTCAAAACTGTGAGGTCAGAAAGCAAAAATACAGAGGAAACACGCCAAAACATGCCAGGTCTAACAGTCAAGAAAACACAAGCAGTGTAAAAGCTTTCCCATTCATATTTAATGCCCTGGTGTGGTGGAGAGCCCAATATCCAAACAGGGAACTCTCTGCAGAGGTAGGAAGTCCTGGCATGGAAGGGGAAGCTTGGGAGTCTATAGCCCTTAAATGTATTAGTGAGCAGGTAAAGCCACAAAGGCCCTACAAATTTGCAGCATATACTAAAAGTGTTGGATTTTTTTTTTGCAAACAACAATATTGCAAATATCCTGCTTCTATGAGCACTGGCCTGTGGGCACTGCACTCTGCACTGCTTATGAAAATGAAAGTATCCAGAACCTTTATTCTCTGGCTCCTTTGACAGTGATTGGTGCTTAGTGGGATATCTCAGCCCCCAAGTAGAACAGTTCTGAGAAGGTATCACTCAGTGTCTAAATTTCAGAGAACACAAATGAAGAGGTTTAGAAACAACCCTTCTAATGGCACAGCTCCCTAAATTATCCCTTATTGTGGATCCCCACATAAGTGTGATTTCCAAGTAGGGACCCACCCACTAGCCATCAAAGATAGATACTGGTGGAAGGATGAGAGTCACTCCTGGCATGGCTAAATACACCCACCCAGAGAAGAACTTCAGTTTTTCTGTCTGTTCATCCAGGGAGGGAAATTGGGCTTTTACCCCCAATGTGCATCCTGGAGGCAGTATGCCACATGACAGCAGGAATTTATTTTTTAAAAGAAAGGGTGGGATGATGCCATAACCCCATCACTTTACAAATAAAGGCCCAAATTATTTGGGGATTTAGTCACAGAATGCTCTCTGAGGGACAGCCAGCCGATGAGGCACCAGGGATGATTCATGTATACACAACAATGGCTTGTGGCAGCAAATTGAGGCACGGGCCATACCCAAACTAATAAAGGTCCAACAGTCTTTCTTTCCCAGCTGGGCTAGGATGAGGGATTTCTTCCTAACTTGTGCACCCAGAGAGTAGAAGCAGAAAGCCCTCTACACCAAGAATGTTTTTATATATATGAAAGAATTTCTTGGGGTATGGTCCTTTCAGACATCCGGTCTTACCAACATACCAAAAGGCCCAAAAGTCTTTCCATACTCCCTAGGGCAGATTGGGGGATTTACCCCTATCTTAGTCACACTTCCTGGTTGTGATGTCATCAAGCTGCACCTGAGTTTCCAATTAGCAGATTTGCGAAATTCGTAAAATTGCGATTTTTTTACTTTGAGGAATCGCAAAATTGTTATTTTTTACAATAAGGAATCGCTTTTGGGGGTATCGCAATGAAAATAGCGATTTTTACCGAATCGTTATTTTATTGAAATTTCTTACATACGTACCATTTTGCTATTCTGATTTTGCGATTCGCGAAAAACCGCAAATTCAGAATCGCAAAAGGGTAGCTTGATACATATGGCCCCAAGAAACAACTTAAGAAAATGTTGCATGACCTGGTTAGGATTAGGGGTGGGTGCTTCTCCTGCAATTTGCAGAAGTATTATTTCACGATATTACAGGAAAATGATGTGAGACTAAGCAGAATTATGTGAGGAGGGTACCCTAGTATTTTGTGCTTTTTTCTTACACTAAGTGCACCCTTCGGTCCAAGATGGACCAGAACTTCATTTTACAATACAAAAATAGCACTAAATGCAACAGAACCCAACTGCACAGATGTAGTAAGGCAAACGAAATTGGATGATGGAATGTATGGTGTGTAATGAAGGTAAAAAAGACAGGTGGGCAGAGACACCCTCCATCTCTTACAGGTCCATGAGCTCCTTGGATCAAAATTTGCTTAAAATTTGTAGATCCATTTAGTACTCTACAAAAAAATGTATGGGATGAGGCTGTGGTTGTAGATGGACACTTGAAGGGGATTAAGATTGTCTTTTAAGGAACATAACTATGGGGTTTACCATTAAAGTTTTAAGGAATTTATTTTTAGTGAGGGGATTTCCTCATGTGCTGTCGCTACAATGGCATACAACATATTTCTTGTGAAATGAAGAAATTCTATGAAGGGTATTGTAAGAAATTGGGTTATTAGTGCAAGATGTGCTGCAAGCAGGAGGATCATATTTGTCTCCTTATTGCGAACCAAGTACCCCATTGGGCCACTGCACCTATCAGGGTAGAGCAGCAGAACAGTCCAAGGTTTACTTAGGGAAGTTATTTTGTGCTAACAATACCGTATTTATCTCCATGCAGTATCAACATTTATTGCCCAGTCTGTGCTTTTTCTTTAAACACGAAAAAGTTAATTTATTACACACACAACTAAAAACTACACATTAAATTACAAAAATATACGTCAGGTAGAAAGAAGACAGTTGGTGATAGTGGGTGCTAAAACCCATAATCAAAATGTCCCCACCTATACCTGATGTACTATAATAGGTGTCATTTTATAGAAGGCAGGTCTATTGGCTTTCTTTGGGGGTCATCAAGATTAATCTACACCACAGACATAATGGCTTTGTCAGGGTGTCACCACATTTTGAAAACTGTAAGCACATGTCAATATTCTTCATTCAACCCAATAAAGTTAGTAATCATGTTTAAATGCATTTATTATTACCATTATCATGTTCACCAATAAATCTTTCAGTAAAGCTGAATGCAATCATAGAACCAACTCAGAAGAGATCTCTGCATTCTCCAGCTCAGGGAATGCTTGAAAATAATGGGCAGGCTCTTATAGGGTCATAGTTGTAATACCCTGTGAAACAAAAAGTTAAGTTCTATAGGGCAAAGGGGGTGAGGGATCCAGTACTTCTTGCGGTCCCTACAACACGTTTAAAATATGTACGTGGCGCCCCTCCTCGGGGCATCACAAAGGGGACACATATCCTAATGTCAGTCCTTGTAGGATATTATGAAATGCTTCAGCCTGAGTTCATGGAATTTTCCTTTTAGGTTTGCTGCCATTAATGGGTACAGCTAAGGGATCCTCAATGCCACTCTGATCACAACTGGTTCCCTCAGACACCACAGTTCTTCTTTATATCGGGCGTCCTTCTTTGTCAGTCCCAGAATCAGCCACGGTTTCTTCTTCGGCTTGTGATTATGATGACAGGTTGCTGCTGGGTTGTGCCTCTTCCACCTCTCCCAGACACGTGCATGAGGATAAGGAGTTAGAGAAGCAACTAAAGTGAGGCAGAGTGGATCTCTTTCTTGTGGTCTACTTATGTTCTTTTTCCTGGGATCCTGGGGTTCCCAGGGCTATGGTACAGCTGAGGGAGGGGGACGCCTCTCCCCATGGATTAATAAAACAACATTGCACTGACCTTTGGGCCCTGTTCACACAGCTGGATGGCTGAGAGGTTGTCAAAGGGCACACCCCTTTCTCCACCACTCTGCAAACCTGCCTCCTGGCACACTGCTGCTTGGGTGATGAAGTCCACTTTAGTCCTGAAGCCCTCAAGATGCAAAGGAACCTCATCACCTCACCAGCAGTGCACGAGAGGCACCATTGCAGAGTGGTGGAGAAGGGAGCATGGCCTCTGACCACCTCTCAGCAATTCCACTGTGCGGGGCTAACTTGGGGTAACAGGTGGGCATGTTGGACCCTAAGGATCATCACCAGTGAAGAGGACTTCATCTCCCAACCAAGAGTGTGCCAGGAGGTGCATTTGCAGAGTTGTGGGGAAAGGGACCTGGTCCTCTGGGAAGTTGCAGCTTTGTTTTTATTTTATAAAGAGAGGATGTGTGGCCCCCCTTCTGTTGATCATGTTGGGCCCTAAAGACCCCATCCCCCGGGGTCTGACCCATTTACATTTTTTTATTAAAATAAAAATGGAAGAGGGTCAGCCAATTTTGGCCCGGGACCCCATTTCCCAGTGCTATGCCTTTGTTTTTATTTTTATTTTCGGAGGGGGGCTTGCACCCTCCCCGTCCCCAGCTTATTTCAGCCCAGGGGACCCCATCCACAGTGCCAAGCCATTTCTTTTTTTTTTTTTTAAACCATGCTGATTTTTACTCGGGACCCCATCCCCCAAGGCTAGGCCTTTGTTTTTATTGTTATTTTTGAAGGGGAGGGGGCCAGTGGGGGGAGTCTGAAGGCCCCTGCTGTCCTAGCCATCTCCCGCCTTCGTGGGAGCCAGCATTGCTTTTAACCCCCGGGAGCTTCTAAGATGCAGCTCCCTAGGAGTAAAAAGCAAATTGTGCTCCGCTTTGAACAAGCAAGGACCAATTGCTCTCACCCAGTCAAAGCACGCACACTTGTTTGCTATGGGATGGTGGGAGCAGTGCTCCCGTCATCCCATAGCAAACTGCAGTGTCCCGGGCTAGGCTCCCAGGGACATTGCTGGAGTCGGCCCTGGGGGGTAGTGGTCCTTAGGGCCATTTACGGCTTCAGGAGGGGAGTTGCCCGGCCCCCCTCCCAGTTTTTGGTCTCACCTAGGCAGAGCGCATTTGCTGCTCTAGGAGGGCCTTTAGCCAACGGTCTTCACTTTTCAAGCACTGCACTCGTGCTTGTAGGGCATCCACCTTGTGGGTGCGAACAGCGGTGCACCACAGGCACGAGTCCAGTGCTTGAAAAGTGAAGACTGCCCGCACGCAGGCATCACTCCTGGGCTTGTTTTTCTGGGCCTCTTCTCCCCATCTCAGAGCGTGGCTATGCCCATTTCTTTCTTTGCCTCTTCTCCCTATCTCAGACTGCGGCCATGCCCTTTTCTTTACTGGCCTCTTACCCCTGTCTCTGAGATCAAAGCCATGCTTTTTTTCTTTCATGGCCTCTTCTCCCTGCCTAAAAGTGCGGTCATGCCCTTTTCTCTCTTGGCCTCTATTGCAACCATGCCCTTTTCTTTCCTGCGGCCATGCCCTTTTCTTTCCCACACACCACACCGCCCCCACTGCTTCCACCCAAGTAGTCAGCAGCCCCCTTTTCAGTAATGATGATTAAATTAATGGGCCTCGGGCCCTCTGCTCACTTGTCCCAGTCAGCTTCGGCCTGCCCCATGACAGGGATTAATGGGCTCTGCTGTAGGGGGGCAGGGAGGCAGATTTCCGTGTTGTCTTCTTCACAGCATGTGATGCCCAGAGAGCAGCCAGAAGACTGGCTAGGGAAAGCAGAGCAGTTTGGGTGATTTCAGGGAAGTTTATGGGAGCCTACCTCGCTTAATTGGGTGACAGTTCCAGTTATGTGTTGGTCGACTCGACACACGTAGAGTATGTGAAATCGAGGCTACACTCTCTCCTGGTGCACTGTGTGATCTCTGGCTTGGTTATTCGTCCCTTGACATAGTATTTGGTATAGCGCGCGCTCCAGATCAGACCCACTTGCTGCCATTGTAGCGCAACTAGGGGCAGGCAGCCTGTCTGCACAGTCAGTCCCCGAAACCCCAACTGCGAAGGCGCTGCGTAATCGAGTCATCCCTGGGCCCATGCCTCATAATTAATGAGTCGGGCCTATGATGTTACTGCACCCCCGGTCAGGTTCTGGGCGAAGGCTTCTTAGGTTGCGAGCCACTGGATGCGCTTGCCAGACTAAGTCTGCCCCTGAAAATACCTGTGTATGCAGACAGTGTATTTAGCTTTTCTGTTGTCCCCTCACTAAAAATAAATTCCTTAAAACTTTAATGGTAATCTAAGCAATCTAAGCAACAGGAAGGAAAGTGTTGGACTTTGAAGGAGTTAGATTTACTTTTCTTACTTCCGTGTAAGTAAAATGATTGAAGGAGTTGAACTTTCAAAGGGTTAGATTTACTATTCCCACTTCCATCTAAAAAAAAATCAGGGAAAGTGTTGGAATTTGGAGGGTTATATTTATTATTCCCACTCAACATAAGCGAAGTCATGAAAATGTTGAACATAGGTGGAGTAGGTTTTGCTATTCTCACTCGTTGCTAAACGACAGAAGTGAAAGTGTTAGACTTAAGAGGGGGTTAGATTTACTGTTCTTACTACCACATAAGAAAAGTCAGGAATGTTTTGGAGTTTGGAGGGGTTAGATTTTCTATTCTCGCTGCAACAAAATAATTTAATTTCTGTAGTCAGTAGGGGCAGTAAATGTATTCCCAGGATTCAGTTCAAAGCAAGGGAAAGAAAAGTAAACTCAGTATCCTGTAGGAATAAAGCATAAAATAAATGATAAACAAGAAAGCTGCTTCAAGGAGTTATGCATCACAGTGCACATGTTGTGGGAAGAGTGATTAGTGATAATGATTATAACTCATTAACAACTATTCTATTACTTGCAGTGCTAATATATCATCTAAGATACAGTTAATAAAAAACTAAGAGGAATATTCACAAGAACGTGTGATAACTACCACAAGAGTAGCGTAACCCAACTTTCAACATCACAGCCTATAGCAGGAAAATAACCCAGTGTCAACGTGAAATTCACAAGACGGCGGTAGCATGCGATAGACACCAGGTAACGCAGCAAATGCTGCTTGAAAATCAATGCCACACCACAAAAATGCGATACGTGAATGCAAAAATACATTTGTTGAGGCCAACCGCAGAACAAAAAGTAGCGAAAACCAGCCAGAGGCCTACAAATCCCAAATGTCTGGTAGCACAATGCACCATAAAAACCACAGAAAAAATACACCAGATACAATCCAAGGCACGTAGCAACATGGATGCGTCCTGACACAGTGCAGAGGCCAACTTGAACCCCACAACCCCTACAGACTACCAGCAAGAAACAACGGGGTCAAGGAAGGCCAAGGAGAAGAGGGAGAGGAAGACCTGGTGCAGGCCACAGGAAATCAAGACCAGCGTCACAGAGGTGACAGAACACTACCAGCAACTGACCCACTTGCACACCATCTGCATTGCAGTCGGAGTGCCGAGGAGGCCAATCCAGGATGCCAACAGGCCCTGGCATGACGTGACTACCTAAACCAGGCACCAACCCGCTGCCAATAGGAAGGCAGCAACAACGACATGAGGGTCGCAGTCCAGTGCCACCAAAGGAGCTGGAGGAAACCCAGGCCACAGTCATCAGTGTGGAGATGGTGCAAGGAGTAGGCAGTACGGACACAGCTCGAGAGGACCTGACATAACCTCAACACGGAGTGCAACAAACAGGGACTGAGGTGACGGGGAGATGGGCACAATGGCATACATGCACAATGAGGTGTAGCACATTGCACACCCACAACCACCCAGGATCAGATCCCCTTGGCACACTGCGGCACACACATAGCACGACCAGCACACCCACCTTGACTACAACGTGGAACAACATGCATAGCTGACACTACAGAACAGAGGACACAACTGGCTCTGCACATGCACAGAAACACGCCTAGTACATCTGACTGAGCCGGAAACTGTGAAATGGAAATGTACGCGTACGACCTCATATCGGTCATGTAGTCCAATTGTACACTATCCCCCAGAAGAATCCAGCACCCCCCAAACTGTCACAATGTACTTTGCCATACAGTCTGTATGCAAACAAGCACAATGCACCAACATACATGTCAACACAAAGCCAACATGCACCTCCCCCTCACATCATAGAGGGGCACACAACACCTTCAGTAGAGCACAGGATACAACACATCAGTGATGCTGAAGAGGAACACCACACCGTCGACACCGATGCCCTACAACAGCCCATGGATATCTCACGCAAATCCGCAACCAGGACCCGGCCAGCCAAGCTACTCAGGGGGGAACACTGCGCCTGCAACAGACCACACAGCAGGAAGCACACCAAGCACAGCTGGCTCACAACACTTTACCCACCCACACATGGCACCCTAATGCCCTGTGTCAGCGCACCTAAAGGAGGTGGCCCAACAGGTGTGGGTGGGGGCCGAACCCATGGAATGAGAACCAGGACATATACATAGGTGTCTATCACCCTTCAGGGCCTACCCACACCCCACTAAGGAGACCCACACTGCCATAGAGACACATGCAGATGCACATTGAATTGAATTGAATTGAATTGAAAAGCAATTTGTATTGCACGACTAAAACCTGAAGGTATCAAGGCGCCTACCAAAACATATCAAAAAGGCCGAGCACAACTATAGGTATGTCCGCACAAAGAGATGGGTTTTCAAAGCATTTCTAAAAAGCTGAAGGGTGGGAAGGGACCTTAGTTCCAGTGGGAGGGCGTTCCACCACTTAGGTGCCAGATTGGAGAAGGCTTTACCGCCCCATCTGGTTCTATGAATACGAGGGACTGAGAGAAGGAGTCTGTTAGAGGAACGTAGGTTCCTGCCCGGGCTGTAGCGAGACAGAATGGATCCAATTCCAGTAGGGCTGCTTTTTGCTAAGGCCCTGTAGATCATGCACATGGTCTTGAACATTATACGGTCCTCTATAGGAAGCCAGTGAAGTGATTTTCTGGCAAAAGTAGCTGAGGTGCGCCGGGGTAGATCAAGAACAAACCTAGCCGCTGCATTCTGGACCACCTGCAAGCGCTGCAGCAGGCTTTCATTCAGTCCCACATACAGCGCATTGCAGTAGTCCAGCCGTGAACCAACAAGGGCCACAGCAAGTTGTTTCCTTGCCTGCTGTGAGAAGTAGTGCTTAATCTTCCTCAGTATGTGAATGATACCCCAACAGGTCGATACCGTTCTGTTAACCTGTTGGCACATATTGAGGGTAGGATCTTACACGACCCAAAGGTTTTTAGCGGAAGAGGTAGGAACAGGGCAAGCTCCCAAAGAGTCTAGCCACCAATCGGCTGACCATATCTCCTCCTTTCCTCCGAACACCATCACCTCCGTCTTCTCCCCATTCAGTTTCAACGAATTGTAAATCATCCATTGACCGACTGCCTCCATACAAGATCTAAAGTCGGAGGCAGTCGAGGTAGCTGACTGGGAGAGAGAGACGAGGATCTGAGTGTCGTCCGCATACAAGACTACCTCCATCCCGAAAGATCTAATTAGTCTGGCAAGGGGGTCACATAAATGTTAAAGAGGGTCGGGCTTAGCGCCGACCCCTGAGGGACCCCACATTGCACAGACAGGGATGGAGATAGAAATTTACCCAGCATCACTCTTTGCTCTCTTTGATCGAGAAAAGAGGTGAGTAACCTCAGGGCCGCCCCCTGAACCCCGATCACATTCACAGTACAGAACCACACCCAGGGGTACTCAAATAGCAGTCACACACCCATGTTGGCTATGCGTACGTTGGCCCTGGCCATGCCCCTTATGAATTGAGTGGGTGACAACAAAGCTACATGTCCTAGCTCCAACATGCGGCCTGCTGTGACATGTTTGCATCCGATATACACTGCACAATGTAATGTTGTAGAGCCCAGGGCCCTCATGCATAGAACAAGACCACAGGGACACACGCAGATATCATCTTGAACTGGCTACAAGCACATGTGCCCAGCCCCTTTATTGGCAGCGCCACATGTACAGTGATGCCTGTGCTGGATTTGTATGGGTGAGTGTAAGTCATTCCGCACGGAATGTCGGGTGCTGGTAAACACTTGAACATTGGACACCAGTGCAACAGAAACAGAAAACACATGCATAACAGAGTTAACTGCTGAGCAACATAGAGTGAGCGGAGAAAGTCCAGAGGACAGCTAACATGCAAACAGAAGTGTCCGTGAGTTGCAGTGCACTGTGGTCGGGACACAAGAGATGAGCGTGCTCATGTGAAGAAAAAATCTCGGATTGTGTCCCTTCGATGTGTTCCCGATGCAGATGCAGTGGGGTGTGTTAGATCTGCATCATCTGCCCCATCAACGTCTCGACCCCCACAGTGTTTGAGATGACATAGCTGCGCAACCACTCCATAGCACAAAATACAATCAGCAACGGACAATGGCCTGCAGTTCACTGATTCACTGGCACCTGGAGTGCTGAGCAGTGTGTCAGGCCAATGATGGCATCCACAACAGGTAAGTAAATCTGTCAGGACCACCGTTTTGACTCTGGCAGATGGCCGTTGGAGGTGGTCCTTGTGGTGGTGGCGTGTGCCTCCTGCAGTTATGCGACGTACGGGCCGGTCTGGACTTGCTTTGGTGTATGAGGCCTGGTGGGACGCATTTGGGCCCGGAGGCTGCGTACAGGGTAAAGCCACTGAGAAATGGCTTTGTTGACCCCAAGGCCTACGCTTCAGTGGCCTCCAATGTCTCCAGAGAAGAGGTCCCGGACCTGACCAGCACAGACTTAGTGGCCCGTATGCACTGCGGCCAGCAAAGGCACCCAGCCATGGTACAGTGACTTGCGGTGCAGTCAGATGGGCCATGTGACCTGAGCGGGTCACCATCAATGTCCGAGGTGTATGTTGTAGAAGTGGACGGTGTCCTGAAGGCCATGATCCCAAAAGTTTTGATTTTATCGGGAAGCAGCAAATGAAGGAATGGAATGCAACAGCCTCGTTGCCAACACCAATTCAGTATCAACTACACGAGGATGAAAACTGCCCCCTAGTTCATAGACTCAGACGCCACCAAAGTTTGACCAGAGAGTGTCCATGAATGTCGGGGAACAGACTTAGTGGCACCGGGGCTGGGAGGGGATGCAGTCTGCGATGATGCTGGTACACTGATATGAACTCTGCCATTGTTAAATTATGACTCTGTGACCCACTGGACCACAGTGTAGGCCGGAGACCGGGGTCAGCAGTGGCCCACAGCCATGTGTCATTGGCTCGTGATGAACAGCGCTAGTGACACCAGGGCAGTCGTCTGTAGTGTACGAACACCTCTGTACCAATGATCCTTTTCTCTCCACCAAGATGCAAGACATCATCCTCTTACGCCTCTCCTTGCATGCAATGGTATGTATTCTGCCTTTGCATACTCGATGTTCAGTTCCAAATCTGTGACTTACTCGAGCGCAGCCTAGGCCGAGAGCAGTGTAGGCCGGAGTTGGCGGTCAACATGTGCCATTCACCGAGTATCGGCTGCATAGGTTGGTGGCCCCACCGGCCTGCATTTTTCAAGCTCAGTAGCACCATGTGTTTGGTCACCTCCGTGACTGTGACCTGGCTTTCCTCCGGATTGAATATTTAACAACAAGGGGTGGTGATGGACAGAGTTTCTGAATTAAGCAGAATACTCTCACCCACTCAAGAGATCAAGGCCTGATCCAACACCGTTTTGTAGCTCACTGCACCATCCCAGTTCAGAGCCTGGCTACATGCAAATTAGTCTGTTCCTGTTCCAGTGCATGATGGGAACAGGGCAAACCAAACTACCAAGCCAATTCTTACACTGGGAAGGAAACAAGCTTCCGGGGACCGGTTTCTGGCATTTCAGCCGTCGTCGGCCCGGCTTGCTTGAATCCTGATGGTGCAATGAGCAAGGGACTCACATCTGAGTATACCCTTCCACGCTTAGGGTGGACAAAATATTTAACAACAAGGGGTGGTGATGGACAGAGTTTCTGAATTAAGCAGAATACTCTTACCCAGTCAAGAGATCAGGGCTAGATCCAACACCGTTTTTAGCTCACTGCACCATCCCAGTTCAGAACCTGGCTATATGCAAATTAGTCTGTTCCTGTCCCAGTGCATGATGGGAACAGGGCAAACCAAACTATCAAGCCAATTCTTACACTGGGAAGGAAACAAGCTACCGGGGACCGGTTTCTGGCATTTCAGCCGTCGTCGGCCCGGCTTGCTTGAATCCTGATGGTGCAATGAGCAAGGGACTCACATCTGAGTATACCCTTCCACGCTTAGGGTGGACAAAATATTTAACAACAAGGGGTGGTGATGGACAGAGTTTCTGAATTAAGCAGAATACTCTCTCCAGTCAAGAGATCAGGGCTAGATCCAACACCGTTTTTTAGCTCACTGCACCATCCCAGTTCAGAACCTGGCTATATGCAAATTAGTCTGTTCCTGTCCCAGTGCATGATGGGAACAGGGCAAACCAAACTACCGAGCCAATTCTTACACTGGGAAGGAAACAAGCTTCCGGGGACCGGTTTCTGGCATTTCAGCCGTCGTCGGCCCGACTTGCTCGAATCCTGATGGTGCAATGAGCAAGGGACTCACATCTGAGTATACCCTTCCACGCTTAGGGTGGACAAAATATTTAACAACAAGGGGTGGTGATGGACAGAGTTTCTGAATTAAGCAGAATACTCTCACCCAGTCAAGAGATCAGGGCTAGATCCAACACCGTTTTTTAGCTCACTGCACCATCCCAGTTCAGAACCTGGCTATATGCAAATTAGTCTGTTCCTGTCCCAGTGCATGATGGGAACAGGGCAAACCAAACTAGAAGTAGAAGTAGTGTGGCTCACTGGTTAGAGGCGGCAGACCCGAGAGCAGAGGATGGCCCGGGACCAGGGTTTGATTCCCGGCGCGGCAGGTTTCTGGACCAGGGTCAGCGGACTCGATAATTCTCTCGCCTCGGAGCCCACTCTGATCAGCGATCACACTCGGCAACTCTGGGCATTAGCTTGCCTCATCTTCACTAACGGCCCCACCAGACCGCCGGGGATGCCTGGTCTCACCCTGGAGATACCCATTAAGGGACCATCTCTCAGGGAAGCCAGGAAGGGTTTCGCAGTGGTCGAAGCGCCTTGGGACCCTACGGGTAAGTAGTGCGCTATATAAATGCCAATACATTTACATTACACATTACATTTACACAACTACCAAGCCAATTCTTACACTGGGAAGGAAACAAGCTTCCGGGGACCGGTTTCTGGCATTTCAGCCGTCGTCGGCCCGGCTTGCTTGAATCCTGATGGTGCAATGAGCAAGGGACTCACATCTGAGTATACCCTTCCACGCTTAGGGTGGACAAAATATTTAACAACAAGGGGTGGTGATGGACAGAGTTTCTGAATTAAGCAGAATACTCTCACAGAGTCAAGAGATCAGGGCTAGATCCAACACCATTTTTTAGCTCACTGCACCATCCCAGTTCAGAACCTGGCTATATGCAAATTAGTCTGTTCCTGTCCCAGTGCATGATGGGAACAGGGCAAACCAAACTACCAAGCCAATTCTTACACTGGGAAGGAAACAAGCTTCCGGGGACCGGTTTCTGGCATTTCAGCCGTCGTCGGCCCGGCTTGCTTGAATCCTGATGGTGCAACGAGCAAGGGACTCACATCTGAGTATACCCTTCCACGCTTAGGGTGGACAAAATATTTAACAACAAGGGGTGGTGATGGACAGAGTTTCTGAATTAAGCAGAATACTCTCACCCAGTCAAGAGATCAGGGCTAGATCCAACACCGTTTTTTAGCTCACTGCACCATCCCAGTTCAGAACCTGGCTATATGCAAATTAGTCTGTTCCTGTCCCAGTGCATGATGGGAACAGGGCAAACCAAACTACCAAGCCAATTCTTACACTGGGAAGTAAACAAGCTTCCGGGGACCGGTTTCTGGCATTTCAGCCGTCGTCGGCCCGGCTTGCTTGAATCCTGATGGTGCAATGAGCAAGGGACTCACATCTGAGTATACCCTTCCACGCTTAGGGTGGACAAAATATTTAACAACAAGGGGTGGTGATGGACAGAGTTTCTGAATTAAGCAGAATACTCTCACCCAGTCAAGAGATCAGGGCTAGATCCAACACCGTTTTTTAGCTCACTGCACCATCCCAGTTCAGAACCTGGCTATATGCAAATTAGTCTGTTCCTGTCCCAGTGCATGATGGGAACAGGGCAAACCAAACTACCAAGCCAATTCTTACACTGGGAAGGAAACAAGCTTCCGGGGACTGGTTTCTGGCATTTCAGCCGTCGTCGGCCCGGCTTGCTTGAATCCTGATGGTGCAATGAGCAAGGGACTCACATCTGAGTATACCCTTCCACGCTTAGGGTGGACAAAATATTTAACAACAAGGGGTGGTGATGGACAGAGTTTCTGAATTAAGCAGAATACTCTCACCCAGTCAAGAGATCAGGGCTAGATCCAACACCGTTTTTTAGCTCACTGCACCATCCCAGTTCAGAACCTGGCTATATGCAAATTAGTCTGTTCCTGTCCCAGTGCATGATGGGAACAGGGCAAACCATACTACCAAGCCAATTCTTACACTGGGAAGGAAACAAGCTTCCGGGGACCGGTTTCTGGCATTTCAGCCGTCGTCGGCCCGGCTTGCTTGAATCCTGATGGTGCAATGAGCAAGGGACTCACATCTGAGTATACCCTTCCACGCTTAGGGTGGGCAAAATATTTAACAACAAGGGGTGGTGATGGACAGAGTTTCTGAATTAAGCAGAATACTCTCACCCAGTCAAGAGATCAGGGCTAGATCCAACACCGTTTTTTTAGCTCACTGCACCATCCCAGTTCAGAACCTGGCTATATGCAAATTAGTCTGTTCCTGTCCCAGTGCATGATGGGAACAGGGCAAACCAAACTACCAAGCCAATTCTTACACTGGGAAGGAAACAAGCTTCCGGGGACCGGTTTCTGGCATTTCAGCCGTCGTCGGCCCGGCTTGCTTGAATCCTGATGGTGCAATGAGCAAGGGACTCACATCTGAGTATGCCCTTCCACGCTTAGGGTGGACAAAATATTAAACAACAAGGGGTGGTGATGGACAGATTTTCTGAATTAAGCAGAATACTCTCACCCAGTCAAGAGATCAGTGCTAGATCCAACACCGTTTTTTAGCTCACTGCACCATCCCAGTTCAGAACCTGGCTATATGCAAATTAGTCTGTTCCTGTCCCAGTGCATGATGGGAACAGGGCAAACCAAACTACCAAGCCAATTCTTACACTGGGAAGGAAACAAGCTTCCGGGGACCGGTTTCTGGCGTTTCAGCCGTCGTCGGCCCGGCTTGCTTGAATCCTGATGGTGCAATGAGCAAGGGACTCACATCTGAGTATACCCTTCCACGCTTAGGGTGGACAAAATATTTAACAACAAGGGGTGGTGATGGACAGAGTTTCTGAATTAAGCAGAATACTCTCACCCAGTCAAGAGATCAGGGCTAGATCCAACACCGTTTTTTAGCTCACTGCACCATCCCAGTTCAGAACCTGGCTATATGCAAATTAGTCTGTTCCTGTCCCAGTGCATGATGGGAACAGGGCAAACCAAAACTACCAAGCCAATTCTTACACTGGGAAGGAAACAAGCTTCCGGGGACCGCTTTCTGGCATTTCAGCCGTCGTCGGCCCGGCTTGCTTGAATCCTGATGGTGCAATGAGCAAGGGACTCACATCTGAGTATACCCTTCCACGCTTAGGGTGGACAAAATATTTAACAACAAGGGGTGGTGATGGACAGAGTTTCTGAATTAAGCAGAATACTCTCACCCAGTCAAGAGATCAGGGCTAGATCCAACACCGTTTTTTAGCTCACTGCACCATCCCAGTTCAGAACCTGGCTATATGCAAATTAGTCTGTTCCTGTCCCAATGCATGATGGGAACAGGGCAAACCAAACTACCAAGCCAATTCTTACACTGGGAAGGAAACAAGCTTCCGGGGACCGGTTTCTGGCATTTCAGCCGTCGTCGAGCCGGATTGAGCTGCATCTTCCGCTGACTCCTCTCTGTGCAACTACTGATGTGGGCTCTGCCATTTGTGATTCGCGACTAGGTGCTGGATACCTACTGGTCCACATGGTAGTCCTGGTCCCTCATCCATGTGTCACTGGCTGGCGTTGAACAGGGTTTGTGGCAGCACGTGTCACCAGCTGGCGTTCAACAGGGTTTGTGGCAGCATGTATTGCCTGCTGGTGTTGAACAGGGTTTGTGGCAGCTTGTGTCGCTGGCTGGCATTTCAACAGGGTTTGCAGCAGCACGTGTCACTGGCTGGCATTGAACAGGGTTTGTGCCAGCACGTGTCGCCGGCTGGCATTGAACAGGGTTTGTGGTAGCATGTGTCACTGGCTGGTGTTGAACAGGGATCATGGCACGACATGTTGCAAAATGCCCATATGGAACTATGGCTCACTGATCGGCGGGGTGTGGTGCTGTGGCCGTTGACCCGGATTTGGGGTCACTGCCATTCAGGAGCCAGGACACAGTTTATTATATGGGATCTCCTGTTCGGAAGAGGACGTCAGTGGAATTTGAAAATAAGGAAGGAGTAATGTGGGCCTTCGTCAGGGGGGCCAGCAATGGTCTGAGAGCCTGGCAGGGTCGCGGGTCTCGGGCTTAGAGCTTACACAGGCACATGATGGGCCTCCTTGACATACACCGGTGTTGCCTGCTGATCAGTGTGGCCTGGCTGCACAGGGTCGGGCCTGATGGGTTTGGGGTCATGCGGGCCGGGGTACGGCAGGCGCACAGGTTTACAAGAAACTCCGCTAACGAGGACGGCATCGGCCTCGTGGTGGGGTGGAAGGCACCGCCCTGGCAGAGGGGTTGGGCTTTCCGGAAAAGGACCACGCCCAGGGCTACGTGCTTTTTATTCACACCCCAACACTGGCCTGGTATACTCCAGGCATCTCACTCTGCTCATGCTTACGGGGGCGTAACAGGCAACATTTCCGCGAGGACCCCCACTGGCTGGGGTGACATGGTTGCATCCACTGTCCACTACACTCCATAATGTTACTGTGGATAGGGGTGTGTTCTGCATACTGCGGTCTATCTAGCACATCACTGCCACTCTTGGCATTGTGTACTTTCTCAATCATGGTTCTACTGCATCCTTCACACATGCCTGGTTCCACCTCTCCGCACATTCGGCTATTGTGTGGCTGAGGTGCCATGCCATTGATTGGTCATTTTCATGGCTTGCCCAGGTTACCATTGTAAGTTGTTCTATCGTGTCTGGTGGGTGGGCATGTTGTTGTGCATGTTCGTTGTGATTTTTTGACATGTGCATTGTCAGAGTTGTGGATTGCATGGTTGTGGAGGTGAGGTGAGTGCGGTGTTAATTTACCCCTTGGCAAGGGGCTTTGCATTTCCCTTGGTGCCATCCTGGTAACGCTGGTTGCTGATGGACTGTCAGAGGGTGAAGGGATCATGCACACTGGCTGTGTATTTAGAGGCGACATTGGTGAAGGTCCATTGGTGTTCTGATGCTGCCTGCACATTGATGTGTGACGTGTGCTTCCTGTTGCGCTGATTGTGTGCTGTGTCACTAGGGGGCACAGGTGGGGCATTTGTGGAGTGGATTGCCTCCAACAGGTGCGTGCATCCGGTTACGGCGTCTGGTCCTTGCTTGGTCTCCAGCGGTTCCTGTGCATTGTGTTGAACATATGGGGACTGGGGTGCCGGGGTGATAGTAATGTCCAGGACAAGTTTGGGGGACTTGGATGTGGCTGGCTGTGAGACTCCGCCAACTCTGGCGGATGCTGGCTGGGGTGTGCCAGGGGCCAACAGGTGCAGCACAGCCAGCAGCTTGGTGTGGGGTGGGATGTTGGTTGTCTGCTGTGTTGGTGCCGGAGGCCGGTTAGGCGATGATGGCCAGGATGCGTAGGATGGTTGTCCCTTTTAGCCTGTAGTGGACAGTGACTTTGTCAGATGTCGGGCCTGTGAGGCAGGTGCATTTCCTGGGGGGACGCTGTCTTTGTCTGCGCTGCCTTTGTGGTGGTTCAGGGGGGTGTGCCGGGTGAGTGTTGTGGTCCTCTTGTGTGTCCGGGCTGCATGATGAGTGGCTCCATGGCATCTGTTGCCTTTCCGATGATGCCCTGGGCTGGTCCCCCTTTTGTTGTGCAGGCTACGTCCGACTTTACAAGAGGTCAAAGCAGGTGTTAATTGCCTGCTGCTAATGCGCCTTATCACGTGTTTTGTGTTCTTATCGCAGATCTGGGTGGTCGCTGTGAATGTTGAGGTGTCGTGTTTTCGCGTTTTTTTACGGGAACGCCTACTCTGTATCTCGTTAGCGATAGTTGCAGAGGTTCTCTGTGGCAATGTTTTTTGGCGGCTGCTATTGCGTGTAAACTGGTGCTGTGGGCTGTTAGCACCAGTTTGTGAATGGGGTGGTAAATTTATAACGACTTTGGGTGCGATAAAGTGCCGTTAATTCGGCGATAGCTCCTTGTGAATATGCCCTCAGTCCTCTTAAAGCGTATTTCCTAGGGAATCCAGACTAATAATAACAAAACCCGGCTTATCAACTCCCAACACTCAAGAATCAAAACTAAGTAATTTTCAAGACAGAATAATGGATGCACCTCTTTTCTGATGGGTATACATTCCAATTAGGCAGAGAACTGTGAAGATCTAATCTCCTGAATTCACAGTTGATTTTCATTCAAAAGCATATTTGTGGATCTATTGAACTCATTTCCATCCTGAGTTTGTGAAATCATTCTGAGTTGCTTTCTCAATCTATACCTATGGAGAACTGTGTTTTAAGCTACTTCTAAGCTTGTTTTTGCTCAGACAGCATAACTTACATTTTTACAAAGTTGCTTACCCCTAAAAGTATCAAAATTCAACATTAAATCAGATTTCTTTAAGCTAGCGGCAACATAACTGAAGACGTTCTAATATTTTCCACATCTGAAGAAGAAAACTAAATAATTTAATCACACCAAGGCCTGTCTTATAGAAAATGTAGCTGAACCTAAAAAGTGCAAGTATCTTGTAAGCTTAAATTACTGTGAGGGCACTCCTTTTTAATTTTCAATATGCCACATTTGTATATATTAGGTGCCCGAAATTGTTGGCTTACAAAGCACTCTTTATGGTTGCCCAGTTAACATATAATATAGGTCTTCCTACATGACAAAGGCACTTTTCCTTTCCCTGGAGCTATTGATTTGGAAGGTTGTGATAGATGTCACCGCATACTGCATTGTTCTACAAAAGTGGTTGCTCTAATTCTCAGATTACTCGTATCAAATCACCCAAAACAAGTAAATACATCAAAGAAAACTAGTGGAAAGGGCACATCAAATAATTCATAATTTAATGATGTTCATTCATGCGCATTAGAAAAAATGTATCTGCTTTCCTTTTCCAGGTGTCGCTGGATTTCCAAGCCAATGCACAGTGGTGCTGCTGGCAGCCATATATTTTGTCATGTGTGGATGTTCTAAATACAAAGTACAGCCCAAATATGGCTTTTAATGTCCATGTCACTAGTGCATATTCTTTACCGACTACTATGGCTTTACAGGAAAGTTTAATAGATAATCAGGCGAAGTCAATATTCCAGCTTAATTATTAGGGACTCATATGGTTTTCAACTAAATGAGTACATGAAACAAGCTAAAGTTCTAAGTCCTTTCCAAGCAGGTTTCCGCCCTTCACACAGAACCAAGTCTGCAGATGGAGCAGCTCTGGAAGGGCCAAGCTCTCAGTAATCTTCATTACTCCAGGTCTTCCTGCGTCACAGTACTAGCACAGTGAGCAGTTCTCCTACTTAACAGAAACCTATTTACTTGCTATGTCAAAAAAGTTACTCCAAGATGGGACCTAATTCCCAGTATTCTTAAAATGAGGAACTAGCAATGACGCGCATGTCGCCTCAACCAAACGCACTGTCGAATATGCCTCATTGGCAAACGTGTATATATATTTAATCCAATATTTATTATTAGTTATTCAGATTTCATGAGGTGTCCATAGTCTTATCGTTTTTACTCCAATATAAATCCCCATCAGGAAGTGAACGCCATTTTTCAAAATCTTCTATTGTTCAAACTGTGCCCCAAATGGCCTCTTGTAGGAACATGACAGAAGCGTAGTTCATCAGTAGCAGTGTTTATTCGAAAAAACCCAATGCATTTCAGGCATCACAGTGCCTTTCGTCAGGGGTCACTACAAATTACAATCAAAAGAGAATACATTAAAATTCATCCATATTATGTAACCCTTAAGTTCATCATAATCATCGTGTGCTAACATGTCTTCACTTTTTTTATCACCCCGTGTAGTCACTCTAAAGCATAATCATGCTGTTGGAACCTCGCAAATGTCCTTAATACCACCCTCTCAATAATCACTTGTTTTAAGGTAGTATTACGTGCCTCACTTTCATAGAGTCTATTTTCTAAAGAGTCCATAAAAAAAGTGCGTTTGGTTGAGGCGACATGCGCCTCACTTCCCCCTTTTCCTCATGATGAACAAGGTGCCACCTGGGCAAGGTACCTTCACCAAGCTGCACGCATATAATGATAAACTCTGTTGACACACGTTTAAACTCGAGTGCATCCCACATCATTCAAAATTGTATTTCACTGTTGCCCAACCCACGGGATAGCACCCTTCTGAAAACTGCATTTACCTTGTTGACACTGAAGTTTAATACGATTTTTTCCTCATCAGGGGGGTACAAACATCAATGTTCGTTTGAAATGTTTGTGTTTATTCATAGTTTAGAAACAACATTTGAGAAACAGCTAAACCATAGACACGCTTTTTTATATATATAAGGGTTCTGAAATAATATTACTGTGTGGTAACTGTCGAGACAGCGCATTATGGGTCTTGTAGTGTGCAGACACTTCCGAGTAGGTTAACGCGAGGGCGGGTAAGGTGTAATTAAAACAAACCAGCTGCGAGGGATTTAAAAGTGGGAGTAACTGCAGTACGAGGTTTTGACTTCCGGTAATGATGTGAAGATGAAGAGGTTTTTAAAGACTTGTGGCAGGTAGGAACGCTCGAACAAATTACACAATTGTTTAAAACATAATATAGAGCCAATTTTATGGACTCTTTAGAAAATAGACTCTATGAAAGTGAGGCACGTAATACTACCTTAAAACAAGTGATTATTGAGAGGGTGGTATTAAGGACATTTGTGAGGTTCCAACAGCATGATTATGCTTTAGAGTGACTACACGGGGTGATAAAAAAAGTGAAGACATGTTAGCACACGATGATTATGATGAACTTAAGGGTTACATAATATGGATGAATTTTAATGTATTCTCTTTTGATTGTAATTTGTAGTGACCCCTGACGAAAGGCACTGTGATGCCTGAAATGCATTGGGTTTTTTCGAATAAACACTGCTACTGATGAACTACGCTTCTGTCATGTTCCTACAAGAGGCCATTTGGGGCACAGTTTGAACAATAGAAGATTTTGAAAAATGGCGTTCACTTCCTGATGGGGATTTATATTGGAGTAAAAACGATAAGACTATGGACACCGCATGAAATCTGAATAACTAATAATAAATATTGGATTAAATATATATACACGTTTGCCAATGAGGCATATTCGACAGTGCGTTTGGTTGAGGCGACATGCGCCTCACTTCCCCCTTTTCCTCATGATGAACAAGGTGCCACCTGGGCAAGGTACCTTCACCAAGCTGCACGCATATAATGATAAACTCTGTTGACACACGTTTAAACTCGAGTGCATCCCACATCATTCAAAATTGTATTTCACTGTTGCCCAACCCACGGGATAGCACCCTTCTGAAAACTGCATTTACCTTGTTGACACTGAAGTTTAATACAATTTTTTCCTCATCAGGGGGGTACAAACATCAATGTTCGTTTGAAATGTTTGTGTTTATTCATAGTTTAGAAACAACATTTGAGAAACAGCTAAACCATAGACACGCTTTTTTATATATATAAGGGTTCTGAAATAATATTACTGTGTGGTAACTGTCGAGACAGCGCATTATGGGTCTTGTAGTGTGCAGACACTTCCGAGTAGGTTAACGCGAGGGCGGGTAAGGTGTAATTAAAACAAACCAGCTGCGAGGGATTTAAAAGTGGGAGTAACTGCAGTACGAGGTTTTGACTTCTGGTAATGATGTGAAGATGAAGAGGTTTTTAAAGACTTGTGGCAGGTAGGAACGCTCGAACAAATTACACAATTGTTTAAAACATAATATAGAGCCAATTTTATGGACTCTTTAGAAAATAGACTCTATGAAAGTGAGGCACGTAATACTACCTTAAAACAAGTGATTATTGAGAGGGTGGTATTAAGGACATTTGCGAGGTTCCAACAGCATGATTATGCTTTAGAGTGACTACACGGGGTGATAAAAAAAGTGAAGACATGTTAGCACACGATGATTATGATGAACTTAAGGGTTACATAATATGGATGAATTTTAATGTATTCTCTTTTGATTGTAATTTGTAGTGACCCCTGACGAAAGGCACTGTGATGCCTGAAATGCATTGGGTTTTTTCGAATAAACACTGCTACTGATGAACTACGCTTCTGTCATGTTCCTACAAGAGGCCATTTGGGGCACAGTTTGAACAATAGAAGATTTTGAAAAATGGCGTTCACTTTCTGATGGGGATTTATATTGGAGTAAAAACGATAAGACTATGGACACCGCATGAAATCTGAATAACTAATAATAAATATTGGATTAAATATATATACACGTTTGCCAATGAGGCATATTCGACAGTGCGTTTGGTTGAGGCGACATGCGCCTCACTTCCCCCTTTTCCTCATGATGAACAAGGTGCCACCTGGGCAAGGTACCTTCACCAAGCTGCACGCATATAATGATAAACTCTGTTGACACACGTTTAAACTCGAGTGCATCCCACATCATTCAAAATTGAACTAGCAATGACCACATCCTGAAATACAAAGTGAACTGAAACGATCACCATAAAAAGAAATGAGGGTAGCGAGGGTGGGGCTCAGGACTGTGACATAAGAGTCACATACATATTCTGGATGCTACTCTTGTGGATTTTAATAGCAACTTCATGAATCAAACACCATAAACAGAAGAAAAACCGTGAACTGAATTTTGATGATGCCGCCATCCTCAATTTAAGGCGGTATTAGGAAACAAAAGTGTGGTGTGAAGCCCACTTTGCTGAATTACAGATGTCTTGAGAGATGCTCCTTTAGACACTGAACAGGAGGAAGACATGCCTCTTGTAGACCTGCCTTGGACCGTACAAGGGAGAGAGATTTGGGAGGAGACATAAGACTGAATGATCGCATACTTGGTCCACCTAGAGAGTGTGGACGATGAAGGCCTTAGACCCTTTCCAGGGATGTATGACGTTACAACGCATACCATTACAACTACCTACCATTACAACGCGACCATTACAACGCATACCATTACAACGCATAGCGCTTAGAGGTGCTGGATAGTGGTAAGTATAATTTACTATTCCAACTCCAGTCCTCGTGGACACTAGGGAAGGTGTTGGATAGTAAATTATACTTATTCCCTATCCTAGAGCGCCCCCCAGCGCAATGCGTTGTAATGGTATGCGTTGTAAAAGTTGCATTGTAATGGTAGGTAGTTGTAAAAGTTGCGTTGTAACAGGTGTATACCCTTTCCAGACAGCCCGTAAGTCACAAGCAGGTAATCAACTTTATGGAAGGAACTTGTTCTGTCCAAGTAAATTGAAATTGTTCTGAGGTCGTCCAGAGTATAACGTTTTACCCCTTCTGGAGTAGAAGGATTAGGATAAAAAACTGGTAGGACAATGTCTTTCTGACAGTGGAAATTAGACTAAATTTTGGGAAGGAAATCAGGCTTGGACAATGGATTATCTTGTTCTCACAAGTACTCAAGAATGGCGCAGGGGGAAGAAATGCACCTATTTGCTCAAACAGAGTATTCATTAAAGATTGGAACATTAAAGGAACGTCCCAGGATGAAACTTGTGGATGAAAGTCTGGTCTTTGACGAATAATCTTAAAAGGCGAGAGGCAAATAAATACCTAATCAATCACTGGTCCTCTGAAATCCTGAATAGATGCCCACTACCCCTGAAGAGTAGACACCACCAGGACCAAAATGAACCCATTCCTCCGGATGTCAAGACACTTAATAGGGTTACAAATACTAGGGAAGAAACCTTTATCTCTGCAACACATTTAAAAAATCCGCTGAGTGATGGCTGCATGAGTTAAGGGTATTAAGTTTCCTTGAGAATTGAATGCTCTCAGCTACATCAAGGGAGCAGCCTTAAGCCAGAAAATTCAACCTTTCAAATGCGAGACCCCCAGCTTCGGGTGCATCAGAGACTGTTCTGAGATGAAGGAGGGCAGATGGATGGGGACTGCTAGTGGGAGGACTGTTCCATCAACCTTATGAGTTGATACCAAGGCCTCCTGGACCCCTTCACAAGATCCAATAGCACCGCTGCATGATCCTACTGGATCTTTCTTAGAACCTTGGGATCATGGAAAAAGCAGGAACCCCATACAGAAGACGACTAGGCCGAGACAATAGCTAAAGCATCTATCGCCCATGCCTTCATGGATGGAGCCAAACTACAAAAATTTGGAAGCAGAGCATTTTACTCCATGGCAAGCAAGTCTAACCATGGGAGATTGCACCTGGAAAGAATCTGATGGAAGAGACTGGACGGGAGGCACTGAAGAGGGCAAGATCCTGCTCAGGAAGTCTGCAGGCCCACTCTCCCTGACCAGAAGATAAATTGCAGTCAGCAAGTTTGAGATTATTTTCGGCCCAAAGTCCTATCTTCCAGGAAAGGGGAAAAATAACTGTCTGTATTCCCCCCTGGTGGTTGATATATGCTCCCACAACCTTATTGTCCGTCTGCAAAAATACAGTCTAATTTTGCAGAAGAGGAGCAAACCGAAGAAGGGCTTTCCAAACTGCAACCTGTACTCTCCGGGTCGAGGATTGAGCACATTCCCAAGTATTGCATTTTCCCTGTGCTTTCGATTCATCCAGACTTGCACCCCAACCAATGGCTCTGGCATCTGTTGTCAAAGTATTTACTGGCGGAGAAATCAACATGTGCCCCATGACAGATTTGATGGAGACAGCCACCACTGAAATGCAAGCTTGATCGGTGGTGAAACTGGAATCAAGGCCTCATAATACTGGGAAAACGGAGACCAGTGATGAAGTACAAGATGCACCAGGAGTTGCAAATGAAGGTGAGCCCAAGGAATCATCAGTGTGGATGTCACCTCACCTGTGACCTTACCAAAAGGGAGGTCAGGTGAGATACAAGATTGTCAAAACAAAAGGGGGGGATTAGAGGTATAGAGGTAGGCAAAGTGGGGACCTGTCCTCCACGTTACTATACAAATAATGAAAAGGGTTCCCCTCTGTTTGGAAGAAGGGAAAAGGGGTTTACTCTTGTAGGAGCATAGAGAAAGAAAAAATATGTTTTCTTTCAAAACACCCTCACCCACCCAGGTTTCCCCTTTATGGCATGCTTTAACATAGGGTCCATTCCTGCCCTCTACAGACAGAGGCGTGCGACTACCAACGGATGCGTGGAGGCACTTAATTGGAAATATACAGGGGTGTCCCTATACACCTAACCACCTATGTTCTTGAGAAGGGAGTGGGTTTAGTGAAAATAAGGAAAATGTTCAAAATACCAGATTAGTGGGTCCAAAAACAATTTGATTTCTTACCTCTAAAATGGTATACTAAAATCTGGGGACAGGGTTACTGTGCTTCCACTTAGAATTCACCAGTGTTTGTTTATTATTTTGGTGACTGTGTTTGAGGCGCGGGTGTACGTCGTGATACATATTGGGCGCGTCATATCTGGTTCTTTAATGGTATGATCCAGAAGTGCTTGTCTATCATGCCAGTAGGCATGGTTTGAAAAATACATTCCATCACCACAACCACAGAATTGCCATGTTTTATTAAATATAATATAGACCTTAGGGTCGTGCATTTTTTACCTCTTTTCCTTTGGACCTTAGCGTTTTTTTTGTTATTTAACACAGACCAATTAGGTGCTGTATATTTATTTTGTATTTTTCATTATTATTGTATTTACTGTGACAACTGGACTGGAAACACAATTTCTCCTTTACAGGTCCTGACCAAATGCCTTGGGGTAAGCCATGAAACCAGTTGACCAATAAGGTAAACAATAGGTATTCACGCCTAGGGTTTCCCCACAGGTTCCCAGATTTTAGTATACCATTTTAGGGATAGGAAATAAAATTGTTTTTGGACCCACTAACCTGGTATTTTTAACTTTTTCCTTTTTTCACTAAACCCACTCCCTTCTCAACAACACAGGTGGTTGGGTGTATAGGGACACCCCTGTATATTTCCAATTAAGTGCTACTCATAGTAGCACGCCCCTGTCCGTAGAGGACAGGGATGAACCCTATGATGTAGCATGCCACTAAGGGTAATAAAACCCTGAGTGGGTTGGATAGTGCATTTTTTGTAATTGATCAATATGCCAAATTCTGTCAGAAGACCACAGACCTGATGAACATGATACATTGCCTTAGAAAAACAAGGAGAAGCAATTAACCTGACATCATGGCAGAAATAAATGTGAATGCTTTAAGAATGTAGACAATCTACCAAAGGAGCCAAAGCTTTCTAAAAACTCTTCCCTTCGATGAAAGCCCAAAAGGCAAGACTTTGAATTGATAATTTACCATCCACACCACAAATTGAAGGCACTACTGAAACATCTTGTGGATGGAAATTTGGGGATATGCATTCATCATGTCTTATGATGCCAAATAGTTTGCTTGATTGAGCAATTGAAGTATGGACTGTAGTGTAGACTCTGCCCCCAATATAATAGCAGCACTTCCCCCGAATTACTATATTCTACATGTGGACTGTGTTTCAGGTAAATCCGGCGGGGGTGGCAGTAATTATTTATTCTACCTTAAAAGTTACCACCCTCACCTGCCTCAATTTGCTGGACACGGAGAACTTAGTCCTAACACTTGAAACCTTAAATACTACCGTTTCGTGTGTACTTTTGTATAGACCCCCTAACTCCATGCCATCCTTTCCTTTAATGTTTAGTGAGCAAATTGGTAACTTAGCTATGGAAAATGCCAGGATTTTTCTGGTAGGTGATTTTAATGGTATGCACCTGTTACAACGCATTTTTTACAACGCACTACCACTACAACGCAGGCATTACAACGCATACCATTACAACGCATAGCGCTGGGGGGCGCTCTAGGATAAGAGGTAAGTTTAATTTACTATCCAACACCTTCCCTAGGGTCCACGGGGACTGGAGTTAGAATAGTAAATTATACTTACCACTATCCAGCACCCCAAAGCGATATGCGTTGTAACGGTAGGCGTTGTAAATACCGCGTTGTAATGGTATGCGGAGTAAAAGTATGCGTTGTAACGTCATACATCCGATTTTAATTACTGGTTTAACGACCCCTTGGAAGGCACCCATTCAAGTGAGCTTACTGAGCTTCTCACGAACTTGAACTTCTCACAACAAGTGCTTTCGCCAACCCACTGTTAAGGACATATATTGGACCAGATTTGGTCCAACTTTTCCTTAACCACAACCCCAACAACTACTCCTTGCCTTTGGTCGGACCACCTCCTCCTTAAATTTAAACTTACCTGCTTCCCCATTAAGTCAACTGCTACCTTAGCCGGAAGTAGAGCAAGGAAATGGAATACATTAGACAAACCAGAGTTTCTAAATACATTAGCTAACACTGTCCAACTTCCTCACCCTGAGATCAATTCATCCCAAACCAACCTTGCTGGCTGGCTTCAAGCAGCAAGCGACATCCATGTACCTTACCAGGAAATCAAGCTTGCTCGGCGAGCAGACGCCCAACGATGGTTTTCGCAAGAACTGAAAGCTAAGAAACTGTCCTTGCGCCAACTAGAGCGACAGCGGCGTCGCAGCTATTTCCCTGACCTAAAATCCAGATTCACAACGGCCAGGAAAGACTACATGAAGGCCATCCTCGCCACAAAAGCTGCTTATTTTTCCTCCCATATTCTCAACTCGTCAGATAGACCTAAGGATATCTTTTCAATTCTGAATGAGTTGACTAACTTAGACAGTGTCCGTCCTAGTGTGACTCCAACCCAGACCTTCTGTGATGCACTTAATGTTTATTTCATCGACAAAATTGTGGACATCAATGAGAGTATCCCAAAATCCCTTATTAAAACCTCCTCTGAAACTCATACCACTACCAACACGTTCACACTCAATTGCTTTCCCCCTATTACCCCAGAACAATTCCAGGAGCTGTTGGTAAGAGTCAAATCTGGTGCCCCCTCGGACAAATGTCCCCCTTATATCCTCAAAGAGTGCCTCTCCGCTCTTCCGACCACGGCCTACACTCTGTTGAATGACTCCCTTACCTGGGGCATAGAACCCCTTGCTTTCAAGGAAGCAACGGTCATACCACTCCTGAAGGAACGCAGGGCCTACCTAACTTGCATGGCAAACTATCACCCAATCTCCCTGCTCCCTTTTTTGGCAAAAGTAATGGAGGCTCACGTCGCGAGATGCCTGTCCAATTTTTTAGAGGGATCAAACTGCCTTGAACCCCACCAGGCAGGATTTCGTCCTGCCCATTCAACAGAGGCAGTGGTAGTCCCAGTTCTAGACACGCTCCGGGACTGCGCTGACAGACGTTCCCCCCAGGCCTGGGTACTGCTAGATCTGTCAACCGGGCCGGCATTGGGGGCCTAGCTGCCTGTTGGCTGAAGTCCTTCTTAGAGAACCAATCCCAGGCCATCTCGTCTTGGAGATCTGGCCGGAACTAAACAGACCATCACTTGCGGAGTCCCACAGGGCTCCTCGCTGTCACCCCACCTGTTTAATCTCTATATTCTTCCCCTAATCCAGGCCTTAAGAGATAAACAGGTGACAGTGTTTAACTATGCAGACGACCTGCAACTGCTCTTTACCATCGACAACTCTACTTCCTCCATTTCCCATTTTCAGTCTACTATGAGGTTCATCCAAACTTGGATGAACCAAAGTCATTTAAAACTAAACCCTGGAAAAACTGAGCTGGTGCTCACAGGAGACAGTGCTAAACACTGGGGCCCACATTACTGGCCATCAGCTATGGGCAAAGTGCCAATCCCCTCCTCCTCTGCAAAGACACTCGGAGTCACCCTAAATATATTGATCTTTCACTAAAAGCACAAGTGGGTCAGGTAGCCTCCAAGTGCTTTTTCCAGCTCAGGAAAATCCGGTAGGTGCAACGCTTCTTCACTCCAGAGGCCATCATCCAGGTGGTGATCGCCACTGTGCTCTCCCACCTGGATTATGCAAACTCCATATACCTAGGCCTTCCCCTCTATCTGCTGAGGTGCCTTCAGATGGTGCAGAACTACGCAGCTAGACTGATCATGGCACAACCTAGATGGTATTCAGCAACTCCCTTGCTTAAGAACCTCCATTGGCTCCCCATGGCCCAACGTTCCTCCTTCAAAACCGGTTGCCTGATCTTCAAGTCTCTCCACTGCAAAAGCCCTAAATTTATTGACAAACTCATCACTAGACATATCCCTTCCCGCAATCTGCGCTCAGCCCACCTGGCCCTCCTCCAGATACCTGCCTTCAAACGCAAGCGCACTGGAGCCTGCAGATTTGCTGTTCTGGCATCCCGTCTGTGGAATACCTTTCCCTTCGAGATCCGGATCTGCCCGGACCTCATGTCTTTTAGGAAAGCATTAAAAACCTGGCTCTTTAGACAAGCATACCAGTAATCCCAACATATTCATGTCCTCAGGCTTCATTCTCTGTCTATTATCAGCGCCAGGAAACCAGTCGGTGGCAGTGCGCTTAACAAATTATTTTTAACATAACATAACATAACATAACATAACATAACATAACAGTGTCACTATTTTTCAGGGTCTGTGCGGTGTTTGAAGATTCACTCCTTTGAGGTCCTAAACACAGGGAAAGTTCTCTGTTGCCTTCTAGAACAAAAAATCATGAAATAGAACCCCTGTCCTCTTTCTGGAGGAGGGACAGTGGTTATAACTGAGTTTTACAGAAGCAGCTGAATCCCTCAAACCAAAGCAGCCCATTTCCCTAGATCATTTGGCTGGTGGGTGAGCCTGAAAGTTGGTGGTGAGAGAGTGGAAAACCTAGTCACCTCTGACTGAAGAAATGGAGGCGGCCTGGAGGTGGCCTACCACACTAAAACATAGACCGTCTTGCCTTGGGGTGAGCAAGGGTTAATTCCATGGAGATTGAAATTGGAATTAGTCTGCCACACGGGCACCCCAGCAATGACCCCTGTCCTGAAAGAGGTAGCATTTAGCTTTAGACCGGGGAAGACCGAAGTCCCTTCGATAATAAAATCCTCTACTTCTCAAAGGTGGACAAACTGAAGTGATCATTTTCCTATTTTCAAAAGACTGTTTTATTAGGCCTGAGGTTCCGTGATTCTGAACCCGTTCAATAAAGGTCGTCGTATCGTGACGATTTTGATATCAGCGAACCGCAAATGACGAGTGCGGTATGTACGAGTGTTTTCGTCATGTTCGATTGATGGATTCACTGTGTATTCAGGGATTTCGTTCCGAACCTTCGGGTTCCATTTTGTGTACGGCAGCTATTTTGTCGTTGCCCTCACATAGGCCGATGACTACGGCCGAGTGAGTCTTTGGGACACGTACACCTTTAGCTGACTTCTGTGTGACCTGAGCGAACTGACTCCATTGCCCGAAGCTAATCTTGTTGAGCCAGTTCCTTGTTCCTCAGCTGGTCAAGATAGAGATCAAAGAGCAGGACATTGCTGAGTTTATGGTACACGCACACACCCTTCTATCTTGCTTCTCATCTGTTTCTGTTCCTTCTTTTATGGCCTATTTATGGTTTGGGTTGAGGTCCTTTTATTATGGGTTCGTCCGGCCTGTCCAAGCAAGAATGTTGGGTTTTCCCTTGTAATTGATGATGGGCTGGACAACTGAAAGTGGGCTTGTCGTTATGCGATACCTTTTGAAATGTCACTTTGTGATTGGACAGTTCGTAAGTAATTGATGCTAGTCAGGAATGTGATTTTTGGCATAAAAGACGATGTCTCGCAATACAAAAAGTGTGCAGTCTCTGACGAACCACCCGTGTTGTGCTTCGTAGACTTCTGTTCCTGCTTGCAGCCAATAAATTTGATCTTTGACATCACGAGAAGTATCCTGTGTCTCTGTATTCTAAGACAAGGGAACCCGAAGACATTGGGCGTGCCCCTGGCGCCGCTGGGTTCTAAAACCCGGTTCTTCAGTTGGCACCCAATGTGGGGCGACTTCAGCGGTACCGGTCCAAGCCTGAAGATCATGAGGAGCTTCGTGTGAAAATTCTGGAGGAAGGCCTGCCAATTCATCGACCCCTGTATGTCGTTGTAGTCCGAAAGTCTCAGACTGCTGCCCTGACTGTCGCCCTGTCTTGGAGCCCTTTGATGATTTGTAAAGCGAGACGATAGATGGGTCTTCTGGCGACGTCATCGATACTTCAGTAAGTATGGGCGGAAAATCCGTTCCGCTCGCGGATTTTGCGGATTTTCGGTAAATTCGCAATCCGCGAGATTCGCGAATTTCCCGCAAAATCCGCAAATCCACGAGCAGCGGATTTTATGGCTTGCTCACACTGTTCGCGTGAGTTCGCGGCTTCCCAGTTCAACTTCGCGCCCCGCGAATAAGCGCTAAATTGCAGAAATACGATCTTAGCAAAACTGAAAATACTTACCAGGTTCAAAAGTTCAAGCTCATCATTAGTAGCCATTTCCTGTAGTGCTTCCTGAGGGGCCCCTCCAGAGTTCAGTTGCCTACTTGCAACTATTATGTGACCCTGCTCTGACCCTCAGAATAGTTACACATATGCCACAAAGGTCCTGAATTACAGCTAAGGGAGACAAGCAGGAGCCAGGCTGGAAGTTCAAATCCAGTGACACATTAATCAGCCCCTAATTCATTATTGTCAGTTGGGGCAGGGCAGGTGTTGTAACTAATTTTGCAACAATGAAAGCATTTAGCAAGTGCAAAAGATCACTAATCAGGAAGCACTAAGGAAGCAGGTGCCAGCTAAAAAAATATTCTGTGACACATTAATCAGCCCCAAATTAATTCAGGTCACTTGAGGCAGGGAAGGTGTGCTTTGCTTTGCCACAATAATGTACACTGGACAACCAGAGGGTGCTGTGATGAAACAGAGGGTGGCATGGGTGAGCCAGAGGGTGGCATGTGGTGACAGAGCGTGGCAGTGATGAAGAAGAGTGTCCCAAACAGGCTGGACACGTAGAAACAACAAGTTCGCAAAACTTGCGACCCGACAGGTACGTTCGCGTTTGCGAAATTGTACAAAAACCCTCGCGACCTGGCAGAAACCCGCGCGAACACAAAAAAAAAATCTGCAAATTCGCGAGAATTTGTGGATTTTGCGGATTGCAAGTTCGCAAATCCGCAAAATTCGCGAACGCGAGATTCGCAAAATTCGCCCATGCTTATACTTCAGTTAAGTATGAGTGGAGCATCTCCCAGTCCTTAGTTTTGGCTATCCCCTTGGGATCTTTGATTTGGGACTTGCAAGCTCCAAAGCCGAGGGACTTGTGTATTCACGAGACTATCGTGTTCGATATGCCCTTGAAGTTTGAAGCTAGACTAGTGAGCGAAGATGCCTGGTCTTAGCAGACTTGGAAAGATATTTTGTTGTGGTTGTAATAGGGATTCCCGATTGGAGGATTCATGTCCGGTGCCTCCGATTGGAACTCCGACTTATGAGCTCTATTTAAACATGGCATGGGCCCCATCACGTATAATGAAGTGTGGGTTCGCTACACTAGGAAGGACGGTGTCCTAAAGTTGCCCCAGTATGGTATCTATCACACAGAGATTTTAGATAATCTGGAAGTTAAACTCTTCAAGAAGAAAGCCCGGCCGGCGATGTTTGACTCTTTCCGCCCATGGGAAAGGAAGCAAAACAGAAAGAAATTAAATTAGCGAAGAGAAATAAAAGAGAGAAGGGTATCTCGATAATGCAAGCTGCTATACAGTTTAAAGATAACGAAGAAGAACAAGCGAGTGAACAGTTGCACAGGCAAAGTAATATGGCGATTGATAGATGTTATCCAGCTTTGCCACCTCATCAGCAAGGTGCAACGAAGGACCTTGAGAAAGATCCTTTGATGTCACATTTGTTGAATTCGCCACCCCCTTACGTGCAGAGTGCTACAGCACCTCTGCAACCTTCGGTTGCTTTGCCTCCTGTTATACTACAGCCACCAGCTCCTCTTCAGTTGGCTCCTATTCCTCTGGTGCAGCCTTCTCAAGGGCCGCCGACTTTGCTACCTACTCCGTCTCCGATTCCTATGACTTTGTCTCCTGTATTGTCTAATTCTTCGATACTCCTTCTGATACTACTTCTCCGTATACTTTGTCTCATCCTGTTTTTCCTCCTGTTCTTTTGTCAACTTCTCCTTCTGTTCGACAGCGAATGACTGATACTGTTACTTGTCTTTTATCTCCTCTCTTTGGGTCATTGAGTATGACCCCAGTTTCAGCGCGTAAACAGTTGCGTAGCCAAATGCCTGGTCCCGATGAGCGGGAAGTATTGGATCATTTAGCACGTAAATGGGTTACTCATTTTTCATTTCAAAATGCTTTATTCGGTATGTATGAATACAACCATATAGCAACAAACATAAAAATAAATACAGCATACATTTGTGTCAGTTTTGGTTTGCCAAATCCCTAATTACTTGAATACAATATACATTTAACAACACATATCCGACAATCTTTAAAGTGCTTTTTAGTGCATTTGTCTACTAGTGTATGTGCAAATTTAGCAATATTAAAGTGCAAAATTAATTATATCATCCTTACAGATGTACAGCTTACATTGGAAAATGCTTCTACTAGTACATGTGCAAAGTGGCAAGATAAAGTGCAAAGCGGCTATACCGTTCTTTCTGAATACAATATACAATAGCGGCACATTCCGGCATTTTTTAAGGTGCCTATTTAGTGCATACGTCTGGTAGTAGATGTGCAAACTAGCATAATAAAGTGCAAAGTGACTGTACCATCCTTCCTAAGGTGCAGTATACATTTAGCAGCACAAGAGGTATGTTTTCGATAAGATGTGTACTTTCCTTCGTGAAGAATGGGAAGATGGTGATTTGGGACAGACTCCGTCTGAGTTGTTCCGTGTACAGTCTGAGTTTGCAAAGGGAACTATAGTGGGTTTTGAAGTTGAAAGAGCAGTTGCGACACTGCTTTAGTTTAGGAGTGAGTCTCCTTCTCAGTTATTGTTTGAGCCTGATCCTTCTGTTAGGAGAAAAGTGTGACAATATCCAATGAGAGAGGTTCCTCCGGTGTGGAAAGATGCAGTTCAGGGCGATGCCGTTGCGGGTATTGCAGCTGTACCGGCTCATTTTCAGCGTGTTTGGGTACAAGTTCCATGGAAGCAAGCTGAAGTTTTGGCCCTTAAGCAGACTTTGCCTGATCCACGTAAAAATCCTGCAGGGTACTCTAAGGAATTATCATAGACTTCAGACTCATGTGTTATGAATCTAGCCGATATAGACATGTTGTTTGGAAATGTGGTTCCACAGCCTTTATGGGGATTGATTCATCATACGGATCATGCGCAAGAGTTAGGTGATACATGGAATAATATAGGTGCTGCGGATGTCCGACAAGCTGGTGGTGCTAAACCTGAGCCTTTAGTTGCATAACTCCCTGGTAGGATCATTAATTACATGAAAACTTTAATGCCTGCTATGAGTGTAAACTGGGACAAATTGTCTGCATGTAAGCAGAAGAAAGACGAAAGTGTGTCTGATTTCTTCACTAGGTTTGAAGAGACGTTTATAGACCATAGTGGTCAGGACATGAGTACGGAAGGTGGTCAATGGTTGTTCGTCGATAAGTTTGTGCATAACTTGCTTCCACAGTTGTGCACTAAGTTGAAGGATTCTGAGAATTCTTGGGCTGTTTCTTCGTCAGCGCAGATATTGGCTACTGCACAGTACTACGAGAATAGAGATAAGGATGAGAAAGATAGAGCAGACAAGAAGACTAAAGAGTTGAAGACGAAGGTTCTTTTGCAGCAAGCGTATCCGCCTCTTAAAAATCAGCGTGATTATCAGCAACCTCAGCAGTATCAGAGAAACTCGCAAAGGTTCGAGTCTTCTCAACAGCGTTTTCCTGTAGGCCCTAATCAGTGTGCGTATTGTAAAGAAGAGGGTCATTTGAAAAATAGTTGTCCGGTTCTGTTGCAGCGCACGAATGGTGCATCTGGTGTGAGAGGTCGAGGTGTTCAGCAAGTTCCTAGAGGTAAAGGACGTGGTGTGTTCTCCCAGAACGTGCGTTCCTTTCCTCCACAGAATTCGATGAATTGTTTTGATCAGCAGAATGGTGCGTCTAGTAGGACGACTCAGTACTATGCTGACGACTACTATGTCGAAGGTGAGAATATGGACGTTAATGATTGCTAGGACAGCCATAGACAAAGAGAGGGAGTTGTTTCAGTTCCAGTAGATCAGAGTGGGCCTTATGTTGAAGTGATTACATCAGGTGTGTCAGAGCCTTTTCTGTTGGATACTGGTGCTGCGAAGAGTTCTATTATGCACTCTAAACTCCCTGGCACACCTTTGTCTGGCTTGACGAATCTTTCAGTAGGTTTTTCTGGCGCCCCAGTTAGTAATCCGATTTCTAGTCCTTTGTCTCTTTCTGTTGGACCTTATGAATTGGAAGCACCCCTTATTCTGACGACAGGTTGTGGTGAGAACTTGTTGGGATTGGATTTGTTGAAAAGATTGTATGCAACGATAGATTGTTCTCCTTCAGGAGTACAGCTTACATTGGGTAAGAGAGTGATCTCTCCGATGTATCTAAGGATCGACTTCCAGCAGAATTGTTTTCTCTTCCTGATACTCTTTGGGCTACTGGTCCTAATGACGTGGGTCTTTTGGAGATCCCGCCATATGTTGTGACGCTGAAAGCGAATGCTAGATTGCCACGTATTCCCCAATATAGGATTTCTAGTGATGGTGAAAGAGCACTTTTGGTGATCATCTATGATCTGATTTAGAAAGGTGTGATTGAAGAAACGAGAGGTAATGTATGCAATAGTCCGGTTTTGCCTGTTCTGAAACGTACTGATTCTTCGCAACCGCCCTTATATAGGTTTGTGGTCGATCTTCGCGAGGTGAATAGGATTGTAGTTCTGCAATTTCCAGTTGTGCCAGATATCACTCCTTTACTGACTCTGATTCCAGCTTCTGCTACCTGGTTTTCGGTCATTGATTTGAAGAATGCTTTCTTCAGCATCCCGATTGCCGAGAAGAGTAGAGATATTTTTGGCTTCTCTTTAGGAGGCCGAAGTTTCCGGTTCAAGCGCGGTCCTCAAGGCTATTGTGAGAGTCCATCCATCTATAGTCAGGCTTTGAAAACACAGATTGACACAATTGTCTTACCTGATGGCGCTGCTCTTATTCAGTATGTCGACGATTTGTTAGTTGCTGCTGATATTGAAGAGATTTGTAAAGAGGCTACTTTGTCGTTGTTGCGTCATTTGTCTGACTTCCATCATAAGGTATCTCTTTCAAAGTTGCAGTATTGTCGACACAAAGTGACCTACTTAGGTCATCTCTTATCGAAAGAGGAAAGAAGATTGACCCCAGAACGAATTCAAGCGATTGCGAAAATGAGTGTGCCAACTACACAGAGAGAAGTGCGTGATTTCTTGGGTATTACGTCGTATTGTAGACAGTGGATTCTGAATTTTTCGCTTCTTGCAAAACCTTTGATAGCTCTTACTGTTAAGGATACTCCAAATCCTATTCCTTGGACTGACGAATGTCAGAAGAGTTTTTAAAAATTGCGTGAAGCGTTGTGTTCGGCTCCTGTGTTGGGTACTCCCGACTACAGTAAGCCTTTTACACTCTACGTCCACTAGAGAGAAGGATGTGCATTGTCAGTTTTGACAAAGCAGTTTGGCGATAAGCAACGTCCATGTGCTTATTTCTCGTTTACTCTGGATCCGGTAGCTAGGGCGTTGCTGAGTTGTTTGTGAGCTACAGCAGCAGCAGCTGTCTCTATTCGACAGTCTGCTGGTTTGGTGATAGATAATACGTTAATTGTGATGGTTCCACATGCAGTGGATACCTTGTTGAACAGGGCCAAGACACAGCACTTAACTAGTGCTCGATTGTCAGGTTATGAGTTGACACTCTTAGCGAGTCATGTGCACATAAAAAGATGCAATACGTTGAATCCAGCTACGTTGTTGCCGATTTCAGTAGAGACAGATGTTTCTGAACAGCATGATTGCTTTCTTAGGACAGAGGAGGAAACGAAAGGTAGAATTGACCTTAGGGACACTCCTCTTCCAAAGTGCGATGGTACCTTATGGGTAGATGGTTCATGCTTCAAGATTCCGAATGGTGATACGACTGCGGCATATGCTGTTACGACTTTGCATACGATTGTTGAAGCTGCACGTATCCCACATAATTCAGCGCAAGCAGCAGAGTTGATTGCACTGACAATAGCGTGTGTGTTGTCGAAAGGGAAACGAGTGACTGTGTACACTGACAGCCAGTATGCGTTTGGTGTGGCTCATAGTTTTGGACGTGTGTGGAAAGAGCGTGGGTTCCTGACTTCGCATGGAACTAAAATTCAGCATGGTCAGTTGGTGAATGAACTTCTTGAGTCACTTACCTTGCCGTTGCAAGTTGCGATTGTGAAATGCAATGCACATAAGAAAGTTACTGATGATGTTGGTCATGGTAATGCGTTTGTGGATGAAGTTGCGAAAGAAACGGCGAGAGATGTAATGAGTCGAATGTATGTTGCGGGCATTGCCTGGTAAAGGCCATTATAATTTGCAACCAAGAGTCGTGGGACTAATAAAATGAGAAATTCTTTTCTTTGCTATTTTTGAATTTATGCTCTCTCCTCCGAGAAACTGTTTTGACCGATTTTTGTTTTCGAACCGCCATCCGGGTTCAGCTGTAGGGTCGCGGTATAAAGACTTAGAGCGTACTGCCATGTAGACACAAGGTTGAAGGTTCTGGTTTGTTCTAGGGCGTTCCCTGGGACATTCAGAGGTCCACTGAGCGAATCGAACCAACTGCCGCGAACAGCACGGTTAGAGGATGGAGTTTTTCGAGATGGAGAGACCTGTTGAAAGAATGAGCTTTAAGAGCAAAATGTGTAAAACTATGAGCAGAAAGTGTTTTTTAATATTGTGTCTTTTTATGCTACTTAGCCTGATGATGTTTTTGATAGGATATGTGACATTCTCTTTTCAAGTGATGTTTTCACCCACTACACAACCCATACCTCCTCCTACTGTTTCTTCGCATTCTTTTCACCCTCTGCCTGAACATGAGTCCATTAGGAGATTGGAATTCGTCAATAACTCCTTTGTTCAGCTTCTGCACCAAAACCAGCTAGTAGTGAACACGACTAATTGTTGGGTGTGTGGTCTTATGCCTCATACTACTGATAAAGGCATTCCTTACCTGGTCCTGCCATTCAGCTACAATGGTTCTGTGTGGGCATACAGAATGATGTTCATCTATGCTCGTGAAGTTTACCCCCTACGTTCTGTGAGAGATAATCCAAAGAATAGTGCTCTAGTCAAGGGTATAGTAGACATGATTAGAGGAATTAGCTCCTATGAGACTATCCCGAGAGATGAGACACTAGCGTATATTGGATGGAACGTTACTGGATATGGAGTTAGTCTGAGTGAGAACCAGCGAGCGAGAAGATCCTCTCCGATCTGGATTGTACCCCATCAGGGTCATTACTGTCTGCAAGGTAATGGCAAGAATCCAAGAGCTCAGTTAGGGAAGAGTGTTTGCACTGAGACGTATGTTTTTGCATCCCAGACTTCCCCATCGTTTCTAGCAGCTAAGGGTACCTATTTTGTCTGTTACTATAGAGCATAAACATGGTTGCCCCCTGATTTCTCGGGCACATGTTTTGTCTCGTTCCTGTTGCCGCCTACGTATACAGCTGCGGCAGATTACCACAAGACGAGAGTTGTTAGAGGTGTCTTCAGAAAGGAAGATACTGCAGGACAAGAATTAGGAGATTTCTTGAAGGGTTTTCTGCCGTTTTGGGGACCTATGGCTAACAGCAGGAACATCTGGCAATTGACGAGAGTGGTTGAGTCCACCATTGTTGAGACTGCTGGTGCCCTTAGTAACTTGACTGCTGAGCTCCAGTCGGATCGCCTTATGACTCTTCAGAAAGAGTTGAGTTAGATGTCATACTTGCAGATAGAGGAGGGGTATGTAAATTGAATCAATCGAGCTGCTGCGTTTTCATTCCAGACAACGCCCCGACAGTGTACCAAGCCATTTCCAAGCTACATAAGATCTCCGAGTCTATACTTGTAGGCGAAGGAGATTGGTCGTTAATGGGATGGTTTTGGGGATTGTTATCCACCTGGGGATGGAAGATTCTGATGATTATTGGGGTGGTCTTAGCTATCCTTTTCCTGTTCTGTCTTTGTGTACAGTGTGCTCCTGCTATATGTGGCCTTTGTGATACTTTGTGTGCGAGGAGACCTGTCCAGAGTGAGTTGCTAAGTACTAGGATGATGCTACAGCAACATCTTGATGATCTGATGAATATAGACCTGGATTCAGACTGACATGAGTTTGGGTTTTATTGCCTATGTAAGGGCAAAAGGAGGGTCTGAGGTTCCGTGATTCTGAACCTGTTCAATAAAGGTCATCGTATCGTGACAATTTTGGTATCAGCGAACCGCAAATGACGAGTGCGGTATGTACGAGTGTTTTCGTCATGTTCGATTGATGAATTCACTGTGTATTCAGGGATTTCATTCCGAACCTTCGGGTTCCATTTTGTGTATGGCAGCCATTTTGTAGTTGCACTCACATAGGCCGATGACTACGGCCGAGTGAGTCTTTGGGACATGTACACCTTTAGCTGACTTCTGTGTGACCTGAGCCAACTGACTCCATTGCCCGTAGCTAATCTTGTTGAGCCAGTTCCTTGTTCGGCAGCTGGTCAAGATAGAGATCAAAGAGCAGGACATTGCTGAGTTTATGGTACACGCACACACCCTTCTATCTTGCTTCTCATCTGTTTCTGTTCCTTCTTTTATGGCCTATTTATGGTTTGGGTTGAGGTCCTTTTATTATGGGTTCGTCCGGCCTGTCCAAGCAAGAATGTTGGGTTTTCCCTTGTAATTGATGATGGACTGGTCAACTGAAGTGGGCTTGTCGTTATGCGATACCTTTTGAAATGTCACTTTGTGATTGGACAGTTCGTAAGTAATTGATGCTAATCAGGAATGTGATTTTTGGCATAAAAGACGATGTCTCGCAATACGAAAAGTGTGCAGTCTCTGATGAACCACCCGTGTTGTGCTTCGTAGACTTCTGTTCCTGGTTGCAGCCAATACATTTGATCTTTGACGTCACCGAGAAGTATCCCGTGTCTCTGTATTCTAAGACAGGTGAACCCGAAGACATTGGGCGTGCCCCTGGTGCCGATGGGTTCTAAAACCCGGTTCTTCAGGCCTCTAAATGACGACGGAAAATCCTGGATCCTTCAAAGGGCAAGTTTATCAGTATAGATTTTTGAGAAGTATCCACTTAAAAAAAAAAAAACACATATTCGTATATGGTACTAGCAGCAATTGATGCAACTGAAGCATCTGCCGAGACATACACATTTTCAAAAGAAACATTTGACAAAAATCACACTTGAAGTTCTCTCACGGATAAAAAGGCTGACATATCTGCTCAGTCATTCATGAGCTGTGCCAAGGCCTGAAAATCCTTCAGGAGATACCGGACCATATGTGTGGGGATGTATGTCATGACAACGCGGGCTTTACACCGTGCTACCATTACAACGCATCCATCACAACGCAAGTCGTTACAATGACTTGCGCTGTAGGCGCTGGATTTAGGAAAAGTATAATTTACTATTCCAACTCCAGCCTACGTAACAGTAGGAAAGGTGTTGAAATAGTAAATGATACTATTCCTTAGTATATAGCGCCATCCAAGGCAAGTCGTTGTAACGACTTGCGTTGTGATGGCTGCGTCGTAATGGTAGCGTGGTATAAAGCCCGCGTTGTAATGGCTCTCTCCCATTTTATCCACCTGGCTTGATGGTAGAGCTTCTTTGCATACCACCATGCCCTGAGAAGACAGTCAAGCCTTAAGGTTATCCACCGTAAGTGAAGGTGGAAACTACTCTGAAAACCCCTCCAAACTGTAACACTTGGACAGAAAGTTAGGAAATAGGAGGGGATATTAGCAAGGAAGAGCGATGTTTATCGCAAAATGCGCTTAGCGCATGTTTTTTATCGCTGGATATGTTAGCGGAGAAAACATGCTATTAGCAGCGTTTTTCTCCGTTGTGCTAAAATATCCAGCGATAGCGGCAAAATGTGTGAATATCGCTGGAAATCCAGCGATATTTACGCATTAACACCATTGGGGACTTTACAAAATACAAAAATTGGTGGATTTGATATAATTGCCTGCAAATCAACATACGTTCTCTAAGTCTAATCATCCTTTGCCTCAGATTTTAACGATGAACAGATTCAATGTAGAGTGCAGCTTTGGCGTTTGATGCACATCCTCCTAGGGCATCCACATGGACCTCCTGTCCAAACAGAATTCAGGCAGTAAGTCGTAATACAAAGAACAATACACCAGTGCACATCTGAAACAGTCACTTTTATCCTTTGTGCAATTAAGCACTTCCTTGTCCATCAATGTTCTTATATTGAGATCGACTTCCAGTAGCCACTGATGTTGAAAATTCTAATTTTATTTCTTAAACCACAATGATCCACAGCCGACGCGTGTTTCGCCCCAATTGAGCTTCCTCAAGGCTCTTAGTTTGCGTGTTATACAATGTTCTTTTTGTGAACGCTGCTTGTTTTATTAAATCCAATGTTTCCCACAATATCGTTCCACTATCATGTAGTTCCAATCGTGTCACAGATATCCGACGTGATATGATAATCCTTCACCATATACCAATTTTAGGGAGCCATGATAAGTTCCATCTCTCCGTCGGTATTTCAAAAGTCCATTCTGTGTGCCATTACTGTGCTCCGGCAGCACTCATGGGGACTTAACCTGAAAATCCACCTCCCATTGGATAAACAGGTAAGTCATGTTTTTAGCAGGCATTAGATTATAGCGATAATCGCTCTTAACACGATCGCTTTGCCTGCCATGCTATTAGGCGATAGCTGTGTTAGCGACTGCTTTCAGTCTCTAACAGTTTGGGTTTGCCCACGTTGCATGACATTAGCAATAAATATCGCTGACATGCAAAGCGGGCCCCAAACCTGTCGCTATCGTCTAAAAAGTGGTGCTAACTGCTGTTATCAACAGCTTGCTGATAGGGCGATAAAAATATTGCCGCTTTAGCTGCAGAAAGTGCCGCCAAAGTAGCGATATGGCCCTTGCTAATATGCCCCACAGTCTTATGAACGTCCTTCTACTCATGTGACAGCACCCTGAGCACTGCGCTATGCCAGGGGAGACAGTCTGGGTCAGGGCACTGAAATTTGGTAAAAATATCTTCATCATTCCCATCGTTAACCGGAATAGGGAATCCAATATTGCCTCTGACATAACGAAGGAGATCAGAGAGCTCAGCTTCCTAGGCAAACCAGCATCACCTTTTCTCTACATCAGGATCTTCAAGATGTGTCTCATATTGCTGTAATCTATGCACCTTAGGTGGAGGAGGAACAGCACCAGCGTTTACATGAAAAGCAGCTTTAGCTACCTCATTAGTTATCAATGCAGCAAGCAGAGGAGCCTCAGCAAGATTAGCCCCAGAAATTCCCTGTGACTCAATACTGAGGTCACAACATGAACACATAGAATTGGAAGACAGCACCTCCTGACTCCACTCGTTTTTAAGGAAATGAGAGAACGCGGCTCCTGAACTCTCGCAGGAGTTGCCATATTGGAGTTAGGCAGTGTCCTGAGCACATCCAGTGACGTAGCTTCAGGTAGGTGTTTGGGTGTTTGGGATGGTACTTATTCTAAGTTCTAATAGATCTATTTTCTGGTAAATAGTTGGGTACAGGTGTTTTCAGTTATGTATGGTGATGTGTCTGTCAGATTTTACCAGGAATTTTGACATACACAGACAAAAACGCGCACCTACTGCCTCTCTCTGTTTTGAAATCTTAATAAATGTTGGTTAGTTTAAACATATTGTATTGTAATACTTTATTCGATAAAAATATATCATAAAAATACAGACATAAAACCACATTAAACAATTACAAGTATTACTACAAGTTCATTAGAAGAAAAAATAATTGTTACAAATAATAAAAAAAAAAAAGTGGAGAAAGTCTACAGAAACTCTTATTAAAAGGATACACTCTTAAATCATTAAAAGCAGTCTTGATCGTATAAACCAAGCACTGGACTAATACTTAGCTATCCCGCAAACTATGTACATTGAGGTAGTGTTGGTTAGAATAATACGCAAAGCTGATCTGTGGTCTCTAACGCCCATCTCCCTACACACAGGTTTCAGCCATTTTGCCCTAGCATGTTTGTAGGCATTGCAAGCAAACAGAAAGTGGCCAAGGGATTCTTCCAGACACAAACAACCTGGACATTTTAGATCATGAACCCTCCTGCCCTTCCACCCTTCCATGAATTTATTTAAAGGGAGGGTGCCGTATCTCAGTTTTAAGAACAGGGTTCTGTATAAAATCCAGAAATGGTTCCAGTTTTCTGCCGGGTTCATGAACAAGGAAGTTCTTTGTCAGAGGTCCCCAGCTTGAAGTAATGAGATCCTTGCCCTCAGCCCATTCCCAATATAATTTCTTAACAATTTGTTTAGAGGGAGGGGCTTGCAAGGCCCAAGACTCGGCCAGACCTATAGATTCTACCAGCTTTTTTAAATTGTTGAGCCACCTTATTTTGCCGGAAGCATTCAAAGTGATTAGTTCGTCCAGTATTGGGGCATAATTTGCCAATTCTGGGGTCCGTCTAAGTCGCACCCAGAATAGCACAGGGCGTATTTGAACTATTTCTGCAATTGGTCTTTTGCCCATATCATAAAATAGTGGTTTCAAGGGGGTCGAGGGAGGAAGGGAAACTAAGGCTCCCAAGAACTTATTCTCCGCAATAGCCAGCACCTTACTATTCTCCGCGCCCCATAGTTCAGAGCCATAAACTGCAGAAGCTAAAGCTTTTCCCTCGTAAACTGCCAGGGCGGGGGCTACCGGTATACTGATTGAAAGAAGCTAGGGGCATATTACCAAGCAATAGCGATAATTATCGCTATTGCTTGGTTAGAGACAAAAATTTACCGCAGCGCTGGGGCGATTTTTACCGCAAATAAACCTTGGTATTACCAAGGTTTAACGCAAATGCGGTAAAAATCGCCGCAAAGCATGAATATCGCTGAAAAGTCAGCGATATTCATGCATTAGCGAGCTAATGCCTTTAGCCATGTTATCCACCTCCCATTGGATAACATGGCTAAGAACTGCTCAGGGCAGGTGTTAGCTTTTGGAGATATTCCCGCTTAGCGCGAATATCTCCAAAAGTTGGTAATAGGAGATAGCGATGTTAGCGACTGTTTTCAGTCTCTAACATCTTGGCACGCCCACTTTGCATCTCATTAGTGATAAATATCACTGACATGCAAAGTGGGGCCCAAGATGTTCGCTATCTCCTACTAGCTGTCACTAACTGGTGTTAGCGGCAGCTAGGTAATAGGGAGATAGTTTTATCTCCGCTTTCTTGGCTTTTAAAGCCAAAAAAGCGGAGATAAACCCCCTTGATAATATGCCCCCGGGTTCTTTAAGATAGCTCCAGAGACCCTTTTAAGATTTAGAACCATTTTAGATATATGGGAGTCCCATCTCATATTGATACAAAGCCTGACCCCAAGGTAATCAAATTCATCCACCACTTCTAGGGGGGTACCATTCAGGGAAAGATGGACTTTCTTCGATTTCGATGAAGGAGTGAATGTACTTTGTGCCTTTTTTGAATTACTTTGGTGTGTCCTAGTTTTTTAACCTAAGTCTTGTATTTAATGATGAAATGTTTAACAGATGTTGCTACACTGTTCAAATGAAATTAGTTTTCTATGAAAATGCTCTATATTACAAAAAATTAAAATATTTTTGAATAAATAAATTCTCCTTGTGGTTGTGTGGGCTAGTTGAATGTATGAGTAGAACTGTGTCCTCCTGGCATTTAGGGAACACCCCTTTCATGTTCTTCTTTCTAGTATTCTCGCCCTGGCGGGTTGTTCCCCTCCTTGATATTAAGCCTTAGATTCAGGGCCCCTCTTCTGTTTTTCAAAGGGTCATCTCTATCACCTTTCTTATATATGGTGATGACCTCCGCACCCTTCCAAGATTCAGGGACAGGATGGCCATACTGAATTAAATTCATTAGACAGGCTATAAGATATGCCCATATTTTGGGGGTCATGCCGTAGTAAATTTCCCGGGAGGCCATCTGGGCCGGCTGCCTTCCCTGGTATTATTTTCAGGATTGCGTCATAAACCTCTCGTGAAGAGAAGGACTCTATCTTACATCCTATCTCCAAGCCAAGTGTGCTTAGTGTTTCCTTTACTGGGGATATTGTATGGTCTTGCTGGCTATCCTCACAGTATAGTTTTAAAAAATGAGAGTGCCATTGATGTTCATTTATATGATTTGGAATCGGATCATCCCCCCTTCTATCAAGGACATTGATCAGCTTCCAGAACTCAATAGCATTTTTCCCCTAAGCTGCATCCTTAAGCTGTTGCCAGTGTTCCTCCTTCCAATCCTTTTTAGCTAAATTAATGCTTTTAAGATACTCTTTTCTTGCTAGTCTCACTGCTACAGGGTCCTTGTTTCTTATGGCTTGCGTTATGGCCCTCCTCTTGACCCTGCAGCTTGTCGTGTACCAGGGATTACCCATGAAGGGTTTTTGTTTCTGTTTGGAATCCCCTTGGGGTTTCTTCATGAAGAACTCTCCTATTTTATCTGTGAGCTTCTTGAACGATGCTTGTACGTCCGTAACAAGAGCATGGGGCGCTGTCGAAGCAACGGCTACAAGGCTATGGGTTTCCGCTAAAACTAACTCTTTTATACTATTGAGTTTCCCCTCTTCACACTTGACCGTGTTCCATTTTAGCTTCCGATTGCAATTCGAGGGCAAGACCTCTTTTGTAATCATCACGGGGCCACCACTCTTACCAATCCTATTTACCCAATAGATTTCCATACATAGTGGATTATGGTCACTATCAGAGGACTGTCTAACCTCCATATCTACTAAATCAGTCCAGGATTGAGTGTCCAGGAGGTTGTAATCAATTCTAGAGGGGCAACCTATCCTATTATAGGTCATTGCCCCGTCCCGGTCTGAGATGGTTCGCCCGTTTAAGGCACTTAGATTATGTTCGAGAGCTAAAGCATTCAACTGGATAGCTCTAGCTGTCCATTTCTTAATGGGTGGGAGGGTTAGGGCAGGTATAATATGCCTCCAGTCCTCTGGGCTGAAACCTAATTTCTCTTCATCATCTAGGGGTTCAAATGTGCAATTAAAATCCCCACCCACCAGTATTTTGGATGTAGTTGGAAGGTTAGACAGTCTTTCATCCAACAACTCTATTGTGGGCGAGATTAGGCCGCCCTGTATGCCTCTTGCATAGAAACAAAATAGTTCGAAAATTGTGCCCCCAGATGGACTTTTTAAGGAAATGTGCAAGATTTCGTTTGAAAGGACTTTATGGGAGGTAACTACACAGTTCAAATTCACCTTAACCCAAATATGCAGGCCACCTGAAGGGCGGCCTTTCCCCTCTGTGACTGCTGGGGTAAAATGAGTAGAGTATCCATTTTTGTATAGTGGGGTCAATGACCAAGTTTCCTGGAACATACATATGTGGAAAGTATTAATAAAATTGTTCCAGTCTGGGTTAGCAAGGTTTTTTTAGCCCAGCTATGTTCCAAGGTAGAATCTTGATAGAAGAGGGGGTTTCAGGTAGTTCCTTAGTTATAACTGGGATACTAGATTCTGACACTCCTAGACTAGATCTAGGGGTCCCCAAGCTGGTTATATTCTCTCTACTGCTTTTGGGTTCGTCCCCAGGGACAGCTCTCACCACACTCTTTTCCATTTGTCCAGCATACTGGATTGGGAGTCAGTTGACTGCTTCCAATCCTCTGAAACGATTATAGCAGGGGATTAGAGGGTAGTTAAGCTGTGGGCCATGCCAGTCCCCATTAAACTGTGTTTCACCTGGGACAAATCTCCCTGCTCTTCTCCCTACTGTGTTCCAACCTCCATCATCATCCCCTGCCCAATTAGTTGCGTTCCAGGCTCTTGATGGCTCACCCCTCATCCCCCTCCTTGTGAGGTTAGGAACTCTCAACCAACTCCACCTATTATCTTGATGTTCCGTACGTGTGTAGAAGTATGACAAAGGTTTAACCCTGATTGTAGAGAAGTTGTTACTTGGGGGCCCAGAACAAATATGGTCCACCAAGCGTGGGTCCTCAAATGTGACAACAACACAGTCACCATGTAGACTTTTCTTATTCTCACCCACCCAGGGTGCTCTCTCTACCATTAGAATTTTACTATTAATGTAAGGAGGGGGGGAGAATTACTATTTAGCCAGTGGCAAACTTTGTTTTTGAGAGCCCAGAACGATTCATGTGTTACAGGAGCAAGCTCGGGAACACCAGTTAGAACTATCACATAGGGACAAGCATCGGGTGGTAGGTTAATGTTCCTACGTGACTTTAGTTCCTCAGGATGGGAAGTGATGGGATTGGGAATGGAGGTGGTAGGGCCAGCTACAATCTGGGGTGTATTGATCACATTGGTTGCTGGCTTCGTAGTACTGACTTTGTTCCCCTTGGGGGTAGGGTTTATAGCAGAAGGATTTTTAGAAAGGCAGGTCTTGGGGGTGGAGATTTTCCCTATAGGTTGATTCTTAGTAATGGGATGAGGATTTTAGTTTGTGGTGAAGAGACGTAAGCTGTTGCTCTATGCCTTGGAGTCTACTCTCCAGTGGCGAGAGGAGAGACTTCATAAGATCAGATAGGGTACTTATGAGCGGGCCATACTCATCCTCCAGATCTTCTGAGGTTTCTTCTAGACTACTGTCACCAGGTACACTACCCAAACTACTATTCAAAATTGTATCATCTGAAGTGCCTAGTGATTGAAGGCCGTGTGCCTGCTGTACCTCTTCTCTCCTAGTACTGGGTCCCAAATTATCCCTCCCCTCCTCAATGCTACCACTGCCACTAGCCATATCACTCAATCGTCCTGGCATATCTTGGTAACCTATATTGGTGGTAACACTTTTCGATTTAGGAATTGCTCCCTCGAGTATACCTCTTTGGGTACGGATGTTCTCATAAGGATCAATAGCAAGTGGGGATAATGAGTTGTTATCATGAGGTGTCAGTATAGTAGAGGACGGTACAGGGGGATCTAGGGTGACAATGTTAATATGAGAGATAGAATGGGACACATAATCGGCCTCTGTAGAATGAGTTTCAGGGATAATTGGGACTTTAATAGGGGTACATGCAGTGGCTATATTGCCCAGTGACGACCTTTTGGCATGTGCTAAATCCTGAGAGACTCTTCTTTCCATAAGTATTATACCTTTATCTATTAAGGAATTAGTACGAAGAATGATGTTGTCCAAAGTGCCGGTCAGTTTTTGGGCGCCTGCAGCAGCCTTACTACGGGTCTCACGAGTAGACATCGGTAGAGCCAAAGTAGTGGCAGACTAACAATAGGGTGAGGGCGCAGGATGCTAGCGGGAGGAATACAAATTAAACTGAGTACTTAACGTTTCAAGGCCCCTCAAAAAAGTGCAAAAGGGCATGCATACAAACAGGAAGAGGATAAAGGGGTCAATAACGACACAATAATAACCACAGCAATGGGGAAAAACTTGCAGTGTAGGTGACTTTGAGGAGATTAGTCAAAGGGCCTGGCCCAGTCCAGTCTCTACAGGCCTCGGAGGGCCACAGAGGGCCCGCACTTGTCCCGGGCTTCTCCCGGGACGTTCCCGCGCAGTGGAAGCAGATTCTGCTAATATCAGAAGTGGCACATGCACAGGGCGGGGCTAGCAGGGAGAGTGGGCCAGGTGTTGGAGATTGGACAGGCAGGGGCTCCTGGTAGATGGAGTCCCTGCTCTCACGCTCGCAGCCCTGCTGGTATCCACTGAGGTTCCCCAGGCACTCCACTGAGTCCAGATGCAAAGTGCAGCCCTCCCTTCCGATGCGGGACCCGCGGAGCGGGTCCGGCGAGCTGTCGAGCGTCCTGGCGAGGGGAAAACAACCAAACAGGATTTCCCAAAGTCTCCGGGTCACAAAAGGTATTGCACGGGTCAGGGATTCCGTAGATTCAGCAGGCAGAGGAGTTTAAATGCCAACTATGCGCTGGGGGCGGGACTAGCAGAGAGAGCGGGCCAGGTGTTGGAGATTGGCCAGGCAGGGGCTCCTGGTAGATGGAGTCCTTGCTCTCACGCTTGCAGCACTGCTGGTATCCACTGAGGTTCCCCAGGTACTCCACTGAGTCCAGATGCGAAGTGCAGCCCTCCTTTGCGATGCGGGAACCGCGGAGCGGGTCCGGTGAGCTGTTGAGGGTCCTGGCGAGGGGAAAACAACCAAACAGGATTTCTTAAAGTCTCCGGGTCACAAAAGGTATTGCATGGGTCAGGGATTCCGTAGATTCAGCAGGCAGAGGAGTTTAAATGCAAACTATGCGCTGGGGGCGTGTCTAGCAGGGAGAGCGAGCCAGGTGTTGGAGATTGGCCGGACAGGGGCTCCTGGTAGATGGAGTCCCTGCTCTCACGCTCGCAGCCCTGCTGGTATCCACTGAGGTTCCCCAGGTACTCCACTGAGTCCAGATGCGAAGTGCAGCCCTCCTTTCCGATGCGGGACCCGCGGAGCGGGTCCGGCGAGCTGTTGAGGGTCCTGGCGAGGGGAAAACAACCATACAGGATTTCCCAAAGTCTCCGGGTCACAAAAGGTATTGCACAGGTCAGGGATCTATTGCACGGGTCAGACATATTGTGTTTCCCTCTCTTAGTACCCATACAAATCTGCATTTGTCTCCATTTCCACTGTCCCTTAAGCCAATCTCATGCGTCCTGCTTGTTGCATAATGTATTTTAACATTGTATAACTGTGTGATTGTTGGAAATTCTGAAGCTTCCCCCCCCCCCTCAATCTTACTGACCAAGCTACGCCCCTGTGCACAGCCACCAAGAGAAAGAAAAGAAATGAAACGCTTTGCTTTTCAAACAGTTGTGGATAAACACACCCATATTGACGGAAGTGATACCCTCCTCTGAAAGAGGTGCGGCCAGGTCTATGCCTGCTCGTCAGGTTGGAATGAGTTTACTAAATCCTACTGATGGAGCAAGCCTCATAAGATAGTAAAAACAAGTTATGAAAAACACAACTGTGAATGAAGTATAAGTGGTACTGATCACAATCTTGCTAGGTAACAAGTTTCTGCTTCACAGAAAAACCACAGGAAGTGGTCATTGCTACTTTCTCCTTTTAAGCATGCTGGGAAAAATGTGCCATCCTTGAGGAGCTTTTTAGACTTTGCTAAGCAATAAGTATCTGTGGAGCAGGAGAACTGCCTATTGTATTAGGACTGGGACAGAAAGGCAGATGGGGAGGTAATGGCTGATGGCAGGAGTGTCCTAGAGCTAAAACGTCTCTATGCTGGCTCTCGGTAATAGAGAGAATTATCTCTAAGATAATACCCTATCATACTATCCGAGCCTTGCACTCTTCAGGCCCGATTCACAAAGGTAAACTTACAATTCTGAGTAAGGTTACATTTTTTCGGCATGCACAAAGAAATGATTTAATAGTAACTTTACCAGTGCAGCGAATGTAGTCGAGGTGTGGGGGATTGACGAGAACTCCACACTGCGGCCTATAATTACATGTGCGAAGTTCTCCGCCCGACTTCAAGTATCTGTAGTCATAAACAGCCAGATTCATCAAGCTAAACTGCGCTCTCAAAGGGCCAGATTCTGAGAATATGGCCCTTTGCGAGTGCAATTTTTGCATTTGGGATTCATCATCTCAAATGCAAAAATCGCTATTTGCGAAATCGCATATTTGCGAGGAATTGGATTTAAGGAATCTCTATTAGAGATTCCTTAAATGCAATTCATTAACCAATTTGAAATTGCGAATTCGCAATATTTGGTCTCTATTTACCACGAAGTCTGACTTCGTGGTAAATAGCGAAAAAATAGAAAAAAGCACTTTAGTGCATTTTTCTCTGTTGCATTTTACACACACACATGTGTGCGCAACACCTGTGTAAATTTGCATTTCAGGGGTGCTACAGGGTGTCCCTGGCACCCTTGAAATCGCTATCTTATTTACGATTAGCTAATTGCTAATCGCAAATAAGGAATACTCCCCATTCATTCCTATGGGCTTTAGGCCCATAGAAATGAATGGGGAGTTATTCCTTATTTGCGATTAGCAATTTGCTAATCGCAAATAAGGAAGATGTAGGAATCGCAATATTTTTTGCAATTCCTACATGAATCCCGTTTTGCAAGTCCTTAATAGCGATTCCTTATGAATCGCTATTAAAGACTCGCAAAACGGGTCTTTGATGAATCTAGTTGTAAGTTACTATAAAATTGTTTGTGAATGCCCACCCAAAAAGTAAACTTACACAAAGTTGTACCTTTACTTTTGTGATTCGGACCCTCTTTCTTCTCATTTTCTCATAATTCCTATATGTAAAAAAGTCACATTAGGTGGCCACAGGATCTCAGTTTTGGCCAAAAAGCAGCGGAATGTTCTCCCACCCAGTGTCAGATCCCTTACCTAGCATCTTCATTGCTTTCTATAATATTGTGCTCCTAAGCCCCACACACTATGCACATATATTGCATTATTATAGCATAACCCAAGTGTTTTTATTCTGTTTGTGAAGTTTGCACAAGAAATACTCGTTTTTCGAAGCGAGTAAAAAATGAGGAACCAGATGTATGAAAGTGTTTTTTACCCATTCTCTGCCTATGGGAGAATGCCTTAGTACATGTGGCTGGAAATCACATTGGAAATTGCAAACACGAAAGCGCTAATGTAGTATCACACCCCGGCTTGTGCAGATGTAAACTGGATTACTCACGCATCTTAAGTGTTGCATATTTCAGCTTACGCAACAGCATCTGTGAGCCCGAAAAACACATTTCATTGAATTTCATTGTATTCATAAAGCATGCGAGGTGAGACAGTGTTTTATTTTATTCTCTAGGACAGGGAAGCGGGCGATGGATACTTTCGAAGACTGATGGTCGCCTGAGGCCTGATGGGTAGATAAAGGGAAGGTAAATCAAATGAGCAGTTTTATCTTTTCCCTGGGAGACGTGAGTGGATATACCTTGCGCCAGAGCAGATTTAGGGAACGTGTTTGGGGAATGGTCTGAGCTATGAGATGCTCTCTTTGCAGAACATATTTACAAGATATATTTTTTTTAATGTATACTTTTATGCTCAAACTTTTACAGAATTTGAGAGTATAGGAACGGAGGGATGAATACAGTATATTAATGGGATGGAGGCAAGCAGTTGTTAAGACAAATTTTCCAGATTCTTGCTCTGCCCGTGCATCAGGGTCACACCAGAGAAGATGTAAGAAGGAGGCGGTACGTTATCGTAAACCAAAACACCCAAAAGGAATAGAGAAGTTCCTCCTGCACAGCCAGGAACTGAAACATTATTTGGCCCACTATTGTCGTTATAGACTACCTGTAGTATACGTCCATTCCTTAGAGGCACCTCTCTTGGCTCTTCTGTAACAGCTAGTAAATCAGTTGATGTTTACTTACCCAGAACATAGAGGTAATCCCGTTAAAGTCGAAGAGAAATAGTAAACCCACTTTTAAAAGGCCTCTCGTTTTATTAATACCATGAAATCGTCGGGCTAGTGCGCCATGAACGGTGGAGACTTGGGGCCTGCTGAGCGTTCATGCAAGAGACGGGTGTGCGCCAGTTTTTAGGTGATTACACTGTCTTGAGTGCGTGTATACATTTATCTCTGAATTTCTCCCGGTAAGTTTATACACTGCGGACAGTACAGCTTGGAACATGTGAGCAGCCAGCGACTCTCTCAGCAGAAGGCTGAAATGCCAGAAACCGGTCCCCGGTAGCCTGTCTCCTTTCTGGTGAAGAATTGGCTTGGTAGTTTAGTCTGCCCTGTTCCCATGATGCACTGGGCCAGGGACAGACTGATTTGCATATAGCCAGGTTCTGAGCTGGGATGGGGCAGTGAGATAAATAACGGTGATGGATCAAGCCCTGATCTTTGGACTGGGTAAGAGTGGTCTGTTTAACTCAGACACTCTGTTCATCACCACCCCCTTTTCTAAATCGTTTTGGCCACTATAGGTGTGGCAGGGTATACTCAGACATGAGTCCCTTTCTCACTGCTCCATCAGGATTCAAGCAAGCCGGGCCGAAGAAGGCTGAAATGCCAGAAACCGGTCCCCGGTAGCTTGTCTCCTTTCTGGTGAAGAATTGGCTTGGTAGTTTAGTCTGCCCTGTTCCCATGATGCACTGGGCCAGGGACAGACTGATTTGCATATAGCCAGGTTCTGAGCTGGGATGGGGCAGTGAGATAAATAACGGTGATGGATCAAGCCCTGATCTTTGGACTGGGTAAGAGTGGTCTGTTTAACTCAGACACTCTGTTCATCACCACCCCCTTTTCTAAATCGTTTTGGCCACTATAGGTGTGGCAGGGTATACTCAGACATGAGTCCCTTTCTCACTGCTCCATCAGGATTCAAGCAAGCCGGGCCGAAGAAGGCTGAAATGCCAGAAACCGGTCCCCGGTAGCTTGTCTCCTTTCTGGTGAAGAATTGGCTTGGTAGTTTAGTCTGCCCTGTTCCCATGATGCACTGGGCCAGGGACAGACTGATTTGCATATAGCCAGGTTCTGAGCTGGGATGGGGCAGTGAGATAAATAACGGTGATGGATCAAGCCCTGATCTTTGGACTGGGTAAGAGTGGTCTGTTTAACTCAGACACTCTGTTCATCACCACCCCCTTTTCTAAATCGTTTTGGCCACTATAGGTGTGGCAGGGTATACTCAGACATGAGTCCCTTTCTCACTGCTCCATCAGGATTCAAGCAAGCCGGGCCGAAGAAGGCTGAAATGCCAGAAACCGGTCCCCGGTAGCTTGTCTCCTTTCTGGTGAAGAATTGGCTTGGTAGTTTAGTCTGCCCTGTTCCCATGATGCACTGGGCCAGGGACAGACTGATTTGCATATAGCCAGGTTCTGAGCTGGGATGGGGCAGTGAGATAAATAACGGTGATGGATCAAGCCCTGATCTTTGGACTGGGTAAGAGTGGTCTGTTTAACTCAGACACTCTGTTCATCACCACCCCCCTTTTCTAAATCTCTCAGCAGAAGGCACTCAATCACATTTGAATATGTTAAGAGATTTAGCTAAAATTTTGGGGCAGATTTACTATCCCCTTGCGCCACTTTTTTGCGCCACTTTTGCGTCATTTTTAACATGGGAAAAGGGACGCAAAAGTGGCGCAAATGGTTTGTAAATCTGCTGTGCTCAAATTTAGCATTTTTGTTGTGTTTATTTGTACATGCACCTGCATGTCACTTATATGGAGGGTGCTCTGCTACATGGGCCTGGGTTTGCTTGCAGGCCAGGTCACCCCCCTGCCGCCCAACAGCTCCACCTGCTCCTCAGCCCACCACCGAGCCGATCGCGTGTTGGGGCCAGCTGAGCCCCTCTGCCGCTGATCGCCGCCTGCTTGGGGTTGTAGTTCTCTGGGCTGTTGTGGTTTCCCCTCATTCTGCTCCTGGGCCCCTGCACCAAATTTTTTTTTATTCCCGCCGCACAGGGTGTTCCCCCAACTCCCTTTCTAGGTTCTGCTCCCCTCTTTCCCACCGCTGCCCCTTGTGGCCATGCCCCCTTGCCGCCCCGCTCCAGCCTCCCATCTGCTCCTCCCTCCCTCACCGCCTTAAATGGCGGCCGCTGCATGGCCGCGCAGCAGGCACGCATTGGCGCGCCGAATGTGCGCCCAAGGCAAGACCGTCTGCGCCCATCCGCGCCCAGTGCCAGACCCCCTGGACCCCGGACCCGCCCCTACGCTAGACGTCGATATGACGCCAACACCCTCCACGCTCTCAAGACTGGCTGAGACCACCGCTGCTTCCAGGCCGCACCCAAACGCACCCACGGACCCTTCACCTGCACCTTCACATGCAACAGGACCACCAAACCTCCAATAACTGGACCCAACCACCTCTGCTGCATACTCCTCAACACCTGCTCCGCGCGCAAACACGCCGTCGAGCTCTGGGACCTGCTCGACCCCTCCGCCCCAGACGTTGCCTTCCTGACCGAGACCTGGTGGAACGACTCCTCGGCGCCTGACATCGCCATAGCCTTCTTGGACGGCTACAAGATCGCCCGCAGATACTGCACCAACGGAATTGGAGGAGGAATAGGTATCGTCCGCAAGTCCACCCTCCAGGTCCACACCCTCGAAGACTCCCTCAACACCTCCACTTCCAGATCCACACCGACCCCAACATCACCCTCGAATGAACACTCGTCTACAGACCTCCCAGACCCCGGGCCCCCTTCAGCGACTCAATCACCAACCTCGCCAGCACCCACGCACTCGCCTCCATGGACTACATCCTCCTCGGGGACCTGAAGTACCACCTCGAGAACAACAACGACGCCAACTACACCTCCCTGACCGACAAACTCCCCAACCTTGGCCTCAGACAACTAGTCACCGAACCCACTCATGCCGCCGGCCACACACTCGACCCCGTCTTCACCTCAAGCACCCACATCACCTTCAACCACACCACCGAACTCCACTGGAACGACCACCACTGCATCCACCTCACCTTCAAGAAATCAACCAAGCACCACCGCACCCAACAGCTACCCAGCCGATGCTGGAGCAAAGTCACCGAAGACTAGCTGACCCTCACCCTCGCCCAGAACCCGCCGACTGACCCCACCGACATAGCCACCTCCCCCCCCCCCCCACAACCTCAGACAGTGGATCGACGACTGCGCCAACACCCTCGCCCCGCTCAAGAAACACTCCATCAACCACTCCAGCAAGAAAGCCGCCTGGTTCACAGAAGAGCACCAGACCTCCAAACGTACTTGCCGGAAGCTGGAGAAGAAATGGCTCCACGACCACACACCTGCCTCGCAGCCCACAAGGCTGCCATTCGCAGACATCACCACCTCATCAGAACAGCCAAGAAATCTTCCTTCCAAGCCCGCCTGGACAACAAAGCACACAACAGGAAATAACTTTTCCAAATAGTGAAGGAACTCTCCAACCCCAGCGCCAACACCAACGTTATCCCTCCCTCGAAGATCTTTGCGACTCACTAGCCACCTTCTTCCATCGCAAGATCGCCGACATCCACAACAGCTTCAACACCTCACCCTCTCCGACCGCTACAGACCCCACCCCGCACGCCACCTGCACCAACCAGCTGACCTCCTGGTCCCACGTCATGGACGACGAGACACGCATAGTCATGTCACTCCGTTATACTGGTGCTTTTAGATCTGTCAGCGGCGTTTGACACTGTGTCACATGATATCATGACCTCCAGACTAGTTGACATCGGTCTGGGAGGCAAGGCGCTGGCCTGGTTAAGGAGTTTTTTCACCAAACGCACTCAAAGAGTCATACTGGGTCCGTCTCAAAGGGGGTGCCACAGGGCTCCTGCTTGAGCCCAACGTTATTTAACATCTACATGGCACCCCTAGCCAACATCATGAGATCCCACGGGTTCATCCCCGTATCGTATGCAGACGATACTCAACTCCTCTTTCCGTTTAAAACCATGACTCCTGAAGTACGTAACTCCTTTGCCCGGGGGATGAAAGAAGTGGCACATTGGATGGCAGCAAACTTCCTTCAGTGTAATGTCTCTAAGACTGAGGTGATGCTCTTTGGGGAAGCCAAACGCCTGTGGACTCCTGACTGGTGGCCTCAAGACCTAGGCCCAGTCCCTGAGCCCAAAGTGGTAGTGAAAGACCTAGGAGTTAAATTGGATCAGGAGCTCGCCCTTAAACATCATTCTAATCAAGTGGTAAGCTCCTGTTTCCATGTTATTGGGCTTCTCCGAAGGGTATTCCCCCTGTTACCTGACACCACCAGGAAAACACTAGTTCAGTCGCTCGTGCTGAGTAGACTGGATTACTGTAATGGTTTGCTGCTAGCCGCCAATGAGGTGATCATTGCCAGATTACAAGTTGTGCAGAACACGGCTGCACGCCTTGTTCTCAATGCCCCGGCCCGTACTCCCTCAAAACCACTATTAAATAAACTTCACTGGCTCACAGTGAAACAGAGGGTGATGTTTAAAACGTGCTGCATCATCCACAAGTGCCTCACTGGTAAAGGTCCTGATTACTTAACCAAAAAATTCATTCCATACATCCCCTCAAGATCTCTGAGATCTGGAGATCGAGAATTGTTATGTGTCCCCAGGTTCTGGAAGACAAGACAAGGGGGAAGGGCTTTATCAGTAGCAGGCCCGAAGCTTTGGAATGAACTCCCTTATGAAATCAGATTATGTAAGGAACATTTTCCCTTTAGGAAAAAACTAAAAACTTTCCTGTTTAATTACTAGTTCTGGTTGGGCATTTAAAAATATAAGACAGGGCCTTTTTGCTCTCAGATGCTGCCAAAGGTGCGGAGATACTCCTCAGGGAGTCGATTCCCAGCGCGGTACAAGTTTGCAAATACATTAATAAATAAATAAATGAATTCCATCTACTCAGGGTCCTCTCCGTCAGACCCCTGCCCACACCACGTCTTCAACAAAGCTGATGCAGCCATCGCACCCCAACTACGGAAGGTCATCAACATCTCCTTCGACACAGCAACATTCCCGGAAAGCTGGAAACACACAGAAATCAACGCCCTCCTCAAGAAGCCCAAGGCAGACCTCAAAGACCTCAAGAACTTCCAGCCCATCTCCCTGCTCCCATTCCCGGCGAAGGTTATGGAGAAAATCGCCAACACACAACTGACACGCCACCTCGAGGACAACAACATCCTCGACCCTTCCCAGTCCGGATTCAGACAAAACCACAGCACCGAGACAGCCCTCATCGCCACCACAGATGACATCACGCGCAAACTAGACAACGCCGAAACGTCAGCCCTCATCCTTCTGGACCTATCAGCCGCGTTCGACACAGTCTGCCACCACACACTAAGAACACGCCTCCAAGAAGCCGGAATCCAGAAGAAGGCCCTGGACTGGACCACATCCTTCCTCTCTGGCAGAACCCAGCGAGTCCGCCTCCCACCCTTCCAATCCAAAGCCACTGACATCATCTGCGGCGTACTCCAGGGATCATCCATCAACCCAACTCTGTTCAATGTCTACATGGCCCCCCTCGCACAAGTGGCCCGCAAGCACAATCTGAACATCATCTCCTATGCCGACGACACCCAGATCATCCTCTTCCTCACCAAGCACCCCCATACTGCCAAAACCAACCTCCACGAGGGAATGAAGGCAGTCCCCGAATGGTTGAGAAACAGCTGCTTGAAACTGAACTCGGACAAGACATAAGAACTCATCCTCGGCCCCACCCCCTCTGCGTGGGAGGACTCCTGGTGGCCGACCACGCTGGGAGCAGCTCCAACACCCAGAGACCACGAACGGAACCTAGGATTTATCCTTGACTCCTCCTTCTCCATGTCAAAGCGGTCAACGCCATCTCCTCCTCCTGCTACAACACCCTCCACATGCTTCGCAGGATCTACAAGTGGATCCCACCAAAAACCAAAAGAATGGTGACCCAAGTCCATTGACAGCCGCAGGCTGGACTACGGCAACGCACTGTACGCAGGAATCCTAATTAAACTCCTGCAACAACTACAACGCATCCAAAACGCCTCCACCGACTGATCCACAATGTCCACCGCCACAGCCACATCATCCTCCACCTAAGAGACCTGCACTGGCTCCCTGTTGACAAGAGGATCACCTTCAAACTCCTCACCCATGCACACAAAGCACTCCACAAAACCGGACCAGCCTACCTGAACAACAAACTCAACTTCCACACCCCTGTCCGCCTGCCTCGCCCTGGCTGCCGTCCCGCGCATTCAAGGAACAACATCTGGCAGCAGATTCTTCTCCTTCCTCACAGCCAAGACCTGGAACACCCTCCCGCTCCATCTGCGACAGACCCAAGACCTGCTCACCTTCAGAATGCTCCTCAAAACCTGGCTCTTCGAGCAGTAGCGGGACCCCCCCTCCCCACCCCCAGGGCCTTGAGTAGTGTGCTTTACAACTTCATAGATTGATTGATTGATTGATAGTAGCTTGGACAGATGAAGTGAAAGTTACATCAGAAAAACAGCAGAGAAGTGAAGCCGGATCCAGAGTGGCACAGAGGGCATGCAGAGTTTATCATAAATGAATCAGGTCACATGGACATCTGTGGAGGGATAATGGTCCTAGTGGGTGATGGGGAGTTTTTAGAATAGGTGGATGCTTTGGCAGCCCTCTTATGGAGCAGTTTGGAGCTTAGGTGGTTAGACCTCTTCTTCAGTGGACATGCAGGTCTGGACCTCAAATGGTCTGCATTTCCTGATGGTGTCGCCTGAGTTTCAAACAGATGTTTTAGGAGACAGTAAGCTGAAATGCGTGAGTGAGAGACTAGCAAACATTCACCGCAGGCATTATCCATGCACATGTAGACATAGATGTTCTAGTGTACCATATAGTTATGATAGTCTGAAAAGCATCAGGAAAAGCTGTCCAGAACAATCCAGATTCGGCAAAGCAGCGTTCCTGGCTTCCGAATATGAAGGAACCGGAATGTTTCTTGTTAGACACCACATGCACAAATACTTATGCTATGATGTTTGTATTGTGCTTTAGTAGTATAAAACAACATTGAGGACGATTTACCAAAATGCTAGGCAGTGCAGAAGTGACAACACACACCCTCGGGCTTCAGTGAAAGCAGAGAAAGTGATGTTATTTTTTTTTACTTCTCAGTTGAATGTTCTTCTGATGTTTTTTATAGTGCTCACTTTTTTACCACATCCTATTGAACAATGTTATTTAATTCCCAGAAAGAAAGCGATTGATATCATGCCATGGAGGCTGTTTTATCTCAAAGAAATCCAGTCTGTGACAGGCTCACCCAGTAGCTAACCTTTCTGAAATCTTTTCATTAGCAAAGTTAAGTTACACAATCACTGATAAGGAGCTCAAGACTTTTTAGGAATCTTTATTTATTTATTTATTTCAAAGGTTTTATATAGCGCTACTGGTCCCAGGAGTATCAGAGTGCTTTACAGACAGATAAACATCACGATGCAAATTAAACCGATTACAAAGTGAGTAACAACTCACAATGGGAAAAACTGTCTTTAGTTAGACGAGGGAATTGAGGAAAGAGAGTAATTAGGTATGAATGAGGGAGAAGGGGAACGGATGGAAGATAGGAGAGAGAGGGGTAGAGGGAGAGGGGGGAGAAGAGGAAAGTGAGAGAGAAGGGGTGGGTTGATGAGAATAAAAAACAGGGTACTGCATCATTAAAGAGATGTTAGGTACCCCAATATTTGTTGAGAAGAAGCACCTTCAGTCTTTTCTTGAAGAGAGGGAAGGATGGGTTGCAGCGAAGGTCTTTGAGGAGAGAGTTCCAGATCATAGGGGCAGTACCAGATAAAGCACTTGATTGTGTCTTTTTACATTTAAGTCTCGGGGGGGATGAGGACAAGGGCATTGGTGCTTCTCAAGGACCTGGAGCAACCAGCTTTTTGTAGTTTGTCCGAGAGGTAAGAGGGGGTGCTTTGGTGAAGGGCTTTATGAGTAATACAAGCCAACTTGAAGGTAGATCTACCTTCGATTGCGAGCCAATTAAGGTTTTTGAGGATAGGAGAAATGTGATCAAATCGTTTACAATCAGAGATAAATCTGGCAGCCAGGTTGAGGACAGATTTAATTGGGGCAAGGTGGACTTTTGGGGTGCCTACAAGAGTGGCATTGCCATAGTCAATTCTGAAAAGTACAAGAGACTGGACAACAATTTTGAAGTCATCAGCTGGAATGAAAGGTTTGATTTTTTTAAGGTGGAGAAGGGAGAAGAGAGTGCCTTTTGCAGCATTTGTAATGTGAGGGATTAGAGTAAGATTTTTGTCTATACTGATGCCTAAGGATTTGACAGAGTTAGAGGTGGAGAGGGTGCAATTGAGTGCTTCTATATCATTGATCCAGAGTTGAATAGGCAGGGAACTATTTTTGGGAGTGAAAAGGATGATTTCAGTTTTTGGGGGATTCATTTTGAGATGATTAAGATGGAACCAGGCTTGGACTTTGTTCAAGATATCATTGAGGAGAAGAATGTCATGGTGGGATTTGATCTTGTAATAAAGTTGAGTGTCGTCAGCATAGAGGTGGTAATTGATATTAGCTTGTTTGAGAATAAGGGTGAGTGGTTCCATGAATAGATTAAAGAGGGTAGGGGAAAGGATAGAGCCTTGTGGGACCCCAAGTGAGACAGGTTGTGGTTTGGAGAGGCAGTGACTGAGTTTGATAGGATAGAGCCTTGTGGGACTCAAGTGAGATAGGTTGTGGTTTGGAGAGACAGTGACTGAGTTTTATTTGTTGGGATCTATGTTGGAGATAAGAGGTGAACCATTGGTGAACAATGCCCTCAAGCCCAAAACGGTCTTTGAGAGTATTAAGAAGGGTAGGATGGTGGACAGTATCAAATGCAGCAGAGAGGTCAAGGAGGATAAGGAGGGAGGATTCGCTTTTGTCAAGAGAGCAATGGATATCATCTGTGATACTGAGCATGGCGGTTTCCGTGCTGCATCCTTTTCTGAAACCGGATTGGAAAACGTCGAGGAGATTGAATGAAGTGATATGTTTGTCTAACTGGGAGAGAACACATTTTTCAAGGGCTTTGGAGAGGAAGGGAAGATTAGAGATAAGGGGTAGATTGTTCAAGTCATTAGGGTCAGCGGTGGGGTTTTTGAGGATGGGGAGATTTGATCAAGTTGAAGGGATGCAGGGACACAGCCGGTGGTAAGAGAGGAATTGTTGATCTTGCTCCAGATGGGTGCGATGATGTGTTTGAGTCCTGAACCAACTGGGCAGGAAGAGGATCATTGGTGTCAGATGAAGGTTTAAGTTTTGAGATAATGTTGAGGACAGTGGATTCAGATACTGGACAAAATTCGTTCCAGGAGGCATTATTTTTGGTAAGGATGTCAGTAAGTATAGAGTCAGGATGGGATGGAGTACGGAGGGCTAGAGAGGGGTCGTGGCATGAAGGGGCAGAGGAGCAAGGTGAAGTAGGAAAGTTAGGGAGGAGGTGTTGGCTAAGGGTAGATTGGTATGGGAGAGGAGGAGAAGAGAAGGATAGTTCGATCGAGTTGACTTTGTTCCAAAATAAGCTGGCGATTTCTTCACATCTTTCAACAGTGTCAAGTATTTTAGGGGGGCCAGAGGAAGTTTGTTTTTTAACAATGCTAAAGAGTTCTCTGGGACGGTTTTTGGCCTGGTCAAGTTGTGAACGGAGGAAGGAGGCTTTTACAGTGAAGATGTGCTTCTTGTATTTGTCTCTGGCATTTCTAAGGATTATCAGGTTATCAGGGGAGGGATGATTCCTCCACGAGTGTTCAGATTGTCTGAGGGCCTGTCTTTCATTATTGAGGTCAGAGTTAAACCAAGATTTAGGGGGTATATTTTTTTGATGTTCAAGTTTGATAGGGGCAATTTGGTCAAGCACTTGAAGGATAGAGTTACTGTAGTGATCAGTATAGTCAGTTGTGCTGAGAGAGGGGGGGAGGAGTAAGCAGGTTTTGATAGAAGATTCCAACTCACCAGGGGGGATAAGGTGAAGATTGCGGGTATGTTTCAAGGGTAAAGAGCCGATAGAGGTGGGGATAGTAATGGAGCGGATAAGGTGATGATCCGACCAGTCAACTGGAAGAATCATTGAGAGGGAGGCAAGATCCTTGCTAGTTATAATAGCATCCAGGGTGGCGCCTTTAGAGGGAGTCGGGGCTTGGCAGAGTTGTGTCAGGTCAGTTATGTCCATGATATCTTTAAGGAGGATGACAGACGGTTCGTCGTTATTATTCCAGTGGATGTTATAGTCGCCAAGAAAGAGATTCTTGCGGTGAGTGAGCAAAGATTGAGTGATGAGATATGATAGCTCTTCGGTAAAGGGGATGGGATTACTGTGGGGGTGGTAGATAGTATGAAGACAAATGGTGGGGGAGTCAGGAGCGGTAAGATCAACGCAGAGGTATTCAAAGGTAGAAGGGTCCTGGAGATGAACAAGTGTGAGATTGAGTTTATTTTTTAAAATTAGGGCAAGGCCACCTGGTATTTGCTTTATTCTGTCTTTCCTAATGATGGAATATCCAGGAGGAATGAGCAAGTCAAGGATAGGAGTAGAGTGAGGGTTGAGCCAGGTTTCCGTAAGGAAAGCAATATCTATGTTTTCATTCGGAATGGTTTCCGCAATATCAGTCACGTGGCAGGATGCGGAACGGCAGTTAATCAACATGCAGTAAAGTGGAGAGAGGTCCGGGTATTGAGTGGAGGGATGGGTATGCAACATGAAGAGAGCTAGAAATCGCGGATGCCGTGTGGGGTTGGGGTGAAATGGAAGGATCAATGGGTTTGGGGGGGGTCAGGCAGTTTGTAGGGAGGAGGGATCTGTGAGAAGAGTAATCGACGATACCAGTGCCAGGGGGGCTGTTATTGGAGGAGGTGTGGGGGGTGATGGTGTGTGGAGATGTGCGTGCATGGTCAGAGGAGTGGGCTTTAGTAAGGAGTGAGACATCGGATCTTAGGGAGGAGAATTCTAGAACAAGGGACGAAAGGAGAAGTTCAACATTAAGGAGTGAGAGTAAGAAGTGAGGAATGGAGTGGGTCATAAGTTATTGGAAGGAGTGAAAAATAGGGGTTAGGATTAGGGAGAGGGAGGGCGAGGTAACCAGGTGGGGGGAGGAGAAGGGAGTTATGACGGGTGGGAGGTTTTGTATTGGGGAGGGGAGGGGCCAAGGAGATGGGAGTAGTTGGGGCATTGGATTTGGTAAAATCGTTTGTTAAATAAGGGGGAGGGATAGTCCTGGATGTAGATGTAGGTGTGATGAGGGTTGCAGGGGAGATCAGGGGTAAGTGGGAGGGAGTGGTCAGCGGAGGGCAAGCAAAAGTTGCTGGGGGAGTATGGGGGGGCGATAAAACTAGGGGGGGATAAGGAGCATCAATGGGGAGGGTGTTACAGGTGTCAGAAGGAGAGAGGTGAATGGACGAAGGTGAATTGTTGAGAAGAGGGGAGAAAGGGGGTCCATGAGAGGGGCTGGAGAAGACGAGGGAGAGTGGTAAGAAGAGGAGGTTAACGGAGGTTTGTCCAGGGGGAGATCACAAGGAGAGGAGTGTTCAATAGTACTTAGAGACTGCAGGGTAGTAAGGGAGGTAGGAGAGGGCGAGTAGGTAGCAGGAGTATCGAACAAGTTTGGAGGTTTAAGAGAAATGTCTGGAGCAGACCCTAGTTGAGAGAGGCATGGCGTAGGGGGGGGCAAGGAAGGAAGCGGGAGGTGCCGGGCGATTGAGGGGGGTTGGAGGAATAGGGAATTAGGGTTGGGAGTCAAGGATGGAGGAGGGTAGGGAAGGGACACTGGGTGGTATGGGGAGGGAGAATCATTGGTGGAGGAGGATGTGAGAGAGGCAGAAAAACTAGGTGATTGTAAGATAATGGTGTCGGTACCGTTTATAAAGTTAGCAGTAGGGGTGGTAGGTATTGATTGAGGGAGAACATCCAGGATCGTGGAAGATGTGGGAGAGACAGTAAGGAGAGGAAGAGGGGAACATGGATGAAGGGAGTCAGAGCTGGTGATAAGGCAGTCAACTATGGGGGACAGCTGAGGTTGGGTGAGGGCAACCGGGTTGGGTGGAAGAATGGGAGAATCTGAGAGGAGGGGACATGAGTCAGAGGGGAGTAGGGTGTCAGTGCTAGTACCGGTATTGAGAGTTCGAGTAGATAGTGTAGAATGGCAGTAGACGTTACTGTTAGGAGAGGTACGTAGATCAGAGAGAGGAGTTAAGGGGGTAGGAGACAAGGAGGAAGATAATAGAACTAGGGGATGAGGGGGTGGGAGGGAGAAGTTGAGGGACTGATTGAGGGATTGAGATGAGGTACTAAAGTGGAGTTCGAAGATGTAGAGGTGATTTTCAGAGGCTTGAATGAGGATTTTACCAGATTTGAAGATGGAAATATCAATTTCTCCAGGAAAGGAGGAAGAGGGGGTGGTGGAGAGTTTAATACCGTACGGAATGTTGCTAGAGTTAGTGATAGGGAGGGTTTGAAGAAATAGTCGTTTGCATTTAGAAGGACGTTTGGAGAAGAATATGTAGTTGGTGATTAAGGAGGAGTTAAGTGTATTATGGTAATCAGAAAATAGGGTTTCAGAGTGGAGACAGAGGAGCTTGTGTTTGAAGTTTTTCTTACCATATTTGGTGACATGGGAAGGATAGAGGATAGACCAGGAATTAGAGCCAAGTTTCGAGATAGGCGATACAGAGGAAGAAGGCGAGAGAGAGAGGGGAGGCATGATTGGGAGAGAAAGGAGAGAGCGAGGAAGGAAGAATAAAGATTAAACCATGAATTTAATCAGAACATGAAATACGAATGGAAAGGCGGAGATCAGTAAGAGATACATTAAACCGAAGCATAAAATTACAAGGATATGAGGGAAGGCAAGGTAAGAGAACACCCAAGTGGGGGACACTATAGGAATGTATGATGATCACAGAAATCTGTAGTTCATGACATCCGCTGAAGCACTTACTGATAGACACCAGCGATTTTCATCCAAGACTGTGCCCATATGCTCCTGACTAGAAACATCTTCGACTATTAGGGGGACCACTTCCCGCTGATCCATGACACTTCCATGGGCAGCACCTGAGCCAATAGCTTGGCAAGCCTGTATGTCCAAAAAAGAGGGCTTTGAATAACAAGAGAGGCACTACTTGAAACATACAAGAAACCAAGAGACTCTAAACTGACTTGCATAACCACATTCACCTCAATATCAGATTCAGTGAAAAAACTGATAAAAAAACACTGGGGAATCCCGAATACAGGCAACTTAATAGTCACATCACATTGTTTTGCATTTAAACAGGATTTTATTTGCGTCATAGATTATGGCCTAGATTCATCTGTAAAAGGCCGTGCTCAAAGAATGCGTAAGACGCGGGCTGCTATACTACAAATGGCAAGGCTTCAGTCTTATAAAGATGTATGGAGAAAAAAATATCCGACAATACCGGGCTACACATATTTTTCACCCCCTCACAAGTCTTATTCAAAGATAGATATGGTTTGGGTGTCAGATGGTTTAATCAGAACATCAGAAATGGAAATATGTCCTCGTGATACATCAGACCACAACCCTATTATTTTAGGATTTAGGGTCAAAGTAGAGAAGAGGGAGATCAGGCTATTCTCTTTTCCTAGATATCTGTTGACAGAGTGTGATTATTTGGATAATATGGCTCGGGAATTGGAGGAACTTTTTAGAGTAAATACAAACACCGCATCACCAATAATTGTGTCGAAAACAATGAAAGCGTTTGTTCGTGGTATTACACAAAAATATATTTATGCACAGAACAAGAAGCGTAAAAATGAAATGGAATCTTTGGTGCACATTTTGCATAATCTTGAGATGCAGCATGTGGAGGCAGTAAACAAAGATCAGCGATTCAAGACACTCTGCTTTTATCATTAATAGATGCTAGAATACTAGTGAAGAAGATTTTCAGGGATAAAATGGCAGCCAGTTATAGTAAACATGGTTTAGAAAGATATGAATATGGGGAACATATAGGGCAGGCACTTGCCTATCAGACTGCAGAGGCGAAGGCTAAAACCAGAATAAGCGCAATAAGGGGCGTAGATGGGCATCTGCATACAGAATCTTCTGCTATTTTAGATCAATTTATTTTGTTTTACCAAAAGCTCTACTCACTTATATGGGCACCGAACCTAGCAATATTAGGTTATATTGAAGATAGCTGTAGCTGTAGCAGATGTTGATGAAGTTGCTGTATTAGAGGAGACAGTCTTCGTAGAAGAAGTGGAGTTGGCGTTATCAACATTACCAATGGGGAAGGCGGCTGGAGACGGTTCTCTGCCATTAGAATTTTATAAATCCTTTAAAAGGGTATTGCATTTGCCTCTGTGCAGAGTAATACAATCTGTGGCAATTAGTGGGCAGGTACCGGAGTCGTGGAATATGACACAAATTGTGTTTTTCCTAAAAAAGGGCAAACCATCAACAGAATGCGGATCATATTGGCCCCTTTCCCTCATTAATACGGACGCCAAGGTATTTTCAAAAAATCTTGGCGACTCGCCTAGCTCCACTCATGCCGCGTTTAGTCTCTGATAGATAGCATGGGTTTATTATGGGGAGAGACACTACTTCCCACGTCAATATGGCCATTGGAGCATTTGATTTTGCAGATAAGAAAGGGATTGATTTCAATATGATACTTTTAGATGCCGAAAAGGCCTTCGATGGGGTTAGGTGGGATTTCTTAAGGGACGTATTGGCCAAGATTGTCCTTGGATCTCAGTTTCGGTCCTGGGTACAGGCTCTATATTGTAATCCACAGGCCAAGTTGTCATATGGGGGAACTCGATCCCCCTCATTTCAGATCTTGTGGGGGACTAGGCAGGGCTGCCCCATGTCCCTATTACTCATTGCTCTGTATATAGAGCCATTTTTACACACTTTTTCTCTCTCAGTGCGTCTGCTGGAGGGTCGGCTTTCTTTGGCACTTGCTGTAGCGAGCTGCGTCGGGCAAGTAGATAGTAGTGCTGCTCCAAACCACTGTGTCTTTACTATTGCAATTGTGGGCACATTTATACCTTGCAGGTGCCGAGTTTGACCTAAAGTTGGACATAATAATGTCATCAAAGAGTCTCAGTTCTTTGAAAACTCCATGAGTTCTTGGACAAATCAATATTCAAACAAGGGGAAGTCCCTAACTGCTGAAGCCGAGTTTTTCCAAGAAATCGTTGTGGATTTTCGGAACTGGTGGAAGTAGCCATGCCTTATTTGGACCGCATGAGCTATGTCTAAATAAGGGTATGATTTCTATGCCTATGTAAGGATATGGCGATTTATACCTATATAAGGGCATAAATCGGGCAAATTACACTAGGGTACTAAAACGCTATACAACATTAAGATTACGGCATATGCTGATGACATCGCGGTCTATGCAGTCAACCCGGGGGAGGCCGTGACAAGTATTAAGGAAGAAGCAGATGCATTTGTAATGTTGCAGGCTACAAATTGAATGTTGATAAAACTCTGGTTCTTATTACGGTTGGGATTCACAATTTTACTATCAGGTTTTGTACTACTGTGACCTATTTGGGGGTAAAGATAACGGCTAAAATCAATCAGATTATCGACTTAAATTACGCACTACTTTTAAAAGAAACAACTAAAATGTTAAAAAATTTGGCATAGGCTCCCTGTAGGCCTGCTAGGCAGGTGCAATATGATCAAAATGAAAATTCTCCCCAAATTCTTATATTTGTTCCGGTCTATTCCTTTGAAAGCCCCTAATATATTCCTTAAAAAACATGTAGGGATTTTTAGCAGCTTCATCTGGGGATATAAAAAACCTGGGAGAGAGATTGAGCTGCTTAAATCTACATTTGATCAAGGGGGACTTGGTTTCCCAGATTTTAAATTTATTTTTGGGCTTCTTTTACGGGTCGGTTTCACAGCCTGCTCGGTTTGGATCAGACAGAGTCAGTGTTTGGGTTTATTTTAGGTAATCAGAGGGACAAGTTCCTATAAGGAATTAGAGACCCAAATTATTTCAAACAAGTGAAGTTCAATACCGTTAAAGATACTGTATATGTCTGGCAAGGAATGTCTGCTAGGTGCAATTTACCAACAGTTCATAAAAAATATCCATTGTGAGGGAATCCTACTCTCCCTGAGGTGTTTTAGGATCAAGCAGCTAAATCTTGGGCGAATTTTGGAGTAACTTGCTTGGGTGATATGTACAATGACAGAGGAATTAAATCATTTGAAAATGTACGCTTAGCTTACAAACTTCTGGCCCACTTTTTTTTTTAAATATCTGCAGATCAGAGATTATCTGGTCTCCAATTTGGAGGAAAAAGAAATAATACATTCAATTGTTTGGTATTGTATATATGGGGGGAAGTCTACATTTCTGATTGGGTCAATGTACGCTCATTTACGTAGTCTTAGACCAGATGGCAGTGAGAAACTAGCAGAACGCTGGAGTCAAACATTGGGGATAATGGTTTTACCTAGAATGATTAAACAGGTTTACTGTTACGTTAACGATTCGGTTCACTATGTTAGTTTACAACTCCAGCAACTACGTATTAAGGGCATATTGTACTACACCCCGGCTAGAATAGCTAAATAGGCCCAGGGAAACAAGATGGGGGTAAGATAAATTGCCCTAAATATGGGCTATATGCTGCTAATTTGAAACATATGTTCATTGAATGCCCAGAATTGAGGGGGTATTGGCAGAAAATTGAGCAAACACTTCACTCTAAACTAAGATTGGATCATCCACTCACGGATCTTGAAATTATGTTGGGGTACAAGAATGATAATCCAGCAGTAGCACACCTTTTTTCAATCTTGATGGCTGCTGCTAGGCTGGCTATCGCCAGAGTATGGGTCTCTGCTGCACCACCTGTGGCATCGGATTGGTGGGCGATCGTTAGAGATACCTATGGCTTAGAGGCAGCCCTGGCAAAGGCAAGGGGTATCCGCTTGTTAGTCAAGTTAGAAGTGCTACGGAGACCTTTTGCTTTGGATGGAATAATATAGCTAATATTTTTTTAATATGAAATAAGATGTGTCTCCTTTAACCTCTCCGCATTTGTTATTATGATTTCAAGGGTTTCTTTTAATTTTTCTGTGTATTTGTTTTTTTTTTCTCTTTTTTTGCCTGATGTATAAACTACAAAACCTCCAGTTTATGATTATTGTATAAATATGCCCTCTTTGATGAAAATAAAAATGTAAAAAGAAACATCTTTAACTATGAGGGGGACCACTTACTGCTGATCCACAACACTTCCATGGGCAGCACCTGAGCCAACAGCTTGGCACGCCTGTATGTCCAAAAAAAGAGGGCCTCGAATATTAAGAGAGGCACTACTTTAAACATACAAGAAACCGAGAGACTCTAAACTGTCTTGCATAACCACATTGACCCCAAGATCAGATTCAGTACAAAAACTGATCAAGAAACACTGGGGAATCCTGAACACAGGCAACTTAATAGTCACATCACATCTTTTTGCATTTAAACGGAGTCGCAACACAGGAGATGAGATTGTCAAAACATGCCCTATGAAAAAAGCAGGAGAATCACAACAAAGACTGGAATCTTCCAACACCCACTGGTCACCAACCATGTGGCAGGTGTGAGTGTAAGTTCACAGAGAACTGCAATTCGGTAGATCTGGGTCTCCCTATACCATGGAAATTGAACACTTCACAAACTGTAATGCTAGCAATGTGCTATATGCACTGAAGTGCCCGTGTGTACTAGTGCATGCACACATTCTGTCCACCAGACAGAATGTGGGAGGCACTTACTAATTGAACAAATATTGCCATTGAATCCGGCATCTTCCCCGATGACTGGAAGCGGGCAGACATCAAGCCCCTCCTCAAGAAACCATCTGCTGATGGATGTGAAAAACTACCGTCCCAGCTCTCTCCTTCCCTTCGCAGTTAAAGTCACCAAGAGATTTTTCAGTGCCCTGCTGACCACCTTCATCAAAGAGAATGCCCTCCTTGACTCGTCCCAGTTTGGATTCAGCAGCAACCACAGCACTGTGAAGGCCCTCCTCCCCACCACCGTTGACATCCCCATGCTACTCGACCACAACCACACTGCAGCCCTCATCCTACTAGACCTCTCCACAGCCTTCGACACCGACTCTCACCACACTCTTGGTGCAAGACTCCACGACGCTGGCATACGGGGAACCACCCTCAACTTGATCTACTCCTTCCTCACCGGCTGAACCCAAAGGATCAGGCTACCACCCTTCCTCTCTGAACCCTTGGAAATTGACTGTGGGGTACCCCAAGGATCCTCGCTCAGCCCCATGCTCTTTAACATCTACATGGCCCACCTCGCCGCCATTGTTAGACAATATCAAAAAGGTGGGAAAACCCAATATACCCTTGTAGGCTTGGGCAGTGAATAGTTCAAGTAAGGGATGGCTACAAGGGATTTTGTTTTCAAAATTGATTCACTAAAATGGTATATTATTTTTGGTTCTTTGACAAATTGAACCTAATGTATCCTCAGGAATACTCTAATGTTCATTACCAATTTCAAACAGTAAACAAATACTTTCAAGAGAAGAAAATCAAAATAAACACACAGCAAGAAGGGAATATATTCAAAAATATTTATATTGTAATTGATCAGTTAGAAAAATTCGAAAGAAAAATTCATGGGGATAGATATAGAACAAAACTCTACATAAAAGTTATGAAAGGCAGTATGTATGTATCCACTAATCAGTTCATAACAGTGCATCAACTCCAGTATTTACAAAGAAAAAAAAAAATCAACAATGCATCCTGGTGTCCTTCAATATGAATAATGTTGAGGAGTTGAAGTATTAGGTCGACGTTTCGGTCTTGTATGTTTTCATCTGTCAGACCATCATCAGGACAAAGCTTTTCATAAAGTAAAAACCCCTCGGGTATATCAAATATAAGAAGCTAATTTTCAAGGATGGCCGCTGATTCCATCCGGGTATAATTAGCCAAGAAATCTTGAAGACTCTTTTTTGTATTTGAAGAGCTTTAGATGTTTGGTATCCAGAACAATCAGGGATACTCCCAACGTTTCCTTAGGGCTCAAATACACTCTGTAGTCAAAGGCAGCTGCTCTCGAGGCGATCTCTCGGGCTTCAGTTGAACAAGTTGCATGTTAGACAGCATGGGCTCAGCATAGTATCCTACGACAACGAAACCCAGCTCTTCCTCTTCCTCTCCCTCACAAAGTACCTCAAAGACACCAGACTCATGAAAGACGTCACAGCCTGGATGAACTACAGCTGCCTTAATGTCAAGTCGGAGAAAACAGAGGTCCTCATCCTTGGACCATCCTCCACCGCATGGGACAACACCTGGTGGCCTTCTGCCCTCGGAAACCCACCCGCTCCATCAGACAATGCCCAAAACCTCAGCATCATTCTAGACTCCTCCCTCACCATAACCTGCCAAATCAATGTGGTCACCTCCACCTGCTTCAACTCCCTCCGCATCCTCTGCAAGACCTTAAAGTGGATACCCCCCGAATGCAGCAAGACCATCACCCACGCACTCATAACCAGCAGACTGGACTACGGAAATGCCCTCCCTGCCAGAATCAACAAAACCCTGCTACATAAGCTCCAAATCATCCAGAACACCGCAGCCAGACTCGTCCTCAGAACACCACAACATAAGCACATGACGCAGCACCTATGAGACCTCCACTGGCTCCCCATCGAGAAGAGAGTTACCTTCCAGCTACTCACCAAAACCTACAAATCCCTCCACAACATTGGACCCAATTACCTCAATGAAAGAGTCTCCTTCCATGTACCCAAAAGGAACCTCCTCTGCCGACCTTGCCTTGGCAGAGACTCCACACATATGCTGAACCAGAGTACCTACGTTGCAGCAAAGACCTGGAACAAGCTCCCAGTCAACATCAGATGCTCCGCCACTCTGAACACCTTCAGGAATAGCCTCAAGACTTGGCTCTTCAACTGATCCAGAGCTGCACCCCAGCCCCCCAGCATCTTGAGACCCTCACAGGTGAGTAGCGCACTTTATAAACCACTGATTGATTGATTGCTTGATTGACCGTGACAGAGTTTGAGAGTTCTCTGACTCCGTACTGCATTTTACCCTAGCCTCCCCAACCCTCAGACATGAGCAGTAGGTAGTGCCAATTAACAACTTGGAACATGCCCTCGGAGGGGTGGTTTGTAAGGAAGTGGATGCTGGCATGAAGCTTCCTCCAGTCGGCTGTATGTAGGGGCACAGTAGGACAAGAAATGGGTTCTCAACCTTGAGGTTAAATAGATGATTATAGAAAGCAACGGCATATGAAGGCACAGGAAGCCTCTCGATACAGGTGCGAGGAGAGGGGTCACTTAAGAGTAAAGTCCTGTTTCCTCAATATGCACATGCTTAACTGTCAAACAAATATATATAACTCGCTATCAGAGTGTGACTAGAGGATAGACCCACCCTGAACCGACCAGGAGGCAATTAGCGCAACCAAACTAGGTACAGAATCTTATGTTATCCTCACATGTTTGTAACACCACATCTGCATGTTATGTCAATGAATATGATTTTAGAAATACCCAATCATGTTTGATGCACTGCCTTGTTGAACTAAGGCTTTTAAAGTACAATTGTTCTACGGGATATTTGGCTTCCCTGGAGAATATACCAAATTAGGTTTCTTCCATGTATAAAGTGAATGTATGATGACTTGCAAGCTACCTCTCCCTCTCTCTTCCCCTTTCCCCCTTCCCCTATACACCAGAATAAAGGACACTTTTGTGGTTTATCCAAAGTTATTTTGAATAATTCAACTAGATCACAGTACTATCCAGATAAGAGACATCTAAGAACTCCCTCAGGTAAGCCCCAAGCTGAGGTTGAGTCTGCCCTGGTAGTATTACCTTACCAGGGGGGGACAAGGTGGCAAACGATGAAGCATGTCACATTAAGTGAGTGAGCCATCCTCGTCCAATTCTTGGAATCTCCCTAGAAATTAGGAGTAAAAGCAGGTAGCTGAAACGTGGAGGTCAATGCACCTCCTTCTTCAGGTCTCGTTAAAGGAGTGTATAGAGTGAAGCCTCAGGGTGTCACGCCAATCTATGTGTTTGTGATGATGACCCAGTCATCATCCGTGTAGTGGGCCCAGAGGATGTACAGATCACCTCAATTCAACCTGCTCAGAGGAATATGGTACCAACAACACCGCCGGCTCCCATATTTGCAAGACCCCTGAAAACTTCAGCTGCCACCATCCAACCCCACCATAGCGGCAGCATGCCAAACAACAACAACACAAATACCTAGCTTTACCTCCAGTTCTTCAGGCTTGGGCTCAATAAGAAAACTCTTCTCTACAGTTTGGTACTTCTGTACCCTTAGCCGGAATTATAGTAACATTGCATTATTCTGTTTGCCCCAATAAAGGTGGTTGTGGTAAGCCAGGTGGGTACTCCGTTCGTGGAGGCCAACTGTCTTATTTGAAAAAGCAGCATACATTTATTTGGGAATAGCAGCTTAAAATAATCGCTGCTAGAGGTGAATGAGAACCAGCAGCTGAAGTGATGGAAGTAGGCGGTCATGAGGAGGAAGAAGATGTCAGTAGCAGCAACATCAAGCAAAGCAGCCCTTTTAACCTCCCCCATAGTATAGAAACCCCACCTGGTGCAACCTCTGCATGGTACAGGGCACAGCGGGATACAACAACACCCACCCCAAAGCACCCAGGCAGCCTACCTGCCTCTGGTACCCGTAAGCCGCTTGTGGCAGTTGTAACCCAAGACAAACAGCCTGCCATTTAGGTTATGTTTACCAAGGAGTCGCTGTACCACTGGAATCACACAAAAACAGTTTCTATAATGGAAAGCTGGCTACATTGTGAGCACTTGAACTTATCCCTTTTCTCTCGCACTTTCTAGAATGTGTGGAGACAATGCCCAAAATACAATTCCCAGGCGGGGTTAGTTTGCCAGAGTGACTGTGCCAGTGCTGCATCATGAACAACTGCAATTGGTTGGCAACGCTATGTAGCACAGTGCTGTGCAGTCCATCCACCTCATGACAGACATGTGGACCAGTTTTTAAGCAACAGATTACATGTTCATGACTGCACACTGGGTCTCATTCCAGGGAGTTAGGCAAAGGCTAGGTGCTGGTCTCACTTCGGATGATGCTTCTCAGGCATACAGCAGCAAGCAACAGTTTTAATGATCGCCATCAATAAACTACATACAGCTACCAAAGTCTTGGAAGAGTTCAGTACCAAGTACTATGAGTGGCTTGAACCCAGAGGTCTCACAATTGGATTGGTTGCCACTGACGTTGGCACCAATATAGTAAAAGCCAAAACTGATGGTGAATTTTCTGAGTCCTGTGTTTGCAGGGCTTTCTCAAAAAAGAAGCGGTAGTCAGCTGCATACTGGTCACCTGCCGAAGAATATTCACTCATTTCAGTCATTCATTCAAATCCTGCATGCAGCTGAGAATACTTCAGCTTGCTAATAAACTACCTGTAAAGTCTCTTGTACAGGAGGTGCCAAAACAGTAGAAATTATACTACTATATGCTGAAATGCCATTTTGAGTCTATCAATGACAATGTAATTCAAAGCAGAGGGCATGCAACTGCTAAAGCCGTGACAATGGAGGTGGACAAATTGGGGCTACCGGAGTGCCTGATACAAATGCTGCGTCCCTTTAAAATTATTGTACAGAATGTCAGCAAAATTTAAGGACCATGAGCCAAGCAATCCTATTGTTGCATCTGCTACATGAGCTGTTAAAAAAGGTGGAACAATCATTCACCAGTGTCAATGAAGAAGCAGCTTCTTTGGTGGATAGCTTAGTCAAACGCTTCAAAACGAGATTCTGTCCTCCAAAGACTGCATCTGTGCCACAATACTGGATCCATGACACACAAAAGCGCTGGTAACTTTCACTCCTTTTACTGAAAAGGATGTCTTAGTTTACAATACTTGGAACCTCAATAAAGTGACTGTTCTAGGAGAAGAACAACAGCAAATTCCTGGACAGGGCAGACATTCTGAAGTGCAGCCTTCAACCTACACTCCTGGGGTTGCTGTTGCCCCACAGTCTCTGCAGCAGCAGCCAGCACCATTGCCAATGACTCCAAAACTCAAAGCAACAAGTTCACAGTAAGTGTCTGCAGTGGGCTGGTTTCATTCAGCAGGGCTTAAATCAAGTGCAGAGGTGCAGGCCTGGCAAGTGGCAGCAATAATGACAATTCAGTAACAGCTTGGCACTTGTCTGGAAACTGCTGCTGCAGCCGGGGGAGAAGCGGTCACATCACCGCTGGGGAGGACCACAACTCCCTGGCTCCTCTGCTTCCACCATGCGCTTAAAAGCAGGCCTCAATCCCGCAGCTCCAGACGTGCCCGGGCAAAGCCCGGCCCAAGGGTGGGCCCGTCCACACCCGTCAGAGCCTGGAAGAGGCTGGGTTGGGACCCCCTCTAAGCCATGCAGTGTCAATCGTTGGAACGAAGTTCCTGAAGAATTAAAATACTCCTGGATCTCCTGCCCAAAAAATAATGGGTAAGCACAGAGCCACACTGCAAGCGACAGGGGGGGGTAGATAGTAAATATCCCAGACTGCTTTCTGGCGAGAGCTGCGAATATGCTATCTAAAGAAATTGAGGTCACTGAGCGACGTCTTTCCCTGGAGGAAGGAAGGCGATCTGGCCCCATGTTTAAACCCCTTCTGCGTCCACAGCCAATAGTACTTGAGGGCGACGAGCCACGTGTTATCTCTAATCATTGTGTGTCTGTCTGCATCCCCCAATTTATTGCCCCATTCGGCTTCTTCTGCATCTTCTGTGTCGAATGACTCAGAAGTTGAACCTGTTGTAAAAAGGAAAAAGCCTGTGGGGAAACAGAAGCCAATGCCAAGACTGCAGAGGGTCCCAAGAGAGAACAAACCAGCTAATGAATCTGGGACTGTAGCGCCAGGAGAGTACTCTGGGGTGTGCACCAAAGAGGACATCTTCTCGAAGTGGTTCTGAGTCTGTTGGACCCGTTACATATCAGACTGGGAAGGATTGAGGAGATACTATATTTCCTTACTAAAAGGAATTTAAATGGCAGTGACACCATGAGGGCGGACCAATATCCCTCACCAGATCTAACCCTAGTGACACTGGCAAATTTGGTAGGGGACACCAGCAGAAGTCAAATAGGAGAATCCACACTGCTCTCTCGAACCCCCTAATGCCACAAAACAACTCTCACTTCATCCCTTGCCCTCTACATATTCCACCTACTCTAATGAGGGGAGTGTTAATAGAAACACTCAAGGCATCAACTATACGTTACCTACACAGAGAGTGGACAGAGACACCAGGACTCCCAGAATCATACAGATTTAAGACAGATACCAGTTGGTCGAATAGTTCATAGTCTAGAGCCCTTGTTAGCGGGTATGAAACAGCTCTACATTTTTAGATCTTTCCCCGCAGCCCTCCCATACGTCCTGGTTCTGGGTGGTGTGCCCCCACTGAATAGGGGTCAGAGGGAATCCGCTGCTCAGCTAATGGCGAATGTCCTTTTTCTGTTTTGCACTCATGCTATAGGGTTTGGCTTATGAGGCACTAGATTAGACACACACATTATTATGGCCAGGTGTCAGGATGCTAGTAGCAGTAAACCATGAAAGCCACTGACCTCAAAGATCGGCCAGCAGGGACGATGGCGTGAAGAATACCCCCTTCCTCCCCTGGGGACAACCACACACAGGGGAATGCAATTCCCCCTGTGCAAGGGAATTCCCCGGGGATAAAGAGGAAATAAAAGGAGAAAATAATAAACACTCCAGTAGGGTAGAGCATCTTATCTGCGCCCAGTAGATAAAGCTGCCTGGCCTTTTTGTCTCAATCCTTCATGAATAACTGTAATGGGAAAAACAACAAAACATAAGGTGGGGGAATGGTCAGAGCTACCACCCACCCTTCGACCTTCCCCTGTGGGTTCTTCACTTACTTTAGAGTACCGCAGAGTTTCCTGAGGGGAGGACTCTTGTGTCCTAATACAATTCAAAGAAGATGAATGCTATTAACCATGCGCATGCGCATTTCTCGCGAGAAATGCGCATACGTGGGCGGCCTCGCATGCGCATTAGTATCCGAGACGGCGGAGCGATTACAAGAGGGAGCCCCGGGAACGCAGCGGACAAGGTAAGTGGTTTTTAATTCATTTTTAAAAGGTAATTTAAGTATTTAGGAAGGGGGGGAGGGAGGCTGGTTGCGCGTAGTGGGGCTACACGAAGTGCGTGGGGGGCGTAGTTTTTCGCCCACTTCACGTAGCTTCGCGTAGCCCCACTACGCCTACTACGTCCAGGGTTAATTTTAATAATAAAATTATTATTTTTTAAAATGCTAATTTTTAATAGTATACATTATATAACTGTTTTTAAGTCATTATTAACTAAGTGATAGAGGGCTGGGCAAGGACTATAATGCATTTATTACATATTGAAGTCTTCTGTATTGGAGTCATCATGGTTTGCCCCAACTACTAGTTTTTACTAACTTTACAAAAGGATGTTTAAATTGTCTTTTTAAACTTGTATACTTTTATGATCTATGGCATTCAACTAGATCGAATAAAGTTTTTATTGAATTGAATTGACAATTCAGAAGATGGTTGTAGATTATATGGATGACCCAACACAGATGTTGTTTGTTTTGGCCGATAACAGAGCCACCCATCAAGCGGGGCATTTACTGGATCCAATTTTTGCTAATTGGGAAGATATAAGCGTATCTGTCCCGATTAAGATCCTGTGGTCTGATCACTATTTGATCCTTTTAAACTTAGAAGATTGCCCAAAAGGGGGCCTATACAGAAACCCCCCGCCATTAGGCGCAGGGACTGGAGGAAATTCAGTCACGAAGCCTTCAGTCAAGCCCTAGGACAGGAACCCCCAAAGATTAGCGACAACTTAGCGGAGGCATGCAGGATGTATGATGAATGGGTTGAGGGTGCACTGGATAAATTTGCCCCCTGGACTCAAAGAGCCATGGCACGGAGCACGAAATCCGCTCCGTGGTTTACCGCTGAGCTAAGCGCCGCTAAAACCAAATGTAAGACTCTGGAGCGTAGATGGAGAGTGGAATATGCCCCCCAACTACGTGAAGTCTATAAGAGTGAACTAAGGTCTTATCACAGTCTGAATTAGGAAAGCTAAAAGAAATTACTATAATAAGAGGATGGACTGTGCAGAGAATACATCTAAAGAGCTCTTCATGATTCTGAAGGAACTCTCCGCCCCTCTAACCAGTCCAGGGGAAGTCCCCCCAACGACAGAGTCATGCAATGAGATTGCAGACTTCTTTGTAGGGAAGGTAGAAAAGATCTATGCTTCCTTCCAGGAGAATTCTGAACCCACTGATTCGCCAGACCCTAACTGTGATAATCAGGTTATGATAAAACTTAGGAAGTTTGTGGTCCCCCAAGCAGAGGAGCTAATTAACATCGTATCGGACATTCACTCTGGCTCTCCCTTAGATGCGATCCCAGCGAGGATTCTTCGCAGTCATCTTCCCCTGGTAGCGGAGCACATAGGTAACATGGCTTCTCTTTCTTTCCGTGAATGTCTAGTTCCCGACATCTGGAAACTGGCCCAAGTTGTCCCGATAAAAAAGAAAGCCCATATAAGCATAACTCAATTAGACAACCTTAGACCAATCTCCCTTCTTCCCTACTGTGCAAAGGTAGTAGAGAAATTGGTTAACCGACAACTGGTAAGCTTTGTGGAGGAAAATAAGCTCCTCCACTCGTCTCAGTCGGGATTCAGAGCCAAACACTCGACTTAGACTGCTCTCCTCCTATCGACAGAACTGCTGCGGTGCAGCGCTGATAAGGGTCACACGGCCGCACTGGTCCTATTGGACTTAAGTGCGGCGTTTGACTCCGTATTACTGGACCGTCTGAGTATGAAGGGAATAACTGGGCCTGCCCATGAGTGGTTGGCTTCCTTCCTTAAGAACAGGAGATTTCAAGTGCATTGTCCACCATGTAAATCCAGTATAAGATGTCTTAGACAAGGGGTTCCACAGGGCTCAATTTTGAGCCCCACGTTATTCAATCTATACATGGAACCCCTTGCCGAACTGGTGGAGTCATATGGTGTTGCCATAGTCTCCTATGCAGACGATACACAACTGGTGATCAACTTGTCCCGTGATCCAGTTGTGGATGCTGAGAATTTCTCGGCCTGCTTGGTGGCACTTGATGGGTGGATGAAGCATAACTATCTCCGCCTCAATGGTAATAAGACGGAAGTTCTTATCGTTGGTCCCTGTCCCTCCATCTGGACATCTACCTGGTGGCCCATAGAACTGGGATCTGTCCCTGCCCCGGTGGACACAGTCAAAAACCTTGGCATTCTTCTTGACTCCAATCTAGCCTACACTAGTCATGTTGGTAATGTGGCCGGTAAATGCTATGGCATCTTGAAGGTCCTGAGGAAAATCCTGGACCTACTGCCCCCCAGCACCAGGAAAACAATGGTACATGCCTTGGTCACCTCCCATTTAGACTATGGGAACTCCCTACTCTGTGGACTCAGCAAAAAAGGCCTAGCACAGCTGCAACGCGTCCAGAACGCAGCTGCCAGGCTTGTCCTGAACCTCCCCAGGAGGGCATCTGGGAAACATGCATTGCGTTCCCTGCATTGGCTCCCAATAAAGGAACAAATTAAATTTAAAACTATGTGCATTACCCATCGTATAGCTCACAAAAAAGGTCCTCCATATCTCCAGGATTTGCTCCCAATCTATCGTCCTTCACGCCATCTTAGGTCAATGGGCAGCATGCTATTAGTGGTTCCGCGGATCCACAGAGCTAGGATGGGAGGACGGTCCTTTAGACACCTTGCCAGTAAAGACTGGAATGACCTACCCATCGAATTGAGGATGGAACCATCTGAAACAAGGTTCAGACAGAGGCTGAAAACCCATCTCTTCCCCAAAACATAATCAATACTGTTTCCCCTACTCTTGAGTTCATCCTCTATGAGCTAAGCTGAAGAGATGTTTGGTGGGATTGTCAGCGCGGGGACGCACTGTTCCTTGTGCAACCAGGCACTTAACAAATGCCATTATTAATAATAATAATAATAATAATGTAGCTGGATCAAAACCAATTTGTCTATTGGCATGGCAAGAGGGTGCAGTGGCTAGAGTTCAGTAGGCTTGCAAAAAAGTAGTTTGCATGTCCGATTGGCAGGGTTTCTTCAGGGTGCATTTTTAGTGCAGCTATGGAAGTTATCACAGTAAAAAGGATGATTAAGTGATTAAAAATGAAGGTCTCCCTCACTTTTTTTACATTCAAGCCCTAGGTGGGCAACCAGTCCCTATTCAAACTTATCTAGACACCTTTATTATAGGGGTTGACCTACTAACAGTGTTTGAAATCTCATAATTCTCCAATATGATTTATTTGAGAAAAGCTGCGCAAAAAACAAACATAGCAGTTTTTATTTTGCGTTAAACTTTTCTACCTGATGTCAGTTACTTTTTTCTTAGACAGCAATAGGGACGTTATCTTCAACTTCATATCAATGTCTCTTTTTTACCTACTTCCGCATTTTTTTTATATAAACTTTCCTTTTTTGTTGAAGAAATAACACTGCAAGCGAACTTATTGGGGAGACAAGGACACATTGCGGAGGTACTCGGTGTATAAATGGTGGCTCTCATTTCATTCAGCTCTAGACAAAGCCAGCCAGCCTTGAGTTGTGAGTCAGGTGAATGGAGCAGCTCTGTCTGTCCATTATCCGAAGGCGCCCCAGGGCTCCTTACTCGGCCTAATAAATATTTGTACAGTGCCAAGTAGGGATGGCCTGTCTCCTAAGTGCAGCTTGTAAAGTTGAGCATGTTTCACATGAATACCCGATAACACATCTGTGCTAAGCTGCTTGCAAGGAGTGTTTCAAAAGAAAATAAGCAGGTATTCAAGCATCCCTCCCACTCAGTACAAACACACTTAAGAAAAGTGCTGCTATCTACCTGTTAAGTACTAGTACTTCCATGGAAAGGTTATTATGGCAAACTGAGGACTGTGCTCGCACATTACCAGTATAATAACCCAGTTGGAGGTACCACCTCTCCCAAGTATTCAACCAAGCCGAGAAGTGCTCATACGTGTATATTATCTGTATTTAAACATCCTAGAAGTACTTGTGCTCACATATTGCCAGTATTACAACACCTTGTGAAGTGCCAGTGCTCATGTGTTACCAGTTTTAGAACTCAGTTGAGAAGTGCCGCTGCTCTTGTATTACAACCCAGCGCATGTCAGAGCTTGTATATTATCGGTATTACAAACCGGCCAAGAAGTGCCACTGCTCCCATATTACCAGCATTTACACCAGCCTAGAAGTACTTGTGCTAGCATAATAACAGTGTTCACATCAGCCTAGAGGCTCTTGTGCTTACATATTACCAGCATTCACACCAGCCTAGCAATGCTTGTGCTTGCCTATTGTAGGTATTCACACCAGCCTAGAAGTGCTTGTGCTCATTAATTACCAGTTTTTACGCCAGCTTGGAAGTGCTCGTGCTCTCTAATTACCAGTATTCAAACCAGCCTAGAAGCACATGCATCCGCCTATTACCAGTATTCATGTAAGGCTAGAAGTGTTTTCAGATTATCAGTATTCACATCAGCCTTGTGTTCTCTCGCATGATACCAGGATTTGCACCATCTTAGAAGTATTTGTGCTTGCAATTTACCAGTATTCACATCAGCCTAGAAGTGCTTGCGCTCACCTATTACCAGTATTTACTTCATCCTAGAAGTGATTGTTCATGCATGTTACTGGTATACAACCCAGTCGAGAAGCATGCCTGATGGCAAGTTATCAGAATTTTGCTGCACACAAGGGGTCTAACAGGAGAAGCGAACCCATCCCAAGGCCTACCGCTCCCTATTAAAGTAGAAACACATGGAAAAACAACCAGTATATGTAAAATAACAAGATCAATCTTTCAGAGAAGTATTGTCTTTAGGAGAATGCTTTAATTAGGAGGATAATCCTCACCTTTTGGTGACATGCTTCATCACGAGGTTCCCTCCTCACATCTGAATTTCAAGATACCTGGTGTGGGCTACAACTCTCAAAGGAAGAGGAGCGGATATGTTTCTCGAGGGGGAATCGATAGAGCATGAGAAGTTTAAGGTGAACACAAGTGCTATCTCTTTATTAGTTTAAATAGGGACAGAGTGATTGATATTAAACTGTCTCCTGGTAGGCAGAAACTCAATTTTAGTCTTGCGCCTCCAGTGGACAGGAGTAAAAAACAGAATGAACAGGAGTTTGGAACAAAATACTCCCTTTAGCATCAAGTTCAACAAGTTTCTGCCCTTTAGGGACTCCAGCCAGGGTTCAGAGGCAGTTGTATAAGCACCCGTACCCTCATCTAAAAGTATTACAAATACTGAACATGTCCGAGATTATCATGTATAAACATAACATCCCAGCTCAATGTTGGTATTGGGGTTCATATATAATTCTGATATTAGAAAAGTATTGTAACTTGCCTGGTAAGTATCTGTGGGAACTCTTGTATTAAACAATTGCAAGCCACCTCCGAATTGGCACCTTGCTGAAAAGTGGCAGTGTTCACTAGGGGCTACAATGCCTGGCTGAGAAATGTTTAAATATTAATGGAAAAATTAATTCTCATGAAGTAGACGTTACATTTTTTTAGACACAGACACAGTACACTTTTATTTGGCATGAGGATGTTAAGTGTTTTGCAGAGAGTTATAGGACCATGATTTGTACCTGGTTCAGCAGCTCTAGCTGCTAGGCCACATTAAATTTAAGTTGTAAGCAAATCGCTTATGCGTTTTGGGAGGATTACCGCACTTAATCTGTTCTTGTTGATTATGGCTGCAAGTGTCTTCTTCTGCAGGGAGCAGATCGAAGTTTGGCGGGTGAGACACTAATTGTATTTGTATTGCCTTTCTTGCAAGGCCCCTGCCGCTATATAGATTGTTGATTAAGGATTCCGACCTTATGTGTAATTCTCACCATGTTCCTATGCCATTTTTGTGTGCATGGATGAACGTAAAATGTCGGTTATAGATTGGCTAGTGTCAGAAATAAGCCAGTGTGGGCATTTGCTGTTATTTGCATGTGGAACAAAAAACAAAATATCAAGATCCATTGGGTTTAGGGTGTGTTGAATTAAATTGCACAGTGTGAAGTAGAGTTGTGGTCAAAGGCCACTTGTATTTGTAGAATTGACTTTATGGGGTCTAGGGAGCTCACTGTTTGATCTGTCCCAGAGAATGTAAACAAACCTTACACTACCGTTGCGTGGCTTCCGTAGACATTCATCACCTATTGGGGCACTTCTTGATCTGCACATGTTAGCAGTGGGGTACACTAGTATCCACCACTGGAGCTTGACAGCAGAGGCCTGCCCCAAAACACTTTCAGACCCAGTCAGAAAACCTGTCATTCAGATCGCTCTCCTGCTGCCACCCTGGTGTAAGATGTGAATGAGCGGGGTCCCTTCTCACCCGCTTAGTTTAGTTTAGTTTTTACATTTATAATGCGCGACAGCTACCCAAAAAGGGTTTCCCAGTGCAAAAAAGCAGGTCAAGGCATGTTAGACAGAAAGCATTCTATTTGTCGAACAGCCAGGTTTTTAATGACTTGCGGAACTGGATATGGTTTGTCTCATTACGCTTCAATGACAAAATGGCCACCTCTCTCTAACACACTGCATGACACCGTTTCTGGATTTCATTCAACATCTGGGTTCCCGCTAGTCTTAAAACCTCACAGCCCACGGCTACCCATTCTGCCTGTGCCAGGCTGGGTGGCATTGACACCTCATACCAGGAGCACAATAGAAGAGATTCATGTGAAAGTATAAATCCACAATTGTTTTCCATTACGCAGCCTCAGATTTGTGACTTGCTGGGTGGTGTGATATAATTAAAAGAGCAAACATAACATAATACTCACCTAGGATATTACATGTAGTTTTTTAAACATTTTTGTTTTAATGTCTAATAAAGTCATACCCATACAGCCACACACACACCAACTCATACAGCTATGCAGCCGCTCGCACACTAGCTCATAGGCCTACACAGCCACTCACAGACCTACTTTCAAAGGTTATAGTTAGGAAATAAAATTTTAAAAACCTTCAAAATTTACAAAAAACAAAGGTTACATTAAAAACCTTAGAAATTCACTGAAAAACCTAAGGTTACAGGGACGTTATAGTTAGGCTCGGATTTCACTCGTACAAAACCATTGAAATTCAGCATTTATAATTACCTGAGCTAACCATAGCTTGCACCTACGCAATGCACTGCTTACGACCTCACATATTACATCTCTCATGACCTGGTAAGTGTCACCAACTGCTGATGACATCTCAAATTACATCAATGATCTGATTGGCTGCAAATACTTCAAATTAGGAAGGTTTGACATCTACCTGGGGACTCAGCATTAGCCGAGTTCCACAATACAACATAAAAAGGAGGGGGGCTGGGTAGTAATATCCAGACCCTCTAGGTCTCTTGGGAGGGGAGACCCCGCAGGGTAAAAATAATCATTTTCTTATTTATTTATTTTTTTGGGCAGGAGCTGTCCTGGATCAGTGGCACCCACTGAAATGTTTAATAAAATGCACAGGTTCCTTCGCTTCTCATTTATTTAGCCCCAAGTTAGCTAAGTCTTGGGGGCATTCTCACATATAAATATGTGGGGGTACCGACGTGCCATCTCCCAGGAGCAAACATTTAAATAAATGCGGGGGCCCACACCGTGGACTGCCACCTCCCCAGAACATTATTAAAATGTATATGCACTCGACCCTGATGGGACGGTCCGCACACTTAGGACTGCCACCTCCCATGGCAAGTAAATTTAAAATAATGCAGGGGGACTGTGCAGCCCTTTCATGCCTCGCGGACACCCACCTCCCCAGAACACTATCAGAATGTATATGCAGGCTGGCCCAGAGACCGCCACCTCTCCAGGGCATGTCAAATTAAATGAATGCAGTGGTGCTGTTAAGGCACCCCCGACAGCCCCAGAGTCTGCAACTCTTCTGGGCAGTTATTTGAATTTAAGGAGGGCCATGTGTCACCCCCACAACCCTGGGGACTTTCACCATCCTGAAATAAATTAATGAAGGGGGTCTGTTGCGGAGCTTTGACCCTGGGGACTGCCACCTCTGCGGGGCAAAGTTCTGCAAAGGAGGCGGGCTGCGGGCTGCGGGCTCCCTCATACAGCCATATATGGCCCTGGGGACCACCATCCCCAAGGGCCAGCCCTTGCTGTGACCTGGAGTCCCCCAGACATAAGTATTTGCTGTGGCTTAGTGGGATCTTTAACTGTTCCTGCCTGGCAACATCAAACACTCTGCTTTCAGCAAGAGAGAGCAGAGAGAGGCTCTTGCTTGGTGTAAGCAGAGCATTCATTTGTTTCTCAGCCAGCTATCAAGTGAGCAGAAAACAGACAAATTGCTTTCAGACACAAAGACCTACATGTTTAGCAGTCCCCTGTGTCTGAAAGCAATGCCACCTACGACATTCAGGCTCCCACCTCAGTCCTGTTGCACACTGGGTACCCTGGAGGCACCCAGGAGATATAACCAGGCCCCAGGAAATGGGGTCTCTGGGGCACAAAATACATTTGGGGAGGGAGGGCAATGTGGTCCCCTCCCTTAATAGAAATTATTTTGAAAAAAAGACTGAGTGTTAAATGTTTGTTTGTAAGACTGTGAATCTATGTTATATCTATTAGTATGATTTTAAGTGTCAAATGAGTATATGTTCATGCACTTGATTCAATATGTGAACTAATGTATGTACAAGAGGTTGTATGATTGCATGAATACAATTGTAATGATTGTATAGATGAATGACTGGATGTGTGAATGGCTATATGGGTGAGTTGGCAAGTGAGTGCTTGTATCGGGGAGTGAGAGGCTGCAAGAGTGACTATGGGTGAGTGAGTAGATAGATGAGTGGATACATGTGTGAGTGAGTGGCTGTATAAGGGAATGTGTGGGGAACTGAGTGGGTGCCTTAGTTGCATGGTGAGTGAATGGGTGTGTGAGTGTCTATATGGGTGAGTGAGTGGGTTCATATGCACCTGTATGAGTGAGTGAGTGACTGCATGACTGACTATACTGGTAAGTAAGAGGATGCATGAGTGCTATATGGGTAAGTGAGTTGTTATGTGAGTGTCTATATGGGCGAGTGGGTGGGTGTGTACGCACCTGTATGAGTGAGTGACTGACTGCATGACTGCCTATATGGGTGAGTAAGGGGGTGCATGAGTGCCTGTAAGGGTGAGTGAGTGTTGAGTTACTGTATTGGTGAGTGGCAGAGTATATGAGTGGCTATATGTGTTAATAGGTGGGTATATGAGTGGCTATATGGGTCTATACATTGGTCTGTTGTAGCGGTTGTTACAGTAATCTAGTCTTGAGATCACAAGTGCCTGAACTACAAATAGTTTAGCTGTCAGAGGAAGAAGATTAGCGATCTTGGATAACACTTTAAGAATAGTAAAACATCTTTCAGCCATGCAGGCAATTTGGCTATTGAAAGAGAGTTTTGCGTCAAACCATATTCCTAAGTTTTTACCTTAGACTTCGGGGTATAAGTGGGGCCTAATGCCCTCGGCCACCATGCTGAGGACCACACAGAGGGTTGCTTGCCATCTATGAGAACCTCTGTTTTGTTGGCATTAAACTTCAGGCAGCTAAATTGAGCCAGTTCTACCAGGCAGATCGTCCTTAGTTCTGAGCAAGAGTGATGATCAAGTGTGTGTGATTGGCATAAAGCACCATGGTGACATTGTGTTTGTCGATGACATCTGCCAGCGGGCGCATATAAATGTTAAATAGCGTGGGATTAGGGTAAAAGAACTGAGGCACCCCCGGAATTGGGGCAACACTTCCGAAGCAAAAGGTGTCTGAACTACTTGGAAGGTTCGTTCTTGAAGGAAGGAAGCCAACCACTTCAATACAGCACACACCACAATTCCAGAGCAGTTGTAGCAGCACACGATGAGAGACGGTATCAAATGCGGCACTTAAGTCCAAGATAATCAGAGTGGCTGTTTGACCTTGGTCAGCAGCAGATCTAAGAGACTTTGAGGCCATCAATAATGCTGACTCTGTGCTGTATTGGGCCCAGAAGACAGATTGGGACTCATGAAGCAAGTTATTAGATTCTATAAAACATGTCAATTGGGCATTGACATGTTTTTTGGCCACTTTACCACTAAAGTGATTCTCCTCCTTTTTGGAGGATAGACACCAAGAGGTCTGGTCTCCTCCCTTCTCCGCTCCCATTCCCTCTATGAAGGTGGGTGTCCTGCAGGTTTCAATTTTGAGCCCAACACTTTTCAACCTTTTCATGTCCCCCCCTTGCTCCCCTGGCTGAAGCTTGCGGCGCGATAATCTCCTATGCTGTCGACACGCAGCTTCTGTTTACTTGTGACAAGGGCAATGACTTTGCAAAGGATAAGATCAATAAATATCTGACTGGGGTCTTTGCAGGGCTCAGAGTGAACCAACTTAAATGTAACCCAGAGAAGTCGTAGGTAATCTTCTTTGGCTCTCTTCTTCGTGATAAGTGGACACAATGGTGGCCATCTGATATGTTGTCTCCTCTAGCTTCAGCTAACATGGTCGAGAACCTGGGTGTTAAGATGGATAATACCCTGTCCATGAAAGCCCAAATTCAGTTTGTCGCAGGATTCTGTTTTGGCCTACTATGGATGCTCAAGAAGTTTCTCCCCCTCTTGCCTCTCGCCCATAGGAAGACTGTTGTCCAAGCTCTTATTGTCTCAAGGTTGGACTAAGTCAATGTCCTTTACCTAGGTCTCCCAGACTACTTATTGAACAGGCTACAGGGGGTTTAGAATGCAGCCGCCAAGGCAGTCCTTCTGCTTTGTCCGAGAGCGCAGATCTCTCCTCACCTGAAGGCTTTGCATTGGCTTCCTGTTCGGTAAAGAATTTGCTTTAAAGCCTTGGTGCTTGCTTTCAATGCTCTTTAGGGTACGGGTGCACACTATCTCAGAAAGAGAGGAACTCACTATGGGGCCGTTTCACAGCCCTAATCTGAGACAAAATCCTAACTTTACTACTTTCGGTAGTCACAAAAGGCATTTAGGAGTAGTAAAGTTAGGATTTTGTCTTAAGTTTGTCTTAAGTTTTGGTCTTAAGTCAAAATCCTAAATGTCTTTGGAAGGAGGTGCATAGACTGGTTACTGGGTGTGTTTGAGGGAATTGGGGTATGCAACTCTGTGTTAAACTTCCTGCACTAGGCATAGTTACGTAATGGTGCTGTGTGATTCGGGGTGAATGTTGAAGTGCCTCTGTGAATGACTGAGTGGGTGTATTAATCACTCGATCCTTTTGTGAATAGGTGTTTGAGTTTAAGTATGGGTGTGAGACTGGATGTTAAACTGGACATATGGGTCTGTAAGGGCTCATATAACTCTGTGATATTTGAAAGTATATAACTTAGATGTTACCCACATGTCCTATTCAGTGTCTGTTACTTACAGTATAGCTAAAAGGTTGCTTATTTATAGTAGAAGAGAATTTTAAGACTTGAGGAGCATTTTAGTATGCTGGAAGTACGCAGGCACATGAAGTATGCAGCGATGGTGCCGGGCAAGCGAGCGAGCTGGAGCGAGACGGAGGTGCTGCAGGGAGCATTGAAAACAGGCTAGAGGGCATCGCTCTGCTGTGGATTTTTTCCTCAGAGCCAACACCGGGGGCTTAGGCTGGTACAGTCTCGCAGGGCGCAAGCTGCGCCTACGCCTATGCCTCTGAGCCCCTCGTAACACCGCCCCCTCGCAACACCACAAACAGGATTATTGCAACATGTCATGGATAAAAAGAGGAAAAAACAATCTATTCAAAACGCCCAAATCCTACTCACAAACTCGGAGACCGATAAGGGCAGAGAAGATAAGTGTTCTTATATTCCTCCAGCGCCTAGTATTTCTCCTACTCAAAAAAAGCAGAGGGCGACTCAGGTGTGGTCTCTCCTATTGAACAGAAAACTAACAGTACCAATGGCAAAAAAATCTATTTGCTCTGTACATTTTTCGAGAAGCCCCCGCCAGAGAGTACTCCCCAACTCACCTTCCCCATGTTTCCAATTTTTGCTCAAAACGATCCACAAGGGTGTCTTAACCTCCCTTCTCAAAAAGAAGAAAAGGCTACAGGGGGAGCAACCAAATTAAAACCACAGCACTGGAAATCAAAAAAGGGAAAAATCCTCGGGGGAAAATTAACAAAAAATAACAAAAAGAAAAGAGCCAAGCGAAGAAAATCGAGACGATCTTCAAGAAAAGTAATCTTTCCTCAATTTTGCTCCACAGAGCAGGCAGACGAGGAAATTGTGCCACAAAAGCTCTAAATGCAACTCAAATCACAGTTCAGCAGCAATCTCCATTTGAAACCCAAGAAGACTACAAACTTTTAAACCCTCTTGCACCAACATTTGTGACAAAATTTGTAAAGCACATTAATCCTGATACTGTAAAGCAATTGGCCAATAAGAACAAATAGGTCAGTGGGGAACAACCAGTATCAAGTATTTTGGCATTAACAGATTTATTCCCCAGTGACAATGTTCTACTAAATCGAGGGAGAATAGTAGACCTATTGCATAAAATTCACTCACTTCAATTGCTCACCACTGCAGAAATAAAATTAGCCTTTATCCCAAATAAATTCCTCTTTTCGGTGGCAAGTGTTGAGTTCTGGTCTAATGTAATTCCGTCTATAATTATTAAAAAAAGAGACACTCTCTATTTTGTAAAGCGCCAACACTCACTGTAAGGGTTTCTAGGCGCCGTCGGGAAGATTAAGCAAGCTATTGCCCAGAGTCACATGGTGCTAGGCTAATCTGCCACCGGCGCCGGGGATCGAACCGTGATCCCCAGATTCCAGCATCAGTCGCCCTGGCCGCGGCCCGACATCTCTCCCCAATATAAAAATGGTGTTGACATATACGAAGTTTAAGAAATCTAAGTCCAATACAAACATTCAAAAGGGAAAGACGAGAATGAGGTTATCCTCAATAATATTAGCCTGCAACTCATGGGCCCCAAAACAATATGGAATATACTGGATGGCCCTTTAATGATTTCACCTAAAGACGGAGGGGCAGATTTATGAAGGGCTTGCGCCACGTTTACGCCGCCGTTGCGTGACGCAACGGCACGGAAACGTGGCGCATCCCTGCGCCCTATTTACAACGTGACGCATCTAGGAGATGCGTCACGTTGTACAGTACTGCGCCATGAGGAGGCGTTCCTGCGCAGGGGGGGCTTTCCTGCGCAGGAACGCCTCCTGAAAGTGGCTGAGTGAAATCTATGAGATTTCACTCAGTAACTTTCAGGGCAATGCTGCGTCAAAACCCTGCGCCTGCTTGAAGCAGGCGCAAGGCTTGAGGCAGCATTGAAAGAATAGGCCCCCCCAGAGCATTGCTGGAGCTGCGTCGCGCTTGCAACACAACTCTAGCAATGCGCCACATTTCCGGCACAGATGCGTCACGCATCTGTGCCGTTTTTGCCCCATGGTGCGCCGCATCATAAATGCGGCGCACCATGGGTGGCGGAGCTGTGGCGCACTGGGGCGCATGTTAACTGGCGCATCCCTCGGGATGCGCCAGTTAACATAAATCTGCCCCGGAGTACGCCAGATCTGGAACTGTTCTGATATAGAAAAGACACCCTAACCTGATGAAAATGCTCGGGTGCGGATTTTTGGCCCATTGAACAGCTACAAATCGGGCAAAGATCTAATACTCCCTTTTTAGCAGCAACTTAAAAATAGTATCATGGAATATAGCTGTAAAAACCTCAGAAAATGTATCTTTTACTCTGGAAATCTTCCTGTCCATAGTGTTGCTGCAGGAAACATGGTCCCTGGGCCCTTTCTTTGCAAATATTACTTTGTGTTTGACACTGCAGTAGAGGCCACAAAAAGGGGCATGCAAAGGAGGCCTTGCGATTTCCTAAAAGAAAAAATTTGAGTTCTCTTTCCCGAACAAGCAATGCGTTAACATCAAGTGCCGGAAAGAAAGTATGGAGCCTGCCCTAGATCTAATACTTTTTAATATGTACACTCCACCCAGTTCTAGAATTAAGGGGGTTTCCTCTGACAATAATAGCTGGGGACTTTAAACGGAAAAATCTCAAACGCCTTATTGAACAACGGGGAAGTCAATAAAATGAATACAGTCAGTTCTACCTTTTTGTGCAATCAGTCATGGCTACCCTTCAGGCAAATATAAACAGGCAAGATAAAGGCAAAATCCATCCAAATGGAAAGCGAACAGATCATCTGTCATTACACCTAAATACCTTGATCAGAATGCAATTCTAATCTATCTATGCCAAAAGTCAAAGGGAAATAAGAAAGTAAAAAAAATCCATCAACAAAAAAAGGGGGGAAAAAACAAGACCTAAAACTAAAAGGCAAAAACTGGGTTGATATTCAAACTGCAGTAAAACGTAAAAATCACAAGGCATTCAGGAGTATTGAAGCTATGCAAATGGGGATAAGAAAATCAATCCAAGCGTCGCCAGTCTCGTCATCCGACTGGATAAAACACTTCCCTAAATTCTATAAATATAACATTCAAAACCAAGTCTCACCTGGCCAGTGTCCCTAATGGAAAGGGTCAATCTGATCGGGACATGTCAGCCATATCGTCTACACAGATCACTATTTTTATTAAATCCGCCAGATCATCGGCAGAAATGGGACCAGACAACATCCTGTTCAAAGTCCTACAATCAAACCAACGTTATATGACGTTGTTACGTTGAAACCATAAGAAAACTGAACAATATTTTGACTACAGGGATTCATACCTTCAAATGAGATTCTATGGTTTCTTATTCAAAAAAATTGTATATAAATTGTACAAAAAAATAATTGTGCGTTGTTTTAGACTGTTAGTTGAATGAAAGTTTTGAGTATGTATGAAAAGCTTTCCAGTATGAATGAGTATGAATGAGGCTTAAAGAGAGAAGTATTATCATGTTTGTTTTTGTAATGTGCTTCAAAAAGTGTTGTTGAAATATAGAAATGTTTCAAAACATAAATGAAATAAGAAAAGTGTAAATAAAATGCAAATTTGAAAAGATTGATTCTATGATTAGAATTCCTCTTACATAGTGTTTTGCTCATATGTAAAGAATGAAATAAGATTCTAGAACTAATTGGCAGTATTGGCAGTTGTTTGGTGATACAATTTAAGGCAGGGTTTGGCCTTACTGCTTGGAAGCCCATACCCAGTAGTGATCAGTAGCTCCTAACAGGCGGCAATATCGACACTGCTAGCCCGATCAGTAAAGCGGCAAGAGCAGAGACCAGGCCTACCGCGCTGCTGGTGGGCCTCTGAGTATCAGCAAGGCCCGGTATAGCGTATTGGCAGGTCCTTGCAGTGGTGCTAAGATCACACCATTGGTAGGACCGACTGGCATCTTACCTGGCTGAAGGCGACACTCCGGGAATGTGGCCGGGACTCATGGAAGATACAGAGGTCCGGAGAGACACAGCACCGCCATTTTGATTGCCAGTGAGGCTGCAGCGAGGAGTGCAGTAAGGAGGAGCGTTGTCCCCCTTCCAGTCACGAAACCCGGGCCTGGAGTGATGTGGAGGCAGGATCGGCCTCAGGGCGCCCTGTGTTAAGCCTGAGGGACGTGACACGAAAAGGGTCACCTGGGTCATCTACAACCACCTAATCGCCTTCTGTACAGATGAACAGTTGGGAAGGCAGTAGAGAATACAAAAAGCTATTTATTAGTAATACTCTGCAGAGGAGTCTAATCTGACCTGCACCCTAATATGTCTGCCAAGGGGACTGGCTCCCCAACAGTCTGCAACACATAATCATTCCTCCAAGAACCCCTAACCACGCCCACAGTGGAAAGTTACCGGCTTAGGCCAAACATGAACAAAGGAGGCTCAGAGCATGGGCTACCACCTGCTAGATGGGCACATGCTATCTCTTTCTGAAGTTTGCCTTGCTGGGTCTCGGCATCTCCTAACGTGGGGGTGGAGTGAATCAGACCTGTTTTTAGAACTTGCTATGTCAATCTTGACTATGAAACTAAAATCAAAAAACACTTAAAAGCCGGAACCAATAATCATACCTTAGCCACCTGCCCACGGAAGATGAGATCAGGCAGGGTCAGGCGGACACCGTAGTAGCCTCAAAAAACCATAAAGGCGAAGAAATTCCCTAACGTCTATCATGGGAACCCGAAACAAAATACAACTGTATCCAATATCCCTATGCGAACAAAAAGAGGTACATCAACAGCTCCACAAAGTCCACTAATCTCCCCAATCGCAATTATGAACAAGAACAAAAAACAGGAAGGGAGAGAGAAAGGGGAGAGAAACCAGGGATAAACAAGGCTTTCTTTTTCTTGAAAAACCCAGGAGCCATCCTCCTCACGACTCCACAAGCCTTGCCAGGCCTGCCCGCTCCCTTAACTCCTGAGAAAGCAGTCTACAACAAATGTCTAATAACCACATTAAGGGCATCAACCCCCTAGCAATCCCGGGGTCCAATAGCCCCTGGCCAACCAAATCACTTCAAACCGCCAAAGTCCACACCAAGACGAAATAACAGCAATCAACCAACAGCAGAAGGAAACTGGCGAGAGAATCAATTGGAGAGCTACCTCCCCGGAAATGCTGAGTACAGGCGAAATTTCTGCACTGGGCCAGGGTTAAACTCAGGCGATAGGAGCAACAATTCAGGCTGCCACAGCTAGTAACAGGATGAAAGAAAGAAGTAAAGATGGATGGAGAAAGATCAGAATCTAATGCAACACCTACAACACCTACAACAGCACTAACCTTCTTACCAAAATTCTCAAAATGTATATCACCGAGCCCATCAACAAAGTCACTAAGACACGAATCACCTGCCAAAGAGACACGGAGAACTGAAGCGCAGATACATAGGGCGCAAAAGACAAGTTTAATGGAATCAAACAACCGGAATGACTCCGAAACTTCATGGCTGAAGCTATTAAGCTCTACAACAAGCCCAATAACAAATAAATAGTCTCTACAAGACATAAGCAAAACTAAATCTAAGGAAAAAAACCTGCGAGAAAAAAATCGCTCAGATCTAATAAAGAGGCAATTCACCCTGGCGAGGAGACAGGAAAAAACACTGGAAATAACCAAAGCAGGAACAACTTCAACCCCAAATTCCAGCAACAGCTTGCCTCACCAAGAATGTGCAGACTACTTATCCTACCAAAAGTTTGAACATAGCGCCAGCGCAACCCACCCGGGGCTGCTTTTATCAGTAATAGAAACACTTCAGTCGTCAGCAAAGGCACTAAACTGGCAATCTGATAAAATGGATGTTCAAATCGATCTAATAAATACCATAGCTCATTATATTGCGGGGATTGATACCAAACTGGACAAATTGAATAATCTGATAATAACAGCCCAATCAAAGTACACACTGGAACAAAGCCCCTTTTCCCGTGGCCCAATCATAGACAAACTGAGCCTCCTTCCCAATCTTATAGAACAAATATTGGCATTCAAAGAATCAGGCTTGCTTTCCTCCAAAGTTAAATCAGCTGACAACAATACACAATGTTCTCCCTTCAAAAAATCAGATAAAGAAAAGCAAAAAGGGAAGATTCTGGGAAAAGTAAGTCTGTAGTCAAATACACTAATCCCAAACAATCAAACTACATTGACTAGACGTAATAAAAAAAGCGAAACGAAAGCAAGGAATAAACAAACAGCAGGGAACACGGAGGAAGGGGTGAGAAAGTTCCCTATATTCACTACAGCTAAAATAAAGGGTCACAAATTAAATATGACAAGATTATCCATAGATCTGCGGGACCTATTGCTCAAATCATCCAAAAAACAGCCTCTATCAAAAAAAGGAAGGGCTGATCTACTCCCAAAGGAAGAAAGCCACTATTCTACGTACAACACAGTAGAGTCCACAGGTGACATAAGAGACACAGATGTAAGCCCGAGGACGAGTGCGGGCCACGCCACACAGAAAAAACACACACCAAACCAACAGAGTAAGTCTCGTATAGATGGCGTTAGGGCAAAAAGTACCCTCAAAGGTAACGCGGGCTCTCCCCAAATAAGTGGACAAACAGGGTGCCCACGCAGCTCCGAGACAAGTCCACAACATAAAAAGGTAAGGCAAAATATAAAATCTATATTGACTGGGCCTAAATTCAACGTTAATCTGGAAAAGTGGCCCAACGGGACTACACGCCCCGCACAAGGCAAAGAAGAATCAAACCCCAGACAAAGCAAAGATACAAGGCATGGCACGAGGGACCAATGACCAAGGCCAGCTTGGAAAGGTAAACAACAACCAAGAGGAATCAACTATAACCGCTAAAGGCATTGAAATTCGGAATCTTCCGGTAGGGGTAGAAAAGAGCTCACGCCCTACCGCTGATATAAAGATCCTACTACATCATGGAGGCCGAAGTGTAAATATAAATAATAAGGAGGAAGCCAGCCCTGTGGGAGGGGCAGAGGCGGACTACATGAGAGACTCCCTGACTGACTTTGACACAAACGGGGAACCGGGGAAAGAGATTAATCAGCCCAAATGGCCACTGACATCCCAACATGCAGAATTAAGCAATAAACAGGCAAGTGGTATACACGTAACACAAACTTCTTCCTCGACGGGGCTTCATTACAGAATTAGAACGAACTGCAGACCTGAACCAAAAATAAGTGTCGGTAGTTGGATTAGTAAGGACGACCAACATCTTAAACAGCTGCTTTTTACACAAGGATATGAAATACTGGGAATGCATGACATTCTCATTAGGGGCAATATATTTAAACTCTACGCCAACATTCAAGGGCTACAACACCTAACAACAGCGGATTTACTTTCAGTCGAATTCCGTAAGCATGAAAACAACAACACACTGGAGCAAACACTTACAATATGGCGAAGAGAGGAGATTACACAGTTAATATTGTCCTCAAGGAAAATATTCGATACATGGGGGTTAAGGCTCTCAAGACTGGCAAAACCACGTTATCCAGGCCCATTCAGGGAACCATTGGTTCCATCTGACTACTTCCTGTTTGGGCGCCAGGATACCCGTAGGGTGACAGTTGCGCGTTACAAATAATAAATACAATACAATACAATACAATACAATTGGTGAGGAAGGGCAAAATAAACACACGCTAGACAAAAAAGAGCAGGTTCACTCAGTACTACGGAACGCAAGAGGGAACAGTCCACCACCAGCAAAACATCTTTTGACCAACTTAGGAAAACAAGTAAATACCAAAGATGACGTCGATTACTGGCGCTGGCTAACTGGAACACTGAACAAAGAGAAAGACAACTGACCCTGCCAAAAACCATCAAAGGATAATAGCCAAGACATCTTCCATCTATTATCATGGAACATAGCCGGTGCCAGGAAATGGCTGGAAGACGGTTTGCCCCTCTACAATTGGGCATCATGTAACATCATCGCCCTCCAAGAAACATGGGCATTAGAGGGGCTACCACTCGTTGGATACTCGTCTTTAGCACTCCAGCAGTAAAAATCAGCAAATATGGCCGCCCAAAAAGGGGGGCTATCAGTCTACATTGCGACGGACATTAACATCAGATCAGAGCAAATAGCCTTGCACAGGCCAAACATGCAATTAATAAAACTGCCATTTCCCGGCCGAGCGACCCCTGTATTACTGGTGAACTCCTATGTACCTCCTTATGTGAATGAGAAACTAGTCCTGTTAAACCTGGGAAGTCATCTTAACAGGTGACTTCAACTCAAATTTAATCCATACACCAGATGAGGATGAAAAGCTAGCTGCAGACAACGAATTCTGGAACGTGACACCACAATACCATCTCAAAACCGAGAGTCATGATCCAGCTGGACAACAACTGGTAACAACCTTGGAATATCTTGGCCTATGGTTCCTCAATGGGAGAACTCCAGGCGATAATCCGCCACAGTACACCCATCTGGGAGGCTCGAACACATCAAGACTCGACTACACAGCAGTCTCACTTCCATTATTGCCCTTTGTTAAGCAATTCTCAATTGAATTTACATCAAAAAGTGACCATTCATACCAGCATATCTACTTCAATTTAAAGTTCACCAAACATCGTAACACTAAGATATTCATAGAAAGTTCCTCCTCTACTAACCTGAAACAATTGAATTGGACAACGGCCAACATTGTAGATCTTCAGGTAAAAGTTCAGGGAATAAAAATGGGAAGTGAGACAACCATAGGTAACCAGATTCAAAAATGGGAGAGCTTCATGGAAAAGTTACAACAATCATGTCCACTTCTCATAAAAAAAATACAGGCCCCAACCCACAATATCTCACTTCCAAAAAGTCTGGTTAAACTCAAACTAGAAATAAGGAAAAACGCAGGAGCACTAAAAAAGACAACTATGTCATCAAAATAATGGGTCCAAAGACAGAATCTCAAGAAAAATATAAAAAAGTAATGTGGGAAGACAAAAGAACTCTGAAGGATGACTTCTGGGCAAAATTACTCTGCACTGCAAAGAATACCAACTCAAGTGCATTTTGGAGAATCATCAATTGACTAAACCATCTTGCAAACCCAATATCATCAAATGTCCAAGAAACGGACTGGGTAGCACTATTAATAAAGAGATTCTCGGATGCAATACAAGATCTTCCCAATACATGCTCTGAACAACAAATTAACAACAAAAAGGCGTCACAAAGAATAATGAGCTCCATAACCTGTGGTCAACATATAACTCCCTGCACAATGTAGCATACCCGAATAAAGAATGCAGTTCAACTCAACCCCCAGATATGGGTCAACGGCCATCATTGCCCTATCAAGAAGATGCACAATCAATTGAGAGCAATGAAACAGCAGACAGGCTCGGACACCCAGGTTTCTGTGAGGAAGACATAAGAAGAATACTTAGGAAGAGCCGCGGCAGTGGAGGTCCAGGCCGGAACGGCATCCCCCCATTAGTTTTTAAATCTGACCCGGATTTCTGTAGTGGAAGTTTTAAAAAACTATTTGATGAGGTAGAAAGTGAATACCAAATTCCATAAAACTGTCAAGGTTCAATAATTTCACCTCTCTTCAAAGGTGGGGACAGAACATCCCCAGCAAACTACAGACTGATCGCTCTCCTGGATGTAGATGAGAAGCATTATACATCATTACTCCTTGAAGATCTGATCAGCTGGTCTGATAGCATAAAGAGAATCCCGCCAAATCAAACAGGCTTCAGGAAAGGGAGCGGGACAATGACAAACATCTTATCACTCTCACTGCTAGCTGACAAATATTTACGAAGGAAACAGCAGCTGCATCTCTGTTTCATTGACCTAAAGGTGGCCTTCGACAGCGTAGATCGAAATATCTTATGGGGGAAACTGCGCAATTGGAATATTCCAGGGGAAACACTTAGAGGAATCCTGCTCCTATATTCTAACACATGGATGGAAGTAAAATTGGGGGACGGAGCGCCGCTATCAAGAAAAATCAAAACAAGCAAAGGGCTTAAGCAAGGCTGTATTCTGGCCCCTCATCTTTTCAATCTTTTTATGGCAGACCTAGCTCCAAGTCTTAACAAGATTGCATCCCATCCACCCAAACTAGGCTCATTAACTCTAACCCATTTATCCTACGCGGACGACGTCGTACTGATGAGTCTAACTAAGATCGGCCTTTAAATGTCACTTGAGGGATTGGCGTAATTTATAACCAATAACAACCTGGAGATAAACAACACAATGCTCAACATCAGACGACGGACAGTCAATCAATATACCCAATTGGAGGGGAAAAAGATAGAAGCAGTGCCTAATTATAAGTACTTGGGCTTTTACTTTGACAATCAACACAATCACCAGCAGCAAAAAGCCTACATCGTCCAGAGAGCAAATGCCCTATTGTTCGCCTTTAGGTCTCTAACAAAAAAGCTCAAGGGGCCATCATACAAACCCCTATTGCAACAATAAAAGCCAAGGTGCTCCCTACGCTGTCATACGGCAGCATAGCCCTCCATGGGAAAGACGCAGACCTGCTGAACAAAGTACAGACGGCCATATACAAATCAATCTTTCAAATCAACCAGGGTGCTTCACCAGCACAGACCAGATTAGAATTTGGAGTATAAATGAAACACTGGGAAGGAAGTATGCAACTATCAAGCATTGGTATAGTTCGAAACAGAATGCAGCAGCTTCAGAACTGCACAAGGCCTTGTAGGATGAAATAAAAACTGACGCAAAGTCCCCTTATAATCAATTCCTAAACAAAGCTTTAACAGACACCTGCACAAGAAACCTCTGGGAAACTAATCTGCCCTATCCAGCCTTTAAGCAAGCCATAAATAAATCAGCAAAATTCCATTCACTTCTAGCTGACAAAACCACTTTCAGCACAAGAAAACACGCCAGGATGGTTATATCCAAATATAAAACACTCACTCCAGCTCCATATATAACAATTACGTTTCCGGTCCACAGAAAACAGCAGCTAATGGCGCTACACTTGGGAAAATTTCCATCTACCATGGACCAGCCAACCAGGGTCCATGATGGACCCAAAGACTGCAGACTATGTGTGAACAGTAAGGAGGACTTCATACATCTTGTCTGCTTTTTCCAGAATTCAGCCCATGCACAAGGCATCTTCCTAAAAAAAGCCATGAACGACCGAGGCATAAGAATGTGCAGAGCGGCGATCATGGCAACCCTAAATCCAACTGACACTCGTTTGAATTGCCTACTAATAAAGTTCCTTCTGGCTCATGCACATGCTTTGAAATGTAACCCGATGCCATGCCTAGAAAAGGCCAATAGGATGGCTGACTCTGCGGTAGAGGGGTCTCCCGAACATAGCACAGAATAGCATTAGAACATCGGGAGGAATATTTTACATGGACCAACAAATGCTTTTGATCAGTTTTAAAATTGTATATTGTGTATATTAAAATGTTTAATTTTTAAAAGAAAATATTTGCACTAGAAACTGAAAGTTTTACCATTCAGGGAAATAGAATGTAGACAAACATTAAGAGTTTCATCTGTAGCACTTGATTTTACAAAATGTATTGTTATGGTTTTAATTAACTGAAACAATAAACTTTTCACTTCAGACTACTGGACTGACGGGAACAAGCTACACCTGTAGCAATAATTGGGAGGTACGGGTCCCTCCAGTGCGGAGACCACTACAGCAGACACATCAGGATTTGAGAGCGGCTGGTGGAGCATGGAACATGGCAAGACTTCCAGGCATTGGGAGATCAGCGATTGTCTCCATAGGTGACTAACAGTGCACCTCTAGACCCCTAGCTGGTGGAGGATCCCTACATAAGCTGCAATACCTGAAAGTATAGGTCCCTCGGCACTGCAGCCTTATCTTTAGGGCTGGCTGTTGGAAGCAAGAACAGAAGGGCCCCAGGGCCTGGGGGCCACCCTCTCATGGCACAAACAGAGAGTAAGAGACATAACTGGCCTGCTTCCATACATAGTGTTGGGCCACAGTCCCCATTAAGCACCTACAACGGATTGGTCTTAGAACTCCTTTGGCCTTCGGGCACCCAACGGACAATCATAGAAGCCTAATTATAACCCTGCAAGTATCAGCAAAGACCTTGCGTTGCTCAAGCCAGCACACTCCTATGAGTCAAGAACGCTCTGAAGCAGTATCTCTATAAGTACCTTGTGGGTGCAATTGGTAGATCCCGGCAAGCCACAGCATAGGTGCACACGTCAGGGTCCAGAAGAATAGCCACCACCTGCTTAGAGGTAGCGGAAGAGAAGTACAATGGTGGAGCATGCGACGGTATTGAGCCTGCTGAGGAGCCAGACAGCGTACGGACCTCCCGCCGAGCTCTGGTTGCGCTGAGTCGGACTCATGGCTACAGCACACATGACGAGGGACAGAACTGTGAGAGAGATGCTTCTAAAGCAAACTGGAGCTTTGAGCTCAACAAACACCAAACATGCAGATGAGGGCCCATCGGAGACAGCTGAGAGTGGTGATGGGCCAGCTACCAAGGCTTTTATGTTGGAGTTGTTCTCCTTCTGAAAAGACGGCTTTCAAGAGCTGACGGTCCAACTCACCACTGATATAAAGGAGATAAGACGCGATTTAGAAGACGTTGGTGAATGGGTGGCCACCCTAGAGAAGCAGCAATCGAACAGGGAAGAGGAACTTCACATGATGCAACAAGATCTAATCCAACTGCAGGAGCAGCACCTTGACCTACAGAAGCACGCCGAGGACCTCGAGAATCGCTCTCGAAGGAACAATGTTCGGATGCGGGCTGTGCCTTGGAGAGCGGAGGACGATCTGCGGTCCTACGTCCTAGCCCTCTTTTGACAGGTGCTGGGCAAAGAGGACGCGAAAGACATTCAAATGGAATGGGTGCACGGAGTGGGCCTTCCTAGAGGAGATAAGGTGCCACCGCCGGACATTCTTGTCTGCGTCCACGATTTTCACCTGAAAGAGCTGATAATTCGCAAGTCCCAAGAGTCTCAGCCCATACAATTCCGAGGCCATACGCCCATCCTCTTTCAGGACCTAGCAGCGTCTACCTTGTACAAGCAGCGAGAATTCAGAGCAGTGACCTCCCACCTCAGAGAAAAAGGAATTCTGTACTCCTGGGGCCACTGCATCCTCTTTACGTATCAGGGGCACCTGCGGCAACTTCATTCTCTCAAAGATGCACTCGAATGCTGGGTCTGGAGGGTTCTTCCCCAGTGGAGCAAGAAAAGGGGCCTTGAGACACCTCTGCGTTTAGGTTCTCACACTGGCAGCAAGTTGGTAGGCCTGTATCTAAGCCTAAGCCGGCCCCAGAGAGCAAAGAAGGAGAAGCGGTTTTCACTTCACTGTCTCAGCCCTCTGAACGCCCACCCACCCTTGATTCAATTCATAATGAAGCTCTGGTATGGGCTCCTTTAGAGGCGGCCGGGGGCAGGTGAGGTCAGTCCATAATCCCTGCTGGAGATGTACTCTTGATGACCTGCAATGATAAGGTACTTTTTCACATGACCCTGCATTTGGGCCATGTCCTCCAAGGTTTTCCTGTCACAGACAAACTTTTGCCTCTTTATGTTGCACTGACTTGGGGTATTGGGGGGATTTTGTTGTTTTTAAAAGTTGTTAATTTTCTTTTTTGGGGTCTCCGCAGAAGTCTCTATAGCCCTTCTGACCTACCCTTACTAGATAGCATATGCCCACAGAATACCAGGAGTTAAGAGAGGGTGGATTGAATGCTAGTCGTCAATATGCCCTCATCCCTCCACTATAGGTAGGAATCTGAAGGTCATAAACCTTAATGTTCGGGGATTGAATAATCCAGTAAAGAGATCAGCTATCCTCTCCCTGCAAGAGAATTCAGGGGGTGATATATGTCTCCTACAGGGTCTGGTAGGGATAAAATCCGCTTGGTCTGGGGCGATTAGGTCTGCCATTAGGGGGTTAAGACACGCTGCTAAAATGCTGGTGAATTTTTTTACATGAAGATTTAGTAAAGAGATGGGTCTGTAGGACCCACAGTCCAGCGGATCCTTGAAGATGGCGGCCACTGACATGGAATCAGTCGCCGCCCCTGACTTTAAAAATGAATTAAATACTTTTTTCAAAAAGGGAGCCAGCTCCTGACAGTAGGACTTACAGAACAGGGCTGAGAAGCCATCCAGCCCCGACTTACCCAGTTTTAGGTAAGAGATTGCGGAGATAACTTCTTCTATGCGTGTGTGCTGGTCAATTTTTTCCGCCGTGGTTTTTGGTAAGGCGGATATGGCACAGAGAGAGGGTTTTGCATCGGTGGGTCCTGTCCTGTGTAGGGAGTCTGATAAAAAGCTTGAAAGGCATCTACTATCAACTGGACAATTGGACACAGCTAGCGTTGGCTTGGTTTTGGAAATCACAGCTGTCAAAATGACAATCCTCCCCCGCATTCTTTTCCTACTCCAAATCATTCCAATGGCACCAACCCGAAAGCATTAGACCAACAACAGACACTAATCAATAAGTTTGTCTTGGGGGGGGAGAAACCTCGCATATCATTACCCCAAATGGCCCTCCCAAAAAAAGATGGAGGAGTTGGGCTCCCTTTGATCCACTGGTACTATCAGGCACTGTTCCTCCCACACATTGTAAAACAAAACAGACCACTGTCTGGTAAACACTGAGACTTAATGGACCAAATGGTTGCTTGGGTTAACATCTGGTGCAAGATATGGCTACACCGCAAACACAGAGCTTAGGGTCTATATTCTCCCCGTTACATCCCCAAAGATGAAGGTTTTGGATGTGGTAGCTTGCAAAAGTGGCTGGACCACTTTTCCTTCGCCAATGACACCGATAGTAGATAATCCGGACTTTCCACCGGACTGAGATTCGGCAGTGTTCTAACGATGGTGCGAAGAGGGAGGCAAACAACTTGGATCTCTCTTTAACACTAAAGGAATGATCCTGTTCAACCAGCTGAAATGCGATAATGGCCTCCTGCCATCCAAGGAGTTTTCATATCAAGAACTAAGCATTGGGCTACATCACCCTCCTACCAGCCTGGGGTGCCCCGACCACTTACCACATTCGAAAAATGGTTGGTGTGCAAGAAAGAGGACCAGCACCTCATCTCTGTGTTGTACACCACATTTACCTCCAGTCATTCAAGGAGATGAACAAAAGCCCAAATCAGAGGCATCTCTCAGATAAAGAATGGGATACAATAATTTATCGCACACACCATACAGCACATAACATAGCAGGCGTGGAATCCACCTTTAAGGTTTTCTCGTACTGGTATTATACGCCTGCACAAATACACAAATGGGATACTAGCAAATCCGACCTTTGCTGGAGGGGGTGTGGGATGACAGGCCGCTTAATGCATTGGCTGTGGCACTGCCCCAAATTGCTGGGTAATGGACTGGGGTCCTAGATAACATTGATGAGGTGGTTGATACGTCTATACCTAGATTCCCGGCCCACACCTTACTAGGGTTCTCAAATCCCCTAACTTTTCCTCTACGCTCCATGAAAGGCAGGCAAATAGCGCTTGCGCTTTTAGCAGCACGTCAAGCCATATTGGTTCACAGGCGGACCCGACGATTCCTGAATTCACTGCTTGGCTCTATACAAGCTGGATAATCCTAGCAATGGAACGCATGTTGTTGGTGGCAGAACACAAGGGAGATCATATGCTGACCTATGGGCTTTTTTGCATCTACTATCCAAGGAACTGCATGAAATTGCTTGCCCCAAATACCTCACAATTCTTAAATTGCTGCAGCAAAATGCTCCTACAACAAGGTTATAGCGATCATTGAAGGGAACATCTAGGAAGCTTTCTACCCCGGCGCTTGGGAATAGGGGTGCAGCTGGACTGGTGTGGAGGGGGGTGGGAGCAGGGGGGATGTTTTTTTTTAAAGTTTTCCTTTTCTTATCCTTACCTTTTTGTTATGAATTATAAAATCTAAGCTTGTGTTGCTTTGACACACTTACTGAGAAGCTGCCGGCCGCAGGGTTGTGGGGTTGTAGGCATATAGCTGTGTGATGATGCAAGATACACGCTTTGCCTGCTGGTGGATGTAGGCATGAAGCTATGTTCTTTTCCTGGGACTCATTATAATGTTAATATAAAGATTGGTTCCATAAAAAAAGGCTCCAAATCAAACCCATACAACTATAGACAAATCGCCCTCCTAGATGCCACTGAAAAGATCTTCGCAGCATGCATATTGGACCACATAAAAGACTGGAAATGTTCAAATGGAGTGATTCCTATGACACAGGCTGGCTTCCACACAAATCATTCAGTTACTGACAATATTGCTATCCTTCAGACTGTCCTTATGTAGTGTTAAAGTCACAAATAGTTTACTGTGATTTTATTGTTTTTTCACCACTTTTGATGACGTGGATAGGCCAACATTACAGAAAAAGTTAGAGAGTTTAGGTAATCCCCACTATCTCCTTACAATAATCATTTCTTTGCATACAGTAACTTGGTGTAGAGCCCAAATGGGAGAAAAGGGCTTAACCAGACCAATTGCCGTGTTGAATGGATTGAAACAAGGTTGCCTTCTCGCTCCCATGTTGTTTTCCATTTACATAAGTGACCTACCAGGGTACTTTTCCCAAATTAATAATTCTCCACCAAAATTAGCACAAAGAGATATCCATAGCCTAATGTATGCCGACGACATTGTTATACTCGATCGTACCCCAATTGGTCTACAGAGAAACTTAAACAAATTACATTGAGACAAAAAAGAAAACTTTTTGGTCCCTAACATTTCAAAAAACAAAATATTACCTTTCAGAGGAAGAAGGAAATCTCTTCCTTTCACATCGTCATTAGGAGGTAACCCTATCGAGATAGTGAAAGAATACGCTTATTTAATTTGAATCTTTTCGTATATTCTACAAAATGCTCCCCATTTCTAACATCTCGGGCGAAAGGCAGACACCCATGTTGGGGCATTACAGAGACTTTATTGCTCAAATGGAAAGAGAAATTTTCAATACCTGCTGGAGGTTTACCGTATGAAATCTCACCTATTCTATTTTATGCCTTGGAATATATACAGATTAAAACCTGGCAACCAGTAAAAGTGTAAGAAGGGATTATTCTACGGAAACTGCTAAAAGTCACCCAATCAGTCCCGGCACAAGCCTTACGTCTCGAGCTTTCTTTAACAAGCATATATGCTAGAGCCTTTCCAACATTATAAGGTGGGCCTTTAACCTTTTACGTGCTGTCCCTGGCTCCCTATGATACATATTTAAATTGGAGACTTTTAGAGTTGAATCAGCACAGCATACTTTCAATAGGAACCTTAAAATATCCCTCGATGTATCCCAATGTACTGTAGCACTTTTGCAGGCTCGGTCTCCAGCACATCTGAAGCTCTTTCTGAAACATCTGACCCCAAGAATAAGTTTTGAATTCGATATAGAACATTATAACCAATTAAAGCACTTTAAACAATTTGTGGAAAATATAGTGTATAAAACACCGAGCACTTTTTCAGTTTCAATTAGAACATAGAGAAGGCACTGCATCCTTCTTCTGGGATTAGGAATCCTCCCTTTAAAAGTATCTAGATGGAACCCCGACGAAAATCACTCAGGTAATTGTGATTTGTGTAATGGTGAAGCACAAGACCTTTCTCACCTATTATTAATGTGTTCAAATCTGACCCTGGATGAGGCTCTGCAACAATTTATAAAGCCCATTTGCTTTAAATACAATGCTATATTAAATAATTCAAGATTCATTTATGTTGCGCAAGTCTACCCCAAATGAATTTGTTTGTCATAACTTGTTTACATTTTTAAAGAGTTTTTTAAAGCTGTTTTAAAAGCTGATACATATAACAGTCTTATACGTATGTATTCTGTATTTGTCTACCTCAATTTGCCATAACCTGTTCAAGTTTTTAATGAGTTTTTAAAGTTGTTTATAAAAGTGCAAATATAACTGCTTTGTACCTATTTATTTGTATTTGATGACCTCAGTTGAGGTTTGAATAAAAAAAAAATAGATGATTGAATAAGACTTGACACTGTTTTTTTAAATCTCAATCCAATGTACCAGAAACACATCACACACAGGGCATACAGTAGCAGATCCTACTACCGGTACCGCACTGAACACCAACCATACAAATACATTAAATATACCAATTGCAGATAAGATAAGAGAACTATATCTAGGACATTAAAATATTCACTTAACAACCAGCAAGGTTTTCAATCACCTAATTCCAACTACATGATTCAGTGTATAACTATTTTGTTAGTGATTGCTTCATTATGTACATTTCAGTTACTGTTCAAATGGTTTACTAGTTCCATATCCACTCCAATTCATATATAATTAATTATTTCTGGTCTTTACATGTATGTTACAGGCTATATAACTAATATTCAAAATGTAATACACTGAGCTGACACAAAACTGACATTATTTATATATAAGCACATAATCAATATCCTCATTTTTAACATACTGCATAATTCTCTTTGCTGATACTCAAATATTAACACTCTTTCACTTCAAATGTGTTCTCATAGAAAATGATTAGTACCATTCTCTGTAAGAAACAACTACTAATGACAAATTTTCCCTCTTTGACACCACGAGGATTCACAAAGCTAAAACATAAATTCAAAACAACACCTTTAAGGTTTATAACTCTTTACATGTTACAATACCTAGTTTTCTGAGTGTCTACGTGTATGTGTAAGAAGGTGCATAAGTCTGAGTGGGTCTGTGAGTACACATGTCAGTTTCTGAGTGAGTGTGTAAGTCAGGTGGGAGTGTCTCAGTGGGTCTAAGAGTGCCTGTATCAGTGTCTGACTGGGTTACTCAGAGGTTGCGTAAGTGTCTTAATACCTGCATCAGTGCCTGACTATGTCTGTGAGTGGGTGCATGTGTCTGAGTCGGGTCTCTTAGTGGGTGCATAAAAGTTTGAGTAGGTCTGTGAGTGGGTGCCTGAGTCTCTGAATGGGTCTGTGAGTAAGTCCATGAGTGTAGGTCTGTGAGTGAGTTCATGCACATCTGAGTGGGTCTGTTAGTGGGTGAATGAGTGAGTGGGTCTCTGAGAAGGTCTGTGAGTGTCCTAGTGGGTCTGTGAGTGAGTGTGTAAGTCTCTGAATTGGGCTGTGGTGGGTGTGTGACTCACTGTGTGGGGCTGTGAGACTTTGCATGACTTTTTTGAGTGTCTGAGTGAGTGGTGGATGGATTCCTGAGTGTGTTTGTGACTTGGTGCATAATTGTGTCAGTGGGTCCATGAGTGTCTCAGTGGGTGCTTGAGTATCTGAGTGGGTATCTGAGTGGGTGGGTGAGTCTGAGTGGATGCATGAGTCTGTGATTATGTGTATGACTCTCTGAGTAGGACTGTGCGTGGCTGCATGAGTCCCATGGGGTTGTGAGTGGGTGCATGAGTCAATGAGTGGGTCTGTGAGTGAATGCATGAATCTCTCACTTGGTCTGTGAATGAGTGTATGAGTCTCTGAGTGGCCAGTGAGTGAGTGGTACAGTCTTCCACTGGGTCTGTGAGTAGTTGCCTGAGTCTGAGTGGGTCTCTGAGTGGGTGCATATACCTTTGAGTGAGTCTGTGTAAGGTGAATGAGTATCTAAGTGGGTCTGTGGTCAGGGGCGAGTGAATAACTGGGTCTGTGACTGGGTGCCTCAATTTCTGAGTGGGCTTATAAGTGGGTGTATGAGTGGGTCAGTGGGTTTGTGAGTGAGTCTTTAAGTGGGTCTGTGACTGGGTCCATGAGTCTCTGAGTGGGTCTATGAGTGGGTGGGTGAGTGTATGAGTAGCTTTGTGAGTGGGTGGGTGACTATCTCAAGTCTGTATGTTGATGCGTGACTCTGAGTGGATCTGTGTGTGAGTGCCTGAGTCTCTGAGTGGGTCTGTGAGTGTCTGAGTGGGTCTGTGAATAGCTCCATAAGCCTCTAATTAGCTGAGTGAGTGGGTTTGTGAGTTTCTGAGTGGGTCTCTTAGTGGATGCATGAATCTTTGTGTTGGTCTGTCAGTGTGTGCATGAGTGTTTGAGTAGGTCTGTAAGTAGCTCCATGAGCATCTCACTGGGTGAGTGGGTGTGAGTGTCTGAGTGGGTCCGTGCATGAGTGTCTGAGTGTCTGAGTGGGTGTGTGAGTGTCTGAGTTGGTCTGTGAGTGGGTTCATGAATGTCTGAGTAGGTTTGTGATTGGCTCCATGAACCTCTGACTGGGTGAGTGAGGGGATGCATGGGTGAATAGGTATGTTAGTCTCTGAGTGGGTCTGTGAGTGGGTACATGAGTGTCTGAGTGGGTCTGTGAGTTGGTGCATGAGATTCTGAGTGGCTGAGTGAGTTGGTGCAACAGTGTCAAAGTAGTTCTGTGACTGGGTGTATGACTCTGTGGGTCTGTGAGTGCACACATTAGTATACAAGTGAGTGTGTGAATGTATATTTTTTTGGGCAATGTTTGCTACTCCACCGGCAAGCTACAAAGGGTACCGCTCTGAGTGTCCTAATAGGGCTGTGACTCCAACCACTTGGAAAGAAAATAATTGAGGCCATTTTCCTACTCATAAGGGGTCTCTCAGATACCCCTAAAATGCACCTAAGTGGTCAGGGTACTGCTACCCTGACCCCTTCTATAGTTTTACATTTCAAGCCTATATGGTTAGACGTTTTACTTTAGTAATTGCTTTTTACAGTAGTGGTTCAGAAGAGAAAGGACTATTCACTGAGAACTGTCGCTTACGTGATAAGTAAGTTCAGTAAATCAAAAGGTTACAGTGAACTGTGTGCTGTACGTCTCTCAGCTGGGTCATCTCCTTATTTAAAAAAAATGTAAATGCTATTTCATGAAGAATACTGAAGTTTACTGGATGATATCATCAGTGATGTAATTTGAGATGTCATGAGTGAAGTCACTCCCCACGTCATGAGTGAAGTAATATGTGGGGTCATAAGCAAATGCATTGCATGGACATATGTTATAGTTAGTTCAGGTAACTTAGACTGCAGTATGTCTATGGTTTTCTGTGTGTAACATTTGAGCCTAACTATATGTCCCTGTATCATTTGTTTTTTTCTGTACATTTCTTAGTTTTTTTCATTCTATTTCCTAAATATGAAATCCCTGTAGCCTTTCTTTTTCAATTTACTAATATACATTTTCACAAGTTTATGAACACATTTTATTCACACATTCATTCATTCTTATTATATATTTTAAAACTAAAAAATATGAAATGAAGGTAAGGTAACCTATGTAGTCTGTCTATGAATGCAATGCACCAAGTCTTTCTTTTTTAAATGTATTTCATGGATCCCTGGATCTGTTGCAAATTCTTAGACAAATAAGGGGTCTTCCGGTTATCTTGCACACATTCAATACTAAAACAACAACACATTTAATACAAACATGTGCTATTGAAATTTCTATAAGTGTGTCACTGCCTGTGTATGGGTGTGTGAGTGGCTGTGATAGTGACTGTATGGGTGTGTGAGTGGCTATATGGGTGTGCGAGTGGTTCTGTGGATGTGTGGTTAGGTATGTAAGTGACTGTGTGGGTGGTTTTAGGGGTTTTTGAGTGGGTGTCTGAATGGCCATATGGGTGTGTGAGTATGTGTTTGAGTGAGTATGTGAGTGTCTGCATGGGTGTGTGAGTGGGTAACAGAGTGACTGTATGTGCGTGTCATTGGTTTTGATGTATGGGTGGATGTGTAGGTGGCTCTGCTGGTCTGTGAGTGGGTTTGGAAGTGGTTGTATGGGTGTGTACATGGCTCTGAGACTGGCTCTATGGCTGTGTGAGTGGGTGTCTGAATGGTTGTGTAAGTGTGTGTGTGTGTGTTGTGAGTGTGTTTTGGGTATGTGAGTGGGTATGTAGGTCACTGCATGGGTCTTATGAGAGTAGATGTGTGACTGGCTGTATAAATGTTGATGTGGGTGTGTGAGTGCCTGTGCGGGTCTGTGAGTGGATGTATGACTTCTTCTCTGGGTCTCTAAGTGGATATGTGAATGTCTGCATGAGGGTATAAATCAGTATATGAGTGGTTTATGGGTCCCTGACTGGGTGTGTGAGTGATTTAGTACAAATGTACTGTAAGCCCACCTTCAAGGTAGTCAACAGCTTCCTCCTCCCTAGACATACTTTAGCCACAATATAAAGTGCCATCAGTCCAAGGAGACACATTCTTCCAATACCAATATATTAAAATTACATTCTGGTCCTACCCAAATAGTGAGCCACCTGATGAGGGGAAGTTATCCAATAATATCATTCAAGTATTGAAGGCCAGACTCTTGATGGACCAGTTAAGAGGGTAAACATTGTGAGATGCCCAAACGCCTTCTACAACATTTCTTCTTGATAGCCTGTAGAGAAACTATGACTATACAACTCCAAATATGCCCCCCATACATGCCAACAGATACTCATCTAGCTTGATATTATTTAAACAGAGGCCCTATGGGTTTCTTGCCCAATCCTGAGGCAAGGACAGAAATGGATCTAATTTTCCTCATTAAAGCAATCATCTTGCTTATCCAGAGAGGGGACCAAGTAGAGGCACTATCCAAATTAACCCCTAAGTAAGGATGGAAGAAACCTTTCCAACAATAAATTTCATCAAAACCATTCATCTTAAAAACTATTCATAAATAGCTACTCCTGCCTCAACAGTTACTATTGAAAGCAGTTAATTGTAAAACAAACAGAGGAGTGAGCAACAGTTTGAAATGTATCTATTAGGCAGTCAGCCTAAGTCCCCTACAGTTCCCATCGGTGAAAAGGAAGTGGAAAAAGGAATCTGTGAAGGTGAATAGATGAGTGTACATCTGTGGGAGGGTAAACTAGAAATGTTGATGCTTGTCAGTATGTGGATGTTTGAAGATTGGTAAATTATTGTTATGGGAACACTGCCAGGTAATTGTGATTGAAGCATATGGTGAAATACGTCACCTATGAAAACACTCTAGTGGTAGAATAATGTTATGGTGCTACCATTTGTCTACAGATAAATCAACCTACTTAGGAAGTATGTTTGAGAGATATGACATTGCAATCTCTCATTAATATTTTGGAGTGCATACATAAAACAGGGCACTATACCTGCAAATTAAAATCTGTAATCACAAAACCGGTCCTAATCTTTAACTCTGCTAAATGTGTTCTTTTGTTAGTCTAATCGAGCCTCCTTCAAAAAATACCCAAAGTGCTCATTATAGTTTTCTTCCTCCCCAGGTATTTTTTCAGGAAAAAGACTGCTTTTCATGCATCACATTTGTCACTGGAGAACACAAAAGTCTAAAAACAACCTCTCCCCTCCAATAAAATGCACAGTTGATAAATTGTTACTCTTTTGATGCACCAGTATTCCAACTGGACATCAAAGGATTTCCAATTCACCTCCCTGCAGATTGTTACAGTCAGCACTGTCCAGTGTTCTTATCCAGTATTTATCTCTGCCAGTGTCTAATTCTCCTTACAAAAAACCACATAAGTGCTGGTTCACTCCCTGGACTATGTGCATGACTTCTACATTTTTAAGAGTGCCATAACCCACCCTTAAAAAGAAACCAGGATAAGGGTAGGAAGGTGGCTGCAGTGACTTGTCTATGGAATTGCCCAGAGGACACATACACTAATTTAGTCAACACTAACCTGCAGGAGCACACTCAGGCATCTCACCATAGTAATTTTCATTCACAATGGAATATGTCTAGGTTTTCTCTGTTTATTCATGCCGTTCTTCCTGATAAGGATGTACTACCAAGAGGACTGCAAAGTCAATGCACCTGCTGCAAACCTTTCTACACACTTCATACACTTCAAAGGGATAATAAACCAAGCTCCCTGATCAAACCCATATCAAAACCCCTGGACACCAGTTAATATGTCCAACTATGTATTTACACAGTCTCAAAGGATTCCCTGCATCAGCCAAACACTTATGCATGTAAATATGTAGAAGCACTGTAGAAATTGCATTATTTCTCTGTAAATTATATAGATACATGCTTATGACACTTTTGCAATTCAGCATTTCTAAACCTTTTACTTAATTTGATGGGATCTGCCAGCTACTTCAAACATCCTGCCATTAGATTTGGCCTCAACAAAGCTCCAAAGCCTCTCTTCACAAACTCTGTACGGCAACTGAGCTGATCACCCAAATCCTACATGTGTATATGTCAACATGTACACATTTAACTGAAAAGAGTAACTTACACAAATATTGATTCACGAATATTGTGGGACATTAATGTTGTGTAAAAATATTGTCTCCACCAAAATATCGTGAAACAGAACACCTAAGGTGAGAATATCTTTTTTGTTGTATTTAAAATGTTTTTATGGATAATGTTGTATTTAATATTGTTTGCTTTAATGTAGTTGTAATAAATAGTTTTCATTATATCATATACTAGCAGCCCGTTCCGACCTTGTCCGGGAGCAATCAGGCTTCCCGGACCCCCACCCGCCCCGACATTGTGCAGCAGCCCGGCCCCCTGCCCGCCCTGACATTGTCAAGCAGCTCAGGCCCCTGCCCGCCCCGTCCCCTGCGAGCAATCAGGCTTCCCGGACCCCTGCCCGCCTGACATTGTGCAGCAGCCCGGCCCCCCACCCACCCTGACATTGTCAAGCAGCTCAGGCCCCTGCCCGCCCCGTCCCCCACCTGCCCCAACCCCCGCCTGCCCGGAGCCTTACCTCAGCCGCCGCTACTCCCCCGCGCTCCTCATTTCACCACTCCGCCGCTCCTCACCGCTTACCGCTCCTCCCTCCTGTCCGCCGGTACTCACTGCCATTCCGCCGTTCGTCACTGCTCCTTCCCCGCGCCATGTATGCAGCTCCTCTTCCGCTCCTGCACGCCGCTCCTCCCCGAGCTCCTGATGTCACCGCGCAGGTCGCGGCCGGCGCTACTTGCAAGGGACTAAATTTTTTTTTATCGTCAATTTTTTAAATAACGTATTTTTTTATTTATATAGCCTTTGTCCATCTGCACACCCGGACCATTACAATGATGTATCAGGTGTGTGGATTGTCGCTGTGGTTCCCGAGTTTACCCGCCTCAAAGGTGCAAAGTTCTTCCTTTTTTATAGTAGTATAGATTACTTAGTATACAAATTTTAGAAGTTAGAATTGTTAGTATAATTGTTATTAATGTTTTAAAATATAGTTTGTATATTTAAATGTGTGATTTATATGTTTAAAATATACTTAGCAATTTATAATGTAGTACATGTTGTGGGGTTTTGGTGCAATGCGGAGGAAAGTAAATTAAATTATAATTAATGTAAAGTTATTGTTATAGTACACTAAATGTCTAATTGATAAATAATTATGTAAAATTGTTTGATTGTTATTTTATATATGTAAGTTCAGTTTGCTAACTTTAATATTCAATTTAATTTGTATATTTTGAAAGTAATTAAAATATTAGTAGCAGTTTCTTGGGGATGTAGTGAATTAAGTGGGAAGTTAATGAAATGATTACTAATTAATTCTAATGTTAATAACATTTGTATTGCTAAATGTAATATTTATTTAATTATTAATTATTTAAATTGTTTAATTGCTATGTTTATTACGGTTCACTTTTTGAATTTTAATGTATATTTTAATTGTGATATTTTTGTTAAAAATGTATATTTTAGTAGAGTGTGTTACTGTTTGTTAGGTAATACGGAGGAAAGTTATTGAAATTACTACTTTTTTACTCAATTGTTAATTTTAACTAATTTAATAATTGATAATTACATATGTGTATTTGTAATTCTTTATTTATTATGTCAATTATTTGCCTATTTAAAATGTTTATTAATTATGATTCAATACACTTTATTCAGTTTATCCTATGTTTAAACCATAAAAGCATCACAACAGTTTTACAATATGAAAATATGAATACATAAAAAAATCCATAAAATAATTTTTGAACAGCATGATAAAATATACAGTGAATATTCATGTCTTTACATTAAGAGGAAAGAACCACAGTCCTATATATGTGAAGGCTACAATGATCAGGATGATGACACTAAACTTCTAAAATCTAAACGCATACCACAATGCAGGATAATATCATTTTGCATATTATGCAATCAAATACCATCCTCCATGGTGGAGAGTGGTCTAATAAACTAAGACATGTCTAGTTCTATATTATCTAGTATGTCCCTATTACACAGCTCCTTTGAGTAAAACATTACCACCTGATAGCAGACTAAACTATCTTAAGCTCATAAATGATAGATCTCCTGATTCTAAAAAATTCATTCATTTAATAAAGCGGTTTAAGAAATAGTTTTCCATATGACTGATAAAATGTACACAAACGTTTAGTGTGCAGGGTTGATTGTTCCAATCTGTTATCACAGGGGGAGGTTTTGGTTGGAAAAGAGACCATTCGATGAAAGATAAGAAATCCACGGTGATTTTTATGGACTAGAGTAAGATACTTTTTCCACTTTTTATTTTTTAATTAATTACTACATGTTTTTAATACTATTTGTGAAATGCAACTTTTAACTAACATTTTTTAAGCTTATTTGATCTATACAAACAGTATATTAATTTAAATGTCTTATTTATTATTTAAATTTTTTGGGGTGCTTGTAGTTTGTTTGGGTTGTTGGGAGCGAAGCAAACTCGATTTTACTTAAGTAAGGGGTAATGGGTCTTAGGCATGGAAACATTTTATTGACTTATTACCTGCCATGAACCTATAAAAACTGTCACCATTTTTCTTTTGAATGACTTGATTCAGTGTACTTATGACAAACAATGTTGATTTTATTTTCCTATATTAACATTTAAAAAAAGCACTTTGACACCTTATTGATCTAGGGGCAGATTCACAGAACTAATCTGATACAAAATCCTAAACTTACTTCTTTTGGTATTCACAGAAGGCATTTAGAAGTGATAAAGTTAGGATTTGTTTTAAGACCAAAACTTAAGACAAACTTGAGTTTAACTTGAGACAAAGTCCTAACTTAAGACAAAATCCTAACTTTACTACTACTAAATGTCGTCTGTGAATATCAAAAGCAGTGACTTTAGGATTTTGTCTCAGGTTAGTTCTGTGAATCTGCCCCCTAACCGATCCATTTGACCTGCACGAATGTTTTAAGAAATTACTCATTTAATTCCTTCAAAGGGCTAATTAGCAGTGTTAGCAGACTATAGAATGGGACATCAAAAAGTCTATAAATATTGTTATTTATGAAGTGCTGGGTCCTTGTGTATAATGACCCCAGATAATTTCCTGAGAGAAATGGACCTCATCTCTGGGGAAGCAAGCAAGCACCCCAATGATTGCAGCTGATCTGTTATGAAATGATATTCCTCATTACTTGTTACTCTAGTAGATTGAGTTTAGATTTGAGAAGAAGTTTCCTAATGGCTGCAGGTAAACCATTATGAAACTACAAGCCCTATTACATAAGATTCTAATAGGTTTACCCTAGCCTTGTGCAGACGCACCGAGGCAGTCAACAGATCAGATACAAACTTTTATTTTTTATCTTTATGAAATATGACTCTAGTAGAAGTAGCAAAGTTGGAATGAAAACCACAACGGCACTTAATATAGAAAATTGCTAATAAATTAGGTAATGACTGCTGTACACACGATTTAATTAGTATATATTGAATTGAAGTAAAAAAAAATGATAGAAATGTAAAATAAGTCATGAAATGTAAATAGTAGAATGGAATGCTATTCTTTTGATGGACTTCGTGATATCAATGTTATCCTATATCACCCTAATACTAGCAATATATTTGTTCTGAATTTGATGACTGAAGAAATTAACACTGCTCCTTTATGTAATTTTTTACTTTAGTTTTAACCAATTTAATGTATTTTATATATTCTTCAACTGTAATGATTTTTATTAACTGACAATAAGGATTTTACTTACTTAACAGAAAGTTTTATTTTTTCAAAAATGTTGCTTGTATTTTATCATTTATCTATTTTTTAATTTGTATAGTATGAGTTTTTACATAAAATATATTTTTGCTGTTGCATATATAAATGCTTTTAAATAAATGATTAAATGTTTGAATTGTATATGTAATGCCACCAAAGATCAACACTTTACATCCATTTACATAGATTGGAGTGTGAATAATAAATCTAACTCCTCTGAAATCCAACAGTTTCCGTACTTGTGCCTAAACTAGAGTGGGGATAGTAAACCTGAGCTCTCCGATGTCCAACACTTTCCCTACTGTTGCTTAGACTGGAGTGGGAATGTTACTTTTAAGCCTCCCCCCCCGATGTCCAATGTTTTCCCTATTGTTGCTTAGATTACTGTGGGAATATTAAATCTAACCCCTCTAAAGTCCAATGTTTTCCCTACTTATTTACTTATAATTTTTATAATACATACATATACACACACAATACAACTATTTATTCTACATTATATTTGTTTTATCTAATTTAAAATTTCAAATAAATTACTTTAACGTCTGTACATTTTAAAAAAATGTTCTTTCCTTTTTATGGAAATGTTATTATCCATATTTTTGGCACAATAGGTTTGCTATTTTCATTATAAATACAGAAAAATTATATGTATAAATTCATGTCAGTTAATATTATTATTCACAATATTGTGTCATACAACCACTACAAAGCATACCCCATAACAATCTTCTGTTGGGGTACTCATACATGCAACATTTACAAAGGCAAAATTCAACCATAGCTGGTATACATTTATGCATGTGTCAATGTTTAGCAAATTAACATTTGCATTGGCTAACCTACGTTTTGCACTTCTCCAGCCAAAAATATGTTTTTCTCTCTGGAGAAACACTTTCCTTAAACCATCAGTAGTGTTGATATTGTCTCCTGCCTATCACCATCCTAAAAAACAAAAAGCACAGTTGTAAATGTTCATCTAAATCCTGGCTGAAAATATGCCTTGCAAAAGTGTATTGATGCCCATGGCACTAGCTGCGAGCATTCAACTACTTTCCAAGGTGGATGCCTTGGAAATGTGGATGAAAGTTTGTATAAATAAATAATTTTGCCAATGTAAATTTTGTAATTTTATAAATGTTTAAATCCCATTGAGAATTTAGCCCTTTAGGATCGCAGATTGTACTACTTGGGATTTCATTAAGCGTGTTGTGTGATTCCTTATGAAACATACTTCAATCTAGATTCCGAGCTTTGAGTTATTTGTCTGCAGGAGAAATCAGGAGAAATTTGGATGAGGGAAATTGTCCAGCATGGGCACTTTTTCAGGAGTCCCTTTGGCAAACAAGGGTTATTGGGCTCAAATCTTGGCAATGAGAGCATTTTACCTCTGGTGCCTTGACGCTTACATTACTGGTGAACCCAAAACTGAACACAAAATGCATGTCTTTAGCACTTGACCCTAAGGGTATCTAGGCAGATCAGTCCAAGTTTCACCCTCTAATGGAGTGGGCGTAGAGGCGCAGAACTCAGTTGTCAGAACGCAACATTTACTAAATCATCATCCAGCCTGTGATTTGACTTGAGAAACATAATTTAGTCACACATACAGATCAATAGTATACATGAAATGCAGAGAGCCAAATACTATTGATTATCTCGTAAAACATAGGGAGTGCAAATTCTTTTTATAGGCAATGTGGTAAATGCAGAATGACCTATATAAAAGGCAGCCTCACAGGACACGATGTGAAATCTCCATTTGCTCCCAAATGTGGTGTCAAAGATAAGAATGATCTTGCCAGGTGTGTTTGTCACGGTGCTATTTAGTCTGTTAAGGTTCTTAGGCGTCCTTCAATCTTACTGCACACTGTGTTTTTTCATCTTGGTCTTAGTAGGAAGGAGGTATGGGGCTGGAAGCTTCCTGTCAGTGGGGCCAAAAACAAAGGCACAAAAGATGCACAGGCTTCCTCACTCAGCTGCCACACAACTATTTGGGGTTTAAACACCTGGTGAACAATGGAACAGGACAGTGCAAGGATTATGTCTACACTTTAAAGGGGCCCTCTGTTTTTTGGAGACAGAGTATGCTTACCGCAAATATGGTCTGCCAGCTGAATTCTGATGTGGTTGAACCATAGTTTGACAACAGCAGAGGCTACTATGTCTCTGCTATGGCCAAAATTCCCCAACAGAGTAAGGGCCATCATAGAACTCCCTATATGTGCGCCCACCCAATTTAGATAAGTCGAAACAAGAAGAAGGGACACCCTCCTCACAAGGAACCAGGGTAATTTATAAGTAACAGAAAAAATGGTTCCCGCGGAATAGTACAATGATCTATATTGGTAAATGAATGCACAATCGCAGTGAGGAAGGGTTAGAATGATGCCAAAAGAAGAAGAGACCATACACACCTCTGTTTCTGTTTACAATCATTGTTTTATATATTTAAAATAGTTTATACAAGTATATACTCAAAGAAAAAGAGTAGTGCATAGATCATGGGAACAATTGTTTCTGCCACCCAATTGAGATAGGTGGACATATAGCCATTTTTTACTTGATGATACGGGGCAGCAAAAAAACAAAAATGCCCCCCACCAGAGGAGATGACTCTCTTTGGGGGGATTCTTTTTTTTATTTCCATTTTTGGATTTTCTTTTTGAAGATAAAAAAATGCATTTGTTTAACAGGAAACTGTGTTTACATTGCATGCTTCATATCACATGCCATTACAACGCCGTTGTTACAACAACCCCCCCTGTTACATTGCAAACCATTACATCGCAAGTCGTTACAACGACTTGGTGTAGGGGGCAGAAGGTGTTGAATTTACAATCTAACACCTTCCCTGCTGTTGCACAAGCTGGAGTAGGAATAGTAAATTACATTATTCCTAAGTCCTAAGTCCTACAGCAAGTCGTTGTAACGACTTGCGATGTAATGGTTCGCAATATAGCAACGTGGCTGTTGCAACAACAGCGTTGTAATGGCATGCGATGTGAAGCATGCAGAGTAAGGATATATACTCATGTTTTACCGGTGGCTCCATCATTTTGACAGAGGTATGCCTCAAACCTAAAAAAGCATTGACAGGAACCACCATGACTCCGGTTCCTGTCAATATGTCAGAAATTACTGATGGCTTGGCAGAAATTTCTAAATATGGCAGGCAGAAACTCTGTCTGGGCTCCAGGGTAATTTACTCCTTGCTCTGATGGAGTAATTTACTCTGTTGCCCTGACGGAGTGTACTCTGCCAACAAAAAAAGAAATTACAGCTCTGTCTCGGCCATTCCAAAGAACTCTAGGAATTCTTTGGATAGCCCTACAATTCACATTATTGTCTTGCAAGCTCCCTCCAATCTCCATTTCAGATGCAATTCATACACAGAAATTACAAAATGGATACCCAGGCTGCCACAATCAAGCACACTTAGGGGCATATTTTTGAAGTTTGTGGTGCAGGCCAGCACAGCAAGTCACCTTTCTGTGCTGCCCTGAGTCACAGGAAAGGTAAGGAAAGCACCATATTTAAGGCAAATGTCGCATTCCTGTCCTTACTCTCTGTACTGTTACAATGGACCTCCTAGCACTAATGCAGGCACTGTTGCACAATGGTGCATGGGTGCCCGAGTTGCATGCAAGATTGTTTTTGTGCAGCAACACTTAGAGGTATATTTCTCTATCTATATGTGCTGCAGAATGGAGCACACATAGAACGAGGAAGTAACGAGGAGAAATAAAGATATTTATCCTCATTACGCATTTCCTGATGAGGTGTATCTTTTTGGCTCATTCTCGGGTTTGCTGGATTTTGTCACTCTGGAGATGCAGCAAAAACCATGGGAGTTGAGTGGAAACACTGACGCAACGACCCTGGAATGCCTCCCGTGCACAGAGTAATGCAACAGAATCATTCATTACTCCAGATTTATGAAGCCATTCAAAGTGGTTTTGATTGGCTTCATTAAGCTGCCTTAGAGGTTTGCACCATGCATGTACCATGTTGCATGGTGCAAGCATGATGCAAACCTCTAATATATATACACTATGTAGTGTTCATCCTACTATACATGCATAGTGTTAACATGCATGCAACATGTATATCTCTCATTGATGCAACAAGGAACCTGAGTGGAGGGAACTGGCAGACAATTTTAAAAAGAACAGGTAGATCTACTTGTATGCATAACTGAAAAAAGGCATTTTGTAAAGATATAGGGCCCGATTCACAGAATGAATTTAAGACTTAATCCTAAACTTACTACTATTTTGGTATTCACAGAATGCACTTACTACTTTTGGCATTCACAGAATGAATTTACCACTTTTGGTATTCACAGAAGTTAGAATTTTGTCTTAAGACTGTCTTAAGTCTGTCTTAAGACAAACTTAAGACAAAATCCTAACTTCTGTGAATAACAAAAGTAGTAAGTGCATTCTATGAATACCAAAATAGTAGTAAGTTTAGGATTGAGTCTTAAATTCATTCTGTGAATCGTGCCCTAAATCACTGGGTGAAGCCATCACTGTCAGTCTTTCAGAGCCCAGTGAGCTAACCGCAGCCACATGTTCTGCCCTCCACATCTTCAGATACCCCCTCTGGATCTCAGTCCATTTCTATGCAGGCCCCCAGAATACACGCACGATTCTTGCTCCATGTCAAAATCGGGACAGGGGTTCACCATCTCCAAAGCCAAGCAGGTGAAACACGATAAAAAACAAAACATGAACATATCAGGTGCATAGACTCTAACACAGGATATCATGTCCCATTCTAAAAACCAGAATAGGGATGGGGTGAATGTTTAAATTAATGTCAGCTACTGCCAATTACTCTGACTGAATTCCAGTCAATGTTTTTTGCCCAAAATGCACTTACAAATTGGTCAGTGTCATGATTCAATAGGCACTATCCAACCATAACTACCAGACCAGCTCCCCCCCACCTCCCGATTGAAACACTCCAGATTACGTCCCTTTACCCTTGGGGTACTCCCCAATGAACCTTGATGCCAATGGCACAAAAGCGCAGGACTCACAATGGAAACCAATGCAGCCAGAGGTATTTGCCAGCGGCTGAAATTAATTAAAGTATTCCACCCATTACGTTTTGCGTGTCTCATTTTGAGTTACAAAGTCAAAACAGGTGGCAACGCATCACTTGTAAAAAAAATAAGGGGTATATTAAGAAGGCGGTGATATCAAATTATCGCAGCTTTTGCGGCCTTTTTCGGCCAAAAAGCGGCGATAATTTTATCGCCTTATCATCAAAGACACGCAATCGCGTGTTTTGCTGATTTTGCTCTCGTTTCCAGCATGCCTAACTTCGCATCGCTAATGAGATGCAAAGTAGGCGTGTCTGTGGAAACAACATGGGCAAATATCGCGAAGGCAGCTTTGCGATATTTACGACGCGGGAAGGGATTATTTTAATCGCGCTAAGTATGTCTTAACGCAGGAATCTGGGGGCATATTACCAAGCAATAGCGATAATTATCGCTATTGCTTGGTTAGAGACAAAAATTGACCGCAGCGCTGCAGCGATTTTTACCGCAAATAAACCTTGGTATTACCAAGGTTTAACGCAAATGCGGTAAAAATCGCCACAAAGCATGAATATCGCTGAAAAGTCAGCGATATTCATGCATTAGCGAGCTAATGCTCTTAGCCATGTTATCCACCTCCCATTGGATAACATGGCTCAGAACTGCTCAGGGCAGGTGTTAGCTTTTGGAGATATTCCCGCTTAGCGCGAATATCTCCAAAAGTTGGTAATAGGAGATAGCGACGTTAGCGACTGTTTTCAGTTGCTAACATCTTGGCACGCCCACTTTGCATCTCATTAGTGATAAATATCACTGACATGCAAAGTGGGGCCCAAGATGGTCGTTATCTCCTACTAGCTGTTGCTAACTGGTGTTAGCGGCAGCTAGGTAATAGGGAGATAATTTTATCTCCGCTTTCTTGGCTTTTAAAGCCAAAAAAGTGGAGATAAACCCCCTTGATAATATGCCCTTTAACTTCTGTTAAATTCCTGACTAAGGCATACCTAACATGGGAGGTGGGTTCATGTGATACAACCACAGGGTCGTATTATCAAGCATGTCGCCGTTTTACATGGAACATCGCTGAAAAACCCGCAATGTTCCATGGAAAAGGGCAATATCGCTGGAATATTCATCGCCATGGCGCTAAACGTTGTTAATACAACGCTAGCTTGGTGAAATATTCCAGCGATAGAAAATAATGCGGGAAACAAGGTCAGCGATAATTTTAGCTGCCTGTTGCAAACATGCCCCCTTGTCTTACGATATCTGTGATGATGTAGACAGGCTGAAAGGTTTGTGAACCAGACCATATGTTTTTTTTATGTCAATCAATTGTAACTAAAGCGCTTTGAAAGTCAAAGCTGGATGAAGAGATTGTTCGTCATTATTTCAGCAGTGTACAAAACCTGACCTGCGTTTTCTCTCTTCAGCAGACACATTTTATTTAAGGAATCCACATTACTTTGGACGTAAAGGCCCCTTTCAGTGGTTTATTGACAATAAACCGGAGGAATGTTTGAAATTAATCTGGTTTGGCCCATTAATCGGGCACTTTTACTCTGCAGCACTTTCGTTGTAATGCCACCAGCGTTTAGTATGCACGTGCGAGCTGCAAGACACTGGCTGACCTTGAAACTTGCGTTGCCTCGTGCACGGCGGATACTCGAAATTAAGACATTACTCATGCAGAATACAGATGCCAAACGGAGTATTTCGAAGTCGAGAAGGAAAATCCCATTTACGGCAGAAGAAATAGGACATTGATAAGCAGGGCACCCGAGCGCTGCAGCTACATTATCTCGTGATTTAAATGGATTTCTTAAAATAGAATTTGCTTAACACACCAAACAATGGCCCGGTACCTGGGAATCAGAGGAGGCTTTCAAAAGGCACGAAATTGCATAAATGCAATTCAAGCAGACACAGCACACTGCAAATGTGATTATAAAGCGGTGGCCTCTTCGTGTTTGAAATGTTATGAGATGGGCAAACGGCAGTAGACAATTGTTTTGCAAATTGATACATCAGAGGGTTTGCTCCTGGTGATCTCTAATATATATATATATATATATATATATATATATATATATATATATATATATATATATATATATATATATATATATATATATTGTGTTCATCTGTTCTTTCACATTATTTGGAGTGGCAACCACCACCACCACAGATAACTGACTGGGATCCACTTTAAGGCTTCCAACATTTGATGTTTTAATATCATGATATAAATTGAACTGGACACGCACTTATTTTTCAAAAAGTGTACCTGAAGCAAGCAGTCGCGTTTTCAGCTCATGCGGCCAGATCTGCCAAGTAGCACAGGTTGTGGCACAGTGATGTAATGGGCATTTCTTTGCACTGTACTGAATGCGCTGACCCAACTCATTAATAATGGTCGATTGCAAAGGTTTGCAGACGTGTCTCCTTATTAATATTCATGAGGTGGCCTTAGTCTGTGTGACTCTTTGCAAACAACTTAATATGAAGTAATGCCTGCAAGGGACAGCCGCAGGATGTGATAGGAAGGTCGAAAAATCAATCATTGTATATTCTGTGGATGAAGGGTCTCATTTACAGTATTTTGACGCCTGGCAACACACTAATGCTTCCTGCTGCGCTGCTGTGCGTCAAAATAAAAGGGTACCTACAGCAACACCCACGGAAGGCCACTTTCATGCAGAGTAATGCGTGAGAAGGACCCATATGTACTAGGCCAAGGAAAGTCGCACAGGGTGACTTTACATGGCCTTGTAAATATGGGCAAGCCCACTGCACTGCTGGTGCGTCAAAAAAAGGACACACAGGTGGCATAATGGGCTTGAATCTAATAGGCACCCCCCTAAAAAGATAATTCGAAAAGGTCAGGGAACAGGGGGAAAAGAAACCAAAACGGTATGCAAAGTTACCCTCTAGACCTCTATTTCTTTCCTTATTCGCTTATCTAAGCTCAACTTTGGGGCACACAAAACATGATTTTCCACACAGACCTAGTAATCCTTCTTACAGTTTTTATTTCATTTATTTCATTTATTACATTTTTTTTAATGTTTTACTTTTTTGGCAAGACTTTCACATTTATGAAACATATATCTGGTCAGCAAAAAGTGACACTCCAGGTACCAGCACAGCAACCGGGGGTTGATTTTTTCCTTCGTCTGTGCTTGAAGTGCTTCGTCTGCTTGAAGTGTTGTTCTGGGGTGTAGAGTGTGACAGTGTGGTGTGCAAGTGTATGGTTGTGGATTAGTAAGAGGAGAGTGTATGTGTGGGGGCGTTCCTGATTTATTGTAGATAGTTGTGATTTTGTATCTGTTGCCATATGTATAGCACCAGTGGAAACATGAAGACAAATCAATGTGATGCTAAGTGTTATCATTTGTATATGTTTTATGAACGTGAAAGTCTTGACAAAAAAGTAAAACTTAAAAAAAGTAATAAATGAAATAAAAACTGTAAGAAGGATTACTTGGAGTATGTGGAAAATGATGTTTTGTTTGACCCAAAGTTGAGCTTAGATAAGCCAGTAAGTAAAGAAATATAGTTTTGGCTTAATGGGCTTGTAAATGAGGCCCAAAGTATCTCTGCGTGCATTGGCCAGTGTTGCTGCTTACACAGGACCTGAAAGGTATCTGCAGCCTTAGGAGAGTTTTACTCTGACGACCAAGCTCCAGAGTGAATTTGTTTCACTGACATCCAGAATGGCAAAACGGAGACTAGAGTCAGCACAGCAGGGGCTGCACCTCCTTTAATGAAGGATTCGGGAGGTCATAAAGAGTCATGAAAGAGCTACTGCTTTTGAACAGCACAATTAATGAGCTTTGTTTGGGTGGTACGAGGGTAGGGGCTTTTGTCCATACAGTTACCCACAAAGACCAGACAGGTGAGCTGCTGGTACCTGCTGCCAGCTTTCTCGAGTAAAAAAAACAGGCATTGGCAAAGCCAATAGGTCTTGCCTATTTGTTAGTTATTGTCTTTATCAATTGAATGGGGTGATGAAGAGAAGGGCTAATTTTGGTGGAGTGTGAGTGGTGGTGGAAAGCAGGACATTAAAAAGCAATATGAACAGGCCATCGCTGACTGCATCATATCGCTTTTTTTCTTCTGTCTGTTGGAGGGTGGGGACAAAAAAACAGGGGCAACTTGATACAACAGGGATGGGGCAGGTGGAGGGTAGGAGAAGAAACTGGAACCAAGGGCATATGGGTGATGAAGAAAACGTAGGGATGTAGGTGGGTGGGATAAGAAGCCATACGGACGAGGGTGAAGGGAGAAAAGAAGAAACATGCGGGGCAGTTTGAAGGGAAAAGAATCAACATGGTCTCAGTGGGTTGGAGAAGAATAGAAGTAACATGGTCGGCTGGGTAGGGGCACAAGAAGCAAAATGGACTGGGTGTGGGTGGGCGGGAGGGAAAGAAAGCATCATGGATGGGGCTAGGTGGGAGGTAAAAGAGGCAATATGGGCAGGTGCGAGAAGAAAGAACAATAATACTACCTCAATCACAGCGGGCAAAGGACTTTAATAAATGTGTTTTTGATACAATCTGTACCTGGTCTGAGCTCCTGTAGAAAGAAGAGAAAGTGAAGATGGTTGATGCAGTCAAAATTGAAGGTACCAAATGAGAGTAACAATAAAGCCCATTAATGGTAAGCAGTAGGTGGGCTCCAATGGGAAGAGTGCTGCAGAAGAACAATGGAAGTGTATTAAAAACATAAGAACCCCAAAAGTTGTATATCACTTTACACATAAAGAAAAAAGAGCAGAAATGGATAAAAAATAACTTGAGTTTGCCTAAAAATGATATAAATGTAAAAAACGAATTCACCCTTCATCCTGCGATGGAGAACGGGAGTGAGATAGAAAAATTAAAAGGGAGAGACAAATGAAATGTGACACAGGAAGGGAGAAGGACAGTCAAAGGATTGGGGCAGGGAGAGAGGCCAGAGGGAAAAGGTTGAGGAAAAGTTTAGGTGAGGAAAGACTGGAGAGACGGGGATAAAGAGAGACTGGTAGAGAGAGAGGACAGGGTGGTAAACGAAAATTTGGAGAAAGTAAAAGGTAAAGAGAGAAAGAGAAAAATGTATGACAAAAATGGAAGATGAATGGGAGAGAGATGGAAGAAGTGGTGCCAGAAATGTAATGGATGCTGAGAAGGAAAGGATGGATCGTGCCTCACACAAACTCCTTGGTTCTCTGATGGTCCAACTGTCTGGTTTCATATAAGGGTTGACAGGTGTACCTAGAGGAAGTGCCAAGTCCAAATGGGAACCCTCCAGTGGAATTTCCATCATGAAAGGGATAGTATTGTGGAGGGCCTACCCATAGCAGAGTCTCCTCTGGCTTTTATGTTGCCACCATCTTTAAAACAAGTTCTTGATTTGCCTACCACTAGAGGTACAACAAGGTCCCTTCACTTTCCAGGAGTGCTTTTGGAAGTATGTAGCAATAAAATAAATCACAAGGAAAACTAGCTGAAGAAAGTCTGTGGGTTCTCCTCATGCTAACCCAAGCACTTGCTGACTGTGGCAAGGCAATACATGGGAGACAATGGAAACATATTTAGTGTAGTGCAGGACACAAAGGAGTCCCAAGGTTAGAGGGATATTGGTGCGACTAATACTGGAAAAAAGATTGAAGAAAAGGAGACTTTGCAAGAAAGAAAACAGAGATGAAGTAATACTCAAATATTAAATATAAATTGATTGAGTGGGAAATAAGGACATGGGAGGTAAAACAGAGCGTATGTGAATAAAAACCTAGGCCGTAAGACTGTATTGTTAGGTCATTTCATCTGTGTGGCCCATTGTGTTTAAAGAACAAACAATAGGTGTAGTGTCTCAAATCACCTTTCTATATGTGGTTCTCCTTCTATTAATTAGGAACTAAATTCGGATTGAGTGGTGATTTGCTGACCTCCACTTGAAGATATCACCTTCTCTGATGTACTACTATGAAATACAGTCTCATTTGTAAGTTTCCATCATTACTTGCATTCACCTTTGAGCTGTATCCTATATCTTTTGCCTTTATGTATCATGTCTTATTTAATGGTTATTTAATATAGTGGTCAGTAAACCCTGAACGGACATGTTTAGTACTGTGGACACCTCTAGGCAAACACTGTACAATTGTTTAATATAATTTGTCAATCTCTTGACACAGAGTGAACAAATATGTAGACCAAACCAGTTAGCTTTAGGGAGGGTTGAATATGTTCTATGTATTATTATTTGTGAATTGCAATGTTTCTCTAATGAATTTGTATGGTATTTGGTCAATTAAGAATGTAAGAACTTATATGTCTGACATCTGTTTCCCCCTTTTTTTTGTAAATATAATTCCAGAGTACCATCGGTGACTCCTGAAGAAGGCGTTTTCTGCCGAAACGCGCGTCGAGTTCTCTAGTGTTTTCCAGCAATTCTGGCATTGATTTTATGTATTTTAAATTATATTATGTAATTTGTGTACACATGTTGTTATTTATTTTTGTATAGGTTTATGTTTGCATATATGTGCCACTTTATCATATAGTCTGATTTATGTTCAGTTTCTATATGATTTTTAATATGTCAATTAAAAACATGTTTTTTATATATAAATTTGCATATCTTTGACTGTTCCCTATACGACTGGTGCTGGTTTATTGTTCATCTCATTGTCTTACGGCCTAGGTTTTTATTCACATATGTTGTTACCCTGCCCTAGGAGTTTGGATTACTACCCAGGGGGTCCTTGTTTTCTTCACAAGGTAAAACAGAGCTTACATTCTTACAACGAAGACAGAGATGTTAGAGGGGGATTTATAGATAGGTAGACAGAGGGAAAGAGCAGACTAAGGGAAATGTGAGAAAATGAGAAACACTAAAGGAGATAGATAGGTAAAAAGAGTTAGAAAATGAGGAAGAGAGATGTGAAAAGAGTGGGAAGAGAGGGAGCATGGTAAAGAGTGAAAGAGCAAGAGGCAGGTATGTGGAATGAGATACAAAAAGCAGAGATAGGGAACAGTGAATGAAAAGTTGAGATTGACAACCATGCAGGGACAGGACATTTGATATACACTAGGTCAGAATGAGTGAGAGTGACAATGGAAGAGTGGATGTGAAATAGACTAAAGTAGGTATTAGTATACAAGGGAACCCGTAATAATGGCCAAGGACCACGGGTAGAACTACTTATTTTTAGTTTACAAAGGTCCTAGGTTCTAGTGATACTTAGAGAAATAATTTTCACAGGCTCGAGATAAAGACTGTGTTTTTCCTTCTTCAGTGTCCAGCCAGACCTAGAAGCATTTATTTGGAACACGATTTTGTGGTATAAACATAGTAGGGCGAGACAAGTCGCACATTAGTAACTGGGCACAAGCCTGTACCTAGTCAGAGGAAGACAATACAAGGGAGAAAGAAAAAGAATTTACAGGCAAACAAGGAGAGCAGGGTGGCTTATAATGCAATGCAAACAGTTTTTGAATAAGCTCAAACCCACAGTAACTGCCATGAAGTGGTTACATTCGAGAAGGTTATTTTGAAGGAATTGCAGAACCTCCAAAATAAGAAAATGTTTATTCCCTATAATATCTCTAGGGAAGAGAAAAATGCCATTTCCCAACTCAAAGCCAATGACAATCTCATAATCAAGAGCGCCGACAAAGGCGGAGGCATCGAATTACAAGAAAAAACTGCATATATCTCAGAAATAATGCGACAACTTGAGAATAAAGAGCACTATAAAAGACTGAGTCATAACCCTACTAAAGAAATACAGAGCCTAATACAAAAAATTACAAAAGAAGGCCTTGAGGCAGGATATCTTTCCAAAAAAGAGTACAACTTCTTAAATGTCAAAACGCCCAGAATCCCGGTAATATACACGCTGCCCAAAGTGCACAAAGATGAGAAAAATCCTCCAGGCCGCCCCATTGTTTCAGCCTGCGGAACCATCTTAGAACCATTGGGATCTTATGTAGACTTTTTTATTAAAGACTTTGTTCCTTCAACCCAATGCTACATAAAGGACTCGATGCACATGATCAATATGATCGAGCAACACCTGTATAACCCAATGATTGAAACTCTGGTTACTATGGACATTGAGTCCCTTTACACTAATATCCCGCAGACTACAGCACTCTTAGTGATAAAAAAGATTTTGGACTCACGACCTCGACCCCACGCTGTACCGAGCATGTTTATCCTTCAACTTCTAGAAATATGCCTCACAAGGAACTTTTTCCTTTTTGATGGCAATTTCTATTAACAAATTAAGGGGACTGCCATGGGCACAATTTTTGCTCCAAATTTGGCGATACTTTTTATGGATGAGATAGAGACCAATGTGATCATCAAACCTACCAATCCTTTCCTCTCAGGGATAAAGTTTTGGCGCAGGTATATCGATGACATTTTCATCATATGGAATGGAAACGACGACTGCCTGCGCCAATTCTTACACTGGCTGAATAATAACTGTCTAGGGCTCACTTTCACCATCACCACCAATAATGACTCCATTTCCTTTTTGGATCTGACGATTTATCACAGCGAAGGCTCCTTATTGACACGCCTCTATCGTAAGCCCACCGAAAAAAACACCCTTTTGGCCTACAACAGTAATCATCCGAGAGCACTACGTGATTCACTCCCGTACTCGCAATTTCTGCGAATCAGGCGGAATTGCTCCTGTAAGGATGACTATTTCCGAGAAGCTGCCACCCTAGCATTCAAACTTAAAGAAAGGGGGTGTCTAAAGAAACTAGTAAAAAACGCTACTAAGCGGGCCTGGTATTGCCCTAGGGAAGCCTTACTTACACCGAAGGAAAAGACCGACTCTAAGCGCATAGCTTGTGTCTCGACTTTATCGCCAATTTCCAACCAACTGAGAAAGACTATTCTCAAGCACTGGCCAATACTAAACACAGGTGTCCTCTACATTGAAAAACCAGTTTTTGCCTTCAAGAAGAGTAAGAACCTCAGAGACCACCTTGTGAGGGCTGCTTTACCCAATTCTCTACTTCCGGCTACACTTGATAATGTATGGGGTCTGTCCCCCATTGTTGGGCATGCTAAATGTGGTGGGTGTAATAACTGTGACAGCACTATAGAAGGAAAAAGTTTTACCTTTAACAATGTTACCATACAATGTCGTTCCTTCTCCAACTGCAACACCTGCAATGTCATCTATTTAATCCTATGCCCATGCCAAAAAGTGTACATTGGACAAACCAGCCAGAAGGTAAAAATTCGCATTGGGCAACACAGAAGTCGCATCCGATGCGGCACTCCAAATGCACCTCTGGTGGAACATTTTGCAGCCCAAAAACATTCGGACAGCGATTTGAAATGGACTGTCTTGAAAGTTCTGGGACTCCCACCAAGAGGTGGCAACATGGGACAATTACTCAATAAAGAAGAGCTGAAGTCCATCATACAGTTCAACTCTATCCAGGATGGCCTCAACAGAACAGAGGATTGGACTAGCTTAATATAAGCTGGCTATCAATGTTTTTTCTTCCCTCTGCATGAGCCTATACAATTGTCTGTGTTCAATTTTAACTCTTCCAAAATGTCAGTTGTTTTTTATATAGCTTGTGACCTGATTACCCTGAGAACCGCGCCTTGAACGCACTTTTACATCAGCCCATATAATTGTATGTGCTTCTTTCACACCCCCCTTTTTATATCACCAGTTGGTTTTTGTGACTTTTTAATGTCAGAAACCGCGTCCTTTATGCACCTATCTCACTCACTCGCTGGGTTGATCATTTCAAGATGGCGCCCAATATCGGAATCACTGTCACTTCCGACTAGTCCCTTCTCACTTTCATCACCACAATCGAGGACCACATTAGGCGTCGCTGCATGCAGACACTCAGCACTAGGCCATCGGGCCTCCAGACGGGACCCCATTCCGGCCCCACTACGAGCATATTACGGTAAGCCTTGACTTGATGCACTACCCTGGCTCCCACGAGGGCCCCTCTCAGTCCAATATGCCTTATGTGCGCCCTCTATATTCCTCCGTTGCAGGCTCGCACGGAAAAGGCCCACGCTATTGAGCGCCCTGCGGAGATCGCAAGCCGCATCTTACGGTAATTACCTGCTTGCACTCGCCGCCTTCACCCTCACCTTCACTCACTTCCAACCTTCAATCGCTCATGTTTTTTTCACAGGCTAACTTCAATTGAAGTTCCCCGTCAAGCCGACGCTAGAGACGCTAGGCTTCAACGGTAATATTCTGCTCATTCACTGCACTTAACTCGCTACCTCGGCTTCACCCAGTAGGTCCTAATTTCTGACCACCTTTTTTCAGGTCCAATTTGAACCGACCAAACCGGGTTGTTGCCAGTAACTTCCCTGACGCCACGCACAAATTGCTAGGCGGAAACGGTAAACCCGGTAACCCTATTCCGTTTTTTATTTTATTTAATTAAACCTGTTATTCGCAAAGTTTATGATTAAAATACCTTCTTATAGGCATCAGCCACATCGAAACCTGAATGCCAACTGAAGTGTTTTCAGCCACGTCCGGCCCACCTTGCCTCGCTCGTGGTAATTAAAAATTTTTGTATTAAGGTTAACTCACAACCTTGACGACCTTCTGGCCAACACTCCCCCACCTTGTCCAAATTTTTTGCACTAAGCGCCGTGTATCCCGTCACCGAGCACTACTTTCAATGTACAAACGCGGTATGTCCCACTTCACTCGGTCATCTTCACACTCCAAATACGAGCACATAGCCACCCGTGCCCTTTGGAACAAGCAACTGCATGTGCACGTATTGCACCCTGCATGTAAAGATTGGTTACTGACTAGCTGTTTAGCCTTCATTATGTAACGAATTAATGAAGAATCTTCATTTCCCCCTTTTTCTTCCTGTTTAAACCCTACAGGCTCACTCGACCAATCAGGCAAATCTCATTTTTGTCCTGAAGATGATCCCACTATATTGTTGGAGATAGGGATCGAAACGTTCGTCGACTGTTTTGCAGTACTGCTCGTTTTATGATTTGCAATTTTCATGGCAGTTACTGTGGGTTTGAGCTTATTCAAAAACTGTTTGCATTGCATTATAAGCCACCCTGCTCTCCTTGTTTGCCTGTAAATTCTTTTTCTTCTCCCTTGTATTGTCTTCCTCTGACTAGGTACAGGCTTGTGCCCAGTTGCTAATGTGCGACTTGTCTCGCCCTACTATGTTTATACTACAAAATCGTGTTCCAAATAAATGCTTCTAGGTCCGGCTGGACACTGAAGAAGGAAAAACACAGTCTTTATCTCGAGCCTGTGGAAATTATTTCTCTAAGTATCACTAGAACCTAGGACCTTTGTAAAATAAAAATATGTGAAATAGACTAAAGACAGAGTAGAGACAGAAATGAGTAACAGAGAGAGGAGAGAAGGTTGTTGATATGTGTGTGAAAGACAAGTGAAAGAGAGCTCAGGAGCACAAATAATATCTAAGATATGAATTGAACAGGCAGCACTGGGAGTGATTTAATATAGCACGTCAAGCAGATTCAGATCATGTCTCTGCTCACAACATAAAGGTTATACAATGCCAAGCTCTGTTAGACTCTCTATCCACCACATGCAGAGGTTTCTGTGTGATACTTAAAGGGAGCTCTATGTGTACAACCACAGATGCCTGTGGTTTAGCAGGGAATATTCAGATTACCTAAGAATGGGCAGGAGCCTCAGGATGACCAGGAACGTCAGTGATTTGAAGGTAAGCAAGTACTTCATGGAATTTCAGTTGAGGAGGAGATTCTTTAATCTAACAAAAACAAGATGCCTCAGGCCTAAGGTGATCAGGAAATTCACTGACAACATCCCTGATAAGGAGCCTTCTCAACTCCATAGAGTGACCAGAAGCCTCACATAACCAACAGTGTGCAGTAATCTAGGGTATTTCAGGGAGAGCGGGGTCCCTAGGAGCAAGGAGGAGCCTTGAAGACCTGAAAGTGAGCAAGACCTCAGGAAAATAAACGTGAGCAAGAATCTCAAGGAGAACAGTCTGAGCTGGAGGATGCAGAACCTATATTGAGCAATATCCTTGAAGCACATGCTCATCTCAAAAGCCCCCTGTGAATATTGAGGGTGAGCAGGAGCTTTAGATATCTGGTGGTCACCGTGAGCCTCATGCACTTAAGGTAAACAAAGCACCAAGGAAACTAAGGGTAAAAAGTGTGTTGTGAAACTCATGCTGACCATGGTTCTCAGAGAACCGAGGGTTTTTGGGACATTCTGGGTAAAAGCCAAGAAAAGCTACAGGGCCTAAGAGTGGATAGGGGGTAGAGGATGACCAGAGGATGACTTGCATTCCAAGGGCACCTGAATCTCAGAAAACCAGAGAGTGGAAATTACAATTTGGGATCTGTTGGTATGTGGGGATCTTAGAGACTGTGATAAATTGTGTTGTTTGTCTTGGGTGTGAGCCCTGGTCTAGCAGCAAACACAATCCTTATCAGCGTAAGGCACAAGCAAACCCGAAATTAACCCATGTCCAACGCCTGTGTAGCTTTGCACGGAGAAATCAGGCTTAACTTGGATGCAATGTGTAAAGTATTTGTGCATCACTTCAAACAGTAATAAAGTGAACAACACCACACAAAAAGTAACACATACCAACCTAGACGAATATAGTAAAATTTAATAAATAAAACAAAACCAAAATGACAAAAATCCAATAAGTAGAATCCGAGATGTGAATTTTTAAAGAATTTAGTGAAAATAGTGTCAAAAAGCATACTGCACCGACTCAGGATAGCTCGTCACATTGGTCCGGGCCTAAGTCACACTTTCAGGTTGATGGTGACAGAACACAGGTCGGAGACCAGATTAGGTGAAAATAACAAGAACCCCCTGGGTAGTGAAGATCTATAGACTCCTAGGGCAGGGTAGCAACAGGTGCGAGAAAAAGTCCTAGGACATCTAAGCATATGAGTGAACAATCAGGTCAGACCAGTGATTAAGAAGGAACAATCAAAAAATTGTCAAATTTGTATAAAAAGTATATTTTTAATCAATGTATTTAAAAATCATATTGTGAATGACCAAAAGGCCAAACCATATGATGGGTATAAAAAGTTCTTAGATTACATACAGTTCTAATAAACAATTAGCATAAAACTTATATTCAACACAGTGAAGGTTATCGACAGAAACATAGGTATAGTGACATAAATAATGGAAAAAAAAAGGCATAAAAACTCGACGCGCGTTTCGGCAGAGGACCGCCTTCTTCAGGAGACACAGATTAAATCAACAATGGAGACTCTATCCATGCAGTAAGAACACTGAAGGTGAAATCTTCATATAATTATTTTGGATGAATATATAATTATCGGATGGTAGGGTTCCTGATATTTGTGTTAATGTTCTAAACACTTTTGACGATCGTATGATATAACGATTCCACCGCCAGGGGCAGTCTGCTCATTCCTGGTCAAAGTATGCACTATTAGGATCCCAAGCGCAATATCACAGCTGAAAATTCCCAGATGGAGAATACGAATTATGATGTATAAGGGTTAATCTTTAGAGAGACGTTGATGGCAGTTATGTAGGTATTTCATATCGGATAGATGGAAATATGGGCTTAGTTTAAAATAACGTAGCGGTTAGTGGTATTCACGCTTTAAACAGGTCAACTGATGATGGCGCCTTGTTGTGGGGACTAAAAGAGGCTCGTGAATCAAATGGTAGAAGACGAACAGCAAGATGGTGCTGCTCCGAGGTTCGTCGTGTGGGGACCCGTCCTCCTCGGACCCGGAGACCAGATTAGGCCAGCTGAAGTTTACCTTCTCAAGTCTGTGCTAAGAGTCCCGCTCGCATTAGAGAGGGCTCCAAGGAGCAGTGAGAGCATTGTGAGAGGCTGTTTGCAAAATTGAAGCTTCGCGCTAGCAGGCCCCACAAGCAGGCAATGTTGGGGCACAAAGAGTTGGGCCGATGGAGCTTCACACTGGATCATGGTGCGAGCAGCGAGCGTTTTGTGCAAATGGGCCTGTTCACGGTCACAAGGAGACCAAAAGCTCGATTTCAGCTCACTAAGCCACATTAAGGGGTCCATTGGGATATCGGGCAGATTGTGAATGCGTCAACTTATGTTTTACATTGTGGCGGGCGGTGCAGAGAGCACCGCCCGCCACAATGTATAACATATAGGATGTGCCCGCCACTGTGGCGGGCACACCCTAATACCCACAACGGGACCCCCGCCCTTATGGCGGGCGGTCACGATCTCCGTTAGGGTGGCTGGCGGACAAAGTCCGCCCGCTATCCTAATGGACCCCTAAGGTTCTAGGACCTGAGGGGCGCCACTTGGGTTTAAGAACTTGCTGCAGCTGGGTACGTGCAAGATGTTGGGAATTCTTTTATTTCCTGAGGCTCAGATAGGTAGGCCAGCAGAGTAACACTTGAAGTCACTCTGAAATCCTGGGTTCAAGTCTGAGTTGATGTCCAGTTCTTCCTTCCCAAGGCAAGAGGGCAGCAGGTCAGCACAGCAGGACAGCAGTTCCTTCAGAGCAGCAGTCCAGAAGAGTGGCAGTCTTTTCTTTAGAACAGCAGTCTTTTTTCCTGGTGAAGTATCCACAGGTCCAGAAGAGTTGGGGTCTGAGGTCCAGTATTTATACCCAGCTGTGACTTTGAAGTGGGGAGAAGCTTCTAAGAGCATGCCTTTGATGTGACAAGGTGACCTGCCATTCTGGTCCTATATCCAGACTAACTACATGGGGTGTGCAACCCCTTTGTGTAGAGCTAGGACACATCCTATTCGGGTGTGAGTGGGGCTGGGCCCAATGCCTCCCTCTTAACATTCCTGTGATGGACCATCCAGTCATACCTAAGCTTCCCATTGTGTGTGGCTATCTAGGAGGAATACAAAAACCCAACAGTCAGCTACACCCAGTCACATAAGCAAGAGACAGGCTGCAGGCACCAAATGGCTAAGGCAACAAAATGACTTTTTAAAAGTGCCATTTTCAAAATTGTTCGACTTTACCATAAGTTAGGATTTTGATTTACAATTCCAGAGAGACTCCAAACATGAGCTTGATACTTGTTCTCATGTGGTAATTACACTTACAAAACATAATAAGGTAACTCCATTGTTATCCTATGGGAGAGGTAGGCCTTTTTCACTACCAGGACTTGTAAAACCTAAACGTACGCATCCTACATTTGCTTTCCTAGGCCTATCCTAGAGGTGACTTATATGTATTAAAAAGGAAAGTTTGGGCCTGGAAAAAAGGTTTACTTTGCCAGGCCAAAATGCCAGTTAAAAACTGCACACACACAGGAATCAATGGCAGGCCTGAGACATGTTTAAAATGCTACGTATTTGCTTGGCACAATCAGTGCTGCAGGCCCAGCAGTAGCATTTAATTAACAGGCCCTGGGCACAGGTAGTGCCACTTTACTACGGACTTACAAATAATTTAAATATGTAAAATTGGGTATAAGCCAATCTAACATGTTTTAAAGAGAGAGGACAAGCACTTTAGCACTGGTTAGCAGTGGTAACATATGCAAAGTCCTTACGCCAACAAAAACAAATTCAGAAAAAATAGGAGAAGAAAAGCAAAATGTCTGGGCGAAGGCCACCTTTTGGGCCGACAGGTCTAACAAGGAGTATGTTGAAGGTGCCACTTTGTAAAGTGCACACACATGTATTAACATGTCTGGTGCTAAACATATAATTGCAAGGCAGAAAGGCCAATTCCAACAGAGACCAAATGATTTTGAACAAAAGCTTCAAGGCCATAGGATGTGAACGGTCTGCGAAAGAAAACAGAAGCCTCCAGATCTGAGGATGTGAATGATCCTCCGGGATAATGTTGATCCGTGGCAAGTGGGGATTCTTATGGATGACTGGTAGTTTTAGGACTTAATTGTGGTCAGGGTCAGGGTATTCAACATCCGAGTGTGAATAAGGGCTTGGAGTAAGCAAAGGATTTAGGAACCTGAGGATGAGGAGATTTATAGAACACAAAGTGAGTTTCAGATGACCTGTGAGTGTGCTGCAGAGGAACAATGGTGTTTTCAGTCTTGGACAATACTACTAGCCCTACAAACTTTGAAAGACCACACATATTCCCCTAATACTAACTGCTTCATGAAAGGATGATAACCTCAAATGTGGATGGCATTTTATGGGTGCCTCGGCCAGCTTTGTTCCTAGTCAAAATCTGGACAGTAGATCTCTGACTACGCTGTCACTTTTGCAATGCACTGCTATTCATGTCCTGTAACATGTTCCGATTCCAATGGGCAATAAAAATTCCCTTAAAGAGGGATATTGGAAAAGTATGCAAGGGTCCACGGGACTGCTGTTTGCTGCCCCTAACTCTGCTGTCTCTTTTCTCTGAAAGAACAGCTTAAAATTTGGAAAATTCTAGAACGGAAAATGAACGGTCACCTCTGGTGGTCATCCTATATCTCAGAACATCTAGTAAATTGACATGAGAGGTACAGAAAAGTCTTTTCAGTATGTGGGGATCAATCCCTTTACTGACGAAGAGAGCAGCCCAGTCCCTCTGAAGTCTTTGAGGGCCAGTGTAAAAGCTTTATATCGGATCCTCTTATGGACAGGGAACCATTGCAGGTCCAAAGAGCTTGTGACCTCGAGCTCCTTCTGTTAAGCTTTTGTACTGTCCTTGCTGCTGTGTTTTGGATGACTTGGTGGCTTTGATAAGGTATTTTGGCGAAGCCAAGAAAAGGGAATTGCAGTAATCCATACATGGGATCAGTGTGTCACTGTCTTGCAAGCTGTTAGGGGCAAGAAGGGCAAACATTTGTTCAAGGGTCTTAGTAGAGAAAAACAAGTTACTGAAACACTTAGAATATGCAGCCTGAAAGAAAAGTAGGAGTCAAACCTTATCCTCACATTCTTTTACCGGGGTGGTGAGCGGAGCAGTGGCCACAAAATTGTTGGCAAGAACACAATGGATTTATCAGATAGTATAATCTCTTTTTTTCGGCGTAGCATTTTAGGTGGTTGTGATTCATCTAGTTGAACACCTCCATAAGACATTTCAGGAAGGTGAGCTCAGGACGGAAAGGCTCTTGTTCCAGTGAGAGGATTAAAGGGTATCATCATCAATTGATATAACTGTGACCCAAAAGCATTCAATAAGGTGGCCCAGAGGTGCCTATAAAGATAGTAAAGACAGTGGTGTTGAGGGACGAACCATGGGGGACTCCATATCTGAAGGGGATGGCTTCAGATGTGAAAGGTGGGAAAATGACTGTCTAAGCTCTGTCTGAGTGGAAAGAACAAAACCACCTCAAGGCAGTCATCACTATCCAGTTGCGACCGGCATGGTTTGCAGGTGGGGGGTGGGCGTGGATGGGTTGCGTGGGCAACGTTGTGATTGATCAGGACAGTGACCAGCCGTGGGTTTATGGGGTGGGCATATTCTCCATGCAGGCTGCACAGCAGCCTGCATAGAGAAGGGCAAAGTGTACATGACTGGTTTGGGTGACCCCAGAGAGCCGACCAACCAGTTACTGTGCACTTTTAGGATTGGGCAAACCACTCCTCCACTGCCCTGCTGGGAGAGTAGAGCAGCCCCGCCCGCCCACTGACAATGCAAGCATAAAATGGTAATAACTAAAAGTTAGTACTATTTTGTGCTTCTGCTTCTCGCACTGCGAGAAAGCAGTGGGGCAACGCTTCTCCACCATAGCAGAGGAGCCGCCACTGCCACTGTGCCCACTTCTTGCAGGCATCTCAGCAGCAGTGTATGGTAGACCATGTTGAATGCTGCTGGTAGATCTAATAGTATCAGGCCTGCATTCTTCCACTCGTCATGAGTGATCTTGATCATCCCAGAATCCTCTAACAGTGCTGCTTCTGTACTGTATTGTGGCGTGAAGCCGTACTGAGAGTCATGAAGTAGTATTTCAGAGTTTAGTTAGTGTGAGAGCTGCTTATTAACCAGCTTTTCAGTGACTTTCAATAGGAGAAGCAGAAGTTATATAGGTCTATAGTTGGCCAATATTTTGGGGACTGCTGAGGGTTTCTTTAGGAGTGGCATGATAAAGACCTTCTTTCATATAGATGGAACTAATTCCATAGATAACAAAGTGCTAATCAGGGGTATGATGTAAAGATTCACTGTTTTAGAGAGCATATGTAAGACAACAGCTGAACAAGGGTCCTCAGCGGATCCTGATTTGCAGTGTGATCCAACCTGTTCTGAATCCGACAGAGGGATGGGGGCAAAGGTGGCAAAGGTGTGGGCCATCTGTGATTTTGCGACTTTTTTACTACTATTTTACATTTACCCTAAACAGAAGTACAGCATCATACATACCAACACAAAATACAAAAGTGCTGGTGTGACTGAAAATTGCTTTTTAGTCCATTTAACCAACACTGACATGGAACTGCTCTCACACTATCCCATAAGTGCACACACAGATGGCAACTAATGCAATAGTAATTCAGCTCCTACAATGTTTAACCGGATCACTGACATAATATCAACAGACAAAATTTCAACCTACCAAAATATCGAGGTAAAAATATAGAATGCCAGAATATCGACTGCCTATCTACAAACAGGTACGTACACAAATATCAACTCCCAAATATCGATTGTAAAAAATATAGACTGTCAAAATATCGAATTTTTTAAATGTCTTAAAATTAATTTAAAAGTAATATAATAATAAATATAATTAATTTAAACATACTTAAAACAATGAAATAAATGTAAAATTATTAAATAATTAATGTAACTTTAAAATACAAAAAAAATAATATATAAATATATATATATATTTATATATATATATATATATATATATATATATATTTTTTTATATATATATATATATATATATATATATATATATATATATATACACATATTATTAACAAAACATATACAATATTTTTACCGTAGGATAGCGAGACGGTTAAATTTAATATAACCACTCCAGTGAGTGCAACAGTAGGGAAAACATTGGATATTGTAGGGGTAAAAATTACTATTCCCACTCCAGAGAGTACAACAGTATGGAAAGCGTTGGATAGTGTAGGGGTAAAAATTACTATTTCCACTCCAGAGAGTGCAACAGTAGGGAAAGCGTTGGATAGTGGGAGGGTAAAAATTACTATTCCCACTCCAGAGAGTGCAACAGTAGGGAAAGTGTTGGATAGCGTAGGGGTAACAATTACTATTCCAACTCCAGAGAGTGCAACAGTAGGGAAAGCGTTAGATAGTGGGAGGGTAAAAATAACTATTCCCACTCTAAAGAGCGCAATAGTAGGGAAAACGTTGGCTAGCGTAGGGGTAAAAATTACTATTCCCACTCCAAAGAGTGCAACAGTAGGGAAAGCGTTGGATAGCGTAGGGATAAAAATTACTATTCCCACTCCAGTGAGTGCAACAGTAGGGAATGTGTTGGATAGCATACAAATTAAAATTACTATTCCCACTCCAGTGAGTGCAATAGTATTGAAAGCGTTGGATAGCGTAGGGGTAAAAATTACTATTCCCACTCCAGAAAGTGCAACAGTAGAGAAAGCGTTGGATCACGTAGGAGTAAAAATTACTATTCCCACTCCAGAGAGTGCAACAGTAGGGTAAGCGTTGGATAGTGTAGGGTAAAAATTACTATTCCCACTCCAGTGAGTGCAACAGTAGGGAAAGTAAATACTTCATAAATATTTGAAAATAAATTAAATATTAATACCAATTACAAATTAATTCAAATTAATTCCCAATTTAAGATATCATAATAATTATTCAATTTAAAAAAATAAAATTCGTTTAATTACTTAAAAATAATTACCTATTAATACAAAATATTTACAAATAACAATAAATTATTAAAACATTTAAAAATAATTAACAATTCATTCAAAATAAATACCAATTTATATATTAATACATTTAATTAATTACAATTAAATGACTTCCCACCCAATTCCCCTATAAACCCACAACCCACTACAAAAATTAAATACATACAATTAACATAATTATCAATTAATCAATTAATAAAAATGAATTACCAATTATAATTAAATAATTACTAATTACAAATTAAATTGCAATTAAATCTAATTAAATACCAATAAAAAAAAGTATTTAATTGTTTATAATTAAATTACTCCCCACCCTATTCCCCTATAAACCCACAACCCACTCCAGAAAAAAAATGAATACAATTAACATAATTATCAATTAATAAAAATTAATTACCAATTATATTTTAATTAATTGCCAATTAAAAAATAATAAACAATTAATTGTAAATAAATACAAATAAATTATTATATTTATTTAATTATAATTAAATTACTTCCCACACTGGAGTTCTGGACTTTTTGGTTCCGTCCAGAGGTGTCAGGGAACAACACCCAAAGACCCCGGAGTTCCACCTGCCTTGGTGCGCAAATGAACAGAAACACGGGCTTCTCGATGGTGGCGTCAAAGACCAAAGGTTTATTACTGCAGGGACACAGAAGTCACAGAAACTACGCATGGGCAGTATCTAGGAGCCTGTTCAAATTGTACAAAGAGGGTTGCTCCTTATATACTAAATTTTGGCCTTCAGGCGAATTCTTCACATGTTGGTACATTCCCAAAACCTTTGTGTCATAAACAATAAATATTTGGCGTACACAGGAACCGTCGATAAAATCTGATACAAAACATCTACGAAGAGGGGTTCCCACTAGTTCATCACAATCCCTTGTCAATATTGTATTCAAGAGCCGGACCGCCTCATCGTAAATTTCGTTACCTCCCCCTAATAAAGATTTGGAAAGAAAGGAACGGAGCCAGGTCTGGAAGATAGAAAAGCGGGATAAGAGATGTTTGTGGGTTGTAAATGGGCAAGGCTACCGGCTTCGGCCGCCTAATCATGATCGGGACAATGGACACGAGAACCAGTTCAGTTAGGCTGGCCTCGGGCAGAGGAGGCAGCCTTTGTCGAGTCATGTAGCTACAGCGTGATCTAGTTTAAGGTGCACGTGTCATGAAAGAGGTGAATCTCCGGCTAAGGCTACGTGTCCTTAATCGAAATGAAGTGATCGGAGGTTATTGCGTATGTGAGGGCAAGAAACACAAAATGGCTGCCATGATCTAAGATGGATGCCGTGGGTAGATCAGAAATGTGTTCATAACAGGAGTACTCTTGCTCGTATCGTAGCGAAAACACCAGGATATGCTAAATGGATCATTTGCGGTTCGCTGATACCAATATTATGTATTTTCGACAACATTGAAAACACGGGTTCAAATCGTCACGGAACCTCAGACCCTCCTTTTGCCCTTACATAGGCAATTACTCAGTCTATGTCAGAATCTAATTCTATGCTCATCAGGTCAGTGACATGTTGTTGTATCATCATCCTTTCTCGTGCCTTTTCTCCAAACGCAGGTGGTTTCCTAAAACAGGTTGCAGCACAAAGACTACACAGGGCTGGACCACACTGGATAATCAGGCAGCATGAGAAGAGGAATACTAAGATGACACCAATGACCATTAGAACCTTCCATCCCCACGCTGAGATCAGAGTCCAAAACCACTCCATGAAGGACCAGTTTCCCTTGTCTACGTGTATAGAGTCGGAAATCTTGTGTAGCTTAGAGATCGCCTCATAGACTGTTGGAGCATTATTAGGAATAAAGACACAGCAGCTCGATTGGATCATTCTGCATACCCCACCTCGGTCTGCAAGTATAACGTCTAGAACCATACGGTTCTGCAACGTCATGAGTCTATCCGCCTGAAGCTCAGCTGTCAAATTGCTAAGGGCACCAGCAGTTTCGGTAATAGTAGATTCAACTACCCGTGTTAGCTGACGTATGTTTCTACTATTGGCCATAGGCCCCCAGAACGGAAGGAAGCCTTTGAAAAAGTCTCCAGCTTCCTGACCAGCGGTATCTTCCTTGCTGAAGACACCTCTCGCTACTCTGGTTCTGTGGTAGTCAGATGAAGCAGTGTATGTTGGAGGCAACAATCGAGCAATATAACATGAACCTGAAAAGTCAGCAGGTAACCATGTATATGCTCGGTCTCGACAGATGAAGTAGGTACCCCTGGCAGTAAGAAAGGCAGGGGAAGAGTTAGCCGGAAACACATAAGTCTCTACGCACTCACTCCACCCTAGCTGAGCTCTCGGATTTCTCCCATTACCTTGCAAACAGACCTGACCTCGGTGAGGTACGACCCAGATTGGAGTTGAGCTTTTACGCTTGCTTTCTCCCAAACTAAGACGATACTCTGAAGAATTCCAACTTAAATATACTCGCAATTCGTCTCTAGGGTATAATGGAGTATTATTGACGTCCTTGATCATGTCAATAATTCCCTGGACTAAGGCTTTGTTGGCAGAGTTATATTTAGTGGAACGTGGTGGACGCGGAGGATAGGTTTCAAGGGCATAAGCAAAGATGGTTTGAAGGGCCTGAAATGATCCATTGTAGCTGAAAGGCAAAACCAGATAGGGAATGCCTTTATCCATAGTGTGGGGTATCAAGCCACACACCCAGCAGTCTGTAGTGTTAACTACCAGTTGGTGTTGGTGCAAGAGCTGTATAAAAGTGTTATTAATGAATTCTGAACGTCGGGCTTGCTCATGTTCAGGAAACGAGTGAAAAGAGTGTATAGAGGAAACAGTAGAAGTAACAGGATTAAGGGGAGGTACTGTAGTTACTGGCACATAAATCAAACTTATACCAAAAACGATTCCACCCACCAACGTTATCAAAACAATTAAAAATGTAATGGCACATTGCATCAAAAAGCATTTGCTGTGAAGAATTCTGTAAAGTCTGTTTCTGCGAACATAAATCACATTTTCTCGTTGCAGCGCAGGAAGCTCCATCTTCTACAATCCGCTCGCGACCACTGATGATGTGTACGTAGATGAAAATGCCTCTATCAGCCCTGGGAGTTCCCAGAACTAACAGAAAGATCGACCTTGTGTCAGACCCCCGCAGATTCAACTAGGCACACAGCCACGACCCTACGGCTACCCAGACGGCAAGGCAATTTCAAAAACAATAAAACAGTAGCAAATTTCCTGGCTGAAGGCAAAAGTTCAATATTTCAAGATATCTCAATATGCAGTTGCCTGCTTTATTTGTCCATTTTACGGTTTCGTAAATGATATCTTTGCTTCGCAGGTACTGTTTGATCGGCAAATAGCGTATCACTGGTATCTGTTGCAGTGTTCAAGTTCGCAGATGACAGAGTTTCTTCTGATGCAGGAAACAAATGTTCAGAGTTCAAAGGAGTCTTTTCAGGAGGAGAGTCAGAGCTTGGAGTGTCAGTAATCAATTCGGCATCGCTGAAAGGGATGAACTTTGGCGTACGTTCAGACTCGGAGGCACCAATTCCCTTCTTCACCCAGTCGTCGTAAGGAAGTGGCAAAGGGACACGCTTAACATGGGATGCGTGCACCCAGTGCTTGCGTCCAGCTACACGAACTGCTGTTCTCGTTGCAAGCAGGACCTGGAAGGGACCGATGTATCTGGGCTGGAGATTCTTCGTCCTCGCGAAATTCCTGATAACCACTTGATCTCCTGGTTTCAGCTGATGCCCTGGACTCTCCGGAGGCTTTGGTAAAGCATCGAAAACCTGTTGGTGAATAAGACTCAATTTAGCAGTCAAGTCGTAAAGGTAGTCTATTAACATAGGATATTCTAGAGAACAAAACTCCTTAGGCCTTGGCACACCCCAAATATTTGCCGGGCGGCCAAACACTATCTCATAAGGGCTAAGCCCCACTCTAGAATGTACAGTTGCTCTCGTTGATAACAAAGCCAAAGGAAGTGCGTCTGGCCAGGCTAAACCTGTGGATGCTTGTATTTTAGCTAGTTTCAGCTTGAGGGTGCCATTGTAACCCTCCACTAAACCAGCAGACTGGGGATGGTTCGCACTGTGGAACTTTTGTTTCAGACCTAGGCCGGCACACACACTCTTCATAACTTTCCCTATAAACTCACTTCCGTTATCTGACCATACAATCCGTGGCATACCGAATCTAGGGAAATATTCTTTGAGAAGAATTTTGGCAGTTGATAGGGCAGTGTTGTCCTTTAGTGGGTATGCTTCGATCCATCTGGAAAAAGCACAGACTACCACCAGGACATATTTCAAATTATTACAGCGATCCATGTGAATGAAGTCTAACTGAATCACTTCAAAGGGGCAGGAAGGAGGAGCGAAGTGACCAGCAGGAGTTGGAGTTCCCTTGCCAGGATTATGCATCAGGCATACCATACAATTTTTCACCACTCTCTCTGCACACTTACTGATCCCATCATTCTTCCAGACTGGAGCCAACATCTTACAGATTCCTTTAGAACTGATATGTGCTACTCCATGCGCCATCGTTACCACTGCAAGCACATACGCATCAGGCAACATCCAACGCTGCTGTTCTGTCAAATCAATCCAACACCCAATCGAATCCAATTTGCCCGTACTCTCTCTCCATACACGTTTCTCTTCCTCAGTTGCTTCTTTCTGAATCTCTTTCACACTTTCCATTGTATCCTCACACATTCCAGATTCAGCAATCCACCTTGCAGACGTAGCAACATACATTCTGCTCATCATGTCTCTAGCTGTCTGTTTAGCGGTCTCATCAGCAAAAGCATTTCCACGACCAACATCATCCGTGATTGCTTTATGAGCACTGCACTTCACAATTGCAACTTCAGTCGGCAAGGTTAGAGATTCCAACAAGTTGTTAACTAGCTGACCATGTTGAATCTTAGTCCCATGGGAAGTAATGAAACCTCTTTCTCTCCACAAACGGCCAAAACTATGGGCCACGCCAAATGCGTACTGACTATCTGTAAAGACATTCACTCTCTTTCCCTTAGCTAAAACACACGCTCTGGTTAAAGCTATTAATTCTGCAGCTTGGGCAGAATTCTGATTCACTCTTGCAGTCTCCACAATCGTCTTCAAAGTCGTTACTGCGTAAGCAGCAGTCACATCACCATTCTCCAATTTAAAACATGACCCATCCACATACAATGTGCCATCTGGATCTGATAATGGAGTATCCTTTAAGTCAATACGTCCTTTTGTCTCTTCCTCCGTTCTAAAGCAACAATCATGTGGTTCGGAATCACTCGACTCTTGATTAGCCGGCAACAACGTTGCTGGATTCAATACATTACATCTTTTGATCTGAATATGACTCGCTAGTAATGTCAGCTCGTAACCAGATAGTCTCGCACTAGTAAGGTGTTGTGTCTTCGTTCGGTTCATGAGTGTATCCACCGCATGAGGAACCATGACCACTAGCATGTTGTTCATCACCAAACCAGCAGATTGTCGAATGGAAGCTGCAGCTGCCGCTGTAGCTCTCAAACAACTAGGTAACGCTCTAGCTACCGGATCCAATGTTGATGAGAAATACGCACAGGGGCGTTGTTTATCACCAAACTTCTGTGTCAGAACACTCAACGCGAAACCTTCTCTCTCGTGAACGTAGAGCGTGAATGGCTTACTGTAATCGGGTGTACCCAATACAGGAGCTGAACACAGTGCTTTTCGTAATTCAGTAAAACTCTCCTGGCATTCATCAGACCATGGCACCGGACTCGGAACATTTTTCCCAGTCAAAGCTACCAATGGTTTCGCTAAAAGAGAAAAATTTGGGATCCACTGCCTACAGTAAGAGGTAATACCTAGAAAGGCACGTACTTCTCTCTGTGTGCGTGGAACACTCATCTGCGTAATTGCTTTTATTCTCTCTGGGGTCAACTTCCTTCCCTCCTTTGATAAGAGGTGACCTAGGTAGGTCACTTCTTGGCAGCAGTATTGCATTTTTGAAGGTGATACCGTGTGATTCAAATTAGACAAGTGATGTAATAACGAAACCGTAGCTGCTTTGCAAGTTTCCTTGTCATCGGCAGCCACTAGAAGATCATCTACATACTGCACTAGAGCAGAACCTGGAGGAAGGACAAAGGAATCTAACTGACTTTTTAATGCTTGACTGTAAATAGATGGGCTCTCACAGTAGCCCTGTGGAGCGCGTTTAAATCTGAAACTGCGACCTCCTAGACAGAAGCCGAAAATATCTCTGCTTTCCTCGGCTATCGGAATGCTGAAAAAGGCATTTTTCAAGTCGATAACTGAAAACCAAGTGGCTGTAGCAGGAATCAATGTTAACAAGGCAGTAATGTCTGGAACCACAGGAAACTGCGGGACCACAATCTTATTGACTTCTCTAAGGTCGATGACAAACCTATACACTGGAGGCTTTGTAGGATCAGTTCGTTTCAAAATCGGTAATACAGGACTATTACAAACATTTCCTCTAGTTTCTTCAACTACACCTTTCTTAATCAAATCTTGCACAATCAATAAAAGTGCACGCTCACCTTCACTAGATATTTTGTATTGCGGAATTCTTGGAAATTTCACATTTGCTTTCAAAGTTACTACATATGGTGGTATTTCTAAAAGGCCTACATCATTAGGACCAGTCGCCCAAAGAGAATCAGGGAGTGAACGCAGCTCTGGCGGGAGCGCATCCATTGACAAGTACATCGGAGAGGTGATTCTTTTACGCAATGTAAGCTGTACTCCTTCCGGAGAACAGTACAATGTCGCATATAGGCGTTTTAACAAGTCTAAACCAAGCAGATTTTCATTACAACCCGTCGTCAAAATCAGGGGTGCTTTCAATTGACACGGTCCAACAGAAATAGACAAAGGACCAGATATGGGGTTGTAAACAGGGGCGCCTGAAAAACCTACAGAAACATTTGTTGAGCCAGACAAAGGTGCGCCAGTTAGTTTTGCATGAATGATAGAACTTTTTGCGGCACCAGTATCCAACAGAAACGGTTCGACTACACCTGATGTTGCTACTGCGACATAAGGCCCACTCTGATCCACTGGAACTGATACTACTCCCTCTCTCTGTCCATGGCTGTCCTAGTACCCATTTTGCTGAAATCCCTCATCCACTTCACAATAGTCTTCAACAAGATATTGTTGAGATCTATTTTGCTGAGTAGACTGTCCATTTCGCTGATCAAAGTGATTGGAAGGACGATCATTCGTCTGTGGAGGCATAGCACCTCGCCCTCGACCTCTAGAATTCTGCACAAAACCACCACGACCTCTCTGAGCTGCTGCTGCATTATTTTGTGCTAAGATCGGACATTCATTCTTGTAGTGACCCTCTTTCTTACAATACGCACACTGGTTCCATTGATATTGAGGCCTCGTTGAACTATAATCTGTCCTTTGATACGAATTCTGTTGCATATTAGTCTGATTCGTGCGAGGCGGATACGCCTGTTGCAAAAGAACTTTAGTCTTTAAATCTTTCGTTTTCTTGTCTGATTTCTCTTTTTCCTCTTTATCCCTATTTTCGTAATACTGTGCAGTTGCAAGTATTTGCGCAGTTGTAGAAACAGCCCACGCACTCTCTGAATCCTTTAATTTATTGCATAACTCAGGTAACAGATTATGCACAAATTTATCGACAAACAGTCTCTGTCCTCCTTCTGTGCTCATATCCTGACCACTATGATCTACAAAAGTCTCTTCGAACCTCGTGAAAAAGTCGGAGACACTTTCGTCTTTCTTTTGCCTGCATGCGGATAACTTGTCCCAATTAACACGTAATGCGGGCATCAGAGTCTTCATTAAGTCTATTATTCTACCTGGAAGATTAGCAATTAGGGGTTCAGGTTTTGCACCACCCGTTTGCTGACCATCCGCTGCAGTGATAGCTGCCCAATCACCACCTAAGGCAACTTGATGATCCTCCCTATGAATTTTAGCCCAAACTGGTTGAGGAACTACATTTCCAAATAACATATCAATGTCTGCTAAGTTCATTATACAAGCCTCAACTGTCTGCGTTAATTCCTTGTAATATCCAGCAGGATTCTTACGCGGATCTGGTAAGGCCTGTTTCACTGCTAGCACTTCGGCTCACTTCCACGGAATGTGTATCCACACTCTTTGGAATTGGGCTGGAGCAGCTACAATACCATTAACATTGTCAGCTTGCACAGCTTCGCGCCAAATTGGAGGAACCTCCCTCATTGGATATTGGCGACTCAGTTTCGTCTTACCTTTCTCTAAATCTCTCGGTGAACGAAGAGATGGATCATTTCTAAAACTTAAGATCAGTTCCATCGCTTCTTCTATATTTTCACCTACTATCATACCAGCAGCAAACTCTTTTTGAACCTTAACTAAGTCTTCTAAATTCGATTCAACATCATCTTCCTCTATCTCCTCACATAACAGCGAGCACATCTCATCAAAGACATACCGTTGCGTTGGTTCCTTCCACTGCATAAATGTATCTAGCACATCTCTCGTACTATATCTCCTACTCTTCGAAATCCATCTGAGAGCCGTGGAATCTAAAATTCCCCGTTCCTCAGTGCTTGGATGCTGACTACGTCTCTGAACAGAGTCAGAAGTAGGAGTCTGGATTAAGGTTTTATAGAAAGGAGACAGCATATTAGACACAGAATCAGTGATTCTTCGACGAACAGAAAGTGGAGTCAACACACTCGCAGACGTAGAGAACACAGTAGAGGTAGGAACAGATAGCGGAACAGTAGGAGTATCGAGAAAAATAGTTTGTGGAACAGTAGGTGTAAGCGAGACAGATACAGGTATAGAAGTCGGCAACCCAGGAAGAGGAGGAGCCGTAGGAACATTCACATTAACCACAGGAACAGGAGCTTGATTCTGAGGGGCAGGAGCAGGAATACCAGGTTGTCCAGCAACCGGCAATTGAACATTCGGTACAGGTGGAGCCGTAGCACCTTGTGCATACGGTGGAGGTGACCGTAACAGATAAGACAACAGAGGATCGTTTTCGGGGTCCTCTAGTATCTTAGCTGTTTTCGATGGCAAGGCAGGATAGCACTTGTCGATCGCTAAATTATGCTCTCTAATGGCCACCTCTATGGCCTTCTCACACTCATTATCTTGCAACTGTTTAGTTGCTTGCTCTAGAGTCAACTCTTCTTTCTCTTTCTGTTCTTTCTTTAACCTCTTCATTTCTCTCTGTTTAGATTCTTTTCGCCAGTAACGGAAAGAATCAAACATTGCCGGCCGGGCTTTCTTCCTAAACAATTTCGCTTCTAAATTGTCAAGAATTTCGGGTTCAAAACTACCATGCAGTGGCCAACTAAGGACACCGTCTTTCTCAGTGTAGCGGACCCACACCTCATTATAAGATATAGGACCCACACCATGTTTACAATATAAGTCATATAGGGGAGTCCCAATCGGAGGAACCAGACATGAGTCCTCCAATCGTGAGTCACTGTTGCAACCGAAACAAGACAACATACAATTTCTCCGACTTACCATTTTTCAGTCCGGAACACAAAACAAACAAAACACGAAACAAATATGTGCACCTGAACCAAGAACTTTTAGGCCTACCAAAACGAACTGATGTATCGATACCCAAACTGAACCAAATAGATTATCGTAACTAGAACAGCCAATGATAATCTTACGAAACTAAACCAAACCAAGAACAAAAAAAAAGGATTTCAACAACCCTCTCAAAGTAACCCACTAACTAGCAACCACTAAATACTTAACTGAGGCACTGAAGACGTCACCAAGGAGAAACCCGTCACGTTTCGCTGTACTAAGGGCTGCACCTCGGGTCCAAGACAGGGCGACGGTCAAGGCAACGACCCACTGCAGCCGTCCTGAACGGGAACCCTCGTGGAAGAGAACTTCGGGCCACTTTTGCGATATGCCGGGATCGATGAAGTGGGGCGCCTCCCTCAGGAATCTTCACACGAAGCTTCTCGAACTCTTCAGGCTTTTGGACCGGTACCGAATGACGTCGCCCCACGTTGGGCGCCAATTGGAGTTCTGGACTTTTTGGTTCCGTCCAGAGGTGTCAGGGAACAACACCCAAAGACCCCGGAGTTCCACCTGCCTTGGTGCGCAAATGAACAGAAACACAGGCTTCTCGATGGTGGCGTCAAAGACCAAAGGTTTATTACTGCAGGGACACAGAAGTCACAGAAACTACGCATGGGCAGTATCTAGGAGCCTGTTCAAATTGTACAAAGAGGGTTGCTCCTTATATACTAAATTTTGGCCTTCAGGCGAATTCTTCACATGTTGGTACATTCCCAAAACCTTTGTGTCATAAACAATAAATATTTGGCGTACACAGGAACCGTCGATAAAATCTGATACAAAACATCTACGAAGAGGGTTTCCCACTAGTTCATCACAATTCCTTGTCAATATTGTATTCAAGAGCCGGACCGCCTCATCGTAAATTTCGTTACCTCCCCCTAATAAAGATTTGGAAAGAAAGGAACGGAGCCAGGTGTGGAAGATAGAAAAGCGGGATAAGAGATGTTTGTGGGTTGTAAATGGGCAAGGCTACCGGCTTCGGCCGCCTAATCATGATCGGGACAATGGACACGAGAACCAGTTCAGTTGGGCTGGCCTCGGGCAGAGGAGGCAGCCTTTGTCGAGTCATGTAGCTACAGCGTGATCTAGTTTAAGGTGCACGTGTCATGAAAGAGGTGAATCTCCGGCTAAGGCTACGTGTCCTTAATCGAAATGAAGTGATCGGAGGTTATTGCGTATGTGAGGGCAAGAAACACAAAATGGCTGCCATGATCTAAGATGGATGCCGTGGGTAGATCAGAAATGTGTTCATAACAGGAGTACTCTTGCTCGTATCGTAGCGAAAACACCAGGATATGCTAAATGGATCATTTGCGGTTCGCTGATACCAATATTATGTATTTCCGACAACATTGAAAACACGGGTTCAAATCGTCACGGAACCTCAACACTATTCCCCTATAAACCCACAACCCGCTCCAGAAAATAAATAAATAAAATTCACATAATTATAAATTATTCAATTAATAAAAATTAATTGCCGATTCTATTTTAATTAATTTCCAATCAATAATTAATTAACGATTAATTGTACCTAAATACTAATAAATTAAAATATTTATTAATTATAATTAAATTACTTCCCACCCTATTCCCCTATAAACCCACAACCGGCTCCAGAAAATAAATAAATAAAATTCACATTATTATTAATTAATCAATTAATAAAAAATAATTACCAAATATATTTTAATTGATTTCCAATCAATAATTAATTAACAATTAATTGTACATAAATACCAATAAATACAAATATTTAATTAATTATAATTAAATTACTTCCCACCCTATTCCCCTATAAACCCACAACCCGCTCCAGAAAATAAATAAATAAAATTCACATAATTATCAATTAATCAATCAATAAAAATTAATTACCAATTATAGTTTAATTAATATCCAATTAATATTTAATTAACAATTAATTGTACATAAATACCAATAAATTAAAATATGTAATTAATTATAATTAAACTACTTCCCACCCTATTCCCCTATAAACCCACAACCCACTCCAGAATTATATTACGCAAAAATTAAATACCATGAATTGACTTAGTTACTTACCTAAAATTCGATATTTTTGTTGTCTGTATTCTATCCATCTATATTTTTCTTGTCTATATTCTGTCCCTCGATATTTTTGTTGTCTATATTCTGTCCCTCGATATTTCTGTTGTCTATATTTTGTCCATTCGATATTCTGTCCATTCTATATTTTTGATTCAATATTATTGTACTTCTATTCGATATTTTTGTAGTCTATATTCTGTCTTATCTATGTTCTGTCTACTCGATATTTTAAACTCCATATTTAACTACCTCGATATTTTTGTTGTCCATATTATGTCTGTATACCGTTTAACCACATAGATCATGATACCATCTGCCACATAATCTCTTCAAAAATACAAGGTGGTCTCAAATCAATGTCATTGTCAAGTAGTGGCAGCTGGGGAACTTTGAAAGTGGTGAGACATAACACCTGCCAAAACCTGACCCAATTTTTCTTTTATTTAATTGCCTCATACATACTCACTCACTCTCACATGCACTCTCTTGCCCCACTTACTCTAACTCACATTCTCTCACTTACTCATTCTCACTCCCACTCGGTGTCACTAATACACAAACATACTCATACTCACTGGTTCTCGTTTTCACTTGCACACTTACACACATTCATAATTTCACTCTCACTGACTCTGGGACCTGTTGCAACTTCTGCAGCAATGGTAACTTCATCCCTGTCTCATTTCCACTCCCTCTCACAATATCTAATCAATCACTCCTAACCCACTCCTCCTCATTCATTTACTCCTTCGTTCTCACTTTCACTTGTTCATACACACTCAAACTCAGATTCTCACTAACGTTCACTCTCATTGACTCTTGCAAACACACTCACACATTCACTTTCACTCAATCTTATTCACTTCCAATCATTCACACACACTCACAAACACATGCATACATGAACAAAGAAATATCATTTTATTTACTTGCCTTGTTCCCTCGGTGCCGGGCACTGAAACCAGTAAGCCATGACCCATAACGAGGTGCCAGGCAGAGCAGCAGCAAGGGCAGATTCAAAAAGACAAAGATTCACCTCAATACCGCTCCCAGCTGTCGATAGGACAGGAAGCAGAGTCCTGTAGGAATTTGGAACAGAGCTGGGAATCCTGCCCATGCAGCTCTGTATGACTTCTTATTGGTCTCACGGATGAGCTGACATGCATCAAGTAGACTCATTTAGCAGTTATTCATTGCTGCCTGAGGCATGTACAGAATGACTGATAAATACAAGGGGCCTCATTTATGAGGCTGTGCGTCACTTTTACGCTGCTGGCACGTCACTTTTTGTGACGCACCAGTGGCGTAAAAAATGTGCCTTGTTGCGCCATATTTACAAAGTGACGCATCTAGGTAGATGCGTCACTTTGTAAACCCCTGCGCCACATTATACCTGCGCCGGGTATAATGTTTGCAAGGAGGGCGTTTTGACGCAAGGAAGGGTCGTAAAAGTGACGCAATGAAATCTCCGAGATTTCACTGCGTCACTACAACAGACATGCAAATGGTTGGTGAATCTCAAAACACTTGTAAGGATGTTCAGATAAGTGACACATAAGGGAAAATGTCATATGAAAGGAACAACAAAGAGAGACCCCACAGAAGCAAGCAGGCCCCTGCAACTGCATAGAACATCTTTACAGACTAGACTTCAGCGGACAACAGCAGGGGACAGACATATGACATCTCATTTTCAACCGCAGCTACTTTATCCTGTATCACAGGACCACACACTATCAATTAGTGACATGAGAGTGACAAGCAATAATCATCACTATTATACAAAATTACGGCAAAATGTAGTGAACTAACTCATACTTATGGAAGATGAGAATCTGTCAGTTTGTTTCATATTTTAGAGTGAAATTCATCCTTGTGTCCAATTTTGCCCCATGGATGCATTTAACCAAAAGCATGCAGATAACAGCCGCTCATGTTTTACTGTTACTGTGCTTTTCCAGTCAATTCAATCACAAATTGTGTTTTTTTGCAAATTTTTTACCATGCATTGTGCATAATTGTTCCAAGGGGCATAATGTCATTAATTCGGGAATTACACATAACAAGTGCTATGCGAAATTCAAATACCTATGCGAATTACACTGGCGTAATTTACATTTCAACTATGCCGGCTGATAACATTTTCCTCTTTGATTGGGTCTCTTGATCTAAAGAGTCTGACCAAATCATCTCCACCCTAAAATGACTCTACAGGCCTGCGTCAGCCTCTGTAAACCCATAAGGTCTGCATAACCTCTTGTTACAAATCTTTGGGGTACTTAGAGGAGAAAAGACAGCAAGCTTACTTGCAATCTTACTGAGTTCAGTGGCATTACAGGCAACAGTAACAAGCGTGCAACACTGCAAGAGACATTTAGTAACAAGTTTTAGCCTTGAACAATTTTATTGGATGGCAACATAGTGGCAGGTAAACACAAGTGGTATCATTGTGTCAATTGTCGTACACGTTCCCAAATAGTGTGGTAGAACATAGGATATGTTGCAGTACTAATACACTGTTCATCAAAGTAATCAGCCAATCCATCGGGGAATTTGTAGAGCGCGCTACTCACCCGTTAGGGTCTCAAGGCGCTGGGGGGTGGACGATACTGTTCGAACAGCTAGGTCTTGAGTTGCTTCCTGAAGGCGAGATGGTCCTGTGTCAACCGGAGGTGGGTGGGGAGGGAGTTCCATGTCTTGGCGGCCAAGTATGAGAAGGATCTTCCTCTGGCGGTGGCTTTGCGAATACGTGGGATGGTGGCAAGAGCGAGACTGGCGGAGCGGAGCTGGCGGGTTGGAGAGTAGAATGCGAGGCGGTAGTTAAGGTTCTTGGGGCCCGCATCGTGAAGGGCCTTGTGTGCGTGGGTGAGGAGTTGGAATGTGATTCTCTTGCTAACGGGGACCCAGTGCAGATTCTTCTGATGGGCGGAGATGTGGCTGTGGCGGGGGATGTCCAGGATGAGTCTTGCCGAGGCGTTCTGTATGCGCTGTGGTCTTTTCTGGCGCTTGACTGTGGTTCCGACGTAGAGGGTGTTTCCGTAGTCTAGGCGGCTGGTGACGAGGGCCTGGGTGACCGTCTTCGTGGTGGGGATCCATCGGAAGATTTTTCGGAGCATGTGCACAGGAAGCTGAGACAGCATTGACTTGCTTGGTCATCGTGAGGGAGGAGTCCAGGATGAAGCCCAGGTTGAGTGCGTGGTCAGTGGGTTTGAGGGGCGGTGCCCAGGGCAGGTGGCCACCAGGAGTCGTTCCAGGCCGAGGGGGACGGTCCCAGGATGAGGACTTCCGTCTTGTCTGAATTCAGTTTCAGACGGCTGAGCTTCATCCATTCCACGACGTCCTTCATTCCTTCCTGGAGGCTGGCTCTGGCGGTGCCCGGGCCGTTGGTGAGGGAGAGGATCAGCTGTGTGTCGTAGGCGTAGGAGATGATGTTTAGGTTGTGTTTGCGTGTGATGGCCACGAGGGGGCTCATGTAGACGTTGAAGAGGGTGGGGCTGAGCGAGGATCCTTGTGGGACGCCGCAGATGACTTCGGTGGCCACTGACCTGAACGGAGGGAGGCGGACTCTCTGGGTTCTACCGGTGAGGAACGAGAGGATCCATTCCAGGGCCGCACCTTGGATTCCGGTGTCGCTGGGACGCTGTATTAGGGTGCGGTGGCATACCATGTCGAAGGCTGCTGAAAGATCCAGGAGGATGAGTGCGTTGGTTTCCCCGTTGTCGAGCATAGACCTGATGTCATCGGTAGCTGCGATAAGGGCGGTCTCGTTGCTGTGTTTGTTCGGAAACCGGACTGTGATGGGTCGAGGGATCCGTTTGTCTCGAGGAAGGCAGAGAATTGTTGTTTGACCGTCTTCTCAATGACTTTGGCAGGAAACGGGAGGAGTGAGATGGGTCGAAAGTTCTTGAGGTCCGTAGGGTCCGCGGTGGGTTTTTTCAGGAGGGCGCTGAGTTCGGCATGTTTCCAGCTCTCCGGGAATGTGGCGGATGCGAAGGAGCTGTTGAGGACGTCGCGGAGTTGGGGTGTGATGATGGAGTCGTCTTTGTTAAAGATGTGGTGTGGGCATGGGTCGGTGGAGGAGCCGGAGTGGATGGTGCTCATCGTGCGGGCGGTGTCTTCGGTGTTGATCAAGTTCCAGGTGCAGAGGTTGGCAGTTGGGTGCGCTGGTTCGGTGGTTGGGTAGTTGGTCTGTGCGCCGAAGCTGTCGTGTATGTCGGCGATCCTGCAGTGAAAGAACGAGGCGAGTGTGTCGCAGACGTCTTGAGAGGGTGTGATGTCGTTGTTGCAGGTGCTGGGATTGGAGAGCTCTTTAACGATGCTGAAGAGTTGTTCCAGGCGCTGTTTGTAGGAAGTTCTTTTGGTGGTACGGATCAGTTGGTGGTGCTTGCGGGTGGCGTTCTTGAGGGCTGTCATGTTCTCTGTTGTCTGGTCCTGGCGCCAGGTTTTCTTCATTGAGCGGCAGGTTTTCTTTGAGTTTATGAGGTCATCCGTGAACCACAAGGCTTTCTTGCTGTGCGGTCTGCTGGGTGGTTTCTTCAGTGGTGCGAGTTCATCGGCGCAGTCCGTGAGCCATTGTCTGAGGTTGCGCGCTGCTTTGTTGGGGTCCGTCCTGATGGTGGGAGGATTCTGGCTGAGGGACGTGGTGAGCCGGTCGGCGGTGATCTTGCTCCAGCTTCTGCGGGGGGCCTGTTGCGGGTGGTGGTGAGTGGTGGTTTTCTTGAAGGAGAAGTGGACGCAGCTGTGGTCTGTCCAGTGGAGTCCGGTGGAGTGGCTGAAGGATACGTGCTTGCTGGAGGAGATTGTGGGATCAAGCGTGTGGCCGGCGTAGTGGGTGGGGGTGTTCACTAGTTGCTTGAGTCCAAGGTTGGCGAGGTTGTCCAGTAGGGTGGTGGTGTTGCTGCCATTGTTGTTCTCCAGGTGGAAGTTGAGGTCTCCTAGGAGGATGTAGTCTAGGGAGGTGAGGGCGTGTGGGCTTACAAGGTCTGCGATGGCTTTGCTGAATTGGGTGCGTGGTCCCGGGGGTCTGTAGATAAGGGTGTCTCTAAGGGTGGTTCTGGGGTCGGTGTGTATCTGGAAGTGCAGGTGTTCGGCGGCTGTGAGGGTGTCTTCCGAGTTGGTCGTGATGCGGATGATGTTTCTGTGGACTATGGCGATGCCTCCTCCGGTTTGGTTGGTGCGGTCCTTCCGGGTGATCTTGTAGCCGTCCGGGATGGCTATGGCGATGTCAGGGGCTGAGGAGGTGTTCATCCAGGTTTCAGTGAGGAAGGCGACATCCGGTGCTGTTGTGTCTAGGAGGTTCCAGAGTTCGACTGCGTGCCTGTGGACGGAGCGGGTGTTGAGCAGGATGCACTTGAGGTGATTCTTGTTGGTGGTCGGCTTGGTGGGTGCTGGCCCGGGACAGATGCAGGTGAATTTGCACTCTTGGCAGGTGAAGGGTCCGTGGGTGCGTTTCGGGGTGGCCCGGTAGCAGGCGGGGTTCCGGCCGGTGTTGAGTGCGTGGAGGCTGGTGGCGTCGCATGTTTGTCGGGTGCGTTGGCCTCGGTGAGATCCAGGATTCCTGGCGCTGGGCGCGGTCCAGGCATGGACGGGCGCAGACGGGCTTGCGTTTGGCGCGCCTTCGGTGCACAATCGGTGCGCCCGCTGCGCGTGAACGCTGTGCGTCCGCGCGGACTCTGCCATAAATGGCGCAGAGGGAGGGAGGAGTAGCTGGGAGGTGGGAGCGGGGTGGCGCGGGGAAGAGGATCGGGGTACAGAAGACAAAAGGGGGGCGGGCCGCAGGGGAGCAGAGTCAGGGAGCGGGGAGGGGTCTGAGGCGGGAAAGCGGTCCCGAGGGGAAGAGCGACGACCACGGAGGTCGGGGCACAGAAAAACAGCAAGAAACGAAAACAAGCACTGGTAGCAGCAGCGAGGAGAAGAGGAAGCTTGAGACACGGGGTCAGCGGCGAGCAGGTAGAGGCAGGCAGGGAGACCGGGCACACTCAGGGAGAGCCGCGCGGTGGGTGGAGCGACCGTCACCGACCAGGGTCAAGTCAGGTCACAGCTCCCGTCACGCTGGCAGACCTTAAGTATCCGGAGGGAGGGAGGAGCCATTGGGAGGCGCGGTGGTTCGGGGAAGGGGATCGGAGTACAGAAAACAAAAGGGGGCGGGCCGTAGGGGAGCAGCGGCAGGGAGCGGGGAGGGGTCTGAGGTGGGAAAGCCGTCCCGAAGGGAAGAGCGACAACCACGGTGGTCGGGGCACAGAAAAATGGCAAGAAACGAAAACAAGCACTGGTAGCAGCAGCGAGGAGAAGAGGAAGCCTGAGACACGGGGTCAGCGGCGAGCAGGTAGAGGCAGGCAGGGAGACCGGGCACACTCAGGGAGAGCCACGCGGCGGGTGGAGCGACCGTCACCGACCAGGGTCAAGTCAGGTAAGTAATGCTCTTGAATTTAATGTTAGGCACGCTTTGGTAGAAGAGCAAACATGGATCACTATGTAAGAACAGAAAGGAATATTTAGTATAAAAGAGTGTGTTAGTAACATCTTTGAAAAAATAGAGAATGTAAACTGTGGAATTCAGTCTATACAAAGCAAAATATAACTGCTATGACATGAGAGTTTAACGTGCAATGGTGGTATCTACTCTGGGGCACATTCAGCTGAGAGCCTAAATAAGTTAATTCATTTGTGGGGAGGGTCAGTGGCAATTCTAGTAGATTGCTTGGGAGATATAAATCACGGTGCATATTTATTTTTTATTGAGTTGTGTTGCTACTCAAGAGGATGCAAGGCGACAAAACTACTTAGTCAGATTTATCAAGCCTCGCAAGGCCGCCTTATGTGGCCCTGAATGGTGTCATACATCTAGAGTAACGCAACACACTGCCGCAGGGAGGCATTCCATAGGTGGAACCTGGGTTTTCCCATGCATCCACCCATGGAGTTTGGCGCATTGCCCGAATTACCAACAAGAGTAATCCTGGGAATGTGTAAAAATGCTACGTCTTCCCAGGGAAGGTGCAATAAGGAGAAATATCTTTCTTTCTCTTTGTTGTTTCGCTCTTTCTAAGTTTGCTGCATTCTGCAAGAGGAAAATGCCTCTGAGGATTGCTTTTGTGCAGTAAGATGCTTTTGTCTTAGTGCCTCCACTGTAAAAAGTAGGTTATTGACAATTAGGGGCTTATTACAATGTTGGTTGGAGATGCCACTGACAGACACAATCTTGGACTCTGCACCACTCGACCTCTGGTAGGCAGTTCTGATTGCCTGATTACGATGCGACTGAACAACGTTCTGTCGCATACTCACTTTTCTATATGGGAGCTTGTCACAGCTTTAAACCAACCGTAATTAAGGCTTCCATAAAGATATTAATGTGTGGTAAAAACCATGCACACTTTATGAAGGGTTTTATACGGAGTGCCCTAGGTACTAGTCCTGGGCGAAGCACTACGCTACGCTCGCGGAGTTTGTGAAGTTTGCGCAACTTCGCACTATGCGAGCTGTACGTAGCACAGTGCGAACATGCGTAGTGCAGCGTAGCGTAGTGCAGCGCTCATTTTTTGCTTGTTCGCGGTCCTGAACGTCATGTTCGCGACTGCGAGCAAGCAAAATTACATCCCGGCAAGTTTCTCAACGCAGGGAGGTAAGGTTTCCCTTTGTGAGTGGTTGTGCATGCTCGCGACCGCTCTCAATGAGAAACTACCAGTTCGCGTTGAGAAAGCTGCAGCTCGAGTAATAATCTACTCGAGCAGCAGAAAACTACAGCTCGCACTGTGCAAGATGCCCTTTTCAATGATTGCACAGTGCCGGATGCTTGTCCGCACTGTGCAATCATTGAAAACGCATCTTGCACAGTGCGAACATGCTACTACGCAGCTCGCGTAGTGCTACGTGAAGTTCGCGTAGTGCGAAGTGCACTTCGCGGAACTTCGCCTAGCGCCACTACGCGAACCTCGCCCACCCTTACTAGGTACCCCGTTGACCACTAACCATAGACTGCAAGGGGGCCCTGTCCATAGGGGATTATGGTGGAGTTCATAGGGCATTATTGTGCAGTTTCCACTGGCTGGAAGACTCAGAGAGCCGGTCAGAGCAGAGCCGGAATGACCAACTGGTTCGCATTCCAACTGCCAATATCATAAATCGGGCAGTCAGACCACAAACAGACTGCTTTGGTCGGTAAGCCTCCGACTAGCGGTCAGAGGCTTTCTAACTGACATATTCGGCCCCTTAGACTTCAGACTATAGAATTGGATTTCTGAACCCTTGAGCTCAACCCATATTTCTTACCCATTAGAAAACCCTAACTTTTCTTGTTCTACCTCCACCCATGGGACAGTCCATCTCTGAATCTACAGATGAGTTCCTACCCTCCTATGCACCAAATCTCTATCTCTGATGTCTAAGCCAGAAAAATACAAAAACTAATGTTGTCAGCTGTCCCTATACCTGGTGAGCACTATATCAAGAGGCATGATGGTCAAATTTGAAACATTTTATCTGGACCTTTTCACATGTTTGCAGGGATAGCATGGACTCAGTATAATGTTTTTATACTAATCTAGAGTAACTTGACACACTGATAAAACCCGAAGTTTAGGAAATGTTTGAAGTAGTTTCAGTGGCCTACAAATCTGTGTCACTTCCATGAGATTGATCATATGAAATTCAACCCTCCTCCTATGTGCCAGTATTATGTTCATTATTCATCCCTCAAAATATCACACGATGATGCACCGCTTCCATGGTATTCAAGTGCTCCCCATAGTCAGGGGACTCATTGGATGAGCATTGAGACAAAAGCATGGCTGTCTCTCATCCCTCTTTACCCATAGATCCATAAAGTACAAAAAGAAAAGGTTAGTGCTAAACAGAATTCAATTATTGGTGCAATATTAAATATAAAGATTTTAGCTGTTTGGAAATGTTTGCTCAATACAATTCCATTGGATGAGGTTGTGCAAGATTTGTTACTCACTCGAACCATCTTGGATGAAAAACTATTTAAATGCCACCCTGTTGGATGTAGAAGCAATCACTGAATTAGAGAAAATGTTGAATTATCAGAACCGCAAAGGTGTGTTTAATTAGGTAGATACCAAAGGATTAAACAAATAATTATAATATCAAGATGTTATGAAGACCAATGAGAAGTTTAACAATTTAATCGATTTCAATTGCAGAGTGTTTTCACAAACTCAACATTGGTGCAAATCAATGTTGAAAAGGGTTGCATGTTTGACACTTTCAATATAAGTATTTAACATCAGAAGGAATATTCATTAATTAAAACAATTATGTTTTAATGATTTTTTAGAATTAGTTTACAATTTGCTAGTTTTTAACAAGTTTATGAGTAGGTCATATTTAAGATTGATCATGTTTTAATCTAATAATTCCTGACAAAAATATTATTATTTCTTAATATTTCTCAATATTAAACATTTGATTTATTTTATTATGTTTTAATAGTTATTAGTGAGTTGATTCACTAACAGAAGGAAACGTGAATGCATTGGAATTATCTTGCTTAGGCTGCCTTACTTCATGGCCCAGTGAAATGATCTGTGACATGTTTCTTTCAAATGTTGCTTTAACTGTTCCTGCCAAATGTAACACTTTGACAGTGAATTATTCCTTGTGTGCGAATTGGTGGGAACTGATCCTTGGACTGTACCCATGAAGGAGTACCTAATATTTTTTTCATTTGAAACTGACCTGTGAGAATGTCAAAGACTATGGTTTCCCATGACTAGCTTGGGAAACAATGCTGGAGTAGCAAATGGTGCCTGATAAAAGGAAGATGACTGCACAATGGGCAGACCATTGTGGTCCGATCGCTGATGTCACAACTGCATCATCAATAGTATAAGGACAAACTCCCAAAAGGACTAGATTCGAGATGGTGGAGCAGATTGAGGATCTGCCTTACTTTTGGAACTTTTTGCTCAATGACTTAGGATGCTTTTGCAGCTACAGCTGTAATTCCTGATCAATTTGAGCTCCTTTCCTTGCCAACAGCCTGACCTCACTGCTCTGATTTTTCTTTTCCAAAAAACTTGCTTACTGAACTCTTTTGGACTGATTTGATAAGATACTAAATCTAAACATTCCAGATTTTTTTTTCTTTCCCCATGTTTATGAACATTTTCCTGAAGGACTTTAACTTGACTCTTTGATCTTTTTCTGGATGCTTTTTCTATTCCTTTGAAAACCATTCTTCTGCCCTTAATGGGAGTGGGAATCTGTAATGCTTAAATGATCCTCTTTGAGATTCTTTGACTAAATATGTGTTTTTCTACTCAGTGCTAATAGCATTCTAACTGAGCTATTTAAAATGTTGCTTCTGTGCATTGATTTTGGATCATTAATACAATAACTACATTTTCTAAATTGCCTGAGCCTGTTATAGTGTCCTGATATGATTTCTTTGAACTGTGTCTCCTCCACTTCCCGTCTGCCATGTTCATGCTGGGTTGGATGCAAACGTAGGCATACACTCTGCTGTGCTTGACAGTGTAAGGGAAGTCTGCTATCACTTTCACTGTATCAGTTCTCAATAAGGTCAACACACTTGGATTTCACTTGAATTTCAATTGTCAAAGTCAAGGCAGAATGTTGATAATAAAAGGCATTGGGAAACCAAAGAAAAAGATATCCATACCTTCTGTCGGGGGAACTTCCTATCAGGGTAAAAGAGACTCATGAAATGCCAGCTTCCACTTTGAAGTGTTCTTCCCATTATTTTGGCAAATACATGGCATAGATTAACAGCCTTGGTTTGTTCTTCTGAAGTAAGAGGACAACACAGGGAGAGAGGACAGTCAGTCAGTCAGAATACTTTATTTCGATAAATCAATATCATAAAAAGACAATAGTACTATACAGAATTTACATGAAATACAGTTACATTAATTGTACGCACTAAGAACAGAATTAATTTATACAAACTTTTAAAAAACTCCTTAAAATTCATAAAAAATGCATAAAATTTCGTACAATGAGATCATAATGTAAAAAATGTAAAAGGATCTTTCAATATTTAAAATGGATCTTTCAATATAATTACCCTAACGTGCTATTTCATAGTGGAAATATTTATCCCAGATTTCATCTCAGTTCATTTCCATACCTTTATGGGTTCTCATTCATGTTCTTGTTCCTGATCCTGACTGCACCCACTAAAAAACTAGCAACGTGGAAGATAATCCATGGGGTCTGTAATAATTGCAGATACAAAAGGGCTGGCTTAACCTGCAGAAACCCAGCCTCCTTTAAAATGGGGACCAAAAATGTTAACCTTAATTCCGTATAATGACCACAGAACATCAGAAAATGCATTGTGTTCTGGGTAGAAAAGTTGTCACAGGAACACAGAGTTGCATTTTCTGGGGTACTCCAATTAGGGAAGTATCCGAGGTCCAGATGAATCATATTAAAACGGAATCGGGTTAAAAGAAACCTATGATATGAGCGATTCACTATTTTAAGATAGATTTCAGGTCCTTGTTGACTGGATATGATAAGATTGGTCCTCACAGTAGGTTTTTTTATACTCCAGTTCTTCCCTCTCCAGACTTATCATTTGTCCCATTGCACCCTTGATTAGTGCAATGTCCTTTGATGTTATTGACTCTGGTGAGAAAAAAAGCTCTGGTCTCCCTAGCTTGACAAAACTGTTTTTAATGTATCTCAGCCACTGAATCTTATTATTGTTGTCTAGGTATAGACAATCTTTCAGAATAATATGATTCAGGGGGATTTTCTTCCAATTTTAGCAGGTCTTCATCCAGGATATTAGAGGGGCCATTTTTATCCTATCTGAAATAAAGCCTTCCCCAAGTTCGGTGTGGATAGTATATGAGGGAGTAGACTGTGGCACTGAGAGGACAGATCTCAAAACATTATTTTCAGTAGTCTGCAAACAATCCGGGGAACGATATCCCCAAATTGAACTACCATAAGTGGCCACTGCGAGGCATTTAGCTTTGTAAATTTTCATTAAGGCTACTATGGGCCTTGCCCCCAATCGTTTGGAAAAAGCCTCGAGAGCAGAGGTAGTTCTTGCGAGGGAAATGTTTCTGTTTTTTAGCTGCGGTCCTCAGTTCCCTTTTTCATCAAAAGTTATCCCCAAATAGGGGAATGTAGTAACTCTGCAGAGTTCTTCTTTTCCACAGGTAAATATTTTAGAGTACTTCTTCCTAGAACACCTTCCCATGATCATGATCTGGGACTTCTTAGCAGTTATTTTAAGATCCAAGGAACCCATAAAATTCTCAAAAACATCCAGGAGGCTTTGTAATCCAACCCCAGTCCGCGAAAGAAGGACAGCGTCATCCGCGTAGAGGAGAACTGGAATACCAAGTTCTCCTACACGCGGGATGTCAAGGGTGGCCTCCTTTAGTGCAGGTTCCAAAGCGTTTATGTATATCGTAAAATAAAGGGTATCCAGGATGCACCCTTGCCTGACCCCCCTTTCTGAGTTAAAATGGGTGGTGCATCGGCCCTCCGAGGTGACGCTGACGGAGGCTAACAATCCACAATGCAGGTCAGCCAGAAGGTTAACTAGGGCCCTGTCAAGACCAATATTAAGTAAAATTTTCCACAGCTTTCACCGATTTACAAGGTCAAAAGCTAAAGAGAGGTCCATGAACCCCAAGTACACGGACCCCTCTTTGGCCTTAGTGTATTTATTCAGGAGCAGGTGTAGGTTAAGACATTGGTCTAGAGTACTCCTTTTTGGTCTAAACCCATATTGCACATTTGACAGGACCCCTTTTTCGTTCACCCATTCGTTCAATTTAAACAAAATGACCCGCCCCAAAATTTTAACAGAGGAGTCAATTAATGAGATGGGTCTATAACAAGAGGGGTCCTGCGTGTTTCCCTTCCTGAAGACAGGGATGATGATCGTTTTTTTCCACGAGACCGGTATGTTATACTGGTTTAAAGCATTAAAAACATTACACAAAATATTTGACCAGAATTTCAGTGCGCATTTAAATACATCTGCAGGAGCCTTGTTTTTTAGGGTCAGGTCTATCGCTTTTTCCACTTCTGATACCTCGAAGGTTACAATGGAACCCTCGATTCTAAGAGGGATGTCCCCAATTTGTGTATCATTGCTAGGTTCAGAGTATATTTTTCCAAAATGTTTTATCCAGCCCTCATCTGGAATGTTAGCCTCAAGTGGGGAATTCTCCTCACCCGAGAAAAATGGTTGGTTTACAATTTTCCAGAACAGACCACTATTTTTTAGGGTATCCGGGGCAAGTAGTTGGGCCCATGCTTCATCTTTTAGCTCTTTTTTTCCTTTCTAAGATAGCTTTCTTATACGCAGATCTTAAGCTAACTATTTGAGCTCGATCTTTTGGTGTGGCCTCCAGGGCCCTAAGTAAGTCCCCATGTGCCTTAGAGCATGTTTTATTAAACCATCTCTTGCCATAATGCGTCTTCTGTCTTAAGCCTATAAGTAAACTTTTATTTATTTCCCTGCAGATATTGTCAAAAGCAAAAACCACCTCTTGATTTTGCGTCTTGTTTGCTAGACATACGGCCACCTCGTCCTCAACTTCGTCAATACCTCTGCTAGGAAGGTTTCAGGGACTATATTTGACCATTTTAGCCTGCGTCCTTGGTCTTTAATGGTCACATTTAGTCCACCCTTGTGTGACACCGTTTTCATGGAAAATATGTCCGTAGACATTATCTCCATGAACACCGGGTTATGATCACTGAAGACCGAGACCTCCGTTTTATATATTAAAACTTTACACAACAAAAAGGAAGACATGAAAATATAATCAATAATAGTACCTTCATCTACTCCCTTAAATGTAGGAGACCTACACCCCCCTTCCCCGCATCCCGACTCGTAGAGGTTCCATCTGGCCTGAAAGTTTTCAAGGCCCTCCCTCCGTTTAGAATGTTCTAGGTGCATAGGTAAAGAGAAAGGGGGGCCTTCTTCTTTTAGACTGGTACACAGTAGGTTGCAGGGATGTATGTTAAAATCCCCAAGGAATATTATTTCAAAAGTATTCACGTTTACACTGTAGACTGACAAAAATGTTTCCAGTACGTCCAAGTTATAACTGGTGCACTCATTTGCACTTGAATTATAAAAGTTGATAAATAAAATCTTACTCTTATCAGGGATGGATAATTCCACAATTAAACAGTTCTCGCAGCCTGAAATACATTGTGATAGTGTGCCCTTTATGTCAAGTTTAAATAAGCTTAGTAAGCCCCCCTTGGCTCTTCCTGCGGCACTACTAATTGCTGGGATGCGAAAGTGTCTATAACTATCCAGTGAGAAACTGTTTGTCTGGTCCCATGTCTCTTGAAGAGCAATAATATCATACGTTTTTAATATGTTAATCCACGTGTCATTCCCTGTTTTAGCCTTGATACCAGCAATGTTCCAGGTTGCAATTCTGAGGCTAGAAGGTGGTGGCTGGGCTTTAGTCCTGAGTTCATTTGACTGTCAATCATTTTCTTCCATTGAAGATAGGGGGGTATAACGATTTGGCAGAGGAAAGACTTGATCAAAATCAAATTGGTTGCAAGTCCCTGCCAACCGATAACAGTATGGGTCAAGTCTATTTGATGGTTGATATGCATTTTGCGGGGGACAGATAAAACCCTGCATAGGTCGAGCAACTGGAAACTTAGACTGATCAGGCTGTGAGAGCGCAGGGTTACTAAGATGATTATAAAAGAAACCAAGGGGCCGTGCACATACAATATTATCCCCGACTGGTAAGGAAGCTGCTCTAAGTAAAACTGTGGCCACTTGCTGTGGGTGCTTAAAATTTACAATAATGCAGTCCCCCCTAGTATTCCTTCTGGAGTTTCTTTTCCAGCTGACTCTTCAGGTAGAAATTATGGGGCATATTACCAAGCAATAGCGATAATTATCGCTATTGCTTGGTTAGAGACAAATTTGTACAGCTGAGCTGCGGCGATTTTTATCGCAGATAAACCTTGGTATTACCAAGGTTTATCACAAATCTGATAAAAATCGGCCGCAATGCATGAATATCGCTGAAAAGTCCGCGATATTCATGCATTACCGAGCTAATGCTCTTAACCATGTTATCCACCTCCCATTGGATAACATGGCTAAGAACTGCTCAGCGCGAATATCTCCAAAAGTTGGTAATAGGAGATAGCGATGTTAGCAACTGTTTCCAGTCTCTAACATCTTGGCACGCCCATTTTGCATGTCATTAGTGATAAATATCACTGACATGCAAAGTGGGGCCCAAGATGGTCGCTATCTCCTACTAGCTGTCGCTAACTGGTGTTAGCGACAGCTAGGTAATAGGGAGATAATTTTATCTCTGCTTTCTTGGCTTTTAAAGCCAAAAAAGCGGAGATAAACCCCCTTGATAATATGCCCCTATATCATTAGAGAGGGCGAGTGGAAAACCGCAATTCCGGATTAACCACGTTAGCGATTTATTTTTCAAAGCCTCATGTGTTTCTAACCTAGAGTCAGTGAGATAAGAGTCCACCTCAGGAACATTAGTTAACACAACAGTATATGGTACACACTCCGGGGGAAGATTAACTTCCCCACTCCTCCATTCATTGTTCCCCCCACCTACAGCTGTCAAGTTACTAGAAGTTGTAGGGAGTGTTTGGGTTACTGGTACTGATGGTGGTTGAGAGGATGGTACCAATGGGGGTTGAGTGGCTGGTACAGTTTGTGTATTTGTTATGGCCCTATTTCCCCCATTGCCGCGGCTGCCTGCATCCTTATTATCATTATTTGCATTATTTCCAACCTTGAGAGACTTCTGTGTTTTGGTCAAGGTTAGGTGTGACCACCCAGTCTAGATAACTCTTGTGTTACCTGATCTAATTTTTCCACAAGAGGTTTTTGATTCAATTAGGCTTGCCAACAGGTCAATATGGGCAGGAATCATATTAATCATCTCCGCATTATTTATGGTCTCAGCTATACTTCCTTGACTGGTTGATTGAGTTCCAGCCTTTTTTGATTTCCTATTCCCCCCCCCGCTTAGCTGGTACCTTCCTACAGGCCCTCAATACTCTTCGTACAGGCGAGGGTGCAGGTGAAGGTGCAGGTGAAGGCCTCGGGGAAGGTAACGGGGAGGAAGATGATGTGATTTCCAAGGATTTACCCCTCTCTTCCAGCCTCTGTTCTGGAGATATATCGTTGGCACTAATTATGATCGAGTCCTCATTCCAACTACGATCAAGAGCCGGTGAGACTAAGGGGGCATGCAATCTTTCTTTAAACCGGGCTTACCCGGTTTAAAGAAAGACGCCTTTCTTTGTTAATTTTACTGACCACTTTTACCTAGTAATTGTCCATAGTGCTAGTCACTAGTGGTGTTTTGGATGATCTAAGTTTCGACATTTTAATATGCCTAGGTTATAGATCTAAGCACTTTAGTTTTAGTGACACAGGTATTATTGCAACAGGCGAGTATTACCAAACGATTTCCTTAACTTAAAATGCGTCAACAAGGGCCACAGTACAAGTTAAAAATAGTAAGTCTCACAGTTTTGAAGTGTCCCGGGGCAAAAGAGCGGCCACAGATGGCCCCGCCCTTGTCTCGGGCTTCTCCCGGGCAGCTCCCGTGCGCGACTCGCGGGGCGAGAGGCGTTCCTCTCCTTTACGCGTCTCCGGGCGCTCTGGTGTCGACACTCGCCACAGCCGCCGGGGCACCTGGGGATTGAAGTCTCAGCCCTCATGGCGGCGGTGGTACTGGCGGTGGGGTGCAAGACCCGGAAAGGCTGCTAGCCGTTCCCCTCACGGCGTGGATACTGGCGCTGGAGTAGGGGACTCGGTAGGGCAAGGGCTGTGCTCCTCACAGCAGCAAGGTTAGACTCCCCACTGAGCGCTCAGCGGTCATCTCCTTTACGCGCCTCCGGGCGCTCTGGTGTCGTCACTCGCCATAGCTGCCGGGGCACCTGGGGATTGCAGTCCCAGCCCTCGCAGCGGCGGTGGTACTGGCGGTGGGGTGCGAGACCCGGTAAGGCTGCTAGCCGTACCCCTCATGGCGTGGATACTGGCGCTGGAGTAGGGGACTCGGTAGGGCAAGGGCCGTGCCCCTCACTGCAGCAAGGTTAGACTCCCCACTGAGCGCTCGGCGCTCCTCTCCTTTACGCGCCTCCGGGCGCTCTGGTGTCGTCACTCGCCACAGCCGCAGGGGCACCTGGGGATTGAAGTCCCAGCCCTCGTGGCGGCGGTGGTACTGGCGGTGGGGTGCGAGACCCGGTAAGGCTGCTAGCCGTTCCCCTCACGGCGTGGATACTGGCGCTGGAGTAGGGGACTCGGTAGGGCAAAGGCCGTGCTCCTCACAGCAGCAAGGTTAGACTCCCCACTGAGCGCTCGGCTCTCCTCTCCTTTACGCGCCTCCGGGCGCTCTGGTGTCGTCATTCGCCACAGCCGCTGGGGAACCTGGGGATTGAAGTCCCAGCCCTCGCAGTGGCGGTGGTACTGGCGGTGGGCTGCGAGACCCGGTAAGGCTGCTAGCCGTTCCCCTCATGGCGTGGATACTGGCGCTGGAGTAGGGGACTCGGTAGGACAATGGCAGCAAGCTTAGGCATATCACTCCTTGGGCGGTATAGCATAAAGAAGAATTTCCATCTCCTTATTTTATCTCCATCTAAATATGTCTAAAGTAGTGTTCCCCAAGGGTCCTCTCTTTTCTTCTCTACTTTTTATTATTTATATGACCACCATAGCAAAATTCGATTTTCATGAATGCCAATATCACAGTACTGCTGATTTAGCTGAACTCAATTTAATTTTTCAGAGATCCATCCACTCAACATTTCATCCCATTGTCTATCTTCTATGAAGTTGTGGATGTCACCTATCTACATTTAGCTAAAACCTTCCAAAACACACATTTTGTTACGTCTCTGGTCCTTTCTTTGTGAGCGTGTGCCCTATTTGTGTGGGGCATCAAAAAACAAACTGTCTATCTAGAAACGAACAGCTCCTTGTAAAATCAAAGAAACATTTTGAATAAAACCTGTTTCTTCCATTAACTTGGCTAAGGTGCATCTTCTCTTATCTTGAACCAGAATGTTTGCCAAGTGCAGCAAATGCTTTTATCCTATACTGACTAAATTATAGGCACAGCGTCTGTTTGGTGGTAATGTCTACTGCAAAATGGCAGTGCTCAACTATTGAAGGGTATCCAGAAATCTGATCACATATTACCTACTCTTGGACAGTGGCGTTGACATCCTGCATCCAAGCATACAGTCTTTAAGTCAAAGTTGATTGTGGACAGAGTAGATCATTCACAATCTCTTATTTTCTCGAGCTAAAGCTGGGGATAGATCTTTCAGAGGTGAAGCCATATAGGTCTGGGACTTTGGTCTCTTCACCGAAGAGCCACACACCCCCTTAATATGTTGATTAAATAACTATTAGTTAACCAATGGTTTTCATCAGTCAGATTCTAATCTGTATCTTCCTGTATTAGTATATATGGGTCATAAATTTTATTAGTGCCAGGACACTTTATGTGTATGTGTGCTTTTCTAGTGGCAGTATGCCTTGGATTGAAGAATAATAATGTTAGGGCTCCACTGTGGCATGAGATGTGGAGGCAGCTTACCATGCAGGACTCTCAGTCTGAGGATTCACCACACACCTGAAAGGCAGGTGCTGTGTTTTTTTGATGTGTGTGCATGGTGCCCTGGGTTTCTCAGGCAGCGTCTTCCAGGCATTTTCCATGAAGGCTTCATCTTCTCATATATGTGTGGGTTTGGGTAATTCCTTCCTGTTAGGCATGGGCTTCTCCAAGGAGGTTCCTTGGTGTCTCAGGTCTTGGCGATATTCCAGAGTGGAAGTCTCTTATAAGCCACTTAGATGGAGCCAAACGACTCGTGGAGTTCGCACCCTATTTGGGTTTGAAAAGAAAGCCCTCACACACCGACCTGGTCAGTGTCATGCTTCATCATCGGGCCCCACCGAAGAGACCTAATGCCTCTTCGGTGTGCTGCGACGCCAGGAGACTGCGGAGCTGGTTGTGTGAAATGGGTGTGTTGTAAGGTTAGCTTAAAATTAAAAGTGTCTAAAGGGTATCTAAAAAAAGTTTATTAATGATCCCTAGGACACAAGTAAAAGGTTCTATGTGTCTGAATTTTAGTGCCAAAGGTAATGGATGGTTTAATTCAGATTTAATTTAGTCAACATGTTTCAGCCTTAGGGGTGGTTTTAATTTACCTAGGCATTCGTCAGGACAAAGATAAACCCCGGCGGTATGGACTCTCTAATCGTCCACCCTAACCTGGGGGCGTGAAAGTGAAAAATTAATGAAAAAAGTGATAACATGCATAAAAATGGAAGAGCGAGGTGCTCATTCCGAAAAATCACTCCTAGTTATGGAGTATATCAGCACCTGTGGAACAAAAATACAAACAGACACATAAGACAAACAAACAATTAGTTGTAGAGCTGTGCCATAACGTTTTTTTTGTTCATGGTGCTCCAAATTAGTGGCAGCAAATGTGTTCCCAAACTACCTACTAGAATTTAACACCATCTGCAAACCCTCTGGGGATGATAACTCTAGTTCTGGGAAGTGAAGTGACAAGAATTGATTTAAAAAGCCATAAGTGGCTCAATAGGGGTTACAAACACACAGTGTAGGTGCTTCATGGGATCAATGGACAAAGAGTCAGTGACCCCCAACAATAAGTTTCATGTAAAATTGCATATCTCACTTTAAAGTATGGCGCTATCTGCACCATGGGTCTCAGGAGGGGGGTTGGAGTGTCCCTGGCACATCCTAAAGATAAAGAAAATAGGCTAGAAATACTCAGAATCGGATTCGACTTAGCTCAATTGCGTGGTTTCTGTCCGATTGCCATTGCAGTATTACTCACGCCCTCAGCACTCGCAGCCCGCTTGTACACCTAGTACTTCCTCAAACCGGACCCCGACGATGGAGAGCGGGGACGGTGAGTCCGTTTAAAAGCCCGTGTAACGTAGTCAGCGCTCTTCCGGGTGGGCGTGGCTTCACCGGAGCGAGGCCAGGGTGCTCTTCCCCATGGGCGGGGTTGTGCGGAAACGAGGCTTAAATGTGCTACTTTCTATTGAGAGCCACACGATATGTCTCCAAATGGAGGCTTGGATCTATTGACCAATCGATAGATTGAATTGGCAAATGTAAACATAAGTCGGAATCATAATCGATTGCTTCTTAGCTAATTGAAATACACTGATTTTTCAGTAGTGTAAGTAGGTTTTGCTATGCTTCCCTATTTGTTAAAATCTGCATATAAAAACGCAAAAAGGAGCGCAATATATCTTTATAGGAAGGCTTAGATGTTATGACAATTTTAAAGGCTAAATTCCCACAAGTTAACATAAGTTAAAAAACAACAGCATATGCTTTGTTTGTCAGTTTAAAACTGATGCTGTGACAGCATAGATGTATTTTCAATTGTAAGTGGTGAAAAATACTATTATGATAGCATTAGTGACTATGATAGCATTAGTGTAAGTGGGTTCATAAATGGTGAAATAACATCGTTGCTATGCCTGTCCATTTGTTAAATATGCATATTGAGATGCTGATAGGGGTGTCATATTCCATTAACTATAGGGAACACAACACAAGAATGTTAGTTCCTTGTGTAGAGAGATAGATTGTGCGCTATTCATCTGACGGATCTTACAGGTGATAGCTTTTACTGGATTTCTCATTTAGCTTTACGGGGACTGTATTGCACTATAGATAGTGAACTGGCATATATTTGTACAGGTGGTAGGGTGTCAGTTTAGGACTGTATTCCACGGGATATCATCATTGAGCCCAATGATGTTGGTACCTAAACGGTACACCCAACGCTGTTCTTTCTCAAAAAGTCTGTTAGAGATGTTCGTGGTACCAGTGATTTTCTCAATTATTGTCCATTTCATATCGTTGGGGGTATGATTGTATTCCAAAAAATGTCGGCTCAGTTTTGTCGTTGCTTTCATGCATCGTATATTACTCCGGTGCTCACCAATGCGCTGTTTCACTTTTCTTGTGGTCATGCCGATGTAGCGTAAGGAGCAGGGACACGTTATTAAGTACACCACATTGTTCGAATTGCAGTTTGTATGTGCAGTTTGTGTCCAGATTTTTCCTTGTTCCAATGAGAGTGATTTCGAGGCCTCTGTTAAATGGCATACGCTACAGTCTGAGCACGGATAGTGCCCTGTGATCGGAGGAAGGCCCCATGCTGTTGTGACTGAGGATGTCTGAGGGTCAGTCTTCTGTTTCGGACGAGTATGAACCAGAGCATCTCTTAGACTCCGACCTTTTTTTAAAGGAAAACAAAGGTTTTTCCCAATCTTTCTTTGCTGATGTTATGATACTCCAATGTTTGTTCAAAGTTTTTTTCATATAGTTTGACAGCCCATTAAATGTTGTTACACAGGTGAGTGGTACCAGTTCTTGGTTGTTGGTTTTTTCTTCCAACAGACCTTCTCTCGGCTGATTTCTAGCTCTCTTAAAACCTTTGCTAAGGATAGAGGGAGGATATCCCCTGTCTTTTAGTTTTTCAGTTAGGCTAGAGGCTTGTTCCTTAAAGTCAGCTATAGTAATGCAATTACGCCTTAACCTCAGGTATTGCCCATAAGGAAGGTTCTCTTTTAAGGGACGGAGATGAAAGCTGCTGAATTCCAATAGATTGTTCTTTGCTGTTGGCTTGTGATGAGTTTTTGTGGTTAGACATGTGCCGGTTACCGTAATTATTACGTCAAGAAAGACAATGTCTGTTTTGCTTGTGGTGTTAGTGAATCTCAGGTTGTGGTCTAGGGTGTTGATCCACATCAAAAAGGACTCCAGGTTACTATCACTGCCTGTCCATAACAGCAGGATGTCGTCAATTGAATGCTTCCATAAAAGCATTGACGATCCGAATTCCGCAGTTGGTGGGAGAATGTGCTGGGCTTCAAAATCCGCCACGTACAGCCCAGCCACACTCGGGGCGAAAGTACTGCCCATAGAGGTCCCTGAGCATTGGAGGAACAACTTATCCTTGAAGGAGAAGAAATTCTCTTTGAGTGCTATTGTTGCACAATCAATAATGAATTTCTTCGGTGTTTGATATTTCCATTCGATTGAGTCCAGTGCCTTGCCCAGGACTTTGATGGTATCGTCCTGGGGGATGCTTGTGTATAAACTTTCAACATCCAAGGTCACTAGCGTGACTGAATTTACCTCGAATGTAATATCTGCAAGGAGACGTAATAGACTCTTTGTATCTTTTAGATAAGATGGGGTTGCCTGTACAAGTGGCTTTAAGAATTGGTCACAAAACCTTGACAGGGGCTCTAGGAGTGATCCAATACCGGATACTATTGGACGTCCTGGTGGTGGTAATCGGTTTTTATGTAACTTGGGTAGTGTATAAAAGTATGGAATGATGTTATCATTGGTATTCAGAAATTCCGCTTCATTTTTAGAGAGATGTCCATTTTCTTCAGCCTGTTTGACTAAGGCGGTGATCCTTTTAGTCAAATCGGTAGAGGGATCAGTCATCAATGGAGTGTAGTTCCTATTGTCACTTAGAAGATCTTCACAAGTTTTTTCGTAGTCACTCGTGTTTTGTATGACAATTCCTCCGCCTTTATCGGCCGGCTTGATGGTTATTGATGTGTCATTTTGTAGAACTTCTAGTGCCTTGTATTCCGCAGTCGTGAAATTATCAAATATTTTGGGGTTCTGGCTGGCCTCCAGATCCTTGAATACTGCCTGTTCAAAGGCAGTGATGGCTGCTGGTACCGTATAAGGAGGAGGAGTGAATGTTGAGTTGGGTCTCAGCCCAGTGTCACCTTTCCTGATTGATTCATTGGGGTCTGTTTTTCCTTCAAAGAATGCCTTCAATTTCAATTTACGAAAAAATCCCGCAAGTTCGCAATGAAGTCTAAACTTGTCGGGTCTTGCCGTAGGACCAAAACCTAGGCCTTTTTCTAGGACCTGGCTCTCAATTGGTGACAGGACTCGTTCGGATAAATTTGTAACCAGACTCACAGTCCGCTCGTTCCTGGTTGTTGGATGCTGCTGCGGGTGTGGTTCGACACAGAGTCGTCCTCTGTCCAGGAGACTCTGTTGTTGCCTCTCCTCCTGCCCCTTCCTCTCCGGCCGCTCTCTAAAAAAGGCGGTCTGTATTGATTTTGGAAATGGATTGGAGGCATGAAAGTTGGGTTCCAACCCATGAAGGGATATTGGGGTTGTTGGTAGGGATAGGGAGGTGGGCCCATCTCCATTTGTGTTTGTTGCCAATGTTTATGGTAATTTGAGTTGCCTGGTCTCCCTCTGTTGTTCCTATTCCCACGATTCCCTCTTCTTCTTGTTTTCTGGGAGGAGTCACTACTCGATCCGCTGGTGTTGGAGGAGACATCATCTGATTGTTCTGATTTACTTGTATTTCTAACTGGGGAGACCAAAGCTGCTGCAGAGTAAGGATATACCCCCGCAATCTCCTGAGGCGGAAGCCGGGAGACGACGGACTCTTTTTAAAATTTGCATTTCTCTTGTGTCACTTACTGAAATATATCTGTTCTTTTAAAACGCGCACTCACCCGTCTGCCACCTCCATAGCGGGCTAGAGTTACGCTTAAACAGCGACTCCTTCGCTGCAACGATCCACAACAAAACAAATGTTTTGCCGCCATTGACGGCGAGGAGTAGAGGCCACGCCTACCTCTAGGCCACGCCCACCCGCCACAATATAAAACGCTGATACTAGCGCTACCTTGCCAGAACCCTGCAATCTCCTGAGGCGGAAGCCGGGAGACGACGGACTCTTTTTAAAATTTGCATTTCTCTTGTGTCACTTACTGAAATATATCTGTTCTTTTAAAACGCGCACTCACCCGTCTGCCACCTCCATAGCGGGCTAGAGTTACGCTTAAACAGCGACTCCTTCGCTGCAACGATCCACAACAAAACAAATGTTTTGCCGCCATTGACGGCGAGGAGTAGAGGCCACGCCTACCTCTAGGCCACGCCCACCCGCCACAATATAAAACGCTGATACTAGCGCTACCTTGCCAGAACCCTGCAATCTCCTGAGGCGGAAGCTGGGAGACGACGGACTCTTTTTAAAATTTGCATTTTTCTTGTGTCACTTACTGAAATATATCTGTTCTTTTAAAACACGCACTCACCCGTCTGCCACCTCCATAGCGGGCTAGAGTTACGCTTAAACAGCGACTCCTTCGCTGCAACGATCCACAACAAAACAAATGTTTTGCCGCCATTGACGGGGAGGAACAGAGGCCACGCCTACCTCTAGGCCACGCCCACCCGCCACAATATAAAACGCTGATACTAGCGCTACCTTGCCAGAACCCTGCAATCTCCTGAGGCGGAAGCCGGGAGACGACGGACTCTTTTTAAAATTTGCATTTCTCTTGTGTCACTTACTGAAATATATCTGTTCTTTTAAAACGCGCACTCACCCGTCTGCCACCTCCATAGCGGGCTAGAGTTACGCTTAAACAGCGACTCCTTCGCTGCAACGATCCACAACAAAACAAATGTTTTGCCGCCATTGACGGGGAGGAACAGAGGCCACGCCTACCTCTAGGCCACGCCCACCCGCCACAATATAAAACGCTGATACTAGCGCTACCTTGCCAGAACCCTGCAATCTCCTGAGGCGGAAGCCGGGAGACGACGGACTCTTTTTAAAATTTGCATTTCTCTTGTGTCACTTACTGAAATATATCTGTTCTTTTAAAACGCGCACTCACCCGTCTGCCACCTCCATAGCGGGCTAGAGTTACGCTTAAACAGCGACTCCTTCGCTGCAACGATCCACAACAAAACAAATGTTTTGCCGCCATTGACGGCGAGGAATAGAGGCCACGCCTACCTCTAGGCCACGCCCACCCGCCACAATATAAAACGCTGATACTAGCGCTACCTTGCCAGAACCCTGCAATCTCCTGAGGCGGAAGCCGGGAGACGACGGACTCTTTTTAAAATTTGCATTTCTCTTGTGTCACTTACTGAAATATATCTGTTCTTTTAAAACGCGCACTCACCCGTCTGCCACCTCCATAGCGGGCTAGAGTTACGCTTAAACAGCGACTCCTTCGCTGCAACGATCCACAACAAAACAAATGTTTTGCCGCCATTGACGGCGAGGAGTAGAGGCCACGCCTACCTCTAGGCCACGCCCACCCGCCACAATATAAAACGCTGATACTAGCGCTACCTTGCCAGAACCCTGCAATCTCCTGAGGCGGAAGCCGGGAGACGACGGACTCTTTTTAAAATTTGCATTTCTCTTATGTCACTTACTGAAATATATCTGTTCTTTTAAAACGTGCACTCACCCGTCTGCCACCTCCATAGCGGGCTAGAGTTACGCTTAAACAGCGACTCCTTCGCTGCAACGATCCACAACAAAACAAATGTTTTGCCGCCATTGACGGCGAGGAGTAGAGGCCACGCCTACCTCTAGGCCACGCCCACCCGCCACAATATAAAACGCTGATACTAGCGCTACCTTGCCAGAACCCTGCAATCTCCTGAGGCGGAAGCCGGGAGACGACGGACTCTTTTCAAAATTTGCATTTCTCTTGTGTCACTTACTGAAATATATCTGTTCTTTTAAAACGCGCACTCACCCGTCTGCCACCTCCATAGCGGGCTAGAGTTACGCTTAAACAGCGACTCCTTCGCTGCAACGATCCACAACAAAACAAATGTTTTGCCGCCATTGACGGCGAGGAGTAGAGGCCACGCCTACCTCTAGGCCACGCCCACCCGCCACAATATAAAACGCTGATACTAGCGCTACCTTGCCAGAACCCTGCAATCTCCTGAGGCGGAAGCCGGGAGACGACGGACTCTTTTTAAAATTTGCATTTCTCTTGTGTCACTTACTGAAATATATCTGTTCTTTTAAAACGCGCACTCACCCGTCTGCCACCTCCATAGCGGGCTAGAGTTTTGCTTAAACAGCGACTCCTTCGCTGCAACGATCCACAACAAAACAAATGTTTTGCCGCCATTGACGGCGAGGAGTAGAGGCCACGCCTACCTCTAGGCCACGCCCACCCGCCACAATATAAAACGCTGATACTAGCGCTACCTTGCCAGAACCCTGCAATCTCCTGAGGCGGAAGCCGGGAGACGACGGACTCTTTTTAAAATTAGCATTTTTCTTGTGTCACTTACTGAAATATATCTGTTCTTTTAAAACGCGCACTCACCCGTCTGCCACCTCCATAGCGGGCTAGAGTTACGCTTAAACAGCGACTCCTTCGCTGCAACGATCCACAACAAAACAAATGTTTTGCCGCCATTGACGGCGAGGAGTAGAGGCCACGCCTACCTCTAGGCCACGCCCACTCGCCCCCTCTCCCTCTTTTAAGTATGTGCAATCACCGGACGCGCAGCGGACGGGCGCAGCGGGCGCGCCGTCAGCGGGCCGAGGGCGCGCCTAAGGCAAGCCCGTCTTCGCCCGTCCTCGCCAAGTCCTCGCCTCTCGCCAGACCCCCTGCCCAAAAATTCGTTTATGACAGTAACATACTGCGGTCGCTCAACACCGGCCCTAGATGCAACAATATAGAAGGTTGCATTGGTCGAACCGCCCTTTACTGCAAGCACTGTCATCTGGCCATACCGGAACCACGCCTTATAGGCCACAAAGAGATTAAAAGGAACGAAACGTCACTTACCATCATGCAGTTGAACGTCAGATCTCTGGTTAAACACCATGCAGAGGTAAGAACGCTCCTAATGGACGAGAACCCAGATATAATGTTTCTAAGTGAAACATGGCTTAAAGACGACCTCACTAGCATCCCCAATCTAGCAATACCGGACGGGTTCTCTATGACGTGCATCAATAGAGACTCAAGAGGAGGTGGCATTGCAGCCATCTATAGATCCCCCTTTACCTGCTCCTTTTAAAATGAAAGTATTGCGGACTGCGAATGCGCCCGCTTCAAAATTTCTACGAGCCCCCATTGCACTTTCTCGGGCCTTTTTATCTATAGACCTCCGGGGCCCTCTACTAATTTCACGGAAGAGCTCATTGAAGTAACGCATGCCTTGATCACTGGCTCGGCTAACTTCACGATTCTAGGAGATCTCAATCTCCACTTAGACATTGTGTCGGATGCTAAAATTAGCAACTTTGTAGCGGACCTAGCTGCCTTGCAACTAACCCAGCTCGTCAAATCCCCCACACATGTAGCGGGACACTTGCTTGATCCGGTATTCACTAACATTCCCGAGGCCAGAGCTGACGATCCTAAACCCATGGCCTGGACTGATCACTCGCTAGTAACCCTCTCTATTCCGAATAACTCCCCTCCTGTAAAAAAATCACCCACCTCCTGTCTAAAGCGACCTTGGCACAAACTCCATCAATGTGACCTTGCTGCCAGCCTAGGGCGACCTACCCTGGAGAACATAAACGACATAGAAAAATCGTATGCGTCTTTCCAGGACTGGATCACCAAGGGACTGGACGCTATCATACCAGCCAAGTGGACTAAAGGGCGAAATACTCCTTCCAACCCCTGGTTTAACGAGAACCTCAAAACAATGAGGAAAGCCTGCAAAAAAACGGAACGGCAATGGAGGAAGGAATATAAGCAGGAGGACAAAATCGTATACTTGGCTACTCTGAAATCATACCACAAGGCAATTCGGACAGCCCGTGCTGCCTTCTACGCTTCTGAAATAAAAGCCAGCTCAAACCCCACGAAAACTATTTTTCAAATCGTGCAAAAAATACAAAACGGGGGCAAGCCGGATGCTCACATCACCTCCACGCAACAGTGTGAAGACCTAGCTACCTTCTTCACGGATAAAGTGAAGAAAATATACAACACCTTCACCCAGGACAGTCCAGAGGACATCAGCCCTCCCAACGCCACCTTCGGAGACGTCAGGCTCACATGCCTACCCGCTATCTCCGGTGAAGAACTCACCAAACTCTGTAGGAAGGTAAAATCGGGTGCACCCACAGACCCGATGAGACCAATTCACTTTCTAGGAGCCTTGGAATTCTTCCTCCAATCTTTAACCGTAATCCTTAATCTCTCATTTGCTACGGCCACGGTACCCACCTGCTGGAAACAGGCCTGGGTAACTCCGATTATAAAAAAACCCTCCCTAGACCCCTCTAAACCAGAGAATTACCGGCCTGTCTCACTGTTACCATGGGTCGCTAAACTAGCGGAAGCGCACGCGAATAAAATTCTCAGTGAGTATATGGCGAAAAATAACATCCTGGACCCCTCTCAGCACGGGTTCAGGCCGGGCCATAGTACGGAATCCGCGCTCCTCACCTCCACGGAAAGCTTACGGGAAATTATGGACACCGGCAAAAGTGCCGCGCTGATACTGCTCGATCTCAGCGCGGCCTTTGATACGGTCTCCCATGCCATTCTACTAAAACGCCTGGAAAATATAGGAATCGTAAACTCGGCGCTTCAATGGTTTCGTTCATTTTTAACCAACAGATCATTCAGGGTATCTGCCCCTCCGTTTATCTCTCAACCCCAAGATATAGGACAAGGAGTCCCACAGGGCTCTGCTCTCAGTCCCTCCCTGTTTAACCTATATATGCAACCTTTGGCGGAGGTTGCTAAGACATGGGGCCTCACAATGGTGTCGTACGCTGACGACACTCAGTTGGTCATCAGCCTTAGTGAGGCCCCCTCTCCTGATGCCACCAACTTCAGGGATGGACTGACTGCTGTCGCCAAATGGATGACAGCAAACTGCCTCCAACTTAACGGTATTTACAACAAGGGGTGGTGAGGGACAGAGTCTCTGAATTAAGCAGAAAGCTCTCACCCAGTCAAGAGATCAGGGCTAGATCCAACACCGTTTTTTAGCTCACTGCACCATCCCAGTTTCAGAACCTGGCTGTATGCAAATTAGTCTGTTCCTGTCCCAGTGCATGATGGGAACAGGGCAAACCAAACTACAAAAGCCAATTCTTACACTGGGAAGGAAACAAGCTCCCGGGGACCTGTTTCTGGCATTACAGCCGTCTTCGGCCCGGTTTGCTTGAATTGAACTTAACGGTGGCAAAACCGAGGTGCTGATAATGGGGAAAAACAGCAACAACTGGAACGATCTCTGGTGGCCCCAATCGCTGGGCCCAGCACCCCCTCCAAATAATTTTGTAAAAAATCTAGGAGTATGGATGGACTCGACCCTTAGCTTCCAGTCGCACACCAAAAAAGTTGCCGCAACTTGCATTGGCCTACTGAGAAGTCTATACCCCATCTTAGGCTACTTCGACTCCAAGACACGACAACTCATCGTACAGTCTACCATCTTGTCCAGACTGGACTATGCGAGTGTCCTGTTGCTAGGAGCAAACAAAGCTGAGATAAAAAGATTCCAACGAATCCAGAATTCGGCGGCAAGAGCTATAGTAGGTCTTCCAAGAAGGTGCTCAGTGAGAGCGACTATTTACAGACTACATTGGCTGCCCATGGAAGCCCGCATCCAGATCAAGGCCCTCATATTTGCCTTTAAAATCTTGAAGAACGAAGGTCCAGAGCTCCTCCGTTCATTGCTGACCCCCTATAATCCCAAACGGAATCTCCGGTCAATGGGGCAACACCTAGCCTTGATACCCCATACGAAGTTCTGTCGCATCGGAGGGCGCTCCTTCAAACTACTGGGGGCCAAGTTGTGGAACTCCCTCCCTCTCCACATCCGCTGCATGGATAATCTGCTAGCTTTCCGCAGATCGATCAAAACCCATCTCTTTCCCTCCCCGTAGGTCCCTCTTTAGTTGCCAGCTGATTGTGTTACGGTTCTAGCGCCGGGACGCCCCGTCGCTGGGGCAGCTGTTTGCGCTCTACAAAACAGGTAACATAACATAACATAACATAACATACTGTCTCAAAAGCAATTTTTTTAAGATCCTTTTGAAATTTTGTAGCTTTTGGTTGCATTAAATTATCCTTATACTCATTCATTTCTTTATTTAGTTCGTCCAACCTTTTCTTATAGCCAGTTATTGTGGCTTTAAAGGTAGATTCAGTCTCTCTGATTTCAATCAACAATGCCTCAGATAATCTGAACGCTGTTTTTATAATTAAGACGAGCCAATCACGTGTACAATGCCACGCGATCATGGCCCAATCTTTTCTAAAGGTTGCGTCATTGAGGAAGATGCGAGGGGCGTTGGTGACCAGTAGGCCCCTCGGTGCTGTGTTTGCGATGAGATATTGTTCATGATAGTACCATGTAAGATAGTCCGAATATGTTCGCGCTTTTTTTCTGTGAGATTTTCCCATTCTGTGGTATTAGCTATGGCTTGGGAAATGTGGGGGTCTGCAAATAGAGTAGGATCGGACATTAGAGCCTCTATTTCAGATTCCGAGTATGTTAAGCCTAGGTTAGCCATGGTGAGACCAAAGCAGAGATAACAATAAAACAGGCAATGATACGAAAGAGTTATCTTGCCTGAAGTAAAAACAAACTCTCACAGCTGTGCGCTGCTAAGGTAGAGAATAACAATGGGAGAGATAGGGAAGTAGAAGAACACTCTCTTAGTCCCCAATTATATGCCAATAAACAAAAGAAGAGAGGTTGAAGTCTCTTATAAGCCACTTAGATGGAGCCAAACGACTCGTGGAGTTCGCACCCTATTTGGGTTTGAAAAGAAAGCCCTTACACACCGACCTGGTCAGTGTCATGCTTCATCATCGGGCCCCACCGAAGAGACCTAATGCCTCTTCGGTGTGCTGCGACGCCAGGAGACTGCGGAGCTGGTTGTGTGAAATGGGTGTGTTGTAAGGTTAGCTTAAAATTAAAAGTGTCTAAAGGGTATCTAAAAAAAGTTTATTAATGATCCCTAGGACTAAAGTAAAAGGTTCTATGTGTCTGAATTTTAGTGCCAAAGGTAATGGATGGTTTAATTCAGATTTAATTTAGTCAACATGTTTCAGCCTTAGGGGTGGTTTTAATTTACATAGGCATTCGTCAGGACAAAGATAAACCCCGGCGGTATGGACTCTCTAATCGTCCACCCTAACCTGGGGGCGTGAAAGTGAAAAATTAATGAAAAAAGTGATAAAGTGCATAAAAATGGAAGAGCGAGGTGCTCATTCCGAAAAATCACTCCTAGTTATGGAGTATATCAGCACCTGTGGAACAAAAATACAAACAGACACATAAGACAAACAAACAATTAGTTGTAGAGCTGTGCCATAACGTTTTTTTGTTCATGGTGCTCCAAATTAGTGGCAGCAAATGTGTTCCCAAACTAGCTACTAGAATTTAACACCATCCGAAAACCCTCTGGGGATGATAACTCTAGTTCTGGGAAGTGAAGTGACAAGAAGTGATTTAAAAAGCCATAAGTGGCTCAATAGGGGTTAAAAACACACAGTGTAGGTGCTTCATGGGATCAATGGATAAAGAGTCAGTGACCCCCAACAATAAGTTTCATGTAAAATTGCATATCTCACTTTAAAGTATGGCGCTATCTGCACCATGGGTCTCAGGAGGGGGGTTGGAGTGTCCCTGGCACATCCTAAAGATAAAGAAAATAGGCTAGAAATACTCAGAATCGGATTCGACTTAGCTCAATTGCGTGGTTTCTCTCCGATCGCCATTTCAGTATTACTCACGCCCTCAGCACTCGCAGCCCGCTTGTACACCTAGTACTTCCTCAAACCGGACCCCGACGATGGAGAGTGGGGCCGGTGAGTCCGTTTAAAAGCCCGTGTAACGTTGTCATCGCTCTTCCGGGTGGGCGTGGCTTCACCGGAGCGAGGCCAGGGTGCTCTTCCCCATGGGCGGGGTTGTGCGGAAACGAGGCTTGAATGCGCTACTTTCTATTGAGAGCCACACGATATGTCTCCAAATGGAGGCTTGGATCTATTGACCAATTGGTAGATTGAATTGGCAAATGTAAACATAAGTCGGAAACATAATCGATTGCTTCTTAGCTAATTGAAATACACTGATTTTTCAGCATGAGTGTAAGTAGGTTTTGCTATGCTTCCCTATTTGTTAAAATCTGCATATAAAAACGCAAAAAGGAGCGCAATATATCTTTATAGGAAGGCTTAGATGTTATGACAATTTTAAAGGCTAAATTCCCACAAGTTAACATAAGTTAAAAAACAACAGCATATGCTTAGTTTGTCAGTTTAAAACTGATGCTGTGACAGCATAGATGTATTTTCAATTGTAAGTGGTGAAAAATACTATTATGATAGCATTAGTGACTATGATAGCATTAGTGTAAGTGGGTTCATAAATGGTGAAATAACATCGTTGCTATGCCTGTCCATTTGTTAAATATGCATATTGAGATGCTGATAGGGGTGTCATATTCCATTAACTATAGGGAACACAAGAATGTTAGTTCCTTGTGTAGAGAGATAGATTGTGCGCTACTCATCTGACGGATCTTACAGGTGATAGCTTTTACTTGATTTCTCATTTAGCTTTGCGGGGTCTGTATTGCACTATAGATAGTGAACTGGCATATATTTCTACAGGTGGTAGGGTGTCAGTTTAGGACTGTATTCCACGGGATATCATCATTGAGCCCAATGATGTTGGTACCTAAACGGTACACCCAACGCTGTTCTTTCTCAAAAAGTCTGTTAGAGATGTTCGTTGTACCAGTGATTTTCTCAATTATTGTCCATTTCATATCGTTGGGGGTATGATTGTATTCCAAAAAATGTTGGCTCAGTTTTGTCGTTGCTTTCTTGCATCGTATATTACTCCGGTGCTCACCAATGCGCTATTTCACTTTTCTTGTGGTCATGCTGATGTAGCGTAAGGAGCAGGGACACGTTATTAAGTACACCACATTGTTCGAATTGCAGTTTGTATGTGCAGTTTGTGTCCAGATTTTTCCTTGTTCCAATGAGAGTGATTTCGAGGCCTCTGTTAAATGGCATACGCTACAGTCTGAGCACGGGTAGTGCCCTGTGATCGGAGGAAGGCCCCATGCTGTTGTGACTGAGGATGTCTGAGGGTCAGTCTTCTGTTTCGGACGAGTATGAACCAGAGCATCTCTTAGACTCCGACTTTTTTTAAAGGAAAACAAAGGTTTTTCCCAATCTTTCTTTGCTGATGTTATGATACTCCAATGTTTGTTCATAGTTTTTTTCATATAGTTTGACAGCCCATTAAATGTTGTTACACAGGTGAGTGGCACCAGTTCTTGGTTGTTGGTTTTTTCTTCCAACAGAACTTCTCTCGGCTGATTTCTAGCTCTCTTAAAACCTTTGCTAAGGATAGAGGGAGGATATCCCCTGTCTTTTAGTTTTTCAGTTAGGCTAGAGGCTTGTTCCTTAAAGTCAGTTATAGTACTGCAATTACGCCTTAACCTCAGGTATTGCCCATAAGGAAGGCTCTCTTTTAAGGGACGTGGATAAAAGCTGCTGAATTCCAATAGATTGTTCTTTGCTGTTGGCTTGTGATGAGTTTTTGTGGTTAGACATGTGGCGGTTACCGTAATTATTACGTCAAGAAAGACAATGTCTGTTTTGCTTGTGGTGTTAGTGAATCTCAGGTTGTGGTCTAGGGTGTTGATCCACATCAAAAAGGACTCCAGGTTACTATCACTGCCTGTCCATAACAGCAGGATGTCGTCAATGTAACGCTTCCATAAAAGCATTGACGATCCGAATTCCGCAGTTGGTGGGAGAATGTGCTGGGCTTCAAAATCCGCCACGTACAGCCCAGCCACACTCGGGGCAAAAGTACTGCCCATAGAGGTCCCTGAGCATTGGAGGAACAACTTATCCTTGAAGGAGAAGAAATTCTCTTTGAGTGCTATTGTTGCACAATCAATAATGAATTTCTTCGGTGTTTGATATTTCCATTCGATTGAGTCCAGTGCCTTGCCCAGGACTTTGATGGTATTGTCCTGGGGGATGCTTGTGTATAAACTTTCAACATCCAAGGTCACTAGCGTGACTGAATTTACCTCGAATGTAATATCTGCAATCTTTTTCAATGACGCAACCTTTAGAAAAGATTGGGCCATGATCGCGTGGCATTGTACGCGTGATTGGCTCGTCTTAATTATAAAAACAGCATTCAGATTATCTGAGGCATTGTTGATTGAAATCAGAGAGACTGAATCTACCTTTAAAGCCACAATAACTGGCTATAAGAAAAGGTTGGACGAACTAAATAAAGAAATGAATGAGTATAAGGATAATTTAATGCAATCAAAAGCTACAAAATTTCAAAAGGATCTTAAAAAATTTGCTTTTGAGACAGTATATCCTTACTTTGCAGCAGCTTTCGTCCCCCCGGTTAGAAATACAAGTAAATCAGACCAATCAGATGATGTCTCCTCCAACACCAGCGGATCGAGTAGTGACTCCTCCCAGAAAACAAGAAGAAGTGGGAATCGTGGGAATAGGAACAACAGAGGGAGACCAGGCAACTCAAATTACCATCAACATTGGAAACAACCACAAATGGAGAAGGGCCCACCTCCCTATCCCTACCAACAACCCCAATATCCCTTCATGGGTTGGAACCCAGCTTTCATGCCTCCAATCCATTTCCAAAATCAATACAGACCGCCTTTTTTAGAGAGCGGCCGGAGAGGAAGGGGCAGGAGGAGAGGCAACAACAGAGTCTCCTGGACAGAGGACGACTCTGTGTCGAACCACACCCGCAGCAGCATCCAACAACCAGGAACGAGCGGACTGTGAGTCTGGTTACAAATTTATCCGAACGAGTCCTGTCACCAATTGAGAGCCAGGTCCTAGAAAAAGGCCTAGGTTTTGTTCCTACGGCAAGACCCGACAAGTTCAGACTTCATTGCGAACTTGCGGGATTTTTACGTAAATTGAAATTGAAGGCATTCTTTGAAGGAAAAACAGACCCTAATGAATCAATCAGGAAAGGTGACACTGGGCTGAGACCCAACTCAACATTCACTCCTCCTCCTTATACGGTACCAGCAGCCATCACTGCCTTTGAACAGGCAGTGTTCAAGGATCTGGAGGCCAGCCAGAACCCCAAAATATTTGGTAATTCCACGACTGCGGAATACAAGGCACTAGAAGTTCTACAAAATGACACTTTAATACCCATCAAGCCGGCCGATAAAGGCGGAGGAATTGTCATACAAAACACGAGTGACTACGAAAAAACTTGTGAAGATCTTCTAAGTGACAATAGGAACTACACTCCATTGATGACTGATCCCTCTACCGATTTGACTAAAAGGATCTTCGCCTCAGTCAAACAGGCTGAAGAAAATGGACATCTCTCTAAAAATGAAGCGGAATTTCTGAATACCAATGATAACATCATTCCATACTTTTATACACTACCCAAGTTACATAAAAACCGATTACCACCACCAGGACGTCCAATAGTGTCCGGTATTGGATCACTCCTAGAGCCCCTGTCAAGGTTTTGTGACCAATTCTTAAAGCCACTTGTACAGGCAACCCCGTCTTATCTAAAAGATACAAAGAGTCTATTACGTCTCCTTGCAGATATTACATTCGAGGTAAATTCAGTCACGCTAGTGACCTTGGATGTTGAAAGTTTATACACAAGCATCCCCCAGGACGATACCATCAAAGTCCTGGGCAAGGCACTGGACTCAATCGAATGGAAATATCAAACACCGAAGAAATTCATTATTGATTGTGCAACAATAGCACTCAAAGAGAATTTCTTCTCCTTCAAGGATAAGTTGTTCCTCCAATGCTCAGGGACCTCTATGGGCAGTACTTTTGGCCGGAGTGTGGCTGGGCTTTTGAAGCCCAGCACATTCTCCCACCAACTGCGGAATTCGGATCGTCAATGCTTTTATGGAAGCGTTACATTGACGACATCCTGCTGTTATGGACAGGCAGTGATAGTAACCTGGAGTCCTTTTTGATGTGGATCAACACCCTAGACCACAACCTGAGATTCACTAACACCACAAGCAAAACAGACATTGTCTTTCTTGACGTAATAATTACGGTAACCGGCACATGTCTAACCACAAAAACTCATCACAAGCCAACAGCAAAGAACAATCTATTGGAATTCAGCAGCTTTCATCCCCGTCCCTTAAAAGAGAACCTTCCTTATGGGCAATACCTGAGGTTAAGGCGTAATTGCAGTACTATAACTGACTTTAAGGAACAAGCCTCTAGCCTAACTGAAAAACTAAAAGACAGGGGATATCCTCCCTCTATCCTTAGCAAAGGTTTTAAGAGAGCTAGAAATCAGCCGAGAGAAGTTCTGTTGGAAGAAAAAACCAACAACCAAGAACTGGTACCACTCACCTGTGTAACAACATTTAATGGGCTGTCAAACTATATGAAAAAAACTATGAACAAACATTGGAGTATCATAACATCAGCAAAGAAAGATTGGGAAAAACCTTTGTTTTCCTTTAAAAAAAGTCGGAGTCTAAGAGATGCTCTGGTTCATACTCATCCGAAACAGAAGACTGACCCTCAGACATCCTCAGTCACAACAGCATGGGGCCTTCCTCCGATCACAGGGCACTATCCGTGCTCAGACTGTAGCGTATGCCATTTAACAGAGGCCTCGAAATCACTCTCATTGGAACAAGGAAAAATCTGGACACAAACTGCACATACAAACTGCAATTCGAACAATGTGGTGTACTTAATAACGTGTCCCTGCTCCTTACGCTACATCGGCATGACCACAAGAAAAGTGAAACAGCGCATTGGTGAGCACCGGAGTAATATACGATGCAAGAAAGCAACGACAAAACTGAGCCAACATTTTTTGGAATACAATCATACCCCCAACGATATGAAATGGACAATAATTGAGAAAATCACTGGTACCACGAACATCTCTAACAGACTTTTTGAGAAAGAACAGCGTTGGGTGTACCGTTTAGGTACCAACATCATTGGGCTCAATGATGATATCCCGTGGAATACAGTCCTAAACTGACACCCTACCACCTTTACAAATATATGCCAGTTCACTATCTATATTGCAATACAGTCCCCGTAAAGCTAAATGAGAAATCCAGTAAAAGCTATCACCTGTAAGATCCGTCAGATGAGTAGCGCACAATCTATCTCTCTACACAAGGAACTAACATTCTTGTGTTCCCTATAGTTAATGGAATATGACACCCCTATCAGCATCTCAATATGCATATTTAACAAATGGACAGGCATAGCAACAATGTTATTTCACCATTTATGAACCCACTTACACTAATGCTATCATAGTCACTAATGCTATCATAATAGTATTTTTCACCACTTACAATTGAAAATACATCTATGCTGTCACAGCATCAGTTTTAAACTGACAAACGAAGCATATGCTGTTGTTTTTTAACTTATGTTAACTTGTGGGAATTTAGCCTTTAAAATTGTCATAACATCTAAGCCTTCCTATAAAGATATATTGCGCTCCTTTTTGCGTTTTTATATGCAGATTTTAACAAATAGGGAAGCATAGCAAAACCTACTTACACTCATGCTGAAAAATCAGTGTATTTCAATTAGCTAAGAAGCAATCGATTATGTTTCCGACTTATGTTTACATTTGCCAATTCAATCTACCAATTGGTCAATAGATCCAAGCCTCCATTTGGAGACATATCGTGTGGCTCTCAATAGAAAGTAGCGCATTCAAGCCTCGTTTCCGCACAACCCCGCCCATGGGGAAGAGCACCCTGGCCTCGCTCCGGTGAAGCCACGCCCACCCGGAAGAGCGCTGACAACATTACACGGGCTTTTAAACGGACTCACCGGCCCCGCTCTCCATCGTCGGGGTCCGGTTTGAGGAAGTACTAGGTGTACAAGAGGGCTGCGAGGGCTGAGGGCGTGAGTAATACTGCAATGGCGATCGGACAGAAACCACGCAATTGAGCTAAGTCGAATCCGATTCTGAGTATTTCTAGCCTATTTTCTTTATCTTTAGGATGTGCCAGGGACACTCCAACCCCCCTCCTGAGACCCATGGTGCAGATAGCGCCATACTTTAAAGTGAGATATGCAATTTTACATGAAACTTATTGTTGGGGGTCACTGACTATTTGTCCATTGATCCCATGAAGCACCTACACTGTGTGTTTTTAACCCCTACTGAGCCACTTATGGCTTTTTAAATCACTTCTTGTCACTTCACTTCCCAGAACTAGAGTTATCATCCCCAGAGGGTTTGCGGATGGTGTTAAATTCTAGTAGCTAGTTTGGGAACACATTTGCTGCCACTAATTTGGAGCACCATGAACAAAAAAACGTTATGGCACAGCTCTACAACTAATTGTTTGTTTGTCTTATGTGTCTGTTTGTATTTTTGTTCCACAGGTGCTTATATACTCCATAACTAGGAGTGATTTTTCGGAATGACCACCTCGCTCTTCCATTTTTATGCACTTTATCACTTTTTTCATTAATTTTTCACTTTCACGCCCCCAGGTTAGGGTGGACGATTAGAGAGTCCATACCGCCGGGGTTTATCTTTGTCCTGACGAATGCCTAGGTAAATTAAAACCACCCCTAAGGCTGAAACATGTTGACTAAATTAAATCTGAATTAAACCATCCATTACCTTTGGCACTAAAATTCAGACACATAGAACCTTTTACTTGTGTCCTAGGGATCATTAATAAACCTTTTTTAGATACCCTTTAGACACTTTTAATTTTAAGCTAACCTTACAACACACCCATTTCACACAACCAGCTCCGCAGTCTCCTGGCGTCGCAGCACACCGAAGAGGCATTAGGTCTCTTCGGTGGGGCCCGATGATGAAGCATGACACTGACCAGGTCGGTGTGTGAGGGCTTTCTTTTCAAACCCAAAATAGGGTGCGAACTCCACGAGTCGTTTGGCTCCATCTAAGTGGCTTATAAGAGACTTCAACCTCTCTTCTTTTGTTTATTGCCATATAATTGGGGACTAAGAGAGTGTTCTTGTACTTCCCTATCTCTCCCATTGTTATTCGGATATTCCAGAGTGCCCTGAGCAGTCTTTTTTGAGTGTTGGATTCTATTTATCAAGAAACACAAGATGATTGTGCCATGTTCATTCAATATCTGAATTTCGAAATCTATCATCACTACTGATCTTTAGCAAATTAGACATTGGCAATCTATCATATCTGCACATCATCATCATCATGTGCTACAGTAGTGCTGGAACATCATTCCTGTTTCCTCTGGCCTATTCCTTCTTGAGCTCCATCTTCTGCACTGATTCTTGGGTTCAATATGCCTCTGTCAACAAGCCATTCAGGATGTTTTTGTTTTTTAATGTCCTTGCTTTTTTTCTGAATCGTCCAGCTATTCTCTACTGGCACATATTCCTTACAGGTTGTTCCATTGAGAAGACATTGTGCATACCAGAGGATATCAGCCATTCCTCAGGCAAGCAAGAAGAAAGTTATTGGCCTGAGTCATTGTAGGGCTTATTTTATCATAAGCCACAGGAACTGTTGATAAATGTCGGAGGGCATTTTTAATAGAATTCTGTCAACCTCTACTGGGTCAGCTCTATAAAGCTTTGCTCACACCGCTCTCACATTAGAGTGTTGCTGGAATCTGGGAAGGCAAGAAGTCGAATAAGATTGTTTTTTAAAAAATCCTGCCTCCCTGTTAAAGGACAAAGGATGCTCTCAAGATCAGCAAGGTTGACCTCCCACTGATCCATATTGCATGGACGACCCAGGACATCTTTGCAAGTATAAACAGCAAGACCATCTTGAGCAGAAATTTTGAATCTGGTTCAGATAGTAGGAAGGCAAATGCATTTTTCCCATTTGAGCCCATAGTGTGATGTCCATGGAAGAGGCCCTAATATTTGAAGTCATCCAGGGCACTGATAAAAAAATACTGATGTTTTCCCACAAGTTATAAAAATTGCAACTTAAAAAGTTTTTCCTCTTTGAAAGATCAGGGCAGTGTAACTTTTCTAGCCAACAAAAGCACCATCTCCCTATGCTTGATTTCCTAGTTTGTCAGATGCTGATCTTTTTGACTCAAGAAAAGAAGGGGGACAAGACAGCAGCATGTAACTACCGACCTATTAGTCTACATGACTCATCAGTGAAAATCATGAGTAGAGTCTAGGCTTGAAAATTGGGCAGAGGAGAAGGGGATTCTTGCCAATTCCCAATATGGCTTTAGAAAGGGCCGTGGGACCTTAGATCAATGCCTAAATTTAGAACTATTAATTGGCAAGTATACTAAGGCTAAGCCTGGTAATTTATATCTTTGCTTTGCAAATTTAAGCAGTGCATTTGATCTGGTCAACCATTCGCTACTATGGCAAGTCTTGTTAAACCTTGGTGCACCACAGGAAATCATCTACTTCTTAGCTAGACTTTATAATAAGATGCAAGCCTGTGTGCGGTATGGGGATAGGGGGGAGTGCACGACAAACTTTAGTGTAAAGCGCAGGATAAGACAGAGCTGTGTCCTCGCCCCCCTGTTGTTTACTCTATTTATTAACGGCGTAGGCTCCATCTTGAAAACATTAAGGCCGATGCCCCTCAGGCAGCTGGGTCCAGCATGCCAGTTCTGCTTTATGCAGACGATGCCGTGCTTTTATCATGGACTCCCATTGGCTTACACCGCCTGATGGATCGGTTTTCTGATTTTATTAGGGAGAGGAAGCTGTTGATCAATAAGAGTAAAACCCATACTATGATCTGTGGGTCTAGAACTAATAAAAACCATGCCTTTTTTATTGAAGGCGTGAAAGTGCAGCAGGTGAAAACATTTTGTTACCTGGGTGTCACTTTTTCTTGTGACGGAAGTTGGTCCCAGAATTTACTAAACGTAAGATCGAAGATGGTAAAAAGCTCCTATGGCATCTTTAAATTCGCCTCTAAGCTAGGGGATAGGCGAATTAGAGACATGATGCAGATTTACAAGGCAAGGAGTGTCTCTATTGCATTATACGGGGCAGGGTTGTGGGGCTACACTAATATAGGTTTGTTGCAAAGGGAAGAAAATATCTTCCTCAAAAAGCTTTTGTGCTTACCTACCCCAGCTGCAACTGATTTAATTCATAAGGAGGTAGGGGTAGCCTATTTAGGTGACCTTATCCCGCTAAGCCTTTTGATGCTTTTCCAAGCGATTTGGCGCAAGGAAGAGACAGTGTTTAATCAACTTGTCATCAGGGATTGTCTCAACCTGAAAAATTGTACTAAGATACCCTGGCTCAAATATGTTGTGGACAGTTTTCAAACTATCTATGGGATCAACATATTATTAGATTCATGTTCCATCTGAATTATTTCTAAACAAGAAATGAAAGATATTTTTGTGTTGCATAGAACCCAAAAACGTCTAGCAGCGGATGGTTGCCTTACTACAGTTCAGCTTTATAATAAATATTATAAAGCTTTATAATAAAAATATCGAAAGCGAAGGCTACCAGCCGTACCTGAGCATGGTAACTAGACCAACCCCTAGATACGTCTTAACAAGACTCAGATTTGGAATGGCCCACGTTCTCGTGGCCTTCCCTCAACCAAAAAAGTACCCTGTTGGCCCTTGCCCATGTGATGGGCACTCAAAACAAAGCACCCTGCACTTTATGCTAATTTGCACCCTTTTCTTGAATGTCAGGGTTACTTACTTGAAACCATTGTTTGTAAATATGGTATCTACAATGTGGATGACGCCATGAAGTTGATCTATAATATGAACTCACCGGACAAATGTTTTTATATTGCCACTTTTATACATAAATCCATCGAAATTAGGAAAAGTATGATACTTTAAAAATTCGTCTATTTTAACTTTTGTTTCAACCTGTATTTTTAACTTGTATTTGCTGCTCTGTATCGTATTGCTTGTGCTTTTATGGTCATTGTTTTATGCACCAAATAAAGCTTCATGAAATGAAAAAAATGATTCAAGAATCAAAACTTCAGCATGAACTTACAAGCTATATACGTGACCTAATGGAGTGCTATCATAATGCAGCTCCTAGTTTTCCCCAAATATTAAATTTAGAACTCCATGAAAGGCTTCTAAGTGTAAACAGAGATAATTTCAAGCTTTGTCTTGCACAAATATTTCTGCAGTTGGGCCTCGGGGTTCAGAAGACCATGGATGGAACCAACTTATCTGATGGTGTGGAGGCCTTCTTATCTATAGTTTACAGTTTTGTCCAACTGGTCAATTTTGGCGTCCTGAAAAATGTCAAAGTTCAAAGTTAAAACTTTTTCTAAGGCAAACCAATAGTTGGTGCATGACCAATTCCAATCACCAGCTGATTGAGGATAAATACTCGAATGGGCGAAATTCTTTACCATGCAGTCATGCTTTTACTACACAGCTATATAAATATTAATATTTTCACTGAGAAATCCAAAGGTTAAAGTAAAATTATAGTTTGGTGAAATGTTCAGTAACAACATAACGTTTTAAACCATAAAAATAACAGGAATTTACCAGTTATAGTTATCTCAAGTAACTATAACTCGTGTCTTAAGGCAACTGTAACTAGCAACCCCGCCATACAGAGTTTTCCCATCAAATGTTGCATTGATTTATCAATGATCTCACCGAAGATGTCATGAGTGATATAATAATACATGGAGTAATAAGCAGTATATATATAAGTATAAATATATATATATATATTCAAAAAAAACACCAAAGGTTACAGGGATGTTGTAGCAAGGAAATAGCATTGAAAAACCATAGAAATTCACTGAAAAAAAACAAAGGTTACAGGTATGTTACAGTTAGGACAAATAATTTAATACAATTTACTGAAAAAAAGGAAAAGGTTACTGGGACTTTATAGTTAGGCTCAGATGTTACACACACAACACCATAGAAATTCAGTAGTAATAGTTACCTGAACTAACTATAACTTATGCCCCCACAATGTGCTGCTTCTGAGTACACATATTACATCACTCATGAAATAGTCAGTGACATTACTGATGACATCAGTGATGACATATCAAATTACATCACTCATGAAATCATGTCAACTACTTCATAAAATACCATTTACATTTTTTTCAAAATAAGAAGACGACAAAGTTGAGAGACATACAGCACTAACCTTATCAAGTACTACACTCACTTATTACATTAGAAACCTTCTCAGTAGATGCTCCTGTTTTTCTAAACACTAATGTCCAAAGTAAAATATCAATTTGTACATGCTAGTTTAGTGCATACAACTACAACACCTTTCATTAATCTCGAAAGATGTTTTAGTGCAAATGTCAGATTTACACAATCCACTACAACATGCAACCAGTGTAGAGGTCTTGCCGGAAAGACTACATTGTTGCAAACCACTAGTAGAAATATTCTTCAGCCTGGAAAAAGGTATGTAAATATCTACTGCACTGAGCCATCAACCTCGAGAAAGGTTTTAGCAAACAGATTAATTTATTGCAATCTACTACTATAGTCATTCATCACAAAGTCAGTATATCATTAAACATACACTATAACTTCCCTGTAAACTTTGTCTCTTTAGTGTCTCTACGCCGCTCAGCCTTTCTACGCCGCTCAGCCTTTCAAAGCTACCGCAATTGTGCCCGTGTATGTTTCTATTTTGTGGTGGGTGTAAAACGCGAATTGCCAGTCTTTTAACAACTCGTTTTTAATAGTACATCTGTTGACTCACTAACGATGTTCTTTTTAACTGAGCACTGACACTTGACTCGCATTTCATTTACACCACGCACACATTTGACACTGGGGAGATTAAAAACCCCATAGCCCTTTTCTTGAATACAAGGAGGAGGGGAACGATATTTACTCACCCAAGGAAGCCTGTGCTCGTCTTTCCTCCTGACCCGCCCCGGTCCGACGCGGTAACCAGTACCGTTGCGCGGAGGGCGGGCCAGGGAGAGCCAGTCACTTCCTGCCGGGACACTCCACGAGCGGTTAGCGCTCTAGTGCACCTATCTGGAGGGCCTATTTAGGCGGAGCCCTGACTCAGGTGAGCTGCGGACGTGAGACGGTGGCAGAGTCTCTACGCCGCTCAGCCTTTCAAAGCTACCGCAATTGTGCCCGTGTATGTTTCTATTTTGTGGTGGGTGTAAAACGCGAATTGCCAGTCTTTTAACAACTCGTTTTTAATAGTACATCTGTTGACTCACTAACGATGTTCTTTTTAACTGAGCACTGACACTTGACTCGCATTTCATTTACACCACGCACACATTTGACACTGGGGAGATTAAAAACCCCATAGCCCTTTTCTTGAATACAAGGAGGAGGGGAACGATATTTACTCACCCAAGGAAGCCTGTGCTCGTCTTTCCTCCTGACCCGCCCCGGTCCGACGCGGTAACCAGTACCGTTGCGCGGAGGGCGGGCCAGGGAGAGCCAGTCACTTCCTGCCGGGACACTCCACGAGCGGTTAGCGCTCTAGTGCACCTATCTGGAGGGCCTATTTAGGCGGAGCCCTGACTCAGGTGAGCTGCGGACGTGAGACGGTGGCAGAGTCTCTACGCCGCTCAGCCTTTCAAAGCTACCGCAATTGTGCCCGTGTATGTTTCTATTTTGTGGTGGGTGTAAAACGCGAATTGCCAGTCTTTTAACAACTCGTTTTTAATAGTACATCTGTTGACTCACTAACGATGTTCTTTTTAACTGAGCACTGACACTTGACTCGCATTTCATTTACACCACGCACACATTTGACACTGGGGAGATTAAAAACCCCATAGCCCTTTTCTTGAATACAAGGAGGAGGGGAACGATATTTACTCACCCAAGGAAGCCTGTGCTCGTCTTTCCTCCTGACCCGCCCCGGTCCGACGCGGTAACCAGTACCGTTGCGCGGAGGGCGGGCCAGGGAGAGCCAGTCACTTCCTGCCGGGACACTCCACGAGCGGTTAGCGCTCTAGTGCACCTATCTGGAGGGCCTATTTAGCCATCGCCCCTGTGAGCGCGCAGCGTTCGCGCGCAGCGTCGCCGAAGCCACGCCGAAGACCAGCCAAAGAGCTGCCCGTCTGCGCCCGTCCGCGACAGGACGAGGCAGAACAGAGAGGCACAGAGGCTATAGAGCGACTCCACGATGCCTCCCGAAGGTATTAACCTTGTTACCTACTCACCCCACACCCTCCGACTGTTACAGCCAAGGGTGAAGTGTGATACTCGGTTACAATATAAACAGCTCGAAGGGAGATTTTCTTGCCTCCAATGCCGTTTTCAGTCAGATTCGACAGGAAATAGCTTTTGCGACAAAGATAATATACCCACTACTCCCCTGGAACTTAAGTGTCTCCTTTTAAATGTGCGTTCCATGCCTAAGCACCAACTACAGATTTGGGATCTCATTCACGCGGAACAACCTGATCTCTGTTTCTTTACTGAGACGTGGATGAAACCCCACACTACACCTGCTGTTGTGTTGGGTGTTCCCTCAGGATACAGAATTATGCATGCTGATAGGCCCATTAAAACAGGAGGTGGCTTAGCGATTATTTGTAAGGATACGTTTAAGACAACTATTTTAGATAAAATATGTAGTCCAATGATGGAAATCATGATTTTTAAAATCACATTAGGTAATATTTCCTGGAGAGGAGCCCTTCTGTATCGTCCACCCACTCCCAATCCGGACTTCGCCCTGCTCCTTCTGGAAACACTTGCTCCCCATATAAAAGCCAAGGAGGATTTTATCCTCCTCGGGGATTTTAACATACATATGGACGTCCCAGAATTGCCGGAAGCCACTCATCTGACCACTGACCTATCCCACCTGGGGCTCAATTTAAGCAACAACGGTGCCACACACATAGGTGGGCACACCCTCGACCTTATATTCTCAAACTGTTCCAAAATACGTTGTTTTCCTGCTAAAAACATCCTTGGTCAGATCATTTTTTGATTGAGTTCCATCTGGCTGGACCAATCAATCGACCTCAGAAAGCCTTGCCCCCGCCTATTCTTCGTCGAGAATGGCATAAAATCTCAGTAACCAACCTGCACAAATACTGGGTGCAACCGACTATTACGGAGACAGATACTGCTGAGTCTGCATTAGAGAAATTTAATCAATCCCTAAAATCTGCTATTGACACCATTGCCCCCCTTAAACTACACAAACAATTTCTCCATACCAAACAGGAGAAATGGTATACAGCTGATCTTAGGAAAGAAAAGCAAAAATGCAGACGTTTAGAAAAATTTTGGAGAACATCAAAAAATGAAGAGGCCAGGGAAGCTTTTCAGGAGGCTCAGTCAGCATATTATAAAAATATAAAACTAGCCAGGAAAGTCCACCTCTCCGCGCAACTGGAGGAGGCAGGAAACTGTCCGCGCGAATTATTTAAAATTCTAAAAGATTTTATTAAACCCACAGCCACTGAAAGTACCGATGATGCTTCTCAACCACTCTGTGACGAAATCTCTGAGTTTTTCGAGGAAAAAATAAATTTGATTTATGACAAAATTTTAACCTCTAAGGGTGGGGCTACTACACCCATCCCTGAAGTTAAACTCGGCACTCAGGCCACAAATTCCCTGTTTGTCATTCCCCCCGTCACAGATCTAAATCTGGCAACACTTATTGGCCATATGAAAACTGGCTCCCCCAGCGACCTCCTTCCTGCCAAAATGGTGGCCCCTTTGATTCCCATCTTAGGCCCCTCGATCCAGGCAGTTATCAACACCTCCCTGGCCAAAGGCCAAGTCCCCATGGAATGGAAGACTGCGGTAGTAAACCCAATCCGGAAGAAGGCGACCCTACCCTGGACGGACTTATCTAACCTCCGACCTATCTCTCTCTTGCCCTACATCGGCAAGTTAACAGAGAAGCACGTGAACACCCACCTTTCTAACTATATCGAGACAGCGGGTGGCCTAGACCCTTCACAATCTGGGTTTAGGCCCAACCATAGCACCGAATCCGCCCTACTGGCCGTCACCAATAACATCAGGATGACGCTTGATAGTGGAGGGTCGATGATTCTGGTGCTATTGGACTTATCCGCTGCCTTCGATACGGTGTCTCACGATTTGCTTCTCTGTCGGCTGAGAGAGATAGGACTGGGAGGCACAGCCCTGTCCTGGATGGAGAGCTTTCTTTCGGGTCGCTCTCAGGAAGTCCGATTGGGCTCCCATAAATCCATCGCTAGGGAGCTCACCAGGGGTGTGCCACAGGGCTCATGCCTAAGCCCCACATTGTTTAATGTGTACGTGGCCCCCCTGGCTGACCTGGTGAGATCCTTTGGGTTTATACCGGTGTCCTACGCCGACGACACCCAACTTCTGTTCCCTTTTAAGACCTTCTCTCCTGCTTTACAAAGAACTTTCGCAGAAGGCATGAGGGCAGTTTCCAGATGGATGACAAACAACTGCTTACAGTGCAACGTGACCAAAACAGAGGTTGTACTCTATGGGGAAGCAGTAACACTATGGTCCAATGAGTGGTGGCCGCTTGAACTAGGACCTGCCCCTATTCCTAAACAGACCATAAGAAATCTGGGAGTGCTGTTTGATCAGTCACTGACCTTTAAAGAACACGTCAACCAGGTTGCTGGTACCTGTTTCGGGGTTATTTCTTTGCTGAGAAGGGTGTTTCCTTTTCTCCCAGATCACCACAGAAAGACCTTGGTCCAGGCTCTGGTCGTCAGTAGACTGGACTACTGTAATGGCCTTCTTTTGTCAGCTAATGAAGGCCAATTTAACAAACTACAGGTGGTCCAGAATACGGCCGCGAGGTTAGTCATGAATGCTCCATCTAGGAATCCCTCCCGGCCACTACTGACAGAACTTCACTGGCTGCCAGTGCGACTGCGGACCAAATTCAAAATCCTGTGTACTATTCACAAGTGCCTGATGGGGAAAGGACCGAAATATCTCACCTCAGCCTTCCTTCCTTATGTTCCTGGACGTTCACTACGATCAAGCAACCTCCAGCTCCTTAAGGTTCCAAAAATTAAAAAAACTCGGCAAGGGGGCAGGGCCTTAGCATACACAGGGCCTGTCCTATGGAACACCTTGCCCCTCGCATTAAAACTTAGTACTGATCACCTGTCTTTCCGAAAAACCCTGAAAACGTACCTTTTTTCCAGCATCTAATTTCACTCCCCTCCCACCACCCACTAAAAATGTTTATGGGCAGAGTAGCTGGTCTTCTTTGTATGGCAAAGCGCGGAGATACCCCTTCGGGGGTCTATTCAGGCGCTATACAAGCATATATAATAATAGTGATTTTCACCATTTTTCTTTAATATAAATTGTACTAGAATTCCATCTATAAGTTATATTTAGTAATATATGTTTTTACAAGATTATTATAAATACATTTGTATTCACACATTTATTATTATACATTTTAAAACTAACAATTTGCAAATGAACATATCATAACTTATTAAACTTTTTCCAAAAGCAAAACGCAAAGTCTTTCTCTGTTTTCTATTAATTTCATGGATCTGTGGATCCACTGGGATGCCACCACAAATCTGTGCGCCCATCTGAACTGAAAACCATACCGTAAATTAGTTATTTCAGGTTCACGTCGCACTGGAGACAGTCACAGAAACACTTCCTTCTAAAGAAGAGAGATTCAAAGTTGAGATGACTTCTTCTGAAGACAGAAGAGAATGGAAAAAGCAGGATGAAGAAGATGACTTACCACCTCAAAAGAATTCCTCAGATGTTTGCAAATATTTATCTAGCTTTCAAAATAAAAAAAGTTCTTGCAAAATGTGTCCAATGCAATCTATTCAGCAGAAAACTGTTAAGAGGAACTGTGAAGAAGTATTCACAAGGCACATCCTCCGTTTTGAAACACCTGAAAACCATACATACAAGACAGTACCAGAGGATAATAAGAGAGAGGGAAGGTGGTGCATCATGAGGACCTTACCACCTGAACAGATACTTACCATCCCCGCTGTTTCACCAAAACTGCAAATGCCATATGCCAGTTCCACTAAATATGTCATCTGTTGTCCAGGTTATGGATGCCTACGAGAATCATAATTCTAAATGTACACATATCTGAAAAGCAAATGGATGACCCAGTATGTATAGACCATATGTGTGGAAAGTTGCGAGAGTGGCCGACTGCACCAATTGTCTGGGGAATGGGGTTCTGAATACCTATCTGAATGCGCAGTTAGACAAGTCAAACCCCATGACACATCGTACCCCGAGAGTTGCTGAGAAAGTGAAGAGGGCTATGGAAGAGTTTGGTTTGTATGATGTCTGGAGAATACGGAATCTGCACAAAAGGGAAGGTACGCATGCGACACCTACACATGGAAGCTGGTCAAGGCTGGATTATTGGCTAGCTGATGGTGAACTGATGAAATGGGTTGATGAGGTGATACCGCTGGCTTGCACTATCGGATCATAATCCGGTGACATTGTCCTTACGCTATTCGAAAGGGGTGCATTGCCTGTTCACGTGGAGATTGTGCTCTGAGGCACTGCTCGACCCGATATATAAGAAGACCATACATGACGCCATAGTACAGTACTTTGCATTGAATAAGGGCACTGTAGATCGGGCGGCAACACTCTGGGAGGCCTTTAAGGTCACCATAAGGGGAGTGTGCATGGGTGCCGCAGCGGGCATACTGCAAGATATAAGACAACAACTACAGAGAATTGAAAATGAACTACATTTTTGGGAAAGTGAGTACTGGTTCCGGCCTGAGACGCCTAAATTAGCCCGAATACAAGAATTGATCTGGGGGACTATGACCCCTTTACCGAATCGTAGATCAAATATATATCTCGTATACAGACAGCCAGACGGTATGGTGAGGCGGGCAGACCGGGTCGCACACTGGGGTTTAAGATCAGAGAGCATCATGACCAGCAACGCGTGGACAGGATAGTGGATGGATCAGGAAATGAGCACTACGCTCCCGAAGCTATTACCGAGCAGTTCTGCGTGTTCCATGCGTATCTATACAGCACGAGTGGTTCACAACCGGTGTAGGATTTTGATAAGTATCTAGAAGACATTGCGTGCACCTGGCTGTCTGATGTGCAGCGTAAATATTGTAGTCTCCCATAGACGAGCAAGACATAAAAATGGCTATAAAGGCGCTACCAAATCGAAAGGCGCCAGGGCCAGACGGACTCTCAGTGGAATTCTATAAAACATACGCGGATCTGCTAGCGCCGCATCTGCTGGAGGTGTATGCAGAGGCACACGAAGCGGGGACGCTTCCCCATTAATGGAGGGAGGCACTGATCATCACCCTGCTCAAAAAAGACAAACCGGCGGACAGCGGTGAGTCGTACCGCCCACAGTCATTAATTAACATTGATGCCAAGATTTTGGCAAAGATCCCTGCCACCAAATTACAACCACTGCTACAGGGGCTGATATTGCCTGATCAGTCAGGATTCATCCTGGAACTATCCACCTCGCACAATCTCTGCACACTCTTCCCCATGTTTCATGTCTTGGAACCTACTCTAGAAGCTGCGGCATTGCTACTAGACGCTGCAAAGGGGTTTGACAGTAAAATGGCGGTATATGTACCGGGTGCTATGCCGTATGGGGTTCCCCCTAATGTTTATACAATGGATAGAGGTGCTGTACGTGGCTACGACGGCGAGAGTAAGAGTGGGCGGGTTACCATCTGGGGCACTAGGTATCAAACGAGGAACTAGGCAGGGTTGCCCTCTCTCGCCATTGCTGTTCGCGATCATCCTTGAACCACTGGCCTGTGTTATTCGGCAGCGGCACACGGGGACCGCATTGAATTTTTACCACCGGCCGGTTGCAATATCACTGTACGCGGAAGGCATGGTCCTATTTGTGCGTGAGCCGCCTAGATATCTGTCGCAGTTGCTGCGGGAATATGTGAGATTCGGTCTCATCTCTGGTCTGCAGATGAACTGGGAAAAGTCCTATATAATACCGCTTACGGCTGGAACTGCGCGGCCAGTACTAGAATTCCCTCTGGTGTGGTCCGCGGATCCGGTCAAGTATTTGGGAGTGGGGGTACACTGGGACCCCATGGTTGTGATCAGGGAAAACTATGGCAAAGCGTCCTCGAAGCTGGAGTCTATGGTCGAGACCTGAATTTCGCTACCACTGTCGCTCGCTAACCGTATTGCTTTAATTAAAATGGTCGTGCTACCCAGGTTTCTTTATTTATTTGTGAACGTGCCGATAGTGCTCAATATGGCATTATTCAAGACTCTTTGCGGCCACCTGTTACGTCTGGTCTGGGGGGAGAGGGCTGCGCGAGTGCAATGGTCGACCCTCACCAAGAGTTACGAGAAAGGGGACATTGCGGCGGCGGACTTTTTTTTACATATACTACCTCAGTGCGCAGGCTCAATATCTCTACTATTGGTACAGACCGCACGCATTTACGCCACACGTCGCTATGGAGAAGGGGGACACCGCTCCAATCCCGCTACATAGTGTGGTTACTCATCACTTGCGTGGCGCTCCGAAGTCGGAGATCAACGCGGTTGACGCTACGATCTCGGCCTTGCAGAGGATAGGGAAGTTAGCGCAGAAATTGCCATTGTACGCGCCGGCTATGCATCTCGAGCATCATTCGCACCTCTCAGTCACTCATGAGGCACCGTCGATGAGAGTGCATGAGGGAGGCGGGTATCTCGCAAATGGGTTTTAGGGGGAGAAGACAGAACATTAGGCTGTGTAGGCCTAGAGATGTGCAAATACTTGAAGCCCGGACCACAGCGCTGCCCGAGCTGCAGTAAAGTCCTTCCTAAGGTTCTTTGGTAGTCCATTAGGACCATCTCTAATACAGATAGAGGGAAGGAGAAGGGGGAACATGCTGCCGTGAAATGCCTGCTGTTAAATGCTAGGGGCCAGATGTAGGTAAATCTAATTTACTGACTCATAAATACGAATTTTAACGATTCGGTATTTATGAATCGGTAAATTAGGAGGGAGATGTAGGTAATTTTTTTATTTGAATTACCAAATCTGTAAGATTCGGTATTTACCGATTCGGTAAATACCGAATCGGTATTCCCCATTGATTCCTATAGGCTTTTGAGCCCATAGGAATCAATGGGAAATACTGATTCGGTATTTACCGAATCGGTAAATACCGAATCCAGCAAGGGTGCAGGGGGTGTCACTTTGACACCCTCTAGCACCCCAAGTGCAGGCTTGTGTGCCATGTGGCACACATACATGCCCTAAGGGCATGTCTGTGTGTCACATTGCACAGGTGTGCATGCACAGATGTGCATACACACCTGAATTCGGTATTTTACCACTCAATAGGGTTGGGTGGTAAAATACCGACTCTTAAGGGCCTGTGGCACTCTGTGGAGTGTCACCTACATCTTGATTTACCGAATCGGTAAAATTACCGATTCAGTATTTTACAGAATCTGTAAATTTACCGATTCGGTAAATTTACAGATTCTGTAAAATAATGTCCCCTACATCTCAATAACCAATTACCGGTCGGTAACGGCCGAATTCGGCCGTTACCGACCAATAATTGGTGACCTACATCTGGCCCTAGATCTTTAGTGAAACACAGTATTGAACTGGTGGACTTGATACAGGAAGCAAAAGTAAAGATAGCTTTCATAACTGAATCTTGGACCGATGCAGCATCAGGCCCAGACATTGTTAAAGCCACCCCCTCCCGACTATGGGTGCTATGTTCAGAATAGATGTGGGAAGAGAGGTGGTGGATTGGCAATCATCTACCACAACTCAGTGAGAGGGAACTTCCAGCCGGCTGCGTCAGATCTAGGAGAAGCACTGGCTTTTAATTTTAATTTGACTGATCATCAAACTCTTAGAGGCTGTCTAATCTATAGGCCCCCAGGGACTAAGGCCCCATTTCTAGTAGCACAAGGTAATCTGCTAGAAAAAGCAGTAAGTGCTAAGACATTTACAGTTTTAGAGACTTTAACTTTCATTTGGACTGCGCATCGGACACGGATACACGGGAACTTATAGAGCTGATGGATGGGGTCGAGCTAAGGCAAATGGTGATAGGCCCGACACACAAGGCAGGGCACACCCTAGACAGTGTTTTCTCTAACCATCCCAACTTAGCCATCACGGCAACATGCCCGGTCTCCTGGTCCGATCATGTCACAGTCTTTTTTTAAAATCACATTGATGCCTCCCCACAGGCTAAGTAAGGTGAGGAATCCAGCTAGGACAGTTAGGAAGTGGAAAAACATAGAAGGTTCGGCCCTTGAGGACCTACTATTATCTTCGATGGTGCCGTTTTCAGGAGATGTAGAGGAGGCGGCGACTGCCTACACCAACTGGGTGGACAATGCATGTACGCGATTAGCACCACCAAAAATCTACCACTCCACTTGCTCGTGTCCATCGGCCCGTGGTTTTCAGAGGAGATCAGGGATCGTAAAGTTATTTGTAAGAAATTAGAAAGAATCTGGCAGAAAAATCACTGTGAGGCTTATAAAAAGAGACTCAAATTGGAGCTGGCGGTGTATAAAGAGATGATTGGGAAGGCTAAACGCACCTTTTTCACTAAGCGCATTAAAGAGGCGAGCAATTCCTCGAAGGAACTCTTTCAAGCAGTGTCATCACTGGCAGCTCCTAAACCTGCAGCGGTGCCCCCTAGTCGGGAATTATGCGAGGACCTGGCCAAATTTTTTCAGAACAACGTGGAGACGATTTTCAACTCCCTGGATGGCCAAGTAAAGATCAACTCCCCAGAGGTTAATCTAGGAAGTACAGAGACTAATAGGCAGGAAATCAGGCTAATAAACTTCTCCCCGATAAGTGAGTAGGACGTCAGGAAACGGCTGCAGAGGCTAAAATCAGGCTGTCCTTGTGACCCCTGCCCAGCTATTATAGCAAAATCAGCTGCATTTCCGATAGCTACTGTGCTCACCCCACTATTTAATAACATGCTGGAAAGTGGGAAGTTTCCCTCCCGCTGGAAACAGGCATCCATCCTGCCCCTCTTAAAAAATACAAACCTTGATGTGGCCGATTTGAACAACTATCGGCCCATTGCCAGACTCCCACTGCCTGCTAAGATCATAGAGGGAATAATGAATACTCAGTTGAGTATTTTTTGGGGGCTGGGCAACATCTGGATCCATCGCAGCATGGATTCCGGGCGGGACACAGCACAGAATCGGCACTGATTAAGTCGGCAGAAGATATCAGAACAGTGATGGATGCAGGAGGCAGAGCCGCCTTGATCCTGTTGGACCTGTCCGCGGCCTTTGATATGGTTCACCACAGGTTATTGGTGGACCGTTTAGGGACCTGTGGGATTCAGGGTAAAGCTCTCAAGATCTTTCAGGCTTTCCTTTCCAACAGGAGTCAGGTGGTGGCCCTAGGAGATCTAGAGTCGGACCCATTTGTGCTCCTTTGTGGGGTCCCTCAGGGGTCATCCCTGAGTCCGACTCTTTTTAATGTATATGTCTCCACTCTGGCCCCAGTTATTAGATCATTTGGCTTCAACTTAACATCCTATGCGGACGACATGCAGATTGTGGTGTTGCTGCTACCCAGGGGAGAGGAAGGCACGGCCAACAGGTTTAAAGACTGCATGCGTGCGGTCAGCAGCTGGATGGCAGGGAACTGCCTAAAGCTGAAATCATCAAAGACAGAAGTTCTCCTGTTTGGGGAGAGAGAGAATTTCTGGACTCCAAGATGGTGGTCGGAAGAAATGGGTGTTCCTCCCTCCCCAGTTGCTAAGGTCAAAAACCTTGGGATCCTGATTGATGATACACTGTCTTTCAGGCCTCAAGTAAATGCGGTGTCCTCTGCAACCCACTACGTTCTGAAAACAGTACGCAAAGTCTTGCCTTTTCTCCCAGATGAGTACAGGAAGACAGTGGTGACGGGACTGATTATTGCAACAGCTTGCTGCTCAATGCTCAACAAGGGCTGCTTAACAAACTACAAATCCTACAGAATGCGGCAGCCCTCCTGATTACGGGTACACCGAAATTTGCCTTGGTCGCTCAGGATCTGGTGAAACTACACTGGCTACCTGTGCGCAAACAAATTACATTCAAAGCGCTCTGTGTAGTTTTTAAGGCGCTCAAAGGAGTAGGCCCTCATTGTATGACCCAGCTCTTCCAGTGGTACAAACCAGCAAGATCACTTAGATCAGCCGATCAGGGGATGAGTGTGGTTCCAAGAGTCAGGAAAGCTCGTTGGGGGGAAGGAGTTTCTCCCTGGGAGCAGCAAAGGCCAGGAACGCCCCGCCAGTGGTCTGTCAAAAGCCAAAACTACGTTGTTCCTTACCTTGAGCTGAGACTGAAGATCTTGAACAACGTAGAGACGTAATGGACCAACTTCCCAGAAATCTAACTATAAACTTGCTGTTCTCAAATTACACAGCTAAGAATAAACCTAGACTTAAGGGAGGAGGGCCGGTACTGGACGTGATGAGATGAAGGAGGGGTTTTGCTGTCGACCTGTAGAACAATGAGTAAGCGATATTTTACTATGGGTCTTTGATGAAGTATCTTGGCCCCTAGTTCCCACCCCTTGCTCTAAAGCGCTAGTCCCCTTGAACCCTAACGTTCTAGTATCCTACCTGCGAACAGTGCAAACAGTCCTTCGTCCAGTATTTCTTGTTGTAGATTGAGTGGAAGTCGTGGAGTTGTGAAGTGAAGTAGAAGAAGTCCCTTGAAGATGCGTTGACGTCACGCTCCCAAGAACTAAAGAGAACAAGAGGGGATATTACTAGTGATCTATAACTTGTTTTATCTAAATTCCCCTTCTTGACTCGAACTTACTTGACTTTCTGAAAGATGATTGTAGAAGATGCGAATCTAATCTAATTTAATCTCTTGTGTTCAAACCTGTTGCAACACATAAAAGATGCACCTACACTCTTCCAATAAACTCCCCAAAATCTAGAGCATATAAATATACATTGATTCTTCAATATCAAATTAGGGCATCACATCACATTACAATATTCACTTCTTGTAATGTTTACAAACTAGAACCACATTCAGAATAATATAGCAGGTTAATTCACAAAGGGAAACATAGAATGAAAGTTGTCTTGCTTCCTGAAATGTCTGCATTAAAATTGAATTAGACTCTGAGAACAAGTTCCTAAAATCGAGTTCGCTAGTCCTTGCTCGGTCTTTCTTGCGTTGGGCGCCAAAAAATAGGAGAATCAGAAAGCACTTATCTCGTGTCTGTTTCCTCTTTCAGGCGTTGCTCCTCGGATTGTCTACAGATGTCCAATAACACAGGGAGTGGCTGGCGTCGAAATCCCTGAAGACGAGATGAGACAGGAAGCGCGATCCTTCAGGTATGCGGGCAGGAGGCAAAGCGCTTCGAGAGACTTGGGTGCGGTTTAAATAGGAAACCGCACCCAAAATTACGTGCGCACGCACGCGTCTGCAACTCTGAAAGCCGAACGCGGCTTTCAGAAATCGAGCGTCTTTCCCTTGTGCGCACACAAGCGGCAGCGGCTGCAATTCCGAGAGCTGAACGCGGCTCTCGGAAATCAAAGCTCCCCTTTTGTGAGCCTAACGCGACTCTGGGTCTCAGGAAGGAAAGTTTAAATAAGCATTCACAATAAGCAAATCTCTTATATAACATACAGAATGTTCAATGCTATAACAAGCAAATCTCTCATGTAACATACAGAATGTTCAATGTTAAAACGTCACCTTAAGGAAACTGACATCACACAATCATTACCATTGAGGTGCTGGTGCACGGGACAGGGGTGGGTTTTATGAAAACAATTAACCCCTGATATCCCTAATCCGGGGGTCGAGGTGAACCATGACAGTGGTCCTCAGACTGGCACGGGATCTGATGTCCTTTCGGAGGGCCCTGAAAACATGGCTCTTTAGACAATAAGTTTCAGGTCAAGCTATGGAGTGGTCAGTCAGCGCCAGGACACCGACTGGTAACAGTGCGCTTTAAAAATGTGAAAAATAAATAAATAAATAAATGTCTACCCTAATGGCGCCTTCGTCGCGCAGGAGGACCTGCAGCATATCACTAATCAGTCGCTTCTCCTCCGCTTCGCGATACATAGACTGAGGCATGCGGCCCGGGTGCACTACCCTGATTTTCTGGCTGAGCCCCCGGAACTACTGTCTCTGCAGTCGGTTATAACAGTTTCCAACAATAAGAGGCTGATATCCAAATTGTATAAACTCATTAAAGATGAGACGGTAGATGCAGAGGACAAGAGCTGGACTAAATGGAATGACTGTCTGCCTGTGGCTATCTCCGAGGATAATTGGAAGCACATTTGTGGATTAACGGGGAAACTCTGTATGAATGGTAATCTCAAGATTATTCATTTTAAGTACATACATCAGGCATACTACACTCCGGCACGACTGTTCCGGTATGGGTTGCGGGAGTCGACGAGGTGTGATAGATGTGGACAAGACGATGCAGACGTCATGCACTTAGCCTGGAATTGTAGAAAGGTGGCAGACTTCTGGGCTGCGGTGATTGTTGCTTACGCGAAATTGTTGCAGTGGACCTCCCTTGCACCCCCCTAGTGTGTCTTTTGTGTTGCGTGCCGCATGTGAGAGGGACGAGAGGCACTCTTGTGCGTCTGTCACTGCTGATGGCTGCACGCAGGGTGGAGATCACAAGGGGGAAGGGGTGCAAGCCTGTAATCAAGGCATGGCTGGCTGACCTGGTGTACTGATGGGATAATCTCATCGTCTATGCGGAGGAACTGCCCACCAGGTCGAGACCATGGGACATATGGGAACCACTGAGACTGTATCTGCTAGATAAAACTGAGTGAGCTGTGTGCTGGAATGGAGAGCCCGGAGGGGGGGGGGGGGGGGGGGGGAGGCGGCGCATGTGCTTTGTATGACAGAGGGGATCCTTTATGAGTGATAGAATGTGGAAAGGAATTATAGACACTTGGACTGCACAATGCTTAAGACACATAATCTTAAACTGCTTCTAGATTGCATGTGTTTCATTTTATTTCATTTTGGGTTTCTTTAGCACTTCTTCTTCAGTTCTTCACTTTTGGATTCTAATGCTTATTTGTTAGATATGTCAGTAATACCTTTGCGACACATGATGATGATGCAAGACTCAAATGATGATAATTGAAGTTGTTTTGATAAATGTTTCATGTCTATGCAACAGCGACTATGTGGAAGAAGATGTTTGTATTTTCTTTCTTTTCTTTGTGTACCTTTTTTAAAAATAAAAAATACATTTTAAATATCTGAAAAGCAAATATAACTAAATTAAATGAGGATTTAAAAAGTGTTCTAATACCAGGAGGTGTTTATGCACTGAATCAGAAGGAAAAGTCTGACCTCCCACAGTTAAGTGGCTGAAATTACTGATTTAAGAGCTATGTTTTTAGTGACTATCTGAAGCTCAGCAAATCAATTTTTTTTAATGCTGAAGGGCAAGAAGTTCCACAGTCGAGCAGGGAAGACTACAAAACTTCTGCCACCCCACAAGGTTCTCATAAATCTAGGAGTTACCAAATTATCTGCTGCTGAAGATTGAGAGGCCTAGCTGGAGTGAAGCACAAAAATCCTTTTTACAGATATTCCGGGCTTATGTTGTGCAGAGACTTGAAGGCAATACACAAGGCCTTGGAGTTGATTTGTTCATTAATAGGATATAGAGTACATTTAATTTAAGATTGCACACTATTAGATGACATACTATTAGCAAGTGAGTAGCTACATAAGTGGTCATGTCAGCATGTAAGAGGCTGCTGAGTGGAAATGTTATGTAAATCCTTGCCTGACTAGGTTAATAAGATTACTATATTTTCGGGATGGCAATTCCTCTTCCTCCTTTGCTGCTCACCTTATTTTGAGTTAATATCCTCACCCAACCTCTTTTCTATGTTGACTTTTACTGTAGTGTCCAGAAGGTACACATTTTACCACCTTATATACACTTACAGTTTTTTTAAATACACTATTTTATAGTACAACATATGCTGCTTTGTCTTTGCTGCTGTCAAGCTTTTTTTCTGCATTATCTGTTATCATCTGTTTTCTTCTGGAAATTTCAAGTCAGAAATTTAGCAATTCTCCTCCACTCTCAGTAGAAAAGTACCTGAAAATGACTATCTTTCCCATGTGTTCTTACTCAAACTCTGGTATTTAGCAAATCACAGACTTCTGTTCATCTTTTATTTTTGTTCCACCACTTCTAAATGGTCACTCTTTTTGAACCCCTTCCCTGTGCCGCGATATCTGCTGTGGCACGGGGGGCCAGGGGGTGGGTGTGGTGCTTTGGCGCTCATGACGGCTCCACGCCGTTATGCCTCACGGATGACGTTTGCTCATGATGTTGTGGTGCCATCACAACCCCACCTACTCATTAATTCTCACGAACAGGCGGGGAATTATTGCCGCATGGGAGGAGCGGCAGTGGCATGACTTCTCCACGCCCTCATGAGCACAGACCTACCGTGACTCATGATGGCGTGGAGCTGTCATGAGCACCGAAGGGGTTAACCCTTTCCATGCTTCCTGTAAAGAATCCTAATTTGGTTTGTTTTCATCCAGATCCATGGATCCTCAGCAGTGCTCAGTGCAGCCCCCATGAGAATCCACAGTGGATCTTTAGATCCAGACAAAAACCCTGAAAAGCATTCAACAATTTGCTGTTGATACTTTTCATCTATATTGACATACACTTCCTACTGAGCAATTTTTGTACACTAATCGGCTTTTCAGTTTCACACTGCAGTCTCTTATGTTCCCTTTCTCCAAAACTCTTTTAGCTCTGTTTCACCAGTAACCATGTTTCCAATAGTGTCCGCCTACCAGCATGTTAAAAGTTCACAAAACTTTCTCTAAACAGCATACCAGCTTCTCATTAACTGTAGCAGGGGCGGTTTACTGTTAGCAATTCTAAGCATGGCCCAATTAGCATACTTTTAATGTATTTTTCCAAAGGGAATGACAGTTATTTTGTTTCTTATAGTCACTACCTAATTTTAATTCCCTGCACATCGTCACCATCCAATCAGAAATGTTGCTCATATTTTACTTGCTTTCATCCACTCATTTCAGACTTTCAATAACTGTCTTTCATCTTCAAAACTGCCTCACTCTGCTGCAGCCTTTTCCTGTGTGCTGCTCATGCTTGTCTCCAAATTGGTCAGAGTCTGTATTGTGGGCCATAGTTTTATGTTTTGGACCAGAGGGTGTGCTAGAAAGAGTGGCATTTACAGGGACTTAGATTTATCTAATTTAGACATTATCTGGGTTGGCTAGAGAGGGTTAAAGTGGCATACATTTCTGCTCTCTGTTGAAAGCATTGCGGATTGCTAACATCCAGACCTCATGAATGTGCCCTGCGTTGGCCTAGGCATAATTACTGGGGTGGGACTCGAAATCCTAATGAAGGATAACATTGGTAAATTAATGACACTTTTCCCCCATATTGCCTTGGTGTTCTCCAACATTTGCCAAAGTCAGACGTGGCAGTGGTCAGCCCAATTCTGTGTGCAGCTAGTGAGACTGTAACACAGGCTCCATATACCATAACAACTTCCACTTCCACATGGATGGAAATATATCAAAAAGACAGAGTCCATCTCAAGGACAGAGGCAACAAGGTATTGCTCCACAACTTAAAAGACTATACTCTATTCTAACTTTAATTATAATCTACACACCATAAATATAAAGTTTATTTTTAGCCAACCCTTTCGCCAATTACTAGTTCTTTTTGTTTTCAAATTCTTTTTTCAAATTTCTCACTTGCGGATCTTCAGCCAAATAAAGGTTCTCTCTGCTGTGTTATAGGCAGATCCATGATGGATCTGTGGAGCAGTTCACAACCAACAGCATGCATTCAATTCAAAACACCAACACATTTAATATAGTGGGTGTGAGAGTGAGTAAGTGTGTCAGTGGCTGTGTGGATGTGTACGTGTATGTGTTAGTGGGTGAGTGCCTGTGTGGGTGTGTGAGTGCTTCTCTGGATTTGTGAGTGGATGGATCATTGACTGTATGGGTGTGGAATCGAGGGTGTGTGAGGGGCTGTATGGTAAGCATGGGCGAATTTTGCGAATCTCGCGTTCACGAATTTTGCAGATTTGCGAACTCGCAATCCGCAAAATCTGCGAATTCTCGCGAATTTGCGGATTTTTTTTTGTGTTCGCGCGGGTTTCTGCCAGTTCGCGAGGGTTTTGTACAATTTCGCAAAACGCGAACTTACCTGTCGGGTCGCAAGTTTCGCGAACTTGTTGTTTCTACGTGTCCAGCCTGTTTGGGACACTCTTCTTCATCACTGCCACTCTCTGTCACCACTGCCACTCTCTGACTACTCATGCCACCCTCTGGCCCACCCATGCCACCCTCTGTTTCATCACAGCACCCTCTGGTTGTCCAGTCAGTGTACATTATTGTGGCAACGCAAGCACACCTTCCCTGCCTCAAGTGACCTGAATTAATTTGGGGCTGATTAATGTGTCACAGAATATTTTTTTAGCTGGCACCTGCTTCCTTAGTGCTTCCTGATTAGTGATCTTTTGCACTTGCTAAGTGCTTTCATTGTTGCAAAATTAGTTACAACACCTGCCCTGCCCCAACTGACAATAATGAATTAGGGGCTGATTAATGGATTTGAACTTCCAGCCTGGCTCCTGCTTGTCTCCCTTAGCTGTAATTCAGGACCTTTGTGGCATATGTGTAACTATTCTGAGGTTCAGAGCAGGGTCACATAATAGTTGCAACTGGCAACTGAACTCTGGAGGGGCCCCTCAGGAAGCACTACAGGAAATGGCTACTAATGATGAGCCTGAACTTTTGAACCTGGTAAGTAGTTTCAGTTTTGCTAAGATCGTATTTCTGCAATTTTGCGCTTATTCGCGGGGCGCGAAGTTGTACTGGGAAGCCGCGAACTCACGCGAACAGTGCGAGCAAGCCATGAAATCCGCTGCTCGCGGATTTGCGGATTTTGCGGGAGATTCGCGAATCTCGCGGATTGCGAATTTACCGAAAATCCGCAAAATCCGCGAGCGAAACGGATTTTCCGCCCATGCTTACTGTATGGATGTGTAACTGGGTGTGAGCGTGTCTGTATGGGTGTGTGAGTGGTTTTCTTGTTTTCTGACTGGGCGTGTGCGTTGCTGTATGGGTGTGTGAGTGGGTATGTAGGTGGCCTTGTGGGTCTGAGAGTGGGTGTGTAAGTGACTTAGTGTTTGCATGCTGTGTGAGTGGTTGTGTTGGTCTGTGAGTGAATATGTGAGTAGTTCTCTGGGTCTCTGAGTGGATGTTTCAGTGACTGCATGGGTGGATGAGAGGCTCTGTGAGTGAATTTTATGTTTGTGTGAATGAGTTTATAGATCTGTGAGGGTGTGTATTTTCTATCTAGTTGGTATCTGGCTCAGCTGAACTGTTGTAGAATACATGGGAGCAGAAAAAAGCATTTCTGGGCATTTATTGCCTGTGAGGGGTCCCTTACAGATTCCTCTAATAGTCCCATGTGGTCAAGATATCTCTATCCTGACCCCTTATATCCATTTTAGATTTTATTTCCCCACTGTGTCTCAATTCACAAAATGACAGTCGCAACTTTCCTCTCAGGTTACGGTCAGCAAATCATGTCATTGCTTGTGGAGAGTGGATCCGTATCAAGATAAACATGAATCTTTTTTTTCTTTAATAACTCCATAAGTACTGAATAGATTTACTGAAAATTCTAAAAAGCACTCTTTCTCGACCAAGATCTAGCTTTCTGACAAATTTGGTGTAATTCTGGTTGATGGTTCTGGATGCAGTCATGTCTAGAATCCCTGTAGGAAATTGAATGTGCATCATACTGTTTGGGACCCCCTTTTTGTCAGTCCCGGTTTGACAAATCACCCCAAACATTTTCAGACAGCAGCTGAAGGGAGTTGTACACTAATTTTGGAAATTTCATGAAGATTTGTCAAACAGCGCCAAAGTTATTGGCAAAAATGTATGTATGCATGTAACTGAGCTTATAAAGCGCCTGGTTACGCTAGCCAGTGTGTCCCCACGCTGTACCGCTGAGGAACCCATCCTGGCCTGTTCCTGTGAGGCACCCACTCGTGGGCACACCAAGGTGAAGCCAGACATCCTTAGCGATTAGGGCTGATGTGGAGTTTAAGCAAGCTATTGCCCAGAGTTGCAGAGTGGGGCCCATGATTAGAGTAGGCACCATGGCGAGAATTATCGGGTCCGCGGACATTGAGCCCAAGACCCTGCCGCGACGGGAATTGAACACTGGTCCCGGGTCAGATCTCTGCATCAGGGTCTGCTGCTCTAACCAGTGAGCCACACTTCTCCACTAAAACAAAATGCTATTTCTATGGAAACTAGGTCAGAACTATAACTACCTACTGGTGATCAATATTATATATATGTATTCATGCCCTAAAATCCTAAAGTAACAATAAACTTTGCCCCTGCCATGCAGGTTGTGTGCTTTCCTTGGTCTTTGCTTCTTTCTCTTTGCTTTTTTCCTTGTTATTGAGTGCCTTCTTGCTTTTTCTCAATTTTTACTGCTTTCACCTTGTTTCTACCCTCGTTTTTTGAAAGCCTTCTCCTTGCTTTTCCCTCATTTTCATTGCTTTCTTCTTCTTTCCCCCAATTTTTTTAGTGCCTTCTCCATGCTTTTCCCTCATTTTCATTGCTGTCTACTTTCTTTTCACCCTATTTTTAAGAGCCTTCTCTTTGCTTTTCCCTCGTTTCATTACGTTTTTTCCCTGTTTCTCCATCATAGGCACTCTCTTTAGTCAATGTTTTTCCCGTCTCAGGCCTCGATCCCCCCAGCGCCTCCCAGCGATCGTCCCTCTTTACAGGCCCTACTTAATGGAGTCTGCAGCATGACCCCATTGAGCATTGGATGATTTCATATAGCATATCATGAGTGATGTATTATGTGAGGTATTTAGCAGTGTACGGCGAGGGTGCAGGTTACAGTTAATTCAGGACACAAGTTATAGATATTTGAGATAACTATAACCAGGGTAACTGGATTTATGCAATTTTGTTGCCACTGACCCTGCCACCAGGCAGGTCGCTCCGCTCGCCGCCAGACAACTCCTCCTGTGTGCCCTGTGCCCGCTGTGGCTGCTCGTGCCCTGCTCATTCTGCTGTGTTTTTGGTTAGTGTCACTGCTGTAGTACCGTATCTAGCACTGTTGGTTTGCCCGTCTTTACTTTTATTTGCATTGTTGCTTCTTTACCCCTGTGCCCTCTTTTAGTTTTATTTGCGTTGTTGTCTTTTTACCCCTGTGCCCTCTTCTCCCTTCTGTAACCCCCGCCCGCTCCCCCTTCCCTTTCCCGCCACTGCATCCCCTGCGGCCCCGCCCCCCTGCACTCCTATTTGCCACCCCGCTTCCGTCTCCCAACTGCTCCTCCCTCCTACTTCCCCTCTTATGGAGGCCACACGGCAGTGAAGAGAGCGACCCTTGACCCTGCCACCAGGCAGGGCGCTCCCCTCGCCGCCCCACAGCTCCTCTTGTATGCCCTGTGCCCGCTGCTGCCGCTTGTGCCCCATCATTCTTCTGTGTTTTTGGTTAGTGTCATTGCTGTAGTACCGTATCTAGCACTTTTATTTGTGTTGCTGTCTTTTTACCCCTGTGCCCACTTCTCCCGTCTGTAACCCCCGCCTGCTCCTCCTTCACTTTCCCACCGCTGCGTCCACCGTGGCCCGCCCCCTGCACTCCCATTCGCCGCCCCACTCCTGCCTCCCAGCTGCTCCTCCCTCCCACTTCCCCTCTTATGGAGGCCGTGGAGCGGCCGCGCCACTGGCGCGCCAAAGGTGCGCCTAAGGCAAGCCTGTCTGCGCCCGTCCGCGCCTGGACCATGCCCAATGCCAGGAGCCCTGGCCCCGCAAGAACCACGACACCCGCCTCCGCTACGACTCCAGCACCCTCCACGCACTCAACGCCGGAAGTTCACTCACCTGCTGCCTGGCTGCCCGAAGCGCGCCCAAGGACCATTCACCTGCCGGAACTGCAGCATCACCAGCATCCGGCCCACCAACCCACCTGCCAGGAAAGTACCCAACTACCTCAGATGCATTCTTCTCAACACCTGCTCCGCACACAAACACGGTGTTGAACTCTGGGACCTACTGGACTCCATCACCCCTGATGTTGCCTTCCTGACAGACCTAGCTGAACCCCTGCCCGGCACCGGACATCACCATAGCCATCCTGGAAGGCTACAAGATCACCTGCAAGGACCGCACCAATGGAGTAGGAGGAGGAATTGCCATTGTCCATAGGAACACTCTCAAAATCTCGACAAACACCGACTACACCCTCAGCACCGCCGAACACCTGCACTTGTAGATCCACACCAACCCCAACACCACCCTCAGAGGAACCCTCATCTACAGACCCCCCGGACCGTGACCATAGTTCAGCGACTCCATCGCCGACTTCGTCAGAACACACGCCATCGCCTCCATGGACTACATCCTCCTCGGGGACCTGAACTTCCACCTTGACAACAACGACTCCCACTTGTCCACCCTGATCGACAACCTCGGAATCAGACAACTCATCACAACACCCACCCACTCCGCCGGCCACATACTGGACCCCATCTTCACCGCGAGCCCCCACGTCTCCTTCAACCACACCACCGAACTCCACTGGACCGACCATCAATGCATCCACTTCACCTTCTGAAAACCCACCACGCACCACCGGACTCAACATATCCCCCGCCGTTGCTGGAGCAAAGTCACCGAAGACTAGCTAACCACCACCCTCATCCAGAGCCCAACCGCAGACCCATCCGACCCCGACACCCACCGAACGCAACCTCAGACAGTGGATCAGCAACGGCTCCAACACCCTTGCCCCGCTCAAGAATACTTCCAACAGCCACACCAGAAAGAAAGCAAGCTTGTTCTCTGAAGACCTTCAGACCTCCAAGCAAACCTGCCGAAAACTAAAGAAGAACTGGATCCGTGAACAAACACCTGAAAGCTGCGCAGCCCACAAGAACGCCACCTGCAGACACCACCACCTCATCAGATCCGCCAATCGGACCTCCTTCAAAGACCGCCTAGACAACAATGCACACAGCAGCAAAGAGCTCTTCAACATCATGAAGGAACTCACCAAACCCAGCTCCAACACCAATGACATCCCACATTTGTAAGACCTGTGTGACTTGCTGGCCACTTTATTCCATCGCAAGATCGCAGACATCCACGTCAGCTTCAACGCCGTGACGGCCCATGCAACCACAAGACACTCGCTCCCACGACCACCACCAGCACCAACCGCCTGATCTCCTGGACCAACATTACCGACAACGACACCATCAAGATAATGAACGCCATCCACTCCGGATCCCCGTCAGACCCATGCCCACACACATCTTCAACAAAGCCAGCACCACCATTGCACCCCATCTCCGGAAAGCCATCAACATCTCCTTCGAGACAGCAACCTTGCCGGAGAGTTGCAAGCACGCGGAGATCACCGCCTTACTCAAGAAACCCAAGGCAGACCCCAAGGACATCAAGAACTTCCGTCCCATCTTCCTGCTCCCATTCCAGGCGAAGATCATTGAGAAGGCCGTCATCAAACAACTGACCAGATTCCTCGAGGAGAACAGCATCCTGGACTTGTCCCAGTCCGGGTTCCGCAGCAACAGCATCAAGACTGCCCTCATCTCCGCCACCGATGACATCAGGACCCTGTTAGACAACGGAGAAACCCCGGCTCTCATCCTCCTGGACCTGTCAGCTGCCTTTGACTTAGTCTGCCACCATACACTACGAACACGCCTCCAAGATGCTGTATCCAAGAGAAGGCCCTGTATTGGACCACCTCCTTACTCTCCGGCAGAATGCCTACAGCAGACCCAGGACCTACGGACCTTCAGAAGACTCCTCAAGACATGGCTTTTCGACCCGTAGCAACATTTCTCCCTCTCCCCCACCCCTCAGCGCCTTGAGACCCTCACGGGTACTAATTGATTGATTGATTGATTGACTGCAGCTTTGCATAATTTTATGTTTGCCGCATCTGCCACAGAGTCCATCATCAGTTGAATAATCTATGGATTTCAATAGGATTTTTTTTTGTTTCTAACCTAAAAGGTTCAAAAGTTCGTAAAAGCACAGTGACACATGTTGCTGTGCAGTGGAAGGACCTTGGCAAAGCTTGAGTGGTCACTTTTCTAGAGCTTATTGCTATATTTGGGTGTTAAACTGGTACTACTGAGGTACATCTTATGCACAAACAGTATTAACAAGTTTAAAATTGACTAAATATTGAAATAATACTATCATGCATGTTATAGTTACTTTAGGGCAGGAGTTACAGTTACTTGAGATAACTATAATTAATTAATTTTGTTTTATTTCTTTTAAAACTGTATTTTTGAACTTTCAATGATTTTGTTTGTTTAAAACTGTATATTTGAACTGACATTTTCTCCTAACTATACCATCCCTTTAACCTTTGGTTTTCTCAATGAATTTCCAAGAATCGTTTTAATGAAAATTAAGAGTTTATCAGTATACCTAACTATAACATCACTTGACCTTTGTTTCTTTCAGTAAATTTATAGTTTTGTATAATGTAAATTAATATTTTTTGTGATACACAATGCCTTCAGTCCTGGGAAGTACAGGGTTGGCCCCCGGGTCTGGCCAACCCCGCGCTGCACACAGCCTCCTGGCATGCACTGTAGTGGTTGGTATCATAGGCGCTGTCAAACAGTCATAACACCAAAATATAAAAAGTAGGCTTATTAAGGGGTGAGCATATCAATATATATAAAGCATTTGTGTCATCTTTCTCTAAATATCACCAAATGTATATATATCAGTAATTCACATATTGCAATATTTAGTAATAGTCATCGTTATAAAAATGTTTGTTTAAGTTTTAATAACATTTATTAAAATAAACATATGTCTGAGCCTTTTTTCAGCATGGATTTTATTATTGCATTGTTTGTGCTGAAAAATGTGGAAAGAAAGACTTACAGACATGTTGTAATTTTTCTTAATAAAACCAACATGTCTCTGATTCTTTCTTTCAAATTTTTTCAGTCCACGAAACACTATCATAAAAATTACAATGAGAAAGCCTTGCACATCAGCTGATGAGCACAGAGCTCCAGCTAGGAGCATTTCTTGGAAAATATGGTAAGTTCTAGAATTGTCATGAATTTAATACCCAGGAAATGTACTATTTTTTTAAATGTTGCTTGAGGGTAAGAGCATTCTCTGCAACATTAAAAAATATTTGGTGGTACCTCTAACTCTTCTGGGGCATCACAAGTATTACAATATGTTATGTTAAAATGCCCTAGGGCATTATTGGGGCACACCATGCTAGGAGTAGTAAAAAATAAATTAGCAAATCCTGCCTTTCATTTATTTTTTCATTTTCCTTTGATTTATTTTTATAATATTTTGGGTGTCCCTGTGCCTACCCTAAACAATCAGATTCTTTTTTTGTTTGGGGGTCTGTGGGGGAGGGATGTATGTCATTACTACCCATGCTTTTACAACACATGCCTTTACCACGCAACATTTACAACGCAAGTCGCTACAACAACTTGGATTGCGGGGCGCTGGATAGTGAATAGTTTAATTTACTATTCCAACTCCAGTCCCCGTGGATTTTAGGGAAGGTTTTGGATAGTAAATTAAACCATCCCCTATCCTACAGCGCCCCCCAGTGCAAGTCGTTGTAACGACTTGCATTGTAAAAGTTGCGTGGTAAAGGTAGTGTGTGGTAAAAGTTGCGATGTAAATGCTGTCCCCCGTGGGGGTGCCTCGTGGCCCTGCTGTCCCCTTGCCAGCACCCCTCTTCATTCCTAAAATGAGTATGGTACCATCAACAAATGATTTATAATGTAACTATTAACTACAATGCTTTTTAATAAGGTGCTATCATGTATATTGGTCTTAAGATGGCTGCCAACACTTCTTGGATGAAGTGCTGACAGCCAATCAGATCTCACGGTGAGATGGGTGGCTAGGCTCCGCCCGGATATATATGTGTTTTTGAAGTTAATTTTCATAAAAACCACTGGAGCAATTTTCACCAAATATAGAAAAGGCACTTCTGCGTACCAGTCCCTACAATTTTGCAAAGTTTGGTGTAATTCCATTCAGCGGTTCGGGCTGTAGCCTTGTCTATTCGTCCTATGGAAATTAACATGGAGAAAACACGTTTTGGGACCCCCCTTTTTTCTAGGCCCCCACATGACTAATCCCCCCGAAACTTCCAGGGAAGAAGCAGAGTGGAGCTGGCCTACATTTTGGAAAATATCACGCAAATTCCTCAACCGGCGCCAAAGTTATTCCCAATAGAATGTTGCGGATTTCCTATGGTAGCTATGTCCTAACTATATATACCATACTCATTTTAGGAATTGTTGTGTGTTCTAAGGTGAATATACCATGTGAAAAAGCCTTCTGTTGGGATATCATGAATCATGTTTGAAAGAAAACTATTATCTCATGCTTTTTCCACAGTGGTTTGGAATGGGGTCTACAGGCTAAACTGAAAGCATATTTTCTGTAAATTCACATTATCTTTCTCATTCATGTGAGAATGAAGTCTGACATTCTCAGTAAAACATGTACATACAACAAGGACAGAAAGTGTCAGTTGATTCCTTTGTGTTCTACTGCAGCCTCCTAGAGTGTTCTAAAGAACAACTAGAGCGCTAACAGCCCTACTTATTACAAAGGTATGGCCCTCCTGAAGCCATCTTGATTGGAATAAAGTGTTAACTCTTTTTTTTTAAGTTTGAAAAGCTTTATTGAGTTGAAGAAAACAATGTAAAACATCAGTACAATAGCACAAATAAAGAGCAATAGGAATTAAAATAATTGTGGAGAATAATGTGCCAATAAACAAGAAAGGCCCCAAAAGGGGAAAACGCTATACAAAGAAAAAATGCTTTTATAACTTTTAATTTTGTGGGGAAGGAAGAGAGAAAGAAAGAGGGAAGAAAGGGGAAAATGGGGGAATGGAAGGGGAACAGCAATAGAAAAATATATGGTAAGAGAAATAAAGAGGTATGAAATACAGAGAAGTTCACAGTAATGATAATAACAGTAATACTAAATATAACAATAACATGAGATCAAGAGGCACTTTTAGATAAAAAGTCTGTTAAAGGGGACCAAAGTAAATCACGTTTTATCAACAATGGAATAGAAGAAGCACATGCACGATCTAGTCTATGATGATGGCAGAGCAAATTCCACCAAGCATTATAAACCACATTTGTAGTGTCTTTCCAATTAGTTGTTATAATTTGAAAAGCGATAGCTATGCAAAGATCAATAAATTTACGAGTATGGAGTGGGACATCCCAAACTGGGGCCAAACCACCCAGGAATACAGAAGAAATAACAAAGGGAACATTAGTAGATAAAATCCTATTAAGTGTAGACCAAAGTGTTAACTCTTAAAACATTTAATTTAAAAAGGAACAAAATGAGAGGGTATATTTTGCCATAGAAAGTATGATTAGTGCTGCAGAAAGAAAAATTTGGGAACATTTTGAGTGACTTCTCAAATCCTCTTCTATTTCATAAAAAAATTCTGACATACAGTCTCTCAAGATGGCCACGAGAGACAAAAGAGCCCAAATGTAGCCCAAATATCACCCAGATGTAGCCCAAGCATAGCCCAATGACAGAATGTCCCAGAGTGTTCTAAAGAACAACTAGAGCGCTAACAGTCTTACTTATGACAAAAGAATGGCACACCAGAAGCCATCTTGATTGGAATAAAGTGGTAATTCTGAAAACATTTAATTTAAAAAGGAACAACATGAGGGGGTTCATTTTGCCATAGAAAGTATGATTAGTGCTTCAGAAAGAAAAATGAGGGCACATTTTGAGTGACTTCTCAAATCCTCTTCTATTTCGTTAAAAAAATTCTGACATGCAGTCTCCCAAGATGGCCACCAGAGACAAAAGAGCCCAAATGTAGCCCAAATATCACCCAGATGTAGCCCAAGTATAGCTCAATGACAGAATGTCCCAGAGTGTTCTAAAGAACAACTAGAGCGCTAACAGTCCTACTTATTACAAAGGAATGGCACACCTGAAGCCATCTTGATTGGAATAAGTGGTAACTCTTTAAACATTTAATTTAAAAAGGAACAAAATGATGGGGTATATTTTGCCATAGAAAGTATGATTAGTGCTGCAGAAAGAATAATTAGGGCACATTTTGAGTGACTTCTCAAATCCTCTTCTATTTCATAAAATTATTCTGACATGCAGTTTCCCAAGATGGCCACCAGAGACAAAAGAGCCCAAATGTATCCCAAATATCACCCAGATGTAGCCCAAGTATAGCCCAATGACAGAATGTCCCAGAGTGTTCTAAAGAACAACTAGAGCGCTAACAGTCTTACTTATGACAAAAGTATGGCACACCAGACGCCATCTTGATTGGAATGAAGTGGTAAGTCTGAAAACATTTAATATAAAAAGGAACTCAATGAGGGGGCTCATTTTGCCATAGAAAGTATGATTAGTGCTTCAGAAAGAAAAATTAGGGCACATTTTGAGTGACTTCTCAAATCCTCTTCTATTTCATTAAAAAAATTCTGACATGCAGACTGAAACATGCACTTTGAACACCAGCAGCAGACTTCCCTGGTGAGCAGTAGCTTTACTACAGTGATCTAATGAGCAACTAGAGTGCTAACATTCAGAATTTATGGCAAATGTGTGACACATCTGAATGCCCTCTTGATGGAACCAAAGTAAACAAGCATTGAAAATGCAATAGATCTCGCCCTCGTTTAAGTTAAAGCCATTATGTTTGTAATGAGGTGGCTTTTAAGCTTTGCTTTTATTAGTGTTTTTAAAACTTTCATGTAAATAACATGCATATGTATGCATATATCTATATGTATGCATGCATTTATATTTGTATTTATATAGATATGCAGATTATATATGTTTATATATGTATGTATATATATATATACACATACATATATATAAATGCATATGCATATATATACATATATATGTGTAATGTGTGCGTGTAGAGAGAGGTAGAGATGTAGAGGTGTAGAGGTAGAGAGGTAGAGGTAGAGAGGTAGAGGTAGAGAGGTAGAGACTAGTAGAGAGAGAGGTAGAGTTCTAGAGAGTAGAGAGTGAGTAATAGAGAGTAGAGAGTGAGTAGTAGAGAGTAGTAGAGAGCAGTAGAGAGAGTAGCAGAGAGCGAGTAGTAGAGAGTAGTAGAGTGAATAGTAGAGTGCGTAGTAGAGAGTAGTAGAGAGTGAGTAGTAGAGAGTGAGTACTAGAGAGTAGTAGAGAGTAAGTAGTAGAGTGAGTAGTAGAGAGCAGTAGAGAGTGAGTAGTAGAGAGTAGTTAAGAGTGAGTAGTAGAGAGTAGTAGAGAGTGAGTAGTTTAGAGAGAATAGTAGAGAGTAGTAGAGAGTGAGTAGTAGAGTGAGTAATAGAGTAGTAGAGAGTGCGTAGTAGAGAGTAGTAGAGAGTGAGTAGTAGAGAGTGAGTAGTAGAGAGAGAGTAGTAGAGAGTGAGTGGTAGAGAGTAGTAGAGAGTGAGAAGTTGAGAGTGAGTAGTAGAGAGTAGTAGAGAGTGAGTAGTAAAGAGTGAGTAGTAGAGAGTGAGTAGTAGAGAGTAGAGAGTAGTAGAGAGTGAGTAGTAGAGAGTAGTAGATAGTGAGTAGTATGGAGTGAGTAGTAGAGAGAGAGTAGTAGAGTAGTTGTGAATGAGTAGTAGAGAGTGAGTATTAGAGAGTAGTGGAGTAGTAGAGAGTAAGTAGTAGAGAGTAGTGGAGAATATTCCAAAGTTTGGCATAGCACCACTTGCACAATAAGTCCAATCAAATCATATCACTTAGAGTCCTTATTGAAGCGCTGAATCTGGGTGTATATTCAAATGCTTTTATTTTCCTTAAGTTTATGTACCACAGCCAACCGAACCGTTTTGTTCTGTACAACAGAACTTCTTCACGGCGTTCTTATTTCCTTCAAGTTATATCGGTATCCTGTTGTCATATAACTAGATATTTCTTCCAAATGTTAGACGAGACGTAAGTACATTCTTATTCAAAGTGACTAGGTATCAATTTTACCCACAGAATTCGGGCACATTTGAGTAATTTATAGCATCCTCAAAGTCAGTCTTTCAAAAATTCCAAAGTATAGGACATGATAATCCAAATACAAATGTTTCTCAAGAAAAGTCATTTTCAATCGTTCGGAATATCGGCGTTTGGGCAGATATGACCCAGGGACCCCCAGTATGCAAGGGGAATTAGTCCCCCCTCTGCAAACGCGCCAGTGGCCTGTGTTGCCGAGAGGTGTAAAAAGGGGCATAGCCTCATTACACCACTGTGCAATGCAGCCCCCTGGCGCATACTGGATGTTCCAGCTGGGCTAGTTGGCCCCTAGGGACCCCCAGTATGCAAGGGGAATTAGTTCCCTCTCTTCAAACATGCACGGGGGCTGCGTTGCAGAGAGGTGTAAAAAAGGGTGTGGCCTCATTAACCTCTCTGCAATGCAGCCCCCTGGCACACACTGGAGGCTCCTGGTGGGCTAGGTGGCCCCCAGGGACCCCCAGTATGCAAGGGGAATTAGTACCCCCTCTGCAAATGCGCCAGGCGCCTGCATTGCAGAGAGGTGTAACAAGGGGCATAGCCTCATTACACCTCTGCAATGCAGCCCCCTGGCCCATACTGGAGGTTCCAGGTGGGCTAGTTGTCCCCCAGGGGCCCCCAGTATGCAAGGGGAATTAGTTATCCCTCTTCAAACATGCATGGGGGCTGCGTTGCAGAGAGGTGTAAAAAGGGGCGTGGCTTCATTACACCTCTCTGCAATGCAGTCCCCTGGCGCATACTGGAGATTCCTGGTGGGTTTTCAGGTCTTATATAGTTAAGAATTAGCATTAAAAAAACCTTTGAAATTCACTGAAAAAAACATAGGTTTCAGGCCTTATATAGTTAGGAATTAGCATTTAAAAACCTTGCAAATTCACTGAAAAAAACATAGGTTTCAGGCCTTATATAGTTAGGAATTAGCATTTATAAAACCTTTCAAATTCACTGAAAAAACCATAGGTTTCAGGCCCTATATAGTTAGGAATTAGCATTTAAAAAACCTTTAAAATTCACTCAAAAAACTATAAGTTTTAGGGGTGTTATAGTTAGCTGGACATTTCACTCATACAAAACCATTGAAATTGCTCCTATATAGTTAGTTGTACTAACTATATTTCGCGCACCTGCAATCCACTGCTGATGATGTCACATATTACATCATTCATGACATGGTCAGTGACATCACTGATAACATCTCAAATGACATCACTGATGACATCACTGATGAAATCATCCACGTGACAATCACATACACCTTGTCATACACTAGTAAAATCTTTCATCACTCTTTGTAAAATACAGAGTATCATATTTGAATCCATTTTTACAGCAATACAAGTATCTAAAAACCCACTCAGTGATTCATAGATGTATACACACATCTAATCACTTACTTGTAGATGCACTCATACATGCTTTCAATGAACAATAGAACACTATCAAAAATACTTATACACCTAAATCGACATTACACACCAGCACACATCCTATTCACATATGAAGTCATCCTACTCTCTTATGCAAACAATGGATCATACTTACATATTTACTTAGCTACACACTTATAAAAAACACAACTTCATCTATTCATTTAGATAGTAAGTCATACTTAGTGACTTATAAAATCATTATTACAAGTATAAAGTTATCCATACAGTCACTCACACAATCATTGAGTCTTATGTATACTTATTTATATACAACAACTGACACATACACTGCCTTTTATTTTTCTAGTTTGTTGGACATGTACCATCGAGAAATATATTTGCTCATCACCACAGCCATAAAGATATTCACTCACCCAAACAACTGTTAGAACATGTAGTTTTAACTTCATATATCTAGTGAATCAACTATTCACACATCTTTGGGCAGTCACACACCCCCCACCGAACCACACACACATTCATTCTCCCATACAAATACTCAGGTAACTAATCAATAACTAAGATAGACTTTCACATAGCTAGTAACGAACTGGAGAACCAGTTTACACAACAACTGACAACGTGATACAGATATTCAAACAGGTTAGTCACTATCCACTATATTTAATGAGACACTATAAATTGGTCAAGTAAACAGTCAATTACACTGCCACTAAATCCTCCATCCAAATATTTATTTTTATATATCCACTCATTCTTCAATGCAAATTGCTATATATATAATGCATATTTAAATAACAAAGCAAACCACATTCACTGGATGATGTCATCAGTGATGTCATTTGAGATGTCATCAGTGATGTCACTGACCATGTCATGAATGATGTAATATGTGACATCATCAGCAGTGGATTGCGGGTGCGCGAAATATAGTTAGTACAACTAACTATATAGGAGCAATTTCAATGGTTTTGTATGAGTGAAATGTCCAGCTAACTATAACACCCCTAAAACCTATAGTTTTTTGAGTGAATTTTAACGTTTTTTTAAATGCTAATTCCTAACTATATAGTGCCTGAAACCTATGGTTTTTTCAGTGAATATATATATATCTATATATATATATATATATATATATAGATATATATATATATCTATATATATATATATATATATATAGATATATATATATATCTATATATATATATATATATATAGAGAGAGAGAGAGAGAGAGAGAGAGAGAGTGAGAGACACAGAAGTACTGCAGTACTGGCAGGTCAAAAGATAATAATGTAATTTGCTGCAGTCAAGACAAACAAAGCTGATTGGCAGCCATTGTAGCCAGGCTGGGTCATCAGGACCTCAAACGAATGGACATGGGCCCATGCACATTGTGTTACTGTAACCAAGCTACTCCCAACTGATGGGCCCATATCTAGGGCAAAATTTCTCCTGGGTTGCTTGTGTGTCGCTTCAAGGACCTTGCTTGGTACTTCAGACTGCACTGTTCCAATTGGAGCAGGGATTTCAATATAGCTGGGTCCAAACTGAGGTGGCATAGTGGGCAAAATAATGATAGACTGGGATGCAGCTGGAGTAATACCCAGTGGCTGAGATTGATTCAAGCATTCCATCCTTCACTTTTTGTATACTTCAGTTTGTCACTTAAGTGCGATGGGAATGTCCGGACATTGGTCCTGTGCAAACCAGCTTATAGTCCCATAACTAGGGTGAAACTGGTCCCTGTCAACAACCAGCTCGCCGCCTTCCTCGAAACCAACAAATCCCTCGACTCCTCACAGTCTGGCTTCCGAGCCAAACACAGCACTGAGACCACCCTCATCGCAGCAACAGACGACATTCGAACTCTACTGGACAATGGAGACACAGTCCCCCTCATCCTCCTCGACCTCTCCGCAGCCTTCGACACAGTCTGTCATAGCACCCTATTACAATGCCTCAGAAACATCGGAATCCAAGGAAAAGCACTGGAATGGATCACCTCGTTCCTCACCGGAAGAACTCAAAGAGTCCGCCTCCCACCATTCAAATCAGAGGCCTCTGGAGTCATTTGCGGCGTGCCACAAGGATCTTTACTAAGCCCCACCCTCTTCAACGTATACATGAGCCCCCTCGCAGCCATCGCACGCCAACACAACCTCAACATCATCTCCTACGCTGATGACACTCAACTGATCCTCTCACTCACCAATGACCCGAACACCGCCACAACCAACCTACATGAAGGAATGAAAAAAGTAGCCGAGTGGATGAAGCACAGCCGTCTGAAACTGCACTCAGACAAAACAGAAGTCCTTATCTTAGGTACCTCCCCCTCCGCCTGGGATGACTCTTGGTGGCCAGAGGCCCTTGGAAAAGCACCCATCCCGACGGACCACGCACGGAACCTGGGCGTCATCCTGGACTCCTCACTCTCAATGAACAGACAAGTCAACGCCGTTTCATCATCTTGCTTCAACATTCTTCGCATGCTCAAAAAAACATTTCGCTGGATCCCCACCGAAACTAGAAAAACGGTCACCCACGCACTGGTCACGAGCCACCTGGACTACGGAAACACCCTATACGCCGGTACCACCGCAAAACTCCAGAAAAAACTCCAACGCATCCAGAACGCTTCAGCCAGACTCATACTAGACATCCCACGTAAAGACCACATCTCTGGCCACCTGAAAAACCTCCACTGGCTCCCCGTCAATAAGAGGATTACATTCCGCCTCCTAACCCACGCACACAAAGCACTTTACGAACTTGGACCCGAATGCCTCAACACACGACTTTCCTTCTGCACCCCCTCCCGCCAGCTACGATCCTCCAACCAAGCCCTTGCTACTGTACCTCGCATCAACAAAACCACCATGGGAGGAAGATCCTTCTCCTACCTGGCAGCTAAAACCTGGAACTCACTTCCCACTCACCTTCGCCTCACTCAGAACCACCTAGCATTCAGAAAGCAACTTAAAACTTGGATATTCGACAAGTAATTCCCGACCCTTCTTCAAGCGCCTTGAGACCCTCTGGGTATGTAGCGCGCTATATAAATTATTTGACTTGACTTGACTTGACTTGAAGCTGGAGTAAGAGGGGTTGCAACGAAGATCTCTAGGAAGGCCATTCCAGATGGTGGGTCCGTTTCCGGAGAAAGAGCGGGACTGTGTAGATTTCTTTTTTAACAGAGGAGGGACAAGGACCATGGCGTTAGTGCTCCTCATTGTTCTAGTACAACCCACTTTGAGGAGTTTGTCAGCGAGGTAAGAAGGGGTGTTATGATGGAGGGCGTTGTGCATGATCCAAGTGGTTTTGTAGGTGGATCTGCCTTCGATCGGAAGCTATTTAAGATCTTTTAGGACAGTGGCGATGTGATCAAAGCGCTTACAGTCAGTAATAAGCCTGGCAGCAAGGTTCAAAACTGATTTGATCGGTTCTAGTTGAACTTTAGGGGTACCAGCGAGGGTGGCATTCTCGTAGTCAATTTTAGACAGGACCAGTGATTGCACAACTGATTTAAAGCCATCTGCCGGGATGAAGGGTTTAAGTTTTTTAAAGTGTCGAAGAGTGAAAAGAGCACCATTAGCCGAATTTTGTATGTGGGGAGTAAGGCTGAGGTCTGTGGCAACAAGGGATTTGACTGAGTTAGAGAAAGAGAGCAATTGAGAGCTTTGATGTAAGAGATCCAGTGTTGTATGGGGAGTGAGTTGTTTTTAGTCAAGAATAGAATGATTTCAGTTTTTTTAGGATTAAGTTTGAGGTGGTTATGATGAAACCACAATTGGATCTTAGTTAAGGCATCATTGAGATGTAAGACATTGGCATGGGATTTGATTCTATAGTAAAGTTGGGTGTCATCGGCATATAGATGGTAACTGATTTTCGCTTGTTTACGGATGAGGGTAAGGGGTTTCATGAAGTGGTTGAATAGAGTGGGAGAGAGAATGGAGCCCTGTGGAACGCCCAAAGTGACTGGCAAAGGTTTAGAAAGGCAGTCGTTGACTTTAATTTGTTGCTTTCTATTTTGGAAAAAGGAGGTGAACCATTTGAGAACAGCACCATCAAAGCCAAAACGGTCTTTGATCAATCATTGCATTTATATAGCGCACTACTTACCCAGAGGGTCTCAAGGCGCTGGGGGGGGTATCTGCTACTGCTCGAACAACCAGGTCTTGAGTTGCTTCCTGAAGGCGAGGTGGTCCTGGGTCAGGCGGAGGTGGGTGGGGAGGGAGTTCCATGTCTTGGCGGCGAGGTAGGAGAAGGACCGCCCCCCTGTGGTGGCTCTACGGATGCGGGGGACGGCGGCGAGGGCGTGGCTGGTCGATCGAAGCTGGCGTTTGGGAGCGTAGAAGTTGAGGCGGCTGTTGAGGAATCCTGGGCCTTGGCTGTGTAGGGCTTTGTGTGCGTGGGTGAGAGACGGAAGGTGACTCTCTTGTTGACCGGGAGCCAATGCAGATCCCTCAGGTGTCCGGAGATGTGGCTGCGACGGGGGATGTCCAGGATGAGTCGTGCTGAGGCGTTCTTGATCCGCTGGAGTCTCTTCTGGAGTTTGGCGGTGGTTCCGGCGTAGAGGGTGTTGCCGTAGTCCAGACGGCTGGTGACGAGGGCCTGGGTGACCGTCTTCCTGGTCTCGGTGGGGATCCACCGGAAGATCTTACGTAGCATGCGCAGGATGTTGAAGCACGACGAGGAGACCGCGTTGACTTGTCTGGTCATGGAGAGGGAAGAGTCCAGGATGAAGCCCAGGTTGCGTGCGTGGTCTGTTGGTTTGGGTGCGCTGCCTAGGGTGGGGGGCCACCAGGAGTCGTCCCAAGCGGCGGGTGAGGATCCCAGGATGAGGACTTCCGTCTTATCTGAGTTCAGTTTCAGGCGGCTGTTCTTCATCCATTCGGCTACCTCTTTCATCCCTTCGTGAAGGTTGGCTCTGGCAGGGTCGTTTGTAAGGGAGAGGATCAGCTGGGTGTCGTCGGCGTAGGAGATGATGTTGAGGTGGTGCTGGCGTGCGATGTCTGCGAGGGGGCTCATGTAGATGTTGAAGAGGGTTGGACTGAGCGAGGAGCTTTGAGGGACGCCGCAGATGACTTCGGTGGCTTCAGATCTGAACGGAGGGAGGCGGACCCTCTGTGTCCTTCCGGCGAGGAAGGAGATGATCCACTCCAGTGCCTTCTCCTGGACTCCGACGTTGCTGAGGTGTTGTACTAGGGTACGATGGCAGACAGTGTCGAAGGCCGCGGAGAGGTCGAGGAGGATGAGGGCCGCTGTTTCTCCGTTGTCGAGCAGCGCTCGGATGTCATCGGTGACTGCGATCAGGGCGGTCTCGGTGCTGTGGTTGGCCCGGAAGCCAGACTGCGAGGGGTCGAGGGATCCGTTCGTCTCGAGGAAGGCGGCCAGCTGCTTGTTGACGGTCTTCTCGATGACTTTAGCAGGAAACGGGAGCAGCGAGATGGGGCGGTAGTTTTTGAGGTCGGTGGGGTCAGTTGATGGCTTCTTGAGTAGAGCGCTGAGTTCGGTGTGCTTCCAGCTCTCCGGGAAGGTAGCGGTGTCGAAGGAGGTGTTGATGATGTCCCGCAGGTGGGGTGCGATGACAGCGTCGGCCTTGTTGAATACGTGAGACGTTGAGAATATTGAGTAAGGCAGTATGATTTACGGTATCAAAAGCAGCAGAGAGGTCAAGAAGAATGAGAAGGGAGGATTCACCCTTGTCTAGGGAGCGATGGATGTCGTCAATAATACTGAGCATGGCTATTTCAGTACTACAGACCTTTCGAAAGCCAGAATGTAAAGCGTCCAAAAGGTTGATGATTTGATGTGCTTGTCCATCTGGTGCAAGGCTTATTTTTCCAGGGCCTTAGACAGGATAGGAAGGTTACAGATGGGGCACAGATTATTTAAGTCATTGGGGTCAGCAGTAGCGTTTTTCATGATGGGGATAATTTGGCCTTGTTGGAGGGACTCAGGGACAGTGCTGGTGGCCTGGGATGCATTAATAATAGAGGTCCAATTAGGGGCCATGATGTGTTTGAGGTCTTGTACAAGTTAGGCTGGGAGGGGATCTCTGGCATGTGAGGATGGTTTAAGCTTGGAGATGATGTTGAAGACATCTCATTCAGATACAGGACAAAAATTCTTCCAGGATGCACTATTTTTTAGCTGGGTGGCAGGTTCAGGATAGGTAGCAGTGAGGGGGAGGTGGGAGGACTCCAAGGGCGGGATAGGAGTGGATGGGGACAAAGAGGGTATGTTAAGGGGTGTGGATAGGTTATTTGGGGGGATTAACGATGAAGGATTGATCAATCTTAGTGATTTTGTCAGACAAGAAGCTAGCAATTTCTTCACATCTCAAAAACGGTGGCCAATAGTTTAGTTGGGGCTGAGGCAGTTTGGTTTTTGACAATGTTAAATAGTTCCCTAGGTCGATTTCTAGCTGGGTCAAGTTGAGAACGGAAGAAGGAAGTTTTTTCATTAAAGATGTGTTTTTTATAGTTGGCCCTAGCGGCCCTCCAATTTTATCAAGCCTGTCTTTTCTAAGGATGGTGTAACCGGGGTGAGAGAGCAGATCAAAGATTGATGAGGAGTAGGCATTAAGCCAGGTTTCCGTCAAAAAAGCGATGTCAATGTTTTCACTGAGGATGGTTTCAGTGCTGTCTGTTGCATGATACGTTGCCGATCGGCAATTGACGAGCATGCAGTTAAGGGTTTTAGGGTAGCCTTTTTTTGTGAAAGAACAGGCGTGGATGGATAGTGGTGTGCTGTTGAGAGGGTCTGGGTGAGACAGGGGAGGACATGGTTCTACTTGTTCCCAGGATCACTGGGATTGAAGAATGGGGTGGAGAGTTCGTAGACAGGGCAGTGAGGGGGTAGGCATTATTGAGATCAGGGAGGTCAGGGGAGGGAAGTCGGTTCATTGAGTGGGGTTGGTTGAGTGAACAATTACCACAAGATGGCCTAGGATGAGAGTTGTCATTCGAGGAATATTCCTTTCTTCACGGAGTCCGGAGTGTGTTTGAGTGGAGTTAAAGGGATAGGTGTAAATGGGAGGGTTTCTTGTGGAGAGTGAATTGACGTCATTTCTGAGAGAAGAGAGTTCTAACATGAGTGTTGAGAGTTGTAGTTCAATATTAAGGAGTGATTGGGTAAGAAGTGATGTAGAGAAAGGGGCTAGGAGGTCAGGTGGGAGGGGGAAATGGTCCAAGTTGGTCGGGGTGACGGGTTAGGGTGTGGAAAAGGTGGGAAACCAGGCGGAGGCTGTAGAGGGGTGTTATGGATGGAGGGAAGAGGTGGAATTGAAGGGTATGATAGGGCACTCCCAGGAGTCAACTGGGTGCCAAAAGAGGAAAACGGGGAATGGGGGGGTAAGATGGGAACTGTTAGTTGGATAAAGGGGGGATGGCTAACAAGTGAATAGATGGGAGTTGTTAGTGGAGCCGATGAGGGATCAGGCGGAAGGGTTACATGGGGAGGGGGGAGGATTTGGGTGTCTGAGTTTATAATAGTAAGGTTACAAAAGGAGCCGACAAGGGATCGGGGCGGGAGTATAGGAGGAGGTGAGTTTTGGGAGGATGAAGAAGTTAAAAGAAAGTCAGGGGGAGTGGGTGAAGCAGATGAGGTAGAGAGAAGATCCGTCTGAGAATCACGGAAAACAATGGTTATTGGTGCGACGGGGAATGGATGGGTAGAGGGCGCGGATTGAGGGGCGTTTGTGAGGCTGGAAGGATTGGGAAAAGTGTAGGTAGTAAGTATTGGGATAAGGAGCTGAAGTGGTGTTCGAAAGGCTGAGGGAGAGGTGGAAAGGTTTAGACCATAAGACATTTTGCAGGACTTCTTGATAGGAAGGTGGTGAAGGAAGATACTTTTCCATTTAGAAGGGCGTTTGGTCTAGAAGATTTTGTTGTTTTTTATGATGGAGGTTAGGCTAAGGTAATTGCCAACAAATAAGGTCTCTTGGTGGAGAATTAGAAGTTTGTGTTTAAAGTTTTTCTTGCCATTTTTGGAAAGGCTTGAGGGGTAAAGTATGGACCAAGAGTTAGGGCCAGGTCTAGAGATGGGAGAGTCCAGTGTCATGCGAGTATGGTTGAGTGGAGGCATGGTCCGTCCTCTAAAATGGCTAGGAGGTAAGGGGAAGATAGGCAGGAGGGAGAAAGGTGTGGGGTACGATGGGAATGGGGAAAAGGAGAAGGGGTCGGCGATGGGACGTCCGAGAAGGTGAGGTATCCAAGTTGTAGTGGTGGTTGGGGAGAATGGGACAGAGGGTTTTAAAAGTAATCAACAGGTCAGTTAAAAACAGGGAATGACAGAATAAGAGCAGCTCAAGATTTTTTATCGTTACTACAATGTAACATAAAGACAAAATTAATTTTTTTTTATTTATAATAAAAATAAAAAAAGTGACGTAGATCGATTTGAGTGCATGTAGCATGTAAATAACTAGTTCGAATTAGTGAAAAATAAAGATAAAGTGAGGAAGACCATAATGAATGCACATCAAGCTTAAATAAATAACAATTAGCTCCATTCACGATAACTTATGAACAGCATAGACAATCCCAAAGAAAATAACAAATTTCAAGATGGGGTGAGTTAAAAAGGAAGGGCATACTGTTAAAAGTAGCAAAAAATAGTTAGATTAAAACATAAAATTAAAAACATAAGATAAATAAATTACGAACAGCATATACAGTCCACAGAAATAAATATTAGGATGTGGTAAGACATGAAGGAGGTCATACTGTTCAAAAAAAGATTGATTAAAACATGAAATTAAGAACATAAAATAAGTAAATTACAAACAGCTTATACAGTCCACACAAAATATTAGGATGAGGTGAGTCATAAAGGAGGTCATACTGTGAAAAATGGCAGTAAATATGTTTAGGTTTTGGTTAGCATATAGGGTTAATAGTATCCGGGAATTTTAACAGTTTAAGCAATTATAGGATAGTTGTTCGGCCAAGGAAAGAACTACGTCATAACGGTAAGATAGGGTTAAGGTAAAGGTATGGGTTAAGTCTCAGAGGGTAAGGTAAGAATATCAGGAGGACAGAGGATTCATGCAACCAGAGGGGAAGTGTGCTGGATTATGGCAGCTCCACAAGAAATAGTTAGGGGTAAAACAGAATAAAAATGACTCAAAGAAAGGGGAAACCGGTAGTTAACATAGAGGAGGGTGGGGTAAATATATAATTAAGGGACAGGGATAAAAACACTATGACTAAAAATGTACTTAATGAGGAACGTCTTCCTTTTGATTAATTTACATGACTGAATCCCAAAAAGCCAAACTCCCTTTCAAGATGGCCACCATAGTAGTGGAGTGGGGAGAGTCCTTTTTCTCTTTCCACAATTAAGTTAGGCCTCATGGGACCGGGAGGGAGGAAGGATAAAATGGGGGTGATTCACAAACAGACCAGTTCAAATGACATACTAGTAAGACGATCAAAGATTCAGTGTCTTCAGAAGTAAAGAAACAGAACCGGACCATCAGATCGCCACACAAGGTGCAGATTTCAAGTCACCTCATCTAGTCACTGTGATAAACGAGGAGAACGGGCTGCAAGACAGGGGGACTTAATTCTGAAAGGCAGGGGGACTTTTCGCTACGATGAGTCAGTCAAAGACTCGAGTCGGCCTCATTTGTTTTGGGGTCCCAAGACAAAAGCGTCCCGGTAACACCAATCGAATTCGAATTCAATGAGGCAGCTCTAGGCTGTCGGAGTACACACAGAAAAAACACAGACCCATCATGCTCTGGTAATAGTGGGTAAGCGTGCAGGAATGGGTGGCGTCCGTCTTCAGGCCCCATGCAGGGCCATTAAAGACCAGCATATCCGTATCGGGTCTGGTCCATCACTGAGCTGACCATGTGATACAACCTATAGTCACACACCAATAAGACAACCTAAACAACGACTAAAAAAATTCGAAATGAATGTGGAGTAATGAGGCTACTGCATCGGTATCCAAAAACTCATCACTGTCAGAAGGAATCTGACAGACGAAAACAAGACAGATGCGCAGCCATCAGGTCTGGTCATAGCCAGGTTCGATCAGAATGAGATCGTAGCCTCAGGCTCTCCAATCAGGCATGGCTCCGATCAGGCACGGGCACGAGCGTCACCCACTGCTTGGACTCGAGTAAGCCCCATTGGAATGAGAGCGTCAGTCCATCTCCAAGCTCCTCAGCTCCCGAGGCAGTCCCGTCCATACAGCGGCCCTAAAACCCCGAGATCCCCAGTGCCCAAGAGACCAAGAACCTCAAGGGGCAGGCCGAGGAGGGGGTCCAGCGTCCAGCGATCGCGCACAAGCAAGGGAACAACTGGAGAGACAGGGACCCCAGCCCCATCAACGAGAGCTCATCAAAGACGCGAATGGAAAATCACTGGCAGCAGCTCCCTCCTCTAGATTGAGGCTCTCAGGGTCCGTCCATCGCCTGTGTAGATCGGAGTCAGTCTTCAGGTGCATCCGCCTGGGAGCGGACCGCTGGCCAGTCGCCACCTCCACCAGTACCCACGGAGAGCTCCGTCAGATGTCGGCCTAGGATCAAGGGATCCCCATTGTGATTAGCAACGAACTAGCATATGGCACAGGGGATCGGCACAAACAGTCGTGGTTCACCTCCGAAGTGAACAACACCTCCAGCAGCCGTTCCACTACACCAGTGGCAAGTCCCGGGACGAGCATTCCTTAGTCACCCAGGTGGCGTCGGCGTGGAGCAGTGTGGCAGATTAGAAAATCCAGGGAAGGATGCTTCAACAATCCTTTATTTTGCATGAGTCAAGGGCGGGTATGTTGTTTAATTAGAAAGATTGAAGTTAGGGGCTGGAGCGGCGGTTTAAGCAGGTATATCAACCACAAAGGTTAATCCAAAACCGGGAGCCCCTGTGGAGGCTCCTACTCGTCGGCGGCCATTTTCATAGGCACCCCGGAAGCTTGTTTCCTTCCCAGTGTAAGAATTGGCTTGGTAGTTTGGTTTGCCCTGTTCCCATCATGCACTGGGACAGGAACAGACTAATTTGCATATAGCCAGGTTCTGAGCTGGGATGGTGCAGTGAGCTAAAAAACGGTGTTGGATCTAGCCCTGATCTCTTGACTGGGTGAGAGTATTCTGCTTAATTCAGAAACTCTGTCCATCACCACCCCTTGTTGTTAAATATTTTGTCCACCCTAAGCGTGGAAGGGTATACTCAGATGTGAGTCCCTTGCTCATTGCACCATCAGGATTCAAACAAGCCGGGCCGACGACGGCTGAAATACCAGAAACCGGTCCCCGTAAGCTTGTTTCCTTCACAGTGTAACAATTGGCTTGGTAGTTTGGTTTGCCCTGTTCCCATCATGCACTGGGACAGGAACAGACTAATTTGCATATAGCCAGGTTCTGAGCTGGAATGGTGCAGTGGGCAAAAAAACGGTGATGGATCTAGCCCTGATCTCTAGACTGGGTGAGAGTATTCTGCTTAATTCAGAAACTCTGTCCATCACCACCCCTTTTGTTAAATATTTTGTCCACCCTAAGCGTGGAAGGGTATACTCAGATGTGAGTCCCTTGCTCATTGCACCATCAGGATTCAAGCAAGCCGGGCCGACGACGGCTGAAATGCCAGAAACCGGTCCCCGGAAGCTTGTTTCCTTCACAGTGTAACAATTGGCTTGGTAGTTTGGTTTGCCCTGTTCCCATCATGCACTGGGACAGGAACAGACTAATTTGCATATAGCCAGGTTCTGAGCTGGGATGGTGCAGTGAGCTAAAAAACGGTGTTGGATCTAGCCCTGATCTCTTGACTGGGTGAGAGTATTCTGCTTAACCTCATAGCTGCTATTACACATTCCTCCCCAGTGCTGCGCTGTCCATTAGAACTAGTGCTGAATGGACGTTCAATGGTCGTGCGCAGCACTGGGGAGGTAGCGCTGCTGATGACCATTGGCCGTCAGCAGCACTTAAGGGGTTAATTCAGAAACTCTGTCCATCACCACCCCTTGTTGTTAAATATTTTGTCCACCCTAAGCGTGGAAGGGTATACTCAGATGTGAGTCCCTTGTCATTGCACCATCAGGATTCAAGCAAGCCGGGCCGACGACGGCTGAAATGCCAGAAACCGGTCCCCGGAAGCTTGTTTCCTTCCCAGTGTAAGAATTGGCTTGGTAGTTTGGTTTGCCCTGTTCCCATCATGCACTGGGACAGGAACAGACTAATTTGCATATAGCCAGGTTCTGAGCTGGGATGGTGCAGTGAGCTAAAAAACGGTGTTGGATCTAGCCCTGATCTCTTGACTGGGTGAGAGTATTCTGCTTAATTCAGAAACTCTGTCCATCACCACCCCTTGTTGTTAAATATTTTGTCCACCCTAAGCGTGGAAGGGTATACTCAGATGTGAGTCCCTTGCTCATTGCACCATCAGGATTCAAGCAAGCCGGGCCGACGACGGCTGAAATGCCAGAAACCGGTCCCCGGAAGCTTGTTTCCTTCCCAGTGTAAGAATTGGCTTGGTAGTTTGGTTTGCCCTGTTCCCATCATGCACTGGGACAGGAACAGACTAATTTGCATATAGCCAGGTTCTGAGCTGGGATGGTGCAGTGAGCTAAAAAACGGTGTTGGATCTAGCCCTGATCTCTTGACTGGGTGAGAGTATTCTGCTTAATTCAGAAACTCTGTCCATCACCACCCCTTGTTGTTAAATATTTTGTCCACCCCAAGCGTGGAAGGGTATACTCAGATGTGAGTCCCTTGCTCATTGCACCATCAGGATTCAAGCAAGCCGGGCAGACGACGGCTGAAATGCCAGAAACCGGTCCCCGGAACCTTGTTTCCTTCCCAGTGTAAGAATTGGCTTGGTAGTTTGGTTTGCCCTGTTCCCATCATGCACTGGGACAGGAACAGACTGATTTGCATATAGCCAGTTTCTGAGCTGGGATGGTGCAGTGAGCTAAAAAATGGTGTTGGATCTAGCCCTGATCTCTTGACTGGGTGAGAGTATTCTGCTTAATTCAGAAACTCTGTCCATCACCACCCCTTGTTGTTAAATATTTTATCCACCCTAAGCGTGGAAGGGTATACTCAGATGTGAGTCCCTTGTCATTGCACCATCAGGATTCAAGCAAGCCGGGCCGACGACGGCTGAAATGCCAGAAACCGGTCCCCGGAAGCTTGTTTCCTTCCCAGTGTAAGAATTGGCTTGGTAGTTTGGTTTGCCCTGTTCCCATCATGCACTGGGACAGGAACAGACTAATTTGCATATAGCCAGGTTCTGAGCTGGGATGGTGCAGTGAGCTAAAAAACGGTGTTGGATCTAGCCCTGATCTCTTGACTGGGTGAGAGTATTCTGCTTAATTCAGAAACTCTGTCCATCACCACCCCTTGTTGTTAAATATTTTGTCCACCCTAAGCGTGGAAGGGTATACTCAGATGTGAGTCCCTTGCTCATTGCACCATCAGGATTCAAGCAAGCCGGGCCGACGACGGCTGAGATGCCAGAAACCGGTCCCCGGAAGCTTGTTTCCTTCCCAGTGTAAGAATTGGCTTGGTAGTTTGGTTTGCCCTGTTCCCATCATGCACTGGGACAGGAACAGACTAATTTGCATATAGCCAGGTTCTGAGCTGGGATGGTGGAGTGAGCTAAAAAACGGTGTTGGATCTAGCCCTGATCTCTTGACTGGGTGAGAGTATTCTGCTTAATTCAGAAACTCTGTCCATCACCACCCCTTGTTGTTAAATATTTTGTCCACCCCAAGCGTGGAAGGGTATACTCAGATGTGAGTCCCTTGCTCATTGCACCATCAGGATTCAAGCAAGCCGGGCAGACGGCGGCTGAAATGCCAGAAACCGGTCCCCGGAACCTTGTTTCCTTCCCAGTGTAAGAATTGGCTTGGTAGTTTGGTTTGCCCTGTTCCCATCATGCACTGGGACAGGAACAGACTAATTTGCATATAGCCAGGTTCTGAGCTGGGATGGTGCAGTGAGCTAAAAAACGGTGTTGGATCGAGCCCTGATCTCTTGACTGGGTGAGATTATTCTGCTTAATTCAGAAACTCTGTCCATCACCACCCCTTGTTGTTAAATATTTTGTCCACCCTAAGCATGGAAGGGTATACTCAGATGTGAGTCCCTTGCTCATTGCACCATCAGGATTCAAGCAAGCCGGGCCGACGACGGCTGAAATGCCAGGAACCGGTCCCCGGAAGCTTGTTTCCTTCCCAGTGTAAGAATTGGCTTGGTAGTTTGGTTTGCCCTGTTCCCATCATGCACTGGGACAGGAACAGACTGATTTGCATATAGCCAGTTTCTGAGCTGGGATAGTGCAGTGAGCTAAAAAATGGTGTTGGATCTAGCCCTGATCTCTTGACTGGGTGAGAGTATTCTGCTTAATTCAGAAACTCTGTCCATCACCACCCCTTGTTGTTAAATATTTTGTCCACCCTAAGCGTGGAAGGGTATACTCAGATGGGAGTCCCTTGCTCATTGCACCATCAGGATTCAAGCAAGCCGGGCCGACGACGGCTGAAATGCCAGAAACCGTTCCCCGGAAGCTTGTTTCCTTCCCAGTGTAAGAATTGGCATGGTAGTTTGGTTTGCCCTGTTCCCATCATGCACTGGGACAGGAACAGACTAATTTGCATATAGCCAGGTTCTGAGCTGGGATGGCGCAGTGAGCTAAAAAACGGTGTTGGATCTAGCCCTGATCTCTTGACTGGGTGAGAGTATTCTGCTTAATCCAGAAACTCTGTCCATCACCACCCCTTGTTGTTAAATGTTTTCATAGGCAGGGCATCACTTTTTTGTATACTTCAATTTACTTTTAAGACTTAACTGAAACTTCTTTGCCAGAGACACTTCTGGTTGGCTGCTAACTAAACTCAGCACTCTGTCAATTTCTTACCTTGATGTCTCCTTTCTTTTTCTGTCCTTGCCTTCTTTCTCTAGTCCCTTTTACTTCCCCATTGTATTTTTCCCGCCCCTTCCATATTACTCGGTTTAATTCCGCTTTCATGCATTTCATTGAAATGGCATATGTTTTCTTTTTGATTACATCTCAGATGATTACTCTACAGCTAATATTTAAACATGATTCTGGACAGTGTTTTATTTGATTTATGTTTGTAGTTTGCTTTGTCTGTCATCCTGCAAACTACCCTTCCAACTTCCTTTAATTTTGTTGCCTATCATATCTGTAGCTGTCATTGTTTTGCTGGTGCTGACTTAATTTTCTGTTGCAAATATATCCTTTTTCTGTAAAACAGAAAATCGATTATAACTGGGAAATAATTGAACAAGATAGAAAACTGACCAGTTAGTTACTAACCACGAAAGAGGTATCAAGGGAACAGGAAGACAGATGGAACTGTCCGTACAACAAATATAATGCCTACCCCAGGCTGCGAATGTACCTTTACCGTGCGGTAAATCCGCACCAATGCAGTGTAGTTTACAAGTTATGGCCTCTGGAATGGAGAATAAACATCTGGGACCAGATTTACCGGCCATAAAACCACATATAATTCCGCACTCAGTTGTGTATAATGCATATATTTACCACCTGCTCTGAACAGGTGTTGAGTGTACATTTTTGTCTCATAGTGGTGGGGGGCGGTAAAGGGAGGAGGGTGAGGGGATGAGAGGAGGAAAGTGTTGGATAAAGTTTGACTGGGGCAGCATTTAATACTCATTCTGCCAGAATCAAAAATCGATAGATGAGGCTTGGCTGCTGCAAAAAAATCTCATGAGATTTTACCAGGCAGAATTAACACCAGGTACCTTCTGGTGACCACACACCTGAGAGAACCAGGTGCATGGACACCGGCTCACCTTGAATCAGGCAGAGAAGAATTTCAAATTTCTATCCACCTAACTCAAAATAAGGACCTGCATTGGCACAGCCCAAAGAATGGGATCATGATACCGCCCTGACGTCAGCAAAAATGTGTTGCTTTTCTTGGGTGTTGATGAAGGGAGAGTGGGGAACTTTAAATACTCCAGTGATGCCAATAATTGAGAACCTTACAGAACCAAGAAAAAAGTTTTCGTGCCCATAGAATCATTCCGTTCTTGAGTTTTGTCTTTAATATTGTCCTAATTGCATACTACAGCCATGGATTTGGTGACCCTGCTACAATAAAAATGTAAAGCGTGCTGCTGGTCTATGAAGCGTGGCAAGCATTAGAGCAAAAAAAATGAAAAATTCCTTCATAGGATTCCTGGGAAAGGCTAACATAGTTCAGGCATGTCCTTTGTCTTAGGCAGCAAGTCTTGGAAAGGGACGGAGCAACAACTATTCAGTACATTTGTCCTCTTGTGCTCATTTGTATGCAGAGAATCGGAACACCATATTTAAATAAAATTTAGAGGTGAAATATTTCAAGAACTATAAGCCTGTGCGTTATGTGTTATGTCCAAATTAATTTTGTAGATTTATTAGAAATATAGACTTGGGAATCGATTCCGTATTAAAAGCTGCCTATGAAAGAGAAAAAAGACACAATTTATTTTTTCTTTATTGCAGAACATAAACTGCGTTAGTTTTCGCCTTGAAGTGTCTCAATTTATGCCCCGCATAGGAACGGTGTCTAAATCAAAATGAGACAAATTTATATGCAAACCCACTTGAGAGACCAGCAACTGTCACAAAGCTGCAGAAACTTCCATCCACTGAAAATATTTTTTAACCTGTTCACCGTCATTAAAACTGTGCTGCGGATTCTACGTCCTTTCCTTGAAGGAGGCAGGTATTTGAAGAGTTTATTTTATAAAACCACGATATGTAAACATAATCTACATGGTGATTTATTAATAGCTAGTAAGAACAGGATAGCATGACAGATTTCTGTGAATGTTAGAAAAGCTGTAACATGGACATGGCATTGCATATCTACTCACTGTACACAACATGGAATATACGTAAGTATGAGAAATTGGGTTGTTAGTTGAGAGAGATGTGAGCCCTTCTCAAAGAACAGCCACAGTCCTTGTCAGGGTAAACCACAAAAGTCACTAGTTCAACTCTGGTAGCTTGGCACAAAAGCATTCAGGCTTATTTAGAGGCAATTGTGTAAAGTATTTATGCAGCACACCAAAAGTAATAAAGGGAAAGTAAAAGACAAGAAAAACTCCACAACAATTTAGAAGAATAGAGTAAAATTTAAAAAGATATTTGAGACAAAAAACAACAAAAATCCAATCAGAAGAACCAAAGAAATACAATTTTGAAGATTTAATGTAAGCATAGCACATAAAAACACAAAGGGGCCCATTAGGATGTCGGGCGGGACCCCACCGCCATGCGGGCGGTGGCGACCCGCCTGACATCCTTGCCCCCGCCACCCATTTCCCCGCCATATTACTATGGCGGGGGATCGCGGCGGATGAAAACACCGTCTGCCGCTTTTCCACCCCGGTCACAAGGCGACCGGGGCGAAAAGGGTTTATATGGTGGCGGTGTCTGCTAGACACCGCCATCCATATTAGGATGCAGGCAGGAGGGACCGGAAAAGCATGCGGTCTTTCAGTTTGGGGCCCGTTGCAGGCCCCCTGGAGGATGGGGGAGGCACATGGGGTTTCCTTATGGTACCCCCCTACTTGTGCAATCAAAACATGGCATGCACCGCGCCATGCCTGCCACGTTGTGCATGCACATGCACATGCACGACATGCCACTGTGGCGGGCGCATCCTAATAACCCCACGGGACCCCCGCCCTTATGGCGGGCAGTCCCGTTATCTGATAGGATGGTGGGCGTCATCCTAATGCCCCCCAAAGTGTCTCAGATTGTCTGATTGTGCGACACCAAGGTGAAAGTCACAAGTTGAGGATTATCACAGTGGAGCATGGGCTGGATACAGGGACTAGGTTGGTTCTGCTGAAAACGTTACCTTTCAAGTCCAGCGTGAAGAGGCCCGTTCACAGTGGAGGAGGCCGCGAGGAGCAGGGAGAGGGTGGCAGATGGTCGTCACAGTAGCCAGAAGAGCAGTCCGTGCCTCATGGAAAATGGTCGCTGTAGCCCAAAGATCTTGTCGAGTATTGCAGATGGTCATTGCTGGAGATATGTGTTGGTAGTCACCGCAACCTGTTGATACTTTAGCGCAAAGTCGCCAGTCCTTTCTGGTGTTCGCTGTAGCATAAATAATCTGGTTCAGAACTTCATGTTGGTGATCAGCATGGGCGGCAAAATTGTGGTTCAAGCTTACCAGTTGGCCGTCAAGTAGAGCCCAGAACTTCAGAATTTCTCCTTTTCTTTTAGGAGGAGCTCAACTGCTGCCAGAGCAAGGGTCCAGGACCTGAGAGGCACCTTTTGGGGTTCATGACAGGACAGTGCAGCAGATCAACTGGGCAGTTGCAAACTGGCCTCTGGAGCTTGTTGTGTCTGTACAGCTCAGAACAAGACGTCAGTCAGCTGGCCCTTAAAGTCACTATAGCCTTGGATGTGGGGTGCAGATCCGGTCTTCTTTCTCAGATAGCAGGACAAGCCGCAAGCAGCAGGGTAGTAATCTGCAAGTGGGGAAGTCCTCCTTCCGTAGTATCCAAAAGTCCAAGAGAGTACGGAAGAGTGGGTCTGAGGGTTCTCCTTAAAGTGGAAGAAACTTCTACAGTCTCCCCCCTACAGAAGTACCTATATTTTCATGACTCTCTGTCCTGGTCCCAGTTTGTCTGTGGGCACATTTGGATAGTGTGTAGCCCTTTTATTGTGAGCTGACACAGTGTCTTTGAAGTGCAAATATGACAGGTGACAGGCTCTGTCCTGCTGCGTCAAGTCAGAGTTACCAATCTTCCCAGAACCCAGATTCTATATTGTGTAGGCTGTCTCCAAGGAATGAACAAAAACCAAGAACCAACTTGACCATGTCATGTGACCCTGGAAAAGGCTGCAGCCACCAAATGGTTAGAGCAGAAAAATGGCAACTTTCTAAAAGTAGCATTTTCGAAATTGTGACTTAAAATCGAAGTGTACCATTAAAAAGGGTTTCAAATTACAATTCCTCTGACACCAAGCATAACATTCCTATTGCTTCCAATCAAAGGTTATCACTTATTAAATGCAATAAGGTAACCTAATGTTATCCTATAGGAGAGGTTGGCCTTGCAATAGTAAACACTTATTTGAGAGTTTTTCCCTAGCAGGAAATGTAAGACTTAAAAACACATGTCTGAATGTTTAAATACAACACACCCTGCGCTAAGGGCTATTTAGGGCGCAACCTGAGCATGACATATGTTTTCAAAAGGAAGGTTTAGGCTTGGCAAAAGGTTTATTTTGCCAGGTTAAAATGGCAGTTTAATACTGCATACGCTGGCTGAAATAGCAGACCTGAGACATGTTTAACCGCATCGCTGCTGCGGCGATTTTTGCGCTGTGCGGCAATTTTTAAATTACCGCGATACATGACGAGCTCAGCTCGTCATCATCACACGCCACCCGTGGGTGATGACGAGCTGAGCTCGTCATCAGCATCGAAGGGGTTAAAAAGGCTACTTAGGTGAGTGGCAAAAAAAGTGCTGCAGGCTCTCTAATAGCATTTACTTGACAGGTCCTAGGTGCTTGTTGTATGACTTTGCTAGGCACTTACAAGTACATTAAATGTTCCAATTGGGTGTATGACAATTGTACCATGTTTAAAGGAGAGAGAGCATAATTACTTTACCACTGCTTAGCAGTGGTAAAATGTACAGAGTCCAAAAGCCAACAAAACATATTCAGCTAAGCAGGAGGGATGAAGACTAAAGGTTTGGGGAGGTGGCGGGGGGGCTACAGAGAGGGCCAGGTCTAACAGTAAGAAATAACAAGCATTTGCAATGCAATAGGTATTGCATTTATTTAAGTTTAAGCTATTGGCATTGTAAATGACGGTTCCCCCTTATTTATGCTTTAAAAACCAAAACAATTAATAAAAGACATTCTCATTTACAATGCCAGTAGCCCAAATTTACATAAATGCTATACCTATTGCATTGCAAATGCTTGTTTTCACTCGCTATGATTGCCCCTAAGCCCCACCACCCTCATGCAAGGAACAGAGAGTGCCAATAGATGAGGCGAGCCGCGGACTGGCTGAGGTGAGGGAGTGGGCAGTGAAGAAGCCAAAGCATGTTAATAGCAGCAGCTGCTCCTGGTTATGCGCGATGTCTCTGAAGCGGCGCCGCACTTATTATGAAAGCTTTTTAAAAAACCTAAAAAAAAGAGAGTACACTATGTTCCTAAAGCGGGCGCCGTGCTCAGTATTAAATTTCAAAAAAGAAAATGAAACTGAGCACAGTGTGCCTGAAGCAGGCGCCGCGCTCAATATGAAAGTAAAAAAATAAAAAATTAATCTGAGCGTGGTGTCCCTGAAGTGGGCGCTGTGCTCAGTATTAAAGTTAAACAATAAATAAACTGAGCATGGTGTCCCTAAAGTGGGCACTATGCTCAGCATGCACATACCAAAAAAGCAGCTGCCATTGTCCCCAGTTTAAATAAACAAAATAGTGCTCACCCACTTATAATGCAGACAGTGTAACAACCCTCATAAAAGGACCAGTTGTTATGGGCTGTAATAAATGCAGGCAAGGAGGTACTAAGGAGGGACTAACATGCCTTCTTACAAATCAGAAGCCAGCATTTAAGTACTACAATGACACAAGCCAATGACAAATATGTGCGGAGAGTGGGCGGGGCTTCTACTGCATTCTCTAATGCAGCATGCCTTGCAGAGTGAGCAGTGCATGTGTGCTGCTGCTAGGCTCGACCTAAAAAAAAGAATGGCACATGAAACAGCAAAGGTCAGTTACTTGCAACTGGCCATAGACGTGACTTGCACAAGCTTGTGGGAAGGCGAAGACAAAGCCATTAGTAAGACAGAAAATACTGATTCCAGAATGGACTTTCTAGTGAAGCAATTTGAGGGGGAATTGCTGAGATGCCAAACCGCAGCCTCAGTCCAGCCCATAGCTCCAATGATCATGGTGTTTAGAATAAAGCACCATGGAAACATGTTAATGTAGTCTTTACTGAACTCTCAGGTGGACAGTATACTAGTCATCATGGATGGTCACTCCAGATAACTGTTTGCAGATTTGCTAACAACATAGGAGGATGAAATGCTTATCAATGGACAAGATTTTAGCGGTCATGTACACCGTCACTCTCCTGAAAAGAAAAACAAGCTACAATTTAATAGTCCCAAATTGCAGAGTATGCAGACCTATGGGGTCCCTGCCATCACCAAATCATTACACCAATGTAGAGGTGGAAAGCCTTTTGTGTACTCTTGGAAAAAAAATCTTAGAACTGTGCATGCAATGAAAGAAACACACTAAAAGCAACCACCATCCTACTGTTTGGCAAAGTGTTCCTAATGAAGGTCAAATATTACCATTTAAAATGTCCATACTTAAACACTCCTAAAGAAAGTTCGAATAGTGGCTACCTGAATCCTAGTGATAATAACCAGTTGTGCAACTCTGCCTCTTTTGAGAGGCCAGATTTGACCATTTTCAATTGGAAGATTAATTTACTTTCTCTTTTTCTCAAGTAGTTCATTACAATTTGGTGCAATGGGAAAAAAAATAAGTCTTCACGCACACGTTTCTATGTGTGTGGTGTTCAGTTGTGGAAATTTGGATCTGTCTTGTGAACGTCTCAGTAGTGTTCTTTGTGTGTTTTTAGTAATCCGGTGGTATGTCTAATGAAGAATAATTTACATTGAAATATAATAATATAGATCACGTGTGTAGGTACCACTGTAAGTCACCCAGTGTTGTATTTTTAAGTTTAATTCCTCTTATAACTAAATTCAGTTTTGCGATCCTCAACCTTGCAGTAGAAAGTTGTGAAAGTGGGTTGTTAAAGAGTTTTTCATATGTGCAATTTTGAGAAACAATTAATGTTCGCTAATGTATTATTTTATGATGAATAACAGTTGTGGCAAATGAATTAGTGAAGTTGTGCTTAAACAAATTAGTAGGAATGTTTAGAAGTGTGATTACAAACTAGCTTAGCTGTGCCACTTTTTTGTAAAGACAACATTTTACTAAAATGGATGTAGTTTCTAGTGGTTTGACCATCTTGCTCCTGCTTATTCCTCCCTCCCAATCAATGTCTCCTTTTGAGCCTGGTCTCTCCACAGTTCCGCTGTTCACAGTGCCGTAATTGACTGTTTCTTTACAGAGCTGGTATTGGTAATACAACTTCTCATTGCGTACCAGATGTAACTTTTCTTGAAGAACACTGCCGCAGTAAGTACCAAAACCAGTTGGCTAGCACATTAATGTAGTAGTCTTCTTTAGAGAAAAGTTATATATAATGCTTTGCATCTCTTGGATGTCTGTAGCTGTGGAAGGTAGTGGAAGATTCCTGATTATTCTTCAAAGTGACCATGGGCATATTAGCAAGAACCTCGTTAAAATGATCGCCGCTTTAGCGGCTGGAAACTGCCGCTAAAATGGCGATAATGGGCATGCTAATATGGGTTATAGAATTCCAATAGAAGCCCAGGTTAGATGTCCTGCACATCTAACCTGGGCTTCTATTGGAATTCTATAACACAAATTAACAAGCCCATTAGAGCCCTTTTAGCGGCAGTTTGCTGCCGTGAAAGCGGCGATAATTTTAACGAGGTTCTTGCTAATATGCCCCCAAGTGCTTTAACTTTGGGACCATACATTTTCTGGTTTGTCTAAAATGTACTGTTGATAATCATGCTATTCTGAATCTGTGGTTCTCAATCTTGATGTAGGAAAACTGTTTAAAACACCTGGCTTTATGCGGATGGGGGCAATTCGTAATTTTTCCTCACAGAACTCTGTCCTATGGGTCGAATTTACTTTTACTCATGAAACTATGTCCATGTGGGCAAGGCTTTAATTTTTTTCACAACTCTGTAAACTTCCACTTCTAGAAATGCTGTTGGCATTCTGTACTTAAAACTTAATTTTGTATTTCTGTAACTGTGCATTCATGGCATCTATTGGTTTACTTCATATTGCCTATTTTACATTTTGCAATAAAACCTTTTAAACTTCCCTGGGTTCTAGAACTCAGGGGTATATTATCAAGGGGGTTTATCTCCGCTTTTTTGGCTTTAAAAGCCAAGAAAGCGGAGATAAAAGTATCTCCCTATTACCTAGCTGTTGCTAACACCAGTTAGCGACAGGTAGTAGGAGATAGCGACCATCTTGGGCCCCGCTTTGCATGTCAGTGATATTTATCACTAATGATATGCAAAGTGGGTGTACCAAGATGTTAGCGACTGGAAACAGTCGCTAACATCGCTATCTCCTATTACCAACTTTTGGAGATATTCGCGCTAAGCACGAATATCTCCAAAAGCTAACACCTGCCCCTGAGCAGTTCTTAGCCATGTTATCCAATGGTAGGTGGATAACATGGCTAAGAGCATTAGCTCTGTAATGCATGAATATCGCTGAATTTTCAGCAATATTGATGCATTTCGGCCGATTTTTATCGCCTAGGAGATAAACCTTGATAATAGCAAGGTTCTTAAGCAATAAAAATCCACGCAGCTCGGCGATAAAAATATTGCCGCTAAGCCAACATAGCGATAATTATCGCTAGTTGTTGGTAATATGCCCCTCAGTTCTTGACTGGTCCCAGACAATATTGAGAGTTTATTCAGATACTTTTGACCCAAAGTTGTGGAGTGGGTGCGCCTTAATGCTAGATCAAGAGTGCTGGAGGTCAATCACTAGAGATTATTTTGGGGGTGACCAACGGCTTATCATCAGTGCCATAGAGAGTGCCATAGAGAGCGACGTGTGTGGTGTCATGGAATGTCATTTAATAGAAAAAGTGTGAGTATATGTCAGGTGTGGCTCAGGGGATCCCTGAATAACATAGGGGGGGGGGATAGACGATACCAGGAGGGTGGTCCTCAGTGGTGGGCACAGTGTGGGGTATGTCAGGTAGGCTGAAGCGTCATGGCCTGGGGATAATAGATCCCGTTGTGGGCATCCGGAGAGGAGATGTGAACGTATGAGTGGGAATAATGGTCTGAGTCTGAGTTCCAGCCGTATCGTTAAACAGCAGCAGGACTTTCCTCAGGCGTATCAACGTCATCTTAACGTGCGAGCAGATAGCACACTAGAGGACCCCATATGTCGCCAGGCCGGCTTGAGATGGGTAACAGTTCAGCGAATGTAGTATGTTGTTCCTGACTGTAGGTCAAGTCCGCCAGCCAGTCCTTAAATTTGGGCGCCCTGCCTCGACCCCAACGGCACGCCACATGCCTCTTGGCCAACAGTAGTGCGGTATCGACAAATTTCCGACAAGACCTAGGGATCTCCAAAGTATATCCGAGGAGTGTCACCAAGGGGTCCATGGGCACGGCTTCCCTCGTCATCTCTGCAAGGGCGTTTGTTACCTGTTGCGAGAAGCGCGATATCTGAGGGCATTCCCATGCCAGGTGCAGGAAGTCCGCATGTTCGGCACGGCAGCGTCCGCAGCGATCATCGTCTGCTAAGCCAAATCTATGTTTTCTCACCGGCATATAGTACATCCGTTGTAGGAATTTGTAATGTATGATTTTTTAATCTGCTGCTAGCGGAGATGCGAGATGTGAGAGCACAGCAGTAGTGCCATTGCTCGTCAGTGATGTCAGTAGCCAGTTCAGTAGTCCAGCGCGCCCGAGCATTAGATTCATTAGAGTTCTGGCCCGGGACCAGGGTTCAATTCCCGCCTCGGCGGGTCTTGGGCTCAATTTCCTCGGACCTGACAATTCTCGCCTCGGTGCCTATTCTAATCATGGGTCCCACTCTGCAACTCTGGGCAATAGCTTGCTTAACCTCCACACCAGCCCCAACAGCGCTAGGATGCCTGGCTTCACCCTGGGGGTGCCCAGGAGTGGACACTTCCCAGGGAAAGCCAAGAAGGGTTCCACAGCGGTATGAGTAATAGCGCCAGGAAACCGCTTGGTGGCAGTGCGCTCTACAAATACCTTGACATTTACATTTTTACATTTCATTTACATTTACATTTACATTTACATCGGAGCTGCGCCCCTGAGCTGACGATAAAGGCCGGAGACCAGATGGGCCCCATCCTGTGAGCATAACAGGAAATGGAGCGGAAATAGGACTTCAGGTTCGTCAGGGAAGTCGGGTAGAATGTCTCTCATCCCCGCTCGCAGGCGTATGTAATAAAAAAGCTCGAGTGGGGTGTGGCTGTGTGACGCAAAGAACAGTTCCGCAGATTTAAACTGACCGTTAGAGAACAAGTCACCCCTGCAAGTGACATGCATCCTAGCACAGAGGTTGCGGAATCCTTGTTCCCACAGTAGGGTGAGATTAGGATGATAAGTTAGCGGCAATCTTGGCGAGTAAGGTAGGTGACATGACAAGCTCCTGGCTATGCGGTGCCACGCATCTAACGTGCATGAGACCGAAGTGTTCAGCGTGGTGATGGACGATTCCGGGCAGTGGAGCAACCCATTGAGCGGAAGGGGGTGCACTATCCAGTCTTCCACCGCAATATGAGGCATGAAAGGTGTAGGAGCTATCCAGTGGTAGGCAAAATGTGCCTGCGCGCATTGATAATATGCCTCAAAGTCAGGGACATCGAAACCTCCTTTGTCATAGGGGAGGGTGAGCGTGGACCATTTGAGCCGTGAGTTCTTGCCTCCCCAGAACAACCTGCGCAGCTCCATCTTCAGGGTTTTGAAGAAAAAAACGCCAGGGAAATAGGGAATGTTGAGGAAGAGATAAAGGAAATGGGGGAGGATTACCATTTTTATGAGGGAAGCCCTCCCGGCCATGGAAAGTGGTAGGGTGATCCAGCGATCCACGGAAGCGGTCAGCTTGGTGATTGCCACTCCATAATTGGATCGCAATGTCTCATCCCTATCTCGGGAAATACGGATCCCCAGGTATCGGAGGTCAGTCCGGCACCATTCCAGTGGATAGTCAAGGGGAAAGTCAGCAATCGCATCCGTTAGAGGGAAGAATTGCGACTTGGACCAATTAATATGCACACCGGACATCCCGCCAAACGTAACAAACTCCCTGAGTAAGGGATTGAGGTGCGTCTCGGGGTACTTGACATATAACGTGACGTCGTCCGCATAGAGGGACACATCTATTTGCTGCTGTAAGTATTGCACCGCCCCGTCCCGGTGTAGTTGACGCAGGCGACAATCAAGAGGTTCGACAGGTATAGCAAACAATAGGGGAGAAAGTGGGCATCCCTGGCGCGTGCCTCTGGTAATGTCAATAGGTTGCAATAGGCGACCATTGATCAGTACTCTCGCCGTGGGACGAGTATAAAGCAGGCGGACACAGGATATGAACAATTTCGGGAATCCCATGCTAGCCAACACAGAGAATAAGTAAGGCCATTCGACTGAGTCGAAAGCCTTGGATGCATCAAGGAAGACGTGCCACAGGGACGTCGGGATGTATTGTGCGAAGCAGAGAGAACAGAGTATGGAGGTTGTGTGAAGTAGACCGGCCAGCCACAAACCCAGACTGGTCGGGCAATACTATTCTAGTCATCAACAGCGACAGACGAGTGGCCAGAACCTTAGCGAGTATTTTAACGTCGCAGTTCAGGAGGGAGAGTGGGCGGTAAGAGTTGCAGGAGCTGGAATCTTTGTCAGGCTTCAAGAGAGAGGTGATTACCACCTTGCGCATGGAGCAGGGAAGAGCACCGTCACATAGTGATTCCGAGTAGACCTCACAAAGGACAGGAGCCATGATATCAATGTATGCTTTGTAAAACTCAGCAGGGATGCCATCGAGGCCGGGGGATTTGCCATTCTTGAGGGACATGATGGTCTCACGAATCTTGTCTAGCTCGAAAGGTGCCGCTAGGAACGCCCTGTCTCCATCGCTGAGCCAGCATAGCGCCACATCTTTCAGATAATCAGCATAAGCCGTGCTGGACCCTGTGTTGGAAGTATAGAGCGAATGGTAGTGTGCCGTGAATGCAGTAAGTATCTCATCCGAGTCCCTAATCGTGGCTCCGTGTGTGTCTGTAGGTTCAAGTATGACATTACGCTCTCACGGAGTCTGTGTAAGCGTGGCGAGCACCTTCCCGGGCCAATCAGCCTCGCAGTATTTCCTGGCCTGCCAGTGTTTTCCACGGAGCTTAGTCTCCCTAGCAGCCTCCTCCTCATACCTCGACAACGTATCTCTAAAAGCAGTGTGCGGTTCAGGGCCATTCTCCGCCACCATACGGAGTTCCAAAGCTCGCAGCTCCTTCTCTAGTGTGCTAATAGTATGTAGGATGTCACGCAGAACACCATAGCTCTTGGAGATGCAATAGCCTTTAATGGTTACCTTGAAAGCCTCCCATATGTGTTCGACCGAGTCCACTCACCCTTTATTCCTCGGGAAAAAGGCAGCTATCTCTTCCCCCAGTTCAGTGCTAGACAGATCATCCAACAAGATCTCAGTGCGGAGTCTCCAGTGTGGCCTGGGGTTATCTCACCCAGGTATGCGAAGGTGAAGTAGAACGGGACTGTGATCAGAGTATGTTCTCGGCAGGTGCGCCACCCTGACCATCTCCGTGGTGGCGCTCCCTCTGGTGACTAGAAAGTAGTCTAAGCGTGCCCATGTTCCCGTGTGTGAGGTAAAATGTGTGCCTTCCCTCCCATGTGGATGCGAGTGTCCCCAGGCATCTATCAGCTCGCCCTCTGCGATCACCCGCTCCAGCGCCTCACGCGCTCTAGGCTTATAGGAGCACACTCCGTCTGCCCTATCCAGCTGAGGTGCCAGCGCCAGGTTGAAATCACCACCCCAGATAACGTGTCGTGAGCCAGCGGTCATGATCTTGCCCCACATAGTGGTGAAAAAAGCAGGTGTATCTACATTTGGTGCATAGGTGACAACAAATGTGTATGTGTCTCGACCCAGTCTACCCCACAGCAATGCATAACGCCCCTCCTTATCAACCAGCTCCCCATATCTATGAAACCGTACACTGCGGGCTATAAGGATGGCAACCCCCCTCGCACAGGTGGAATATGAGGAGAAGGTGCGGACCCCAGCCCATCTACTCGCGAAGTTGATCCTACCCTGCGGTGACAAATGAGTTTCTTGTAACATGGCCACCTTAACGTGGTGTCTATCAAGATAGGCAATGACATTTTGACACTTTTTAGCATTATTCAGACCTCGAACATTCCACAACAGGCAAGTCAATTGTGTGTTAGCATTCAGAGCAGCCATAAATAGGTCAACAACAAATGTAGCAGTGCCAGCCTATGTGATGAAGTAAGGCTCGCTCCGCCTCACCAACATAGGTGCACATACCAGTGTAAAGTTTGCATATACATTCCAAGCGATAAATGCCTCTTCATAAAACAGCCCAGCCCCCCTCCCACCCCAGCATCCCAATCATGCCAGTAGCCAGTGAACCCCACCCAGTATCCCTCCCCCCACCCCTTCCCCCCCAACCCCTGCAACAACATCAAAAACAGTAGCAGTCTTAAGGGGAATACCCTGTATGGGCACAGCATAAAGTACGCACAGCCACTTCCCGGTCCATAGCTCCAATTCTGTACCGCCCTTGATGGAGACTAGGGCCAAGAGAGTGGTCCTTGGTTTACGTTACCACAGGAATGATGAGGCAGTGCAGGTCCATCACGCGTAGTCATCTCAGTATCTGCGCTCAGAGCAAGAGTCAGCATTTAAACAGTGCAGGTGAAGCATGCAATTCAGCTGGTGCAAGCAATCAGTGATCGTTTAGTGCCGGAGACAGGTCCCCGTCCTCCAGTTCCTCTGCAGCGTCGCGCTCTTCCTGACGTGCTCTCCGAAACGATTTCAGGAAATCCTCCACCTTCTGCGGGTTTGTGAAGAAACGTTGCTTTCCCTGATGTGTGATCCGCAGCTTTGCCGGGTAAAGTAAAGCATAGTCCAATTGGGCTTCTCGCAGCTTCTTTTTCACCGGGAGAAATTTGCGTCATTCTTCTTGTACCAGCGGTTTGAAGTCCGGGTAAATGCCCTCAATGCAGTGTCGCAGTCTCGATAGTTTAATAATTTAGCAATAATTGGCCTAGGCGGTAGTCCGGGCTTGGGCACAGGCGCTAAGGAACGGTGCGCTCTCTCTACAATGAATTGGGGAGAGAAAGCGTCCTCCCCAATTGAGCCTTTAAGCAGTTTTTCGATATATAGCTCCATCCTGCCCGTGTCTGTGGACTCTGGCACATTCGTGACGCGTATATTGTTCCGGCGGCTGCGGGCTTCCAAAGTCTTCATTCTTAGCCGCTATGACTCTGAGCAGGTTGTCCATTCTAGCTAATTGCGTCGTGTGATTCGAAGCGACATCTGCGTTGTCGGAAACGAGTTGTTCCGCAGCAGTTAGCCGCTTCTCGTGGCGATCCACCTTATGGACCAGGGCGTCTAATCTAGCAGTGACGCCATCGACCTTTTCAACAACAGTTGCAAACTCCTGCCTCATCTCCTGAAACAGGCTGTGTAGGTCAAGGTCTTTAGTGGGGGATGCGACGGCCTTCGGAGCCGCCGCGCTGGGCCCAGGATCCGCAGGAACTGATTTAGCGCCTCTCTTGGCGCCATAAAAACTTAGCTTCGCTTGACGATTATCAGGCCGCACCATGGTGGCGGCAGGTCGCGGCACCCAGTCGCCGCGTATCCCGTCAGCGGTATGTGACCAGAGGCCGAACAAGTGGACACAGAAGCAGTCCACGAGGGTGGCACGCACAGGCAGATCTCAATGTAGCAGCCGCCGGAGCCGATGTAGGGCAATAGCCGTTTGGGGGAGGGCATAGGCCTCCGAAACCCTCCGTGCTCCCAGGTCCTCCAGCGATAATGGGCTACAAGGCCCGGGTGGAGGCAGTGGCACAGCCGCGGTTCTCTTGTGGAGATAGCAGGCCGCGGGTGCAGCCCCGTAATGTGGTAGCAGGTGTTTTGACCGTCAGCACCAGGCACAGGGAAGGCAGTGCCCAGTATGGATATGGCAACTCCAGAGATCCCGCTGCGGTTGGGCACAGATCAGAGCCCAACCGCGCAGCTTGTTAGTGGTAGTTGACGCAGTCCACCCAGCTTGAGGGATCCGGCCCTACCTCCAATAATACCAAGGAGTTCACATATGTTCAGTAGCACACCAGAAGTTTTTAGTACAGTGCTGTTGTCCTGCAAGTATATCCGAGCGCAGCCACCCTTTCTTCAGCGGGGAGCAAAGATGCAGCCGCCCCCGTCTGGTCTGGGTGCCCCACGGTCCACGCTACCCCGCCAAGAGCACCGACTTCGTGTGGGTCTCTCTCGCCGCTCAGGGGGCCGTCCCGCCGCCCGGTGCCCCTACGTGTCCGAACAGCGGCTCACCTCCAGTCCGGGCGCCAAGAGTCAGCAGCAGCGGGGGGAGGCAGCGCGTGTGAAGAGGCGACAGTGCCTCGCCCCAGCTTCAGGTTCCCACGCAGGAGCTGTCCCGGCTCCGGGCGGCCACCCGAACTTGCGGCCTACCTCCTCATGGCAGTCTCTGGCGTCGCGTAGGCCGCCTTAGCCGGCCCTCTCCGCTCGCGAGCTCCGCGCGAGCTCCCGGCGATTCTTGAAACGGTGGAAACTCTGGCTCCGAACCTCGCAGCGGCCCCAAACTTGGGTCGATTTCAGAGGGCAACCCTCTGCAGCAGATGAGGGGTAAATACAGCGATTCGTCACCCTGTGGCGGAGGATAAATGAAGGATAGCTTGCCAAGGAGCGGGAGCTACTTGTCTAAGCAGCCATTCCCCTTGTGCGCCCTCTAGCGCCCCATTGTTCATAAATACTTGATACCCTCTCATTAGAAATGTTTACATAATCTATGGCCAATGCTCTACCCAGTCATTGCAGCAGATTAAATTACATGAAGAGATACACCCCTTAGAATACTTATGCAATAATTGGGAATGTACAGATGTTTTGGCCTTTCCAAATATCTGATTCACAATACTTCCAACAAAACAGAAAGAGACAAGGAAGTAACTATATGTGAAGAATGTCCACATATACCTTTTGCATCCAGAAAGATTTGTAGTTTAGCAACAAAACAAATGTTAGCAGCACCTGTTAAAGGGAAGGATGAAATGTATTATGCAATGTGGTTGCATATGCATGAAGAATACATAAAGAGGAGGAGTCTGCCACAATGTGAAGTCAATGGACAAAGGGGGGGAGAGGTATATACATATTTGCATCTAACTGAGGACATATTTGCTCAAAGTACCTGTAGGAGAATGGTTTGATAATATGTTAGTATAATTTGGACAAGGGGATGCATTGCTGAAAATTTAGAAGGACTGTGAAGCAGGCTTGGTATTCCTTGCTACACAGTAACCTTTGTGTTTCATTATTCCTTCCATTATTGAGGTATAATGTCAAATGTCATGTCAATATCAGCTTAGCATAACAAGGGGCACAACATGTCACGTAAAAGACATGTGACGTGAAATAGTGTTTATTCAAGGCTCTGTAGCCCGGGGCATCTCAGGACAAACCCAATAGTTGTGGGGCGTTTAAGAACATGGAAACGCCTGATGTAATGGAAGAATGTTTTTAATTATAATTACATTCATAGGGGCAGATTTATGTTAATTGGCGCATCCCCAGGGATGCGCCAGTTAATGCGCGCCACATTGCGCCACAGCTCCGCCACCCATGGTGCGCCCCATTTACAATGCGGCGCACCATGGGGCAAAAACGGCACAGATGCGTCACGCATCTGTGCCATAAAGGTGGCGCATTACTGGAGTTGCGACGCAGCTCCAGCAAGGCTCGGGGGTGCACCATCTTCACAAAGCTGCGTCAAGACCTACGCCTGCTTCAAGCAGGCGCAGGGTTTTGACGCAGCATTGGCCTGAAAGTGACTGAGTGAAATCTTATAGATTTCACTCAGCTACTTTTAGGAGGCGTTCCTGCGCTGGAACGCCCCCCCCTGCGCAGGAACGCCTCCTTATGGCGCAGGGCTTTACAATGTGACGCATCTCCTAGATGCGTCACGTTGTAAATAGGGAGCATTGTTTGTGCCGCCGTTGCATCAAATAAATTGACGCAATTGCGGCGCAAAGAGGCGCAAGGGCCTCATAAATCTGCCTTATAGTGTTTACTACTCCTGACAATGCATTTAATCTCTTCTTCAAGAAAGTATGCCAGTTGGATTTCTTGTCTTTGGTAGCACAGACCCGCAGCATTGTCAGTAACTGATTACCTCCTAAAAGTAGCAGATCTTTGGACTGGGTTGAGTGTGTGACATTGATCCACATTCGGTCCATCACCTGTTGTTTTTGCATATTCCGCCCATAAGTGCGCTGGGGATGCCCAGACGTGGGTCCCAGGCACTCCACACCACTGGAGTCAAGCTAGCCGGTCTGATGAGAGGTGTTACCTCGAAACCGGTCCGGTCCTCGGATGCTTGATTCCGTTCTGAGAAGGAGATGGCTTTTGTAGTTCAGACTGGACTGTTCCCATGGGGCACAGGGTCAGAGCTGATTTGCATATCGCCATTGTCTAACCCAGGGTGGTGTGGAGTGCAAAAAAACGATGGATTTGGGCCCAGATCTTTGGACTGGGTTGAGTGTGTGACATTGATCCACATTCGGTCCATCACCTGTTGTTTTTGCATATTCCGCCCTAAGTGCGCTGGGGATGCCCAGACGTGGGTACCAGGCACTCCACACCACTGGAGTCAAGCTAGCCGGGCTGATGAGAGGTGTTACCTCGAAACCGGTCCGGTCCTCGGATGCTTGATTCTGTTCTGGGAAGGACATGGCTTTTGTAGTTCGGACTGGACTGTTCCCATGGAGCACAGGGTCAGAGCTGATTTGCATATCGCCATTGTCTAACCCAGGGTGGTGTGGAGTGCAAAAAAACGATGGATTTGGGGTCAGATCTTTGGACTGGGTTGAGTGTGTGACATTGATCCACATTCGGTCCATCACCTGTTGTTTTTGCATATTCCGCCCTAAGTGCGCTGGGGATGCCCAGACGTGGGTCCCAGGCACTCCACACCACTGGAGTCAAGCTAGCCGGGCTGATGAGAGGTGTTACCTCGAAACCGGTCCGGTCCTCAGATGCTTGATTCCGTTCTGGGAAGGACATGGCTTTTGTAGTTCGGACTGGACTGTTCCCATGGGGCACAGGGTCAGAGCTGATTTGCATATCGCCATTGTCTAACCCAGGGTGGTGTGGAGTGCAAAAAAACGATGGATTTGGGCCCAGATCTTTGGACTGGGTTGAGCGTGTGACATTGATCCACATTTATTTATTTATTTATTTATTTTTGCAATTTTTAAAGCGCTACAATTACCCATGGGTGTCTCGGCGCTAGAGGCTAAAGGCAGAAGACCAGTAAATAGAACTTTAAGGCAATGGTTGAGAGGTCTATGAGTCGTGCCGTTGCGAAAACAGCCACGTCTTTATCTGTTTTCTGAAGATAATCAAGGATGGGCTACTTTTTATATTGAGGGGAAGGGAGTTCCATAGTTTTGCTGCTGCTATGGCAAAACATCTGTCTCCCCAGTTTACTTTCCTTGTTCTAGGAATCTGAAGCATATGAGCCGTATTGGAACGCAGCGTTCTGGGGGTTGCCAAAGGTTTAAAAGAACTTCTCAGGAATTTGGGTCCCATATTATTAATTGCCTTATAGACAATACAGAGGGTCTTAAACTTCGTACGACTTCTGACTGGGAGCCAGTGCAGTTGGTCCAGATGTCCAGAAACAGAGCTATGTTTGGGAATACCCAGTAAAACTCTAGCGGAGGCATTTTGTATCAGTTGTAGTTTGGAAATAACCTTTTTTTGGGCATTGAGGAAGAGGGCGTTACAGTAGTCAGTACGTGAAAACACCAGTGCGGATATTAGTGTTTTTCCCGTTGCTATGGGGAGATACGGTAAGAGTTTCTTTATTTTCCTTAAGATGTTAAAGGATGATGAAACAACCGCATTCACGTGATGATGGAAAAGGAGCTTGTCGTCAAATATCACTCCCAGATTTTTGACTTTACTGACAGGTTGAGGTGGAGTTCCCAGTTCCTCAGGCCACCATAAGGGAGACCACAAAGGTTGGATGTTTCCAAAGAGCATGACCTCCGTCTTAGATGAATTGAGTTTTAAGCAGTTGGAAGCCATCCAACTGCTAATGGCCCTCATACCGTTCTTAAAGTTTGCTGCAACAGTAGGTCAATTTTTGTGTATGGATAATACCAACTGGGTGTCGTCGGCATATGTTGTCAAATTGATGTTGTACTCTTTTATTACCCTCGCTAAGTCTGAAACATAGATATTAAAAAGGGTCGGACTTAGCGAGGAACCCTGCGGAACTCCACAAGGAAGGCTGAAGGTGGATGAAGTATAAGTACCCATCTTAACAGCTTGCCTACGATCCGCCAGGAAGGATGAGATAAGATCCCTGGCTCTATGTTTAATGCCTATGGCCTCGACACGGCCGATCAAAGTTGCATGATCGACCGTGTCGAAAGCCGCCGACAGGTCCAACAGAATCAGGACAGCCTGTCCACCTTTGTCCATTGTGGCCCTTATTTCGTCTGCCGCCTTAATTAGCGCAGTCTCTGTCCCATGACCTTGTCGGAAGCCGAACTGAGTGTCGTCTAACAAGTCATTAGTTTGAATGTAATCGGACAGTTGTTTATTCATGACCGATTCCAGGATCCTAGCTGGGAACGGCAGAGAGGCGATGGGACGATAGCTGGAGGGTAGTGAGGGGTCCAGGGAAGGTTTTTTGAGAAGTGGCCTGATGATAGTATTTTTCCAGATGGTAGGGTAGGAGCCTGTAGAAAACATAATGTTGCAAATGTGTGTCAATGGTATAGTAATGATATTTGGGATATTGTTAAGTATGGAAGGATGGCAAGGATCCAAAGGAGAGCCAGATTTAATTGACTGGATTAGTTTGTAGATGTCTTGTGGATTAATCCTGGTAAATTCAGTTAACGCTGTCTGATTATCATGTATCTGGGAATCAGGTGAATCGGAGATTTTCACTTGTGGGTTAAAATCTTTAAAAATTGATGTGACCTTATCAGAGAAGAAATCTGCCAGTACATTACAAAGATTTTGAGATGTTTCAGCAGGGGGGTTGGGAGGTTCCGCAAGATGGTTTACAACTTCAAACAATTTCTTCATGCTGCATCGGGCTTGGTCTATTTGAGTAGTATAGTAGATGTTTTTCTCTAATGCTATGCTGTGCTTATAGCTGAGAAGTGCAGCTTTGTAAGTTGTCTTGTCTGCTGGATTATAGTTTTTGCGCCAATGTCGTTCCAAGTTACGACAATGTTGTCGTTGGAGTCTAAGATTTTCGGTGAACCATGGTGCCAAAGGAGTCTTCCTGTTACGTCTGAGAGTTCTAGGTGGAGCTAAGGTAAGGAAAGCATCTTCTAGAATAGAGGTATATGTAGTAGCAGCAATGTTGGGGTCAATTACATTGTCTATACTCATAAAAGCATCAGTGAGATTCTGTGCAAGTTGATTGTAGTCTAGATTTTTCCAATCTCTCGAAGTTAGATGAGGGTTAGGAGATATAGTGTTAGGAACTGTGGTTTTGATTTGGATATAAAATAAAATAACAAAGTGATCGGACCACGTTAAGGGAAGTATTTTATTCTTGATGATATGGGGGTTGTTGGAAAATATGCCATCAAGCGTGTGGCCTGCTTCATGGGTTGGGGCTGTAATCAGTTGTTCCATACCAACAGCGAGAAGATCATTAATAAGCTGATCGGTATCTTTATCTAACAGTGATTCAAGATGAAAGTTAAAATCTCCCAGGAAAGTGAAATATTTATGGTCTGCAGATAACTCGCTCAACTGATGGAGTTGTGAGAGAAAGTTCGAGCGTGAGCCTGGAGGTCGATACAGAAGAGTGCCTGTGAATGTTTGATTAGTGGTAAGAGTAATCGTAAAGGCAAGCGCCTCACAACTCTTATGTTTTAGATCAATAGCTTTAACGCAGAGGCAGTTGCGATATATTATTGCTATCCCCCCGCCTTTATGGGCAGAGATACGGTCCTGCCTATGGACACAGTAATCTTCTGGCATCGCAGCCTTAAAGTCCGGCCCTGATGCACTGTCTCCCCAGGTTTCGGTCAAAATAGGAGATCGATAGCGTAGGTGTTGAGCAACTCCAAAATATCAATTTTGTGACAGGGAAGTGAGCGGGCGTTAACAAGTGCAGCATGTATGAGTTTCTGGGGAGTCTGGGGTTTATGGGGGATTTGGTTTGGGGTGACCAAACTCTTATTGGTGCACATAGAACATAAAAATGGCCCACCAATGGGGTCAGCTAATGAGCATGTCGGAGGGACATGAACATTCTGTAAAGTAGTGTTTAATTGACGAAGTTCATTAGCTGTATAAACTAACCTTGTTGAGGGTGTAGATGTATGGGGGGTGGCCCTGGGCTCGGTCCAGGCTCGGACGGGCGCAGACGGGCTTGGCTTAGGCGCAGCTTCGGCGCGCGCCCGGCGCGCCCGCTGCGCCAGCCCGCTGCGCCGTCTGGGGGGAACGCACATTTTATAGCTAGGTGAGGAGGGTGGGAGTCCTGCGCGACTAGAGCGCTGACCCCGCTACCCCCAAGATGGCGCCCACCGCTGCCAGACGCGTGATCAAATCGCCACAGACAGAGGTAGGGAAATAGTAAAGAAGCGTGTTAAGGGTGTCAGAGTGCCTAAATAATTCCCCAATTAATTCTCTGATTGAAGAGCCCCCTGATAAAAGTTATCGTTCTATATACAAATTTAGTCACAGCCTGGTGAAAAATCGCTATTAAGCACAATTAAAATATCCTTTCAGTTTAAAATCACTGGTATACACGCGATTAGCTCGCAGCCCCAGTCGCAATCCGGGGAGAGCTTCTAAGGCAAAGCGGCCACCGGGAGCCTACCTTAAGTATGCTGGGAGGGCGGGAGTCCTGCGCGACTAGAGCGCTGACCCCGCTACCCCCAAGATGGCGCCCACCGCTGCCAGACGCGTGATCAAATCGCCACAGACAGAGGTAGGGAAATAGTAAAGAAGCGTGTTAAGGGTGTCAGAGTGCCTAAATAATTCCCCAATTAATTCTCTGATTGAAGAGCCCCCTGATAAAAGTTATCGTTCTATATACAAATTTAGTCACAGCCTGGTGAAAAATCGCTATTAAGCACAATTAAAATATCCTTTCAGTTTAAAATCACTGGTATACACGCGATTAGCTCGCAGCCCCAGTCGCAATCCGGGGAGAGCTTCTTCGGTCCATCACCTGTTGTTTTTGCATATTCCGCCCTAAGTGCGCTGGGGATGCCCAGACGTGGGTCCCAGGCACTCCACACCACTGGAGTCAAGCTAGCCGGGCTGATGAGAGGTGTTACCTCGAAACCGGTCCGGTCCTCGGATGCTTGATTCCGTTCTGGGAAGGACATGGCTTTTGTAGTTTGGACTGGACTGTTCCCATGGGGCACAGGGTCAGAGCTGATTTGCATATCGCCATTGTCTAACCCAGGGTGGTGTGGATTGCAAAAAAATGATGGATTTGGGCCCAGATCTTTGGACTGGGTTGAGCGTGTGACATTGATCCACATTCGGTCCATCACCTGTTGTTTTTGCATATTCCGCCCTAAGTGCACTGGGGATGCCCAGACGTGGGTCCCAGGCACTCCACACCACTGGAGTCAAGCTAGCCGGGCTGATGAGAGGTGTTACCTCGAAACCGGTCCGGTCCTCGGATGCTTGATTCCGTTCTGGGAAGGACATGGCTTTTGTAGTTCGGACTGGACTGTTCCCATGGGGCACAGGGTCGTAGCTGATTTGCATATCGCCATTGTCTAACCCAGGGTGGTGTGGAGTGCAAAAAAACGATGGATTTGGGCCCAGATCTTTGGACTGGGTTGAGTGTGTGACATTGATCCACATTCGGTCCATCACCTGTTGTTTTTGCATATTCCGCCCTAAGTGCGCTGGGGATGCCCAGACGTGGGTCCCAGGCACTCCACACCACTGGAGTCAAGCTAGCCAGGCTGATGAGAGGTGTTACCTCGAAACCGGTCCGGTCCTCGGATGCTTGATTCCGTTCTGGGAAGGACATGGCTTTTGTAGTTGGGACTGGACTGTTCCCATGGGGCACAGGGTCAGAGCTGACTTGCATATCGCCATTGTCTAACCCAGGGTGGTGTGGAGTGCAAAAAAATGATGGATTTGGGCCCAGATCTTTGGACTGGGTTGAGTGTGTGACATTGATCCACATTCGGTCCATCACCTGTTGTTTTTGCATATTCCGCCCTAAGTGCGCTGGGGATGCCCAGACGTGGGTCCCAGGCACTCCACACCACTGGAGTCAAGCTAGCCGGGCTGATGAGAGGTGTTACCTCGAAACCTGTCCGGTCCTCGGATGCTTGATTCCGTACTGGGAAGGACATGGCTTTTGTAGTTCGGACTGGACTGTTCCCATGGGGCACAGGGTCAGAGCTGATTTGCATATCGCCATTGTCTAACCCAGGGTGGTGTGGAGTGCAAAAAAACGATGGATTTGGGCCCAGATCTTTGGACTGGGTTGAGTGTGTGACATTGATCCACATTCGGTCCATCACCTGTTGTTTTTGCAGGTACGATGGGTGAAGGCACTCTGAGTGTACGAGGACTTAACATATTATCGTGGAATGTACGCAGCTTAAGTGACCCACGGAAGAAGAGACGAGTGCATGGACAGATATTGTATTAATGTGGCCCTGTTGCAGGAAACCCACTTGGGCCCTAGTAATCAGTCCCAATTCGCGGCCCGTTGGGCTACGCACCGCTGCTTCGCGTCCTACTCAAGCTATTCCAGAGGGGTAGCTATTCTGATTGAATGTGGGGCACCTTTTGTACAGGGGGGGAGATGAGGTGGATGTAAATGATCGATATTGTTTGCTTTGGGGCGGATCCATACTCACAATGTCCTGCTTGTTAACTATTATGGTCCCAACACGGACGATCTGCATGTCCTCCTTGAAGTGTGAGGCAAGATTCAGACAGTAGACCATACTTACATGATTTGGGGAGGGGACTTCAATACTGTTATAGACCCCGAACTGACAGATCCCGCCCTGACCATATGCACTACGCTAACTCTCAAAAAACACTGCAGGATATTACAATCTCTAACTGCCTACTGAACACTTGGCGATATAAACACCCCACACTGAGGGAAGGAACACACTACTCGGCGGTACACCGATCCTGGGCAAGGCTTGATTATGTGATGGTAATGGTGGGTATGGCACACTGGATAGAAGAGGCTTTCCACATGGCCCGTACGTATTCTGATCACTCGCCTGTCAGGATCAGACTACGGATCCCGGTGGATCATTACCCCTATATTCATTGTCGACTTAACCCCCTGCATCTTCAGGACCAGGTATTTAGAGCGGAACTGGAGCAGGACATTCGATAATTTTTTGACCGTAATGTAAACTCAGTCTCCAGCTTGACTCTTGTGTGGGAGGCTTTTAAGGTGACGGTGCGCGGCTGTTGCATCTCCACGGGAGGGGGCATTCTGAAGGACCTACACAAACAATTACATACACTTGAAAGAGAACTTAAATCCCTAGAAAGGAACCTGCTGGGGAGGGAGGAGACTGGAGTCAACATGGCAGCTCTCCGTACTAAGATGTCTGAATTTGAGGAGGCGGCTGAAAGGAAATGCCAGTTCAGGGGGAAAACTCATAGGGCCCGGATATTTGGAGAGGGGGATCGGCCCGGGAAAGCGTTGGCAAATGCAGTACGCTCCCCTAAATTTGCAAATTATATTGTGAAAATACGAGATGAGGAGGGGCGGCCACATAGAAACCTGCCGGAGCAATTGCACACCTTTGTGAGTTTTTATAAGACACTCTACACATCCCAGAGGGGACCCCCTTTAGAACTGCAGTCCTATTTTGACGAGATTTGGCGCCATTTCAGGGATCCATATTAACTGGGCTAAATCAGCCATATTCCCATTGACTGGGAAGATGGACCACCATCAGCCAGACTAACGGCTACAGTGGGAGACTGAGGATTTTAAATACTTGGGAATACATGTCACCAGGAACAAGGAAGAGCTGATGAGAGCAAATTACGGTAGATACATCGATAAAGTCACTGACAGCATCACCAACTGGTTGAAGCTACCCCTTTCAATGGCAGGGCGGATATCCCTTATTAAACTGACGATCTTACCTAAATTTCTCTATTTATTTATCAATATACCGTACCACCCAGGCAGCTTTTTTTTCGTACCCTTAACACGCTCGGTTGACCTTAGCGACCCTCATGCTGCCCTATCATCAGGGAGGATAAGATGTCCCCAACTTTGAGCAGTATTATTACTTTGCGCAAGCACATTTTGCAGTGTATTGGATGCATCCCCCTCGGTTCATGGTGCACCTGGTGGTTGAAGACGGCTATATGGCCCCAGTCCCTCCTGAGGGGTACCTATTTACACAGGTAAAAGAACGTGGTAGGGACCCATCCACGGTAGACTGCACTGTGACAGCCTGGAAATGGATAGCGCGCAAGATGTAGTCCCCCCTTATGTATTCTCCTAGATTGGCATTGCAACGCAGCCCTCTGTTGCAAGTCCCGTGCGAAGGACTGGGCTGTAGAATACTGCGCACATGGGGTGACTTATACATAGAGGGTCAATTCCGCACTGCTGAGCAGTTTTTCTGAGAATGCGTACCCACTAGCATGGACGTGTTCCTGTATACTCGTCTTAGGCAGAACATCAGAGCAGTTACCCAGACATTCCCGGCGGAACCAGACATATTCATCCCACTCCACACGCTACTACAGGCTGAAGCACCCCCACACGTCATCTCCCTGCTGTATAAACAGGTTAGAAGTGTTCCCATTAAGGGACCCTTGCGTGCGAGGGCTGATTAGAACAAGGATTTGGGAGAACCATTGACCGATGACCAATGGGAGAGGAGTTGCCTGCAGATGGAGGCAGTCACCGGCAGCAGCCGCTTGCAGCTAATACACTACAAATTCCTCCACCGACTGTATCACACTCCAGTCAAACTACACCGCTTCCAGCTACGTGAACATGATTGATGCAAACTGTGTGGTAGGGATGGGGCTGACTTCACTCACTTGGCGTGGCAGCGCCCCAGGGTGGAAGCTTACTGGATTGAGGTCTTTGAGGGGATGTCCGAGATGTTGGGAGTACAGATTACAGCGTCCCCAATTATTGGCCTCTTTGGATTGACACATACGGTACAGACTGTACACAAGAAATATCTTGCAATGGGGCTACTGATAGCCAAATGGAGGGTGGCATGTAGGTGGGGACGAGGGAGAGCCCCCAAATTCAAAGAATGGATAAGAGATTTGTCCACTTGCCAGGATAACTTACATAGCTATGCGGAACAACTCCCCCTCAAATCCCGTCCAAAGACATCTGGAGCCCCTTGGCGTCATATCTCCTCACACAACACGCAGACAACGACGATACACAGGAGACTGGGGCGGAGAGATAGGCTGGAGTGGCCCTCGAACTGGGGGGGACGCCTGGGATGATGATGATGGGAGACCCCAGTGCGGTAAGGAGTGAGTACATACTCAGGTGGATCGTGGCTGGGTGGTGACCAGAGGCAGACGTGGGTCATGTGAGCTCTCGCTTGACATTACAGTAAGCCTCACCTTGAGGATGGCGGGGAAGGCGCAAAGTCCTTGCTAACACAGCGCTCTGATGTGTATAACGCTTTGTCCAGTCACACACTATGCACTTGGAGGAGGGGGCTTAGATGTTTTCTGGAGCAGTTTTGTTTTGCCCAATACTGTGCAACTCCATTGCGCTTTGTACCGTTATATGGCAGGCATGTATTTTGTGTGAAGATGCTTCAATAAAGGTTTTTGAAAACTTAAAAAAAAACCTTAATGTTCAAGTGCAATTTTTTCCCCAGCTAGTTGGAGCCTGAGTCATTGCATTGAGCACCCATTCCAAATCATATGAAGAAAAGAAATTAGATCTTTCTCCCACAAATACTTCTGAATGTGCACATAGTGTGTTAAATAATAGAAGCAATCTTCCTTGTCTATTCACACATTTTGAAGGATGTAATTCGATTTTCTTTAGTAATATACCCTCAGTTGAATTTCTATCCCATCTGGGTTGGGCGACAGGGAGACACCAAAGATTGGCTGGGAGGCCAATGAGCATTGTTTAGACATGTGAAACCAAAAAGCATTATTGGGCAATATAGGACTACATGTGGCGAAGGTTCATATTGAGGGATACCCAGTTTTAGACCTGCCACACATAAAAAACAAAGATCTAAGAGACGGAAGAAATGAGCTTTTGAGTGGGAGACTAATCAATGTAAACAGCCTGGAGTCAACCAATGTAGAGGAAAGAATTATAACATTTCATTTCAACTCGCAAAATGATAGTAGCTATATA